>NW_024067689.1:696148-1392297 GCF_009389715.1 Phoenix dactylifera
ATATGACGTCTCAAAATACCTATACCTCCACCACAATTGGGTACCCCTTGAGTTCTAGGTGCCCTACTCAAATTCACAAGTGTTAACTATCATTTGTTAGCTTCCGACCCACTAAATTTTCCGAATATCACATATTATTTGCCCAGAATGGTTCGCATATAAAACTGAAGCTATCAATCTCAACTAGGCATTCCAGGTACACAGAGTTCTAAAACAATGGAGTCAAACCAGTCATCCACATGTCACTTGATTTTAGTTTAACTAACACACTCATGTTTATTTTATATTTTTATTTTTTTATTATTTTTTTATTTATATTTTTTTTTTCGCACACTGACTACAACAGTCCAACTCCATTAGGCTCTAGTAAGGTCCATGTAGCGAGCTTTGGGTCAATGACTTTTGATCCAGTTGGCTCAAGGCATTAGGTAAAACACCCCTCGGACTTAATTACTCGAACCAGACTACGCCACGAGGCCAGACTAGTCACTTATTTTAGTTATTTTCACCTTTTTACGCGAACACTCGCTACTTTGTAGGCAAGAGGCCCGGTTACTCAGTGAAGACAAACTGCATTATTTCTCTCTTTTTTTCTTTTATATATATATATGTAACGTGACTGTATTATGACTATAGGTCAACCAAGGTCAGAACATAAAGCACCCAGGTGATCTAGCCGGAAATTTCAAACTCTATCTTTATGTGAAAACCAAATCATGAACTTTAGGACAAAGACACTCGTACTTCTTTTACGAATAAGCTCAACAAACAAATAGGTAACATAAGTAAACTTCTGAGGCTTTTCTATTATCATTGAATACTTGTGTGGGGATCTAATAATAGGTCTCTGATAAGTCATAATGTGCTCCTCGCCTTAATAGCTGCACATGTTAGATGTATGCCCTAGAAGCCAATCTGGCTGACACATTATTAATTCTAGGGACATAATTTTGTACTTGACTATTTATTATTGGATAAATAAAAGGCATCTTTTCATTCATATTATTTATGTGTCTATGAATCGTCCAAGAAATTAATAAGATGATGATACATATTCTCAAGAGTTGAGAATTTGAGCCATGTATCATTGGTGATTAATTTCTAAATGCTCCTGATCAATGGATCATCACGAGGACGGTGATCGATCCGATCAGTGCACAGATCACTTTCCTTCTGGATGGACGAGACTTGAGTCCACAGTGTGGGGACACTGAAGTGATAGTGCAGGTGCTTGTTAGAGAATAAGGGTACTGAGCGTGACCAAGACAAGAAGTCACTTGGATGTCTATCCACTCGTCAGTGACTTGCTTGATGTTGCAGTAGTGTGACTGGTCCTTTGACCTGCGGTGCTTCGGCTACTCACAGTGAGGTTATTGTAGTTTGACTGCACACATACATGGTCTCTAGCCATATGGGTCCATGCAGTGTAGATTGGCTGCAGTAGGTTCACTGTAGGAGTAGGGTATGCACCTACAAGGAATCTATCGACCTTGATAGAAGAGGAGTGATCCTATATGATTTGTTAGACTGAGTTCTAAGACCTTGGCCAGGGCAGTAATATAAAGTGGAGAAAGAGTTTTCCACTATCGAACTCGAGTCGAATAAATTTTGACATATGACAGACGATGGGATTTGACGAGTTGTCCATGACCTCCGTCCTGTAGGGATCCACGATAGTAGGACTGTATCACATGGTAACTGCACCTAGAGGTTCATCTTTCTATTCTACTGGGTAGCTACTACATGCTGCTAGGTGTCACTGGTGGATGGTGGGACTCACAGGGATTATCTCGATGATCGATAAACCCTAATGAGTTGAGTTGGAATCGTTCCAACCCATTGAAAGGAGTTTTCAATGATATAGTGATAGAGATCACAATATATCTCACTACCAGTCAGAGTAGAACCTATGGGGTCACACACACTAGAAGTATTGACCGATCCAATGGTTGAAAAGTGATTATGAATCACAAGTAATCAATTCGATTGATATTCAGTTGAAGAAGGAACAAAGGGAATTAATTAATTGGACTTGAAATAAGAGTCCTACTTCGAGTAGGATTCCTAGAGTCCTAATTGGATTAGGACTGGGAATCCTAGTTGGAGTAGGACTGGGATTCCTACTCGGAATAGGATTCCTGCAATCCTAATGAGATTAGGAGTTTTGAATCAAAATTGGATTCCTACTTGGAATAGGATTCCTAGAGTCCTAATCGGATTAGGACTTCGGATTCAAATAGAGTCCTAATTGGATTAGGACTAAAATTATATATGTCCTAATTTGGATTAGGATTTCTTAAGTCACAATTAATTATTAATATAATGAATCAATAAGACTCCTAATTGGATTAGGATTGAAGAGTTCAATTGAGTCAAAATTGATTTAAGTTCTAATTGGATTAGGACTTACCTAGATTGGATCCAAATTGGTTCACCCTTGGGCTAAGCCTAATTGGATTAGGGCTTGACCATATTAGGGCATTCCAATCCCTACCTAATATGGATTAGGGTTTACCATGAGGAAGGGGATAAGCCCCTCCCCTTTCCATGTGGAGAAGGGAGAAGAGACGGCGCCCCCTCTTAGGAAAGACATCAAGAACTCCTAAATGTTAGGAGCTCCACATGTCTATAAAAAGGGACTTGTGGGTGGCACCTAGGGCATAGAAGAAGTCCTCTTCCTCCTTGCCGTACGCCTCCCTCTCCTCTCCTCTTGGTTCAGCCGCAAGCAAGGAAGATAAAAGCCAAAGGTGTTGGCGGCATCCTCTTCCTCCCTTCTTCCTTCCAACGCAGGGAAAAGAAAGAAGGCTGCGTGGGGATTCTTCTTCTTTCTCTTCTTCATCCTTCTTCTTCCTCCTCTCAAGCACAATCAAGGGTTGATTGAAAGAGAGGAAATCAGCCATCAAAAGAAGTCTTTGCAAGGGAGCTAGCACCCCGGGAAGACAAGAGAGCTTTGATCGGATCACTGCTTCGTGTGGATACCCGTAGAGGCCGGACACTTGAACGGCTTCAAGCAAACCTTCATCCTAGACCACGAACTTCAGTTTGCGGTGATCATCTACCCGCACAAGGTGAAGATCTGATCTTCCTAAAGGTTTAAAAAGTTTTAATTCTTATCTAACTACGAACGATTCATGAAACAACGTTCATGCGATGAACGTCGATCCCGCTTATGCCGATTCCGCTGCCATCTGAATTTTTTTGAAATATCAGCGGCATGGGCGGGTTCCCAACAGTGGTATCAGAGCCTAGGCTTCATAGATTAAGGTAAGAATTAATTATCTAAAGGCTTATTAGATCTGAAAATTGAATGATCATGCATGCTGAAAATTTCTGCATGCAGATTTTTCAGGGGTGCTGATTTTTGCATGCTGATTTTTATGTGATAAAATGATGATTCTAATTGCGTTGTTAATGAGATTACAAAGTTTAGAATCATGATTAGCATGATCAGCAACCTATGTCATGATATAATCAGTTAGTTTCAGATCTAAAAATTATAATTGTTGCATATGGTGATGATCATAGGATTCAAACCCTTTTGGTATCAAATGTAATGACCTGCGATGTGATCTGCAATGTCATGTAATTTTTCAGATGCTTGCATGCATCTTATTTGATGTTTTGAGAGGCCTGCGTGCCTCCTAAAAGGAGATGTAATTTATTTTTATTTTTATTTTACAATCTGGTTGTATTTGTGTGATGTGATGTACGTCAACGATCAAGTTGAAGACTAGGCATGAGATGAACAAGTGATCTAAGCGGTTGATGGCGATTGGATCAAGAGTTGATCAAGGATCGGATCAAGAAGGCTTGGAACCAATTCAAGAGTTGAAGACCAGTTGATCGATTGACGTGCATGTGCTTGTAATACGACCTAACTAGAATCCATGATCATTACCTATTTAAAGTTTAGCTTTAATTATTGCTGCGATTATAACTGCCTGTAATGTGCCGTTTGCATGTGATGTGAATGTGAGTCGGATAGATAGGTTTACATGTGATGTAGCAAACCCAATTGAGACCTAAATCAAAACCTCCTCAATCAAGTCAAGAGTGAACCGACATGAGCAAGTCATATTAGATTAATTGATCTAATTGGTGTCTAGGAAAGCATGAAAGGTGGTTACTTAATTAGGACCTTACTCTCTGAGTAAGGGGAGCCTCCCACCTGCTTACCTGGCCAATTGTTCGATTACCTCTTATGAAGAGCTCAAGTTGCAAACACTAAGACCTGATTAACCAATATTAAGTCAATAGGTCTTCCACTGTAGTAGAGCTGCTAAGGCCTTTCTGATGTTGATTTGTCTCGGCTGGACACAGTGGTCAAGTTGCATCGGGGGGCTGGACCTCTCTATAGACATGAGATGTTGTAGGGTAAAGGTGGGGTTGGGCACCAATAACTGTTAGGTGAGGACCCAATGACGACTTTATTCCTACGGTTATACGGTGGGTCTGACTTAACTAAGAAATGGGACCAATAACTGTTAGGTGAGGTTTTCATGGCTTAGAGACCAAGTTACACTGCAACATGCTTGAGAAGCATTGTACAAGAGTTGTACATTCATCAATCTATGTATCACCAATAACTGTTAGGTGAGGTGGCATGTAAATTGGTAGGACCGCAGTACCCACTAGAAACCCTAGTCGTGTGGGATTTCCGTTTTCCTACCAGGGGAGTGTAAGGGATTCGAGAAAATAGTGGGAGTTACATTTGTTCTAAAAGACCTTAGAACAGACTAGGATCAAGTACAAAAGTCTAACTAGAATCTTTACTCTCTGAGGATTATAAAGTCAGCTTCTAGACTCTTAACTCATATCCTATAAAACAACCGTTTGACCAAACCCAATTATAAAGACTGGCTCCGCAAATTTCAAAATAGTTTTGAATTATGAGAAATTCGGGTATATGCTAGACCATGGAATCCCCGTGTTACCAATCCGTCTGATCACTGATCAGCGTAAGACGCTTGTTAAAGTGGACGAACAATGACAATAAAGTTAGGTGCTGCACAATGGCATCCATGTCCAATGCATTACAATGCCAGCATGAGAACATGAAGACTGCCAGGGACATTAAATCACCTGCAAGAGTTGTATGGTGATCAGAGTTACGCAGCTCGGTTTGAAGTGTCCAAGAGGCTCTTCAAAGCCAAGATGCACGATGGGAAGTATGTCCATGATCATGGTTTGACCATGATAAAGGACTTAAAGAAGCTTGAGAAGCTCGGCATGACCATGCACAAGGAACTGCAAATGGATTTGATCCCGTAATCCCTTCTAGCTTCATATGAACAATTTATAGTAAATTACTATATGAACAAGATTGTATGCACCAAAACAGAATTGTTAAAAAAATTGGTAACTACCTTAGGGATGCTGAAGAGTTCAAGGGGCATCGTTCTCACTGTTGAGTTGATTTCTACTTCCAAGAGAGAGTCTATTTGGAAGAAGAAAAAGCCTGCGAAGAAACAGAAGACCGAGAAAATGCCAAATGAGAAAGTTCCAAGAAAAGGCCAATTGCAAGGAAAAATTTTTCCATTGCATCATGGACGGCCATTGGAAGAGGAACTGTCCTACATACATTGGAAAGCATAAAGAACATAAAGGGTGACAGACCTTCAGAAGGTTTGTCAGATATGCTCAGGATACTTAGGGACTGTTACCTAGTGCTAGCAGAAATTTGATTTCTGTATTTTATTTAGCACAGAAAGATTTTTATTTATTTGAAAATTAAATTGATTCAAAATGATTTTATGATTGACAGTCTCTATCACATACATATGGATGTATCTATGAATATATCTGAGCAAACAGTGAATACAATAGGATCTAATAGATTCAAAAATGAGATAAATCTAAAGTATTTATGGCACCTCAGGCTTGGCTATATAGGAGAAGACAGAATAAACAAATTGGAGAAACATGAGCTTTTGGGCTCATTGACTTTCGAGTCATATTTGATTTGTGAATTCTGCCTTCAAGGAAAAATGGCCAAATTATCCTTTATAGGACACAGGGAGATCCACTGAAATACTTACCCTAGTACACACTGATGTGTGTGGCCCATTCGATGTGCAGGCTAGGGGTTGTAATTTTTTACTTCATTTTACCGATGATTACTCACGGTATGAATATGTGTATGAGACACAAATATGAAACTTTTGAAAGGTTCAAAAAGCTTAGATATGAAGTAGAAAAATAAGCACAAAAACTCATTAAGGTTCTTCGATCAGATCGAGGAAGTGAATACCTTAATGGAGAGTTCCATGATTATCTCAAGGAGAATGGTATAGCTTCATAATGGACTCCTCCTGGTACACCTCAATACAATGGAGTGTCAGAGAGGAGGAATCAGACTCTATTGATATGGTCCAGTCCATGATGAACTTCACTTATTTACCCTTGTTTCTTTAGATAGATGCCCTATTTTCAGCTATTTACTTGTTGAATAGAGTTCCCTCTAAAATCCATTCCTACCGCACCATATGAGATATGACATGGTAAGAAACCAAGATTTGGGGATGTCCGGCCCACGTCAAGAGACTACAGGCAAACAAACTAGAGGCTAGGACCATAAGTGCTTGTTTTATAGGATATCCTAAAGAGTCATTAGGATACAATTTTTTCATCTCAGAGGATCACAATGTGTTTGTGAGCCGTCACGCCATCTTCTTGGAAAAACCAGTTTATCCTTGATAGAGGCAGTGGGAGGAAAATTGAGCTTGAAGAGAAAGTCTATGAAAAGCAACGAGTCATGGATCCTATTGAATCCATTCATACAGAGCCAGTACACGATGTTCCTCGACCACCTCGTAGATCAAGTAGGGTCTCCCATCCTCCCGATAGATACTTAGGTATACTAGAAGAGGATACCGAGGAAATGTTCCTAGTGGGAGATAGGGATCACACGCAGGATTCCAAAACCTACGACGAGGCGATATCTGATATCGATTCCGAAAAATAATTGGAGTTAGACTCCATGCATTCCAACCAAGTTTGGACCTTAGTAGATCCACCAGAAGGTATTGTACCTATTGGATGCAAATGGATCTACAAAAGGAAGATAGGTTCGGATGGAGAGGTAGAGACCTATAAGGCAAAGCTTGTGGCGAAAGGGTATAGTCAGCGCGAGGGCATTGACTATCAGGAGACCTTTTCACCTGTAGCCATGCTGAAATCCATCCGAACATTGCTTGCCATTGCAGCATTTCATGATTATGAAATCTGGCAGATGGATGTGAAAACAGCTTTCCTGAATGGATATCTTGATGAAGACATCTATATGGAACAGCCTTTGGGTTTCACTTTCAGTGATGGAGATCACAAGGTCTGCAAGCTGCAAAAGTCCATCTATGGACTAAAGCAAGCATCTCGAAGTTGGAACACTCGTTTCGATGACGCAATCAAAACGTTTGATTTCATCAAAAATGAAGAGGAACCATGTGTTTACAAAAGGGTTAGTGGGAGTGCTGTTGTATTTCTCGTACTGTACGTGGACGACATCCTCCTGGTAGGGAATGATATTTTCATGCTAACCTCGGTCAAGGTTAGGTTGTCAAAAAGGTTCTCCATGAAAGACCTTGGGGAAGCATCCTATATTTTGGGAATAAGGGTCTATAGAGATAGATCTAAAAGGATGCTTGGCCTATCACAGAAGATGTACATAGAGAAAGTGCTGAAAAGGTTCAGCATGGAAAACTCTAAAAGGGGTCTCTTACCCCTAAGGCATGGAATTAATCTCTTCAAGAAGATGTGCCCCAACACATCTGAAGAGATTTAACGCATGAGCAAGATCCCCTATGCATCAGCAATAGGGAGCCTCATGTATGCCATGCTATGTACATGACTTGATATAGTACATGCTGTGAGTATCACAAGCATATGTCAATCAGATCCAGGCAAAAAGCACTGGATAGCTGTGAAGAACAGTCTTAAGTACTTAAGAAGAACTAAGGACATGTTCTTGGTCTTTGGGAGAAGATCAGAGTTGAAGGTAGAAGGATGCACACATATTGATGATAGAAAGTCTACATCAAAATATGTGCAATGGTGGTTCAGTAAGTTGGAAGAGTTCCAAACAACCAATCATTATAGATTCTACCTTAGAAGCTGAATGTTAAGCCGTTTCTTAGGGTGCAGTGGAAACCTTCTAGTTAAAAGTTCATTGCAAAGTTAGGTGTAATGTCATTAGATGTCATAACACTTTACTGCGATAACATTGGCACCATAGCACTAGCTATGGAGCCAAGGTCTCATCAGAAGTCCAAGCACATAGAGCGGCGCTTCCACCTCATACGCGACTATATTGAGAAGAAATATGTAGAGGTGCAGAGAGTAGACTCTGCGGATAACGTGGCAGACCCGTTCACTAAGCAGCTAAGTCAGCAAAAGACTGAAGCCCACCTTGAGAAGATGGGGCTTAGATATATGACTGATTGGCTTTAGTGTAAGTGGGAGATTGTTAGATGTATGCCCTAGAAGCCAATCTGGCTGACACATTATTAATTCTAGGGACATAATTTTGTACTTGACTATTTATTATTGGATAAATAAAAGGCATCTTTTCATTCATATTATTTATGTGTCTATGAATCGTCCAAGAAATTAATAAGATGATGATACATATTCTCAAGAGTTGAGAATTTGAGCCATGTATCATTGGTGATTAATTTCTAAATGCTCCTGATCAATGGATCATCACGAGGACGGTGATCGATCCGATCAGTGCACAGATCACTTTCCTTCTGGATGGACGAGACTTGAGTCCACAGTGTGGCAACACTGAAGTGATAGTGCAGGTGCTTGTTAGAGAATAAGGGTACTGAGCATGACCAAGACAAGAAGTCACTTGGATGTCTATCCACTCGTCAGTGACTTGCTTGATGTTGCAGTAGTGTGACTGGTCCTTTGACCTGCGGTGCTTCGGCTACTCACAGTGAGGTTATTGTAGTTTGACTGCACACATACATGGTCTCTAGCCATATGGGTCCATGCAGTGTAGATTGGCTGCAGTAGGTTCACTGTAGTAGTAGGGTATGCACCTACAAGGAATCTATCGACCTTGATAGAAGAGGAGTGATCCTATGTGATTTGTTAGACTGAGTTCTAAGACCTTGGCCAGGGCAGTAATATAAAGTGGAGAAAGAATCGAACTCGAGTCGAATAAATTTTGACATATGACAGACGATGGGGTTTGACGAGTTGTCCATGACCTCCGTCCTGTAGGGATCCACGATAGTAGGACTGTATCACATGGTAACTGCACCTAGAGGTTCATCTTTCTATTCTACTGGGTAGCCACTACATGCTGCTAGGTGTCACTGGTGGATGGTGGGACTCACAGGGATTATCTCGATGATCGATAAACCCTAATGAGTTGAGTTGGAATCGTTCCAACCCATTGAAAGGAGTTTTCAATGATATAGTGATAGAGATCACAATATATCTCACTACCAGTCAGAGTAGAACCTATGGGATCACACACACTAGAAGTATTGACCGATCCGATGGTTGAAAAGTGATTATGAATCACAAGTAATCAATTCGATTGATATTCAGTTGAAGAAGGAACGAAGGGAATTAATTAATTGGACTTGAAACAAGAGTCCTACTTCGAGTAGGATTCCTAGAGTCCTAATTGGATTAGGACTGGAAATCCTAGTTGGAGTAGGACTGGGATTCCTACTTGGAATAGGATTCCTGCAATCCTAATGAGATTAGGAGTTTTGAATCAAAATTGGATTCCTACTTGGAATAGGATTCCTAGAGTCCTAATCGGATTAGGACTTCGGATTCAAATAGAGTCCTAATTGGATTAGGACTAAAATTATATATGTCCTAATTTGGATTAGGGTTTCTTAAGTCACAATTAATTATTAATCTAATGAATCAATAAGACTCCTAATTGGATTAGGATTGAAGAGTTCAATTGAGTCAAAATTGATTTAAGTTCTAATTGAATTAGGACTTACCTAGATTGGATCCAAATTGGTTCACCCTTGGGCTAAGCCTAATTGGATTAGGGCTTGACCACATTAGGGCATTCCAATCCCTACCTAATATGGATTAGGGTTTACCATGAGGAAGGGGATAAGTCCCTCCCCTTTCCACGTGGAGAAGGAAGAAGAGACGGCGCCCCCTCTTAGGAAAGACATCAAGAACTCCTAAATGTTAGGAGCTCCACATGTCTATAAAAAGGGACTTGTGGGCGGCACCTAGGGCATAGAAGAAGTCCTCTTCCTCCTTGCCGTACGCCTCCCTCTCCTCTCCTCTTGGTTCAGCCGCAAGCAAGAAAGATAAAAGCCAAAGGTGTTGGCGGCATCCTCTTCCTCCCTTCTTCCTTCCAACACAGGGAAAAGAAAGAAGGCTGCGTGGGGATTCTTCTTCTTCCTCTTCTTCATCCTTCTTCTTCCTCCTCTCAAGCACAATCAAGGGTTGATTGAAAGAGAG
The DNA here is from genome assembly GCF_009389715.1 of Phoenix dactylifera. Lineage (NCBI taxonomy): Eukaryota > Viridiplantae > Streptophyta > Magnoliopsida > Arecales > Arecaceae > Phoenix > Phoenix dactylifera. The sequence continues at coordinate 706,598 of NW_024067689.1, forward strand.
GAAATCAGCCATCAAAAGAAGTCTTTGCAAGGGAGCTAGCACCCCGGGAAGACAAGAGAGCTTTGATCGGATCACTGCTTCGTGTGGATACCCGTAGAGGCCGGACACTTGAACGGCTTCAAGCAAACCTTCATCCTAGACCACGAACTTCAGTTTGCGGTGATCATTTACCCGCACAAGGTGAAGAGATCTTCCTAAAGGTTTAAAAAGTTTTAATTCTTATCTAACTACGAACGATTCATGAAACAACGTTCATGCGATGAACGTCGATCCCGCTTATGCCGATTCCGCTGCCATCTGAATTTTTTTGAAATATCAGCGGCATGGGCGGGTTCCCAACAGCACATGTTTATTTGCTTAGAAAAATTAGAGTGGTAATTAAATGCAACAAAATATATGTTTGTTATTATTACTATTATTATTATTATTATTATTATTTATTTTTTATTTTTTTTGAAAAATATGACTATTGGTATATAGAAAAAATACAGTAATCTCTCCCCCCAACTTAAATTCAACATTGTCCCCAATGTTTCAACATGAATGCATGAAATATGATTGTATGAAGGATAATAAGGCTGAAGGTTAGAATTTACCTGATAGAATGACCGCACACTGTTGTTGCTCACCAATTGTCATATCAATAGAAAATGAAAGAAAGAAAAATTATGTACAAACAGAGGATCTCTAGCAGATATAGAGATCAATCCTGATAAATAGGATCTCCCAGATTGGTCGATTCAACCTCTGGGGTAATGTTATACAAAAATAACTTCAAACGTTGGCCATTTACTTTGAAAATATTACCGGTGTTTGGATTCTCTATCTCAACGGTTCCATACGGATAAACAATTTTAACTATAAACGGGCCAGTCCATCTAGATCTCAATTTTTCTGAAAATAAATGAAGTCTTGAATTATACAATAGAACTTTCTGGGAAGGCTCAAATATATTTTTTATAATATTTCTATCATGAAAGACTTTCATTTTGTTCTTATAAATTTGAGCATTCTCATATGCTTCATTCCTGATTTCCTCTAGTTCATTAAGTTGAAGTTTGCGTAGTGAACTAGCCTTATCCATATCAAAATTAAATTTCTTAATAGCCCAGTAGGCTTTATGCTCCAATTCCACAGGCAAGTGATACGGTTTGCCAAAAATAAGACGGTACGGAGACATACCAATTGGGCTTTTAAAAGCAGTACGATAAGCCCAAAGTGCATCAGTTAAACGTAAAGACCAATCTTTACGATTTGGGTTAACCATTTTTTCCAGAATATTCTTAATTGATCGATTGGATACTTCAACTTGTCCACTTGTTTGTGGATGATAAGGGGTGGCGACTTTATGGGTGATCCCATATTTTCGCATTAAAGCCTCAAAAGGCTTATTACAGAAGTGTGAACCCCCATCACTGATGATGGCTCGAGGTGTTCCAAATCTGGAAAGAATGTTTTCTTTTAAAAATTTTAAAATAGTTTTATGGTCATTATTCTTGCAAGGAATTGCCTCTATCCATTTGGAGACATAATCTACAGCCACTGAGATGTACAAATTTTCGAATGAAGAAAGAAATGGACCCATAAAATCTATTCCCCAACAATCAAATATTTCGATAATTAAAATTGGGTTGAGGGGCATCATATTCCTACGAGTTATCCCACCTAACTTTTGACAACGCTCGCAAGCTTTGCAAAAGTTATGGGAATCTTTGAACAAGGTAGGGCAATAAAAACCGCACTGTAAAATTTTTGCAGCCGTTTTCTTAGTAGAGAAATGACCACCGCAAGCTTCAGAATGACAAAAGAAAATGACACTAATAAATTCGTCATTAGGTACACATCTCCTAATAATTTGGTCTGGGCAGTATTTGAAAAGATAAGGATCATCCCAGAAGAAATTTTTTATTTCGGTCAGAAATTTTCTTTTGTCCTATTTATTCCAATGCATCGGGAGTTCACCTGTGACAAGAAAATTTGCAATGTCTGCAAACCAAGGTGACGACGTGATCTCAAAGAGTTGCTCATCAGGAAAAGTGTCTCTTATAGGTGAATTGTCTATGGAATCTGAAAGAGTGAGACGGGACAAGTGATCAGCTACTACATTCTCTACCCCTTTTTTATCTCTTATTTCTAGAAAAAATTCTTGGAGCAGAAGGATCCACCTAAGTAAACGCGCCTTAGCATCCTTTTTTGAAAGAAGGTACTTAAGGGCAGCGTGGTCAGTGTAGATAATGATTTTGGATCCAATCAAGAAAGACCTAAATTTGTCTAGTGCAAATACTACGGTGAGTAGTCCTTTTCCGTAGTGGTGTAATTCATTTGTGCACTATTTAAAATCTTACTTGCATAGTAGATAATATAAGGCTTCCTTTCCTTTCTTTGCCCTAAAACTACCCCAATTGCATATTCACTAGCATCACACATGATTTCAAAAGGAAGCGACCAGTCAGGTGGTTGCATGATGGGAGCAGAGGTCAGTAAGCTTTTAAGTTTATCAAAAGCTTTTTGACATTCTTCAAACCACACAAATTGGGTTTCCTTTTGAAGGAGATTACATAAGGGTTTAGATATTGAGCTAAAATCTTTAATGAATCTCCTATAAAATCCTGCATGACCCAAAAATGAGCGTATATCTTTGATAGTTTTTGGGTTGGGTAAGTTAGCAATTAAGTCAATTTTAGCCTTGTCTACTTCAATCCCTTCAGATGAAATGACATGCCCGAGAACAATTTCCCTAGTTACCATGTGTGGAGTGATTGATTATAACCCTATTTGATTTTGATGAGCTCAAAGCATTTGAGTATATCTTTTGTTTACTAATGAATTCAATCAAGTGTTTCAGTGAAAATCTTGTCTAAGTGTTTCTAGATTTGGTTCAAGATATTTTGGATAAGTTAAGAAGTCAGTTTGAACCAAAGTCTGAGACTCGAGTCGACTCCGGGATATTACGAGTCGACTCCAAGCGTATCAGAAGCACTGGCACGGGCTCGAGTCGACTCCGGAACATTACGAGTCAACTCCGACTGAGAACAGACAGATGAACAGAAAGACACAATTTATAACCTGTCAGCGAGTCGACTCCTGAAGTGCGCGAGTCGACTCCAATGCTTACCGAGTCGACTCCGGAGTAGTTTGAGTCGACTCCAGGGAGTTACAGACAAAAAGTCAGATTGCAAGTTTCGACCCTGAGAGCCGAGTCGACTCCTGAGGAACGCGAGTCGACTCCGATGGTTGGCAGGTCGACTCCAAAGAAAGCGAGAGTCGACTCTCAGTTGTATTCAAGGCAAAAGTCAGAGAGCAGTTTTCGGACACTGAGATCCGAGTCGACTCCCGCAATGCGCGAGTCGACTCCGAGACAGCGCGACCCCAAAAAGACAGTAGACCAAATTGTTGTCTCTGAGAGCCGAGTCGACTCCAAGACAGCTCGAGTCGACTCCAAGGCAGCACTACACCAAAAAGGTAGAAGACTGAGTTTCGGAAACTGAGAGCCGAGTCGACTCCGGAACAGTTCGAGTCGACTCCAAGACTGGACGAGCCAAAAGACAGAAGATAGGAAGTTCGGGCTCTGAGCGCCGAGTCGACTCCCAGGACTGTCGAGTCGACTCGAGTGGGCCAAGTTGAAAAATAGCTCCATGAATTCCATGGGATGAGCCGACTCCAAGAATGCCAAGTCAGCTCCAGTTTTTGGCGAGTCGACTCCGGGTTAAGTTGAGTCGACTCCCAGTCGAGGAGGTCACTTTAATTCAAATTCGGAACAGTTGCCGAGCCGACTCCAGAAAAGCATGAGTCGACTCCTGTTACAGCCGAGTCGACTGCAGATCGCGCGAGTCGACTCCGGCCCCAACGGACACATTGTCAGGATGTGCAGAGTGTGCAGAACGGGCAGAAAAATGTGTCTAACGGCTAGTTTCCATGGGAGATGGCTTAAATAGCCACAGAGGACTGTAGCAAGGCAGAGGAGTACCATTCCACTCAAAGAAATCAAGCATCCTTTCTCTGCAAACTGATTTCAACGGAAAAGAAGGAAGAGGGCCATTAACTCCATTCAACCGACTCTTCCCAGCATTAAAAGAAGTCTCCTCCTGCCTTCAAGTCTTTCAGATTTTCAAGAGGAGACCCAAAGTTCAAGAAGCCCTTCTCTTCTCCAACTCAAACGTGTTTGAGGGCTCTTAACTTTACTCTTATTAATATCGCTGTATATCTGCTTTTTAGAAGCTCTGTTTTTTCTATTTGTCTTTGTTCTTTCCATCTTGTCCTTACTTGATTCAATCAGGGGATTGAATCAAGGGTATATAGGTTTGTTGGTGAGCCTAGGTTGAAACCAACGGTGTAAGGGTTCGATTGTGATCTCGGGAAAACAATCGAGGTGGTTCTAGTCGGTGAGCCTGGGAAAACCAACCGAGTTCGTTGTGACCTCGTAAAACAACAAGTTTGGTTGTGAGCTTGAAAAACAACCGGCTGTAATCCGAGGGGTTATAGTGAATTCCCAAGTGAGACTTGGGGAGTGGACGTAGGAGCAAGGGTTAGCTCCGAACCACTATAAAAACATTGTGTTTGTGATTGCTTGTGTCTCTCTCTCTTACTCTCATTTCACTCACAGCACATAGCAACTAATTAATCAACTTGCAACAGTATTAATTAGTCATCCACAAACATTTTAATTGCAAAATTATTTTAAAACCCAATTCACCCCCCCCCCTCTTGGGTTGTCTATCTGGGCAACAAGTGGTATCAGAGCCTAAACTCTTCTACCCTAAGAGTAAAAGATCAAAATGACAACCCCATTTGGATCTTCCCACATTGAGGGTCAGTCCACCCAAAGACCCCCATTCTTTAATGGATCCGACTACTCATATTGGAAGGCTAGGATGAGAATATTTATCCAAGCCCAAGACTATGAGATGTGGACCATTATATTAAATGGACCATACATCCCATCCATCTATGTAGAGGGTGTCACTGTACCCAAACTTGAAAAGGATTGGGATGACCATGACATGAGAAAGGCACAACTCAATGTCAAAGCAATGAATGTGCTTTACTGTGCATTAGATAGGAATGAATTCAATAGGGTCTCTACTTGCAATTCTGCAAAAGAGATTTGGGAGAGACTCGAAGTGACCCATGAGGGCACGAATCAAGTCAAAGAATCCAAAATAAATATATTGGTTCATAAGTATGAACTATTTAAGATGGATTCTAATGAAACAATCACTTGCATGTTCACTAGATTTACTGACATTGTCAATGGCCTAAAAAGCCTTGGCAAAAATTATACTAACAGTGATCTTGTCAGGAAGATTCTTCGCTGTCTACCAAGGTCATGGGAAGCCAAAGTGACGGCAATCCAAGAAGCCAAGGACTTGAACAAGCTACCACTTGAGGAGCTTCTTGGATCCCTAATGACGCACGAGCTAACAATGAAGCAACACAGCGAAGAAGAGTCCTCCCATAAGAAAAAGGTAATAGCTCTCAAATCTACATCATCTAACAAAGACTTGTCTTGCAGTAGCAGCAGTGAAGAAGAAGATCATGAGGGTGATGATGATGAGGCTCTTCTCGTGCGTAAGTTCAGAAGATTCATCAACCGGAAGAAATCCTCACATCAAAGGAGAGGCCCCTCAAATTTCTATCACAAGGATAAAGGTAAGGAAAGGGAAAATGAGGAGATCGGTTGTTATGAGTGCAAGAAGCCGGGGCACTTCAGAGCTGAGTGTCCCTTGCTGAAAAAGGGGAGCAAGTACAAGAAGAAGAAAGTCCTCGTCTCCACCCTATCGGACTCCGACACCTCATCATCATCATCGGATGAAGAACAAGAAGAAAAGGCAAATCTGTGTTTTATGGCCAACGACAATGAGGTAACATCCGCACCACATTTAGATTTTACTTTCGATGAATTATATGATGCTTTTAATGAATTAATGGATGAATACAAAACAATAAACGTTAAAAACAAAGAACTAAAAGTAACTAACCAAACTCATCTCCGTAAGTATGATTCATTAGTTAAGGATAAAGATGTTCTTATCAAAGAAAATGCAGAACTTAAAACAAGCAACCAAATCTTGATACAAAAGAATAATACCTTAACTAAAGAAAATGAAAGGCTGAACAAAGAAACATTGGAACCCAAAAACAATAAACATATAAATGAGAGTCTCACAAAAGAACTAAATGATCTAAAAATAGAAAAACAAAAATTGACACTAGAACTTGAAAAATACAAGCCCATTGTAGAAAAATTTACATATAGTTCAGAAAAATTAGAGATGATACTTAATAGTCAACGAGCTGTATTCAATAGAGCGGGTTTAGGGTATAAACCTAAAAATAAGCAAAAACTCCTTAGTAACTTCTTTGTTAAAGCAGGAGAAAGTAAAACTAAGAAAATAACCTGTTTTTGTTGTGGAACTTTAGGACATAAAGCAAATGTATGTGATTATAGGAAAGGAAAAACTAAAAGAAAAATTAAAAGAATTTGGGTTCCAAAAGGAACCAACACTACTAACCATGAAGGACCCAAGAAAACTTGGGTACCTAAAACTATATGATTTGCTTGTGTAGGAGTGTCTTGCAGCCAAAGTCGACAAAAATTGTTGGTACTTGGACAGTGGCTGCTCAAGACACATGACGGGTGACAAGGATCAATTCTTCACCCTTGAAGCTAAGAAGGGAGGTGCTGTGACTTTTGGAGACAATAACCAAGGTCACATCATTGGTATAGGTAAAGTACAAATTACCCCTTCAACTTTTATTGATAATGTTCGATATGTTGATGGTCTTAAGCATAATCTACTAAGCATTAGTCAATTGTGTGATAGAGGTTATGATGTTATGTTTAAACCATCACTATGCATCATAACAAACCCAAATGACAATAGTTTAGTTTTTAAAGGAATAAGACGTGGAAATGTGTATGTTGTAGACCTTGAGGATCTTGCCAAACATAACCCATGTTTAGTTGTTAATGAAACTAAGGAAAATGATGCTAGTTGGTTATGGCACCGTAAGTTAGGTCATGCAAGCATGGACACCATATCAAAATTAGTTAAAAGAGATTCCGTGATAGGTTTGCCAAAACTAAAGTTTGAAAAGAATAAAATATGTGAAGCATGTCAATTTGGCAAACAATCAAGGAACTCCTTTAAATCTATAAATTGTGTCTCTACCTCTAGACCTCTAGAACTACTACACATGGACCTATTCGGACCAACTAGAACCACAAGTCTAGGTGGAAATAAATATGGTCTAGTTATCATAGATGATTATTCTAGATACACTTGGGTCATGTTCTTAGGTCATAAGGATCAAGCATTTTCAATTTTCAAGAAATTTCATAAAGAAGTAACAAATGCTAGAGACACTTCAGTCATAGCTATTAGAAGTGACCATGGAACTGAATTTGAAAATCATTTATTTGATGAGTTTTGTAGTAAAAAGGGGATAACTCATAATTTTTCTGCACCTAGGACACCACAACAAAATGGAGTTGTGGAAAGGAAAAATAGAACTCTAGAGGAAATGGCTAGAACCATGTTATGTGAAAGTAATCTCCCTAAGTACTTTTGGGGAGAAGCCATAAATACCTCATGTCATATATTAAATAGAGTTTTATTAAGACCCATTATAAAGAAAACACCTTATGAACTTTGGAAAAACAGAAAACCAAAAGTGAACTATTTTCATATCTTTGGATGTAGGTGTTTTGTTCATAATAATGGAAAAGATAATCTAGAAAAATTTGACTCTAAATCGGATGAGGGTATATTCTTGGGGTACTCTACAACTAGTAAAGCCTATAGAGTCTTTAATAAAAGAACCCTAGTTATAGAAGAATCCATACATGTCGTTTTTGATGATTCTAGTGATATCTCTTCTAGTAAGAGAGTTAATCTTGATGATGATGCTGAAATTCTTGAAGAAAAGATAGATGAGATGACATTACAAGATGATAATCAAAAATTAATTGAAAATGCATCATCAAGCCAAGAGGCTATTATGGATCATGGGCTAACTAAGGCTTGGAGGTTTGCTCACGGGCATCCTAAGGAATTAATTCTAGATGATCCATCTCAACCTGTTAGGACTAGAGAATCTCTTAGGAACTTAAACAATCATCTAGCTTTCGTTTCACATTTTGAGCCCAAACACATAGAAGAAGCTGAAAAAGATGTAAATTGGATAAATGCAATGCAAGAAGAATTAAACCAATTTACTAGAAACAAGGTATGGAATCTAGTTGAAAGACCTCCTGAATATTCAATCATAGGTACCAAATGGATATATAAAAACAAACTTGATGAAAATGGAATTGTAATAAGGAATAAGGCTAGACTAGTAGCAAAGGGGTATAATCAAGAAGAAGGTATAGATTTTGATGAAACCTTTGCTCCTGTAGCTAGACTCGAGGCAATTAGATTATTATTAGCATTTGCATGTTCTAAGGATTTCAAGTTATTTCAAATGGATGTAAAAAGTGCATTTCTAAATGGGTATATTAATGAGGAGGTGTATGTAGAACAACCTCCTGGGTTTGAGAATCATCAATACCCTAATCACGTGTATAAACTTAACAAAGCACTTTATGGTTTGAAACAAGCACCTAGAGCATGGTATGAGAGGCTTAGCAAATTCCTATTAGAACATGAGTTTTCTAGGAGAAATGTAGATACAACATTGTTTCTAAAGAAGAAAAATAAAGATATGTTGTTAGTGCAGATTTATGTTGATGATATTATTTTCGGTGCTACTAACAATCGCCTTTGCGAAGAATTTGCTGACTTGATGCAGAGTGAATTTGAGATGAGCATGATGGGAGAGCTGAACTATTTCCTCGGGCTTCAAATCAAACAATCTGAAGAAGGCATCTTCATCAATCAAGCCAAATACATCAAGGAGATGCTTAAGAAGTTTGATATGGAGGGAAACAAGTCAATCAGCACCCCCATGAGCTCATCATGCAAATTAGACCAAGATGAATCAGGTAAATCTGTAGATCAGAAGTTATATAGAGGTATGATAGGATCTTTATTGTATCTTACTGCAAGTAGACCTGATATCATGTTTAGTGTTTGCATGTGTGCTAGATATCAGTCTAATCCTAAGGAATCTCATCTAATTGCAGTCAAGAGAATCTTTAAATACCTAATAGGAACAAAGAATATAGGGTTATGGTATTCTAAAGAATCTAGCCTGAACTTAATAGGATACACAGATTCAGACTTTGCTGGATGTAAACTTGATAGAAAAAGCACCAGCGGGTCATGTCAATTCCTAGGAGAAAACTTAATCTCATGGTTTAGCAAGAAACAAAATTCGGTTGCATTATCTACTGCTGAAGCTGAATATGTTGCAGCTGAGAGTTGTTGTGCTCAAATCATGTGGATCAAACAACAATTGGAAGATTACGGCATTAAACAGGATAAAATTCCCATTAATTGTGATAATACTAGTGCCATTAATCTAACTAAAAATCCAATTCAGCATTCAAGAACTAAACATATTGAGATAAGACATCACTTCATAAGAGATCATGTAATGAATGGTGATGTGACACTTCAATTTGTTTGCACTGATGATCAATTAGCTGATATCTTCACAAAACCCTTGAGTGAAGAGAGATTTAGTGTACTTAGAAGAGGATTAGGAGTGATTGATCCATCCTAGTGATATTCTCTTCTAGTTCATTGATTTTGATGATTAGATTGTGGTTAATATAGAGTTTCTTTTCAATGATCATCAAATCAGACCATAACTTAGTGATTTTCCCTCATTCGGCACGAACATAGCATGATTTTTAGGTGCGTGCCAGAGTTCGAGACGACTCGAGTAAGTTTCAGAGTCGGCTCGTAAGGGGGAGTCGACTCGCATATTTACGGGAGTCGACTCGAGATCGATGGCAGCAGAGGGGAAGTCGACTCGCATACAGTCGGGAGTCGACTCGAGGTCAATAGGCGCATAAGGAGAGTCGACTCGCGCATATTTTGGAGTCGACTCGAGGTCGAGTCGACTCAAGACTTACAGGAGTCGACTCGCAGTCGGGATCCGACTTTTTTAACCCTAATTCAAGCGTTTACTCAACACTTCTATTCACCGCCGCCACTATTCACAAACCCTAGAGTCGTCTCCTACGTCGTCTTCGGCCGCCCTTAGTTTTTTTTTTTTTTCCCGTCGACCTTCCTCCATCCATTAGCGTTTTACCCCATTTTAGGTCGACCATGCCTCGTAAAGTCGTTGTCCCAAGCCGGAAGAGACCCCAACCCGCGACCGGTGCCGAGAGACGTTCCAAGGCTTGGAACGATCCCGTGAGGCCACAACCTCCGGTTCGTTCCCCGCCGAGGGAGGTTCCCTCGAGGCCGTGCGCTGGGAAGGCGGTCTCCACCGGGAGATACGTCGATTTTGACTATCTCTCCCGGGAGGGCTTTACCATAGGAGAGAGATTGCGGGCCCAGGGTTTAGAGTATTTTTGTTCCTTAGATCTCCCCACATACCCTGGCCTAGTTAGAGAGTTTTATGGTACTGTCCATAGAGGCAATGGGGGAATAGAGGGAACTATAGCCGGTGTCCCATTGTTTATTTCCGAGGATTTCATAGCCCAAATCCTCCATCTTCCACAAGTAGGGGTAGCTCCCACACACCCCGAGGATAGGACTGAGGCCCTTACGGCCATTCTAGGATATCCACCCCAGTCCCCCTTAGATGAGGTGTCCGCTAGCTCACTTTCTGTTGAGATGCGGCTCCTCCTTAGCATCATCTCTAGGACCCTCTTTCTGAAGACTGGCCGCTTCGATTTTGTTTCTGAGAGGGACCTAGCCCTTATGTTCTACATCCTCCAGGACACCCCAATCAACTTTCCGAAACTCATTTATAGATATCTAAGTGAGCCACTAGATAGACCTAGGCTCACCCTCCCCTATGGCATGCTATACACACTTATCTTTAGGGAGGCCGAGATTCCTATTCCTGAGGGGGAACCCTCTCGCGCATTGCGATGGACAGATCGCATGCGTCCGGGAACCCTACACAGGATGGGGTTTCGTAAGGTAGAGGGAACCTGGGTTAGGAAATCATCTACCTCCACACATACTTCCAGACACTCCCCCAGTCCTAACCCTGATTCTGACTTCCCTACCTTTTCCTCCACCTCAGCTCCCACCACTTCAGCCGGACCCTCCTCCTCAGCTCCACCTACTCAGCCCATGGAGGTTCGCATTTCTCCTGAGCAGCTCCGGGAGTTGCGGCAGGAGATAGTGAGGGATCTTCGGGACGACCTGCTGAGGGAGCTCCGAGGTCCAGCGACTGCTCCCTCTCCTGCACCCTCTTCTGCATTGGTTCCTTCCCTGTCAGCCGTGACCGAGATGACGGCCCATGTGCGGGAAGAAATCTACAATGTCAGGAGCCTGATACACGCCCAGTTCTCTAGCATGAGCGATGTCACGAGCACCACTCGGAAGATGCGCGATGACATCCGACATGACATGGGCACCACTACTCAGGGGGCCGAGCGCTTGGCGAATGTGCTCATCGCCAAGCTGGACACACTCCAGGAGACAGTGACTGAGCTCTCCACGACACACAGCAGGGCCACCTCGGCCATTATCAGATAGTTAGAGCACGTCACCACTGCGGTCACCCTACTCATGGAACAACAGTCCAGACTGCCCAAGGGAACCGCATCCTCCTCGAGGAAGCCCTAGTTTATTTTGTATATCTTGACATGTATTTACTGCTTTACTTATTGTATTCACAAATGTACTTACATATACATCAATACAATGAGTAGACAGCTTTTCTTCAATATTGTGCACATTGATCTCTACTTGCTTGTGTGTTCTGCTTGCCTCCTTTTTGATATGATGACAAAAAGGGGGAGAAATATTTAATAGATATGGAAAAGGAATCAAAATGAAAATCAAAAAAAACTCTTAAAACAAATTGACAGATTTTCCCTCCAAAAAAAAAAACCCAAAAATTTCAATTCAAAAATTTCAATGCACTAAAAGAAAATTCAGAGAATCAAAACAAAGTTGAATGCATATGTTGAGGGGGAGAATCTGAATTTTTAAGCAAAATCATTAAATATATATAAGCCAAACAATTGATTGCATGATATGAAGGCTTATATAATTCCAAATGAAAGGGGGAGCTTTAACTCCAAAATTTATTGTTTCACACCTTTCAAGTTTGGATAATTAAAAAACCAGACACTTGAATTCATTTATAGATTTCATTTCCTTGTTTATTGAGCAATTCACTTTACATATACTCAATGTTTTGTCATCATCAAAAAGGGGGAGATTGTGGAGTGATTGATTATAACCCTATTTGATTTTGATGAGCTCAAAGCATTTGAGTATATCTTTTGTTTACTAATGAATTCAATCAAGTGTTTCAGTGAAAATCTTGTCTAAGTGTTTCTAGATTTGGTTCAAGATATTTTGGATAAGTTAAGAAGTCAGTTTGAACCAAAGTCTGAGACTCGAGTCGACTCCGGGATATTACGAGTCGACTCCAAGCGTATCAGAAGCACTGGCACGGGCTCGAGTCGACTCCGGAACATTACGAGTCGACTCCGACTGAGAACAGACAGATGAACAGAAAGACACAATTTATAACCTGTCAGCGAGTCGACTCCTGAAGTGCGCGAGTCGACTCCAATGCTTACCGAGTCGACTCCGGAGTAGTTTGAGTCGACTCCAGGGAGTTACAGACAAAAAGTCAGAGAGCAAGTTTCGACCCTGAGAGCCGAGTCGACTCCTGAGGAACGCGAGTCGACTCCGATGGTTGGCAGGTCGACTCCAAAGAAAGCGAGAGTCGACTCTCAGTTGTATTCAAGGCAAAAGTCAGAGAGCAGTTTTCGGACACTGAGATCCGAGTCGACTCCCGCAATGCGCGAGTCGACTCCGAGACAACGCGACCCCAAAAGACAGTAGACCAAATTGTTGTCTCTGAGAGCCGAGTCGACTCCAAGACAGCTCGAGTCGACTCCAAGGCAGCGCTACACCAAAAAGGCAGAAGACTGAGTTTTGGAAACTGAGAGCCGAGTCGACTCCGGAACAGTTCGAGTCGACTCCAAGACTGGACAAGCCAAAAGACAGAAGATAGGGAGTTCGGGCTCTGAGCGCCGAGTCGACTCCCAGGACTGTCGAGTCGACTCGAGTGGGCCAAGTTGAAAAATAGCTCCATGAATTCCATGGGATGAGCCAACTCCAAGAATGCCAAGTCAGCTCCAGTTTTTGGCGAGTCGACTCCGGGTTAAGTTGAGTCGACTCCCAGTCGAGGAGGTCACTTTAATTCAAATTCGGAACAGTTGCCGAGCCGACTCCAGAAAAGCATGAGTCGACTCCTGTTACAGCCGAGTCGACTCCAGATCGCGCGAGTCGACTCCGGCCCCAACGGACACATTGTTAGGATGTGCAGAGTGTGCAGAACGGGCAGAAAAATGTGTCTAACGGCTAGTTTTCGTGGGGGATGGCTTAAATAGCCACAGAGGACTGTAGCAAGGCAGAGGAGTACCATTCCACTCAAAGAAATCAAGCATCCTTTCTCTGCAAACTGATTTCAACGGAAAAGAAGGAAGAGGGCCATTAACTCCATTCAACCGACTCTTTTCAGCATTAAAAGAAGTCTCCTCCTGCCTTCAAGTCTTCCAGATTTTCAAGAGGAGACCCAAAGTTCAAGAAGCCCTTCTCTTCTCCAACTCAAACGTGTTTGAGGGCTCTTAACTTTACTCTTATTAATATCGCTGTATATCTGCTTTTTAGAAGCTCTATTTTTTCTATTTGTCTTTGTTCTTTCCATCTTGTCCTTACTTGATTCAATCAGGGGATTGAATCAAGGGTATATAGGTTTGTTGGTGAGCCTAGGTTGAAACCAACGGTGTAAGGGTTCGATTGTGATCCCGAAAAAACAATCGGGGTGGTTCTAGTCGGTGAGCCTGGGAAAACCGACCGAGTTCGTTGTGACCTCGTAAAACAACAAGTTTGGTTGTGAGCCTGGAAAACAACCGGTTGTAATTCGAGGGGTTATAGTGAATTCCCAAGTGAGACTTGGGGAGTGGACGTAGGAGCAAGGGTTAGCTCCGAACCACTATAAAAATATTGTGTTTGTGATTGCTTGTGTCTCTCTCTCTTACTCTCATTTCACTCACAGCACATAGCAACTAATTAATCAACTTGCAACAGTATTAATTAGTCATCCACAAACGTTTTAATTGCAAAATTATTTTAAAACTCAATTCACCCCCCCCTCTTGGGTTGTCTATCTGGGCAACACCATGAAATGGCACTTTTTCCAATTTAAGATTAGATTCTTCTCCTCACACCGAATTAAGACTAGCCTTAAATGGTCCACATAGTTTTCAAAAGAGAAGCCGAGAACCGAAAAATCATCCATGAAGACTTCCAAAAAGCGCTCAACCATGTCAGAGAAAATACTGAGCATGCATCTTTGGAAGGTTGCAGGAGCATTACATAACCCAAATGGCATTCTCTTGTAAGCAAATGTGCCAAAAGGACATGTAAAAGTGGTCTTTTCCTGATCTTCAAGATCAATTGCAATTTGGTTGTAACCGGAATAGCCATCTAGGAAGCAATAAAATTTATGACCCGCCAACCTTTCTAAGATTTGATCAATAAAAGGTAGAGGAAAGTGATCCTTCCTAGTGACAGAATTAAGTTTTCTATAGTCAATGCATACACGCCAACTAGTGGGGACCCTAGTTGGAACTAATTCATTGTTGGCATTTTTGACTACAATAACACCAGATTTTTTTGGGACCACTTGGGTAGGACTTACCCATTTACTATCTGAAATTGGGTAAATCATTCCCGCATCCAGAAGTTTCAGAACTTCTGTCCTAACCACATCCTTCATGTTTGGGTTTAATCGATGTTGAGATTGACAAGAAGGTTTGGCATCAGCTTCTAGGTGGATTCTATGAGTGCAAATTGAGGGACTAATTCCCATGATATCAGCAATTGTCCACCCTATTGCTCCCTTATGTTCTTTGAGAATTTCTAACAATTTTAATTCTTGACTTTGTTCGAGTTGGGATGATATGATCACAGAAAAAGTTTCTTCTTGACCAAGGTATGCGTACTTGAGCTCAGATGGCAACGGTTTTAGCTCAAGTTTAGGTGCTTGAACACTAGATGGTAAAGGACTATTGTTGCATGGGGGCAATTCTTCGAAACGAGATTTCCACCTATCCGTATCCAATAAAGGAGCTGAATCTAATATAGCACTGATTTCTCTAAAGTTTTGGTTTATCTCTGTATTTTCGAAATGAGTTAGGCATGTTTCTAAAGGATCAGAAGAAAGAGATGGGACAAGAGCATCTTCTACAATGGAGTCGATCAGATTAACTCCATGAATTTCATCATTTTCGTTGTCATTATCGGGTTGTTTGCAAATGTTAAATATATTAAAATCTATAGTCATATTCTCGAATGACATTTTCATTATTCCATTTCGACAGTTGATCAAAGCATTGGAAGTAGCTAGAAATGGGCGGCCTAAGATGACAGATATTGGAGTGGTACAGTTCATGACAGGCTGGGTATCTAATACTATGAAGTCGACTGGAAAATAGAGTTTATCAATTTGGACAAGTACATCCTCGACTACTCCTCTTGGTATCTTTATAGATCAATCGGAAAGTTGGAGAGTAACCTTGGTAGGTTTTAGTTCACCAAGTCCTAACTGTTGATAAACTGAATAGGGCAGTAAGTTAACACTTGCACCTAAATCAAGAAGGGCTCGTTGTATCCTGAAGTTTCCTATGATGCAAGATATGGTAGGACAACCAGGATCTTTATATTTAGGTGGGGTGTTGTGTTTGAGAATAGCACTCACCTGTTCAGTTAGAAAAGCTTTCTTTTGTACATAAAGCTTTTGCTTTATGGTACAAAGATCTTTTAAAAATTTGGCATAAGATGGGATCTGCTTAATGGCATCTAATAAAGGAATGTTAATCTTTACTTGTTTAAAGATATCCAAAATTTATTGATCAGGTATTTCCTTTTTAGCTGCAAGCAAGCGCTGAGGGAATGAAGCAACTATCTTGTGATGGGGTATTGATTCATCTTGTTCATTATCATCTTCATCCTTCTTTTCAATAGATTTTTCATGTTTGTCATCTTTTGTCGGAATTTCTTTGTTAATTATTTTTTCGCTACGAAGGGTTGTGACAGACTTAACTTGTTCAAATTTTGGTTGGGATGAACTTGCTTGCTTCATGGATCTCATGTTGACCTTTTGGGTTAGATTGAGGTTGGGCTGGAAATGTCCCTTTTTTCTTAACATTGAGTTGAGCCTCAATTCTACCTACAGAATTTTTAAGTTCTTGGAGTGATTGCATTGTATTCTGATTTATTTGAGTCTGCCCTTGCATGAAAGTTTGCAAAGTATCTTCAAGGGATTTCCTATGTGGTGGCACATAAGGAGTAGGAACAGAATTTCCTTGAGATTCATCGGCAGTGGGTCCATGTCTCCAACTAAAGTTAGGATGGTTTCGCCAATTAGGATTATATGTTTCTGAAAATGGTCTTTTATAAGTATTGGTGAAATTTTCTTGATCATGCAACACTTCTTGAAAAGCAGGGATTGTACGACAATCCTTGGTCACATGTACATTACTCTCGCAAATTCCACATATACTCTCAACAATAGTTTGTGCTTTTCCTATATTGGCTTTGCTTAATTCCATGGCTTCAACCTTCCTAGTCAGATTAGCAATTTTACATTGACGTCATTATCATCTTTAATAAGATATATTCCTCCTTTTGCATTAGGTGCTATTTTTGATTTTTCATTTTTATCTGTTGTATCCCAAGCTTGTGCATTTTCTGCTAAAAGATCAAAATAATCCCAGGCTTCATTTGGTTCCTTACTCATGAATTCACCATTATACATCATTTCTACAAATTGTCTCATATTGGAGGACAAACCATCATAAAAGAAACTAATGACCCTCCAAATTTCATATCCATGATGTGGGCAAGCAAGCAGAAGGTCCTTAAATCTTTTCCAACACTGAAAAAATGTTTCTCCATCTTTTTGTGCAAAGTTCATGATATTTCTTCTAAGTGTGTTTGTTTTATGTGTTGGAAAGAATTTCTTTAAAAATTCTCTTGTCATTTCTTGCCAGGTAGCTATGGTCCTAGGCCTTAAGGAGTGTAACCATGACTTAGCTTTTTTTTTTAAAGAAAAAGGAAATAACTTAAGCTTAACTACCTCTTCAGTGACATCATTGAAATGAAGTGTTGAACATACTTTATCAAATTCTTTCAGATGCAAATAGGAACTTTCAGAGTCAAGTCCGTGAAACTTTGGGAGTAATTGGATTATTCCTGGTTTCATGTCAAAAGCTCCCGCAGCAGTAGGAATAACCATACAAGATGGGGTACTGGTCCTAGTGGGTTGTAGATAATCATGAAGCGTTCTAATAGGTAAGTCGTTTTGAAATTCATTATCTCCCTGATTACTACCATTATCTTCCATTTGATTATTTGAATTTTGAACAATTAAATTTTTATCTCTTGATTCAACTCGAAATAATCTATTCGTTTTATCTCTCTCCTACAACAGCATATACTGAAATATATATATATAATATTATTTTATTATTTTATTTTATTATTTTTTTTGGGTTGGTACAAGTACCACCTAAAGAGATCTAAATAAACTCCCTAACAAAAAAAACTTAATTAAAATTAAACATGCATTAAAACATCACCCAACAATTTCTAATATTTTTCTAAAAATTCTAGACAGCTCCTAACTGGTTTGAAGAGAACACCTAAGCCTCCAATCCGGTCTAGTAACCTTAGTCGACCAGGTAAGCTCCCAGGTAAGTGGAGGGGTCACGATGCGTATAGCAAAGGTCCCACTTAAAACTCACTTTCCTCGAACAGAAACTATCTCCCTTCAATCACTTAGAGGGACAAAGCTTGCCTAGACATCGATCGGGCCACAGAGCGAATTGATGCAACTTTCAGTGGTCTTCGTCCTATCGAGCTCGAATATTCTTAGGGGCCAACGTCTAGTTGATTTTAATTAGGCTTAGGATATTTATGCACTGGGATGATTTTTGGGCTAAGGACGAGTGATGAAATTCCAACCTTATCTTTTCAATGGGTTCAGCCCTTAGATTATTTTATGCAAATGCTTTATACTATATGCAACAATTAAGAAAATTTTTAAACATTATGTCATGACATTAAATTGCATTTGAATAGTTGATCAAGCAAACTAGCTAATTTTTTTTTTCTTTTTTTTATTTAATTTATTATTATTATTTTATTATTTTAATTAATAATTTTTTTAAAAAAAATTTAAACAAGAGTAAAATTCTAATCTAGGAAAAATAGAACTAGTATGAACAAAATAGGAAAATTAATTTAAATACTCACGGCCGGAGTTCGTTCACTCCGGAAATCCAAAAATGTGATCTTGATCTTCCTCGTTACTGGTCCCGCTTTGTGTCGTCCTTGAATCTGAAAAGATTTGAAATTTCAGCCGTGTTAAAAATAAAGAAAGATTGAAGAACTAGAAATTGAAAATTGAAATTTGCAGCCTTGTTCTCGTTCGCACGTTGCAAATCCCCGGCAACGACGCCAAAAACTGGCTACGATTTTAATCTTGCTCTTTTTAAAAGAAAAATTAAACGTAGGATACCCCAAGTATAGGGTGTAGCGAAGTAATATTCTCGGTAAGTCCGAGATCGAATCCACAGGGATTTGACAGTGATCAAAAACTAAAGGCTAAATAATATTAGAATTGACAAGGATATAACTAAGGCATCAGGATTCAGCCTAGCACTTCATTATGCTTTTCTTAAAATCACCTATTATCTCAGTTAGATATGAGTAAAGACCTAACCGGAAAGTGAAGCGGTGAAAATACCAATTAATCGTTAATAAAATAGATTTAGTTTTATGGGCAGCATTACAGTAATTCTATTTTAAACTACAGGGATTTCTAAGCATCTGTTATACCCGGGGGAATAACAAATCAAAGAAAATATACAAGTTTGAAATAATTCTTATAAATCTACTGCACCATAAATCAAATCAAAAACATTAAAAACCCATTGATGATTAAAGAAAATACATAAAGAAAATGCTAGACTTTTCCCTAGCCTTAGCTAAAAGAGATTTAGCTACTCATATGAGATGGAAGTATTTTTGTAAAAGGGATTAGCAAAGAAAAAGAATAAAACATAAACTCTTTCTCCCTTTTCATTTAGAAACACAGCACTCTGTTTCTTTTCTTTTCCACGCTCCCCATCTCCACCGGATAGCTTCTCTCCTTCGTGGACTCCCAGGGAGATGTAGTGGCCTCCAAAAAGAAATGAAAGGTGTCCTCCTGGATAAAAAGCTTGGAGTTGAATGGGGTGGGGGGTTCCCTTCCGAATGGTTCTCTCCTCCCAAGCATGGCTGCTGCCTCCTCCTTCGCACGCTCGGCTGAGTAGATGGATCGGAAGAGGAGGTGTAGATGTTGTGCTTCGGTGGTTCCGTAGCCTCTCCACCTTGCTCCTTCTCTTCTCCCTGGCCTCCCTCTTATAGCATGATGAAGGCGCGGCTAATGAGATGCGTGGAGGTTTGGGGATGATCCGGTTGCTTGAGATGCGGGATGAAGTTGAATCGCTTGGGACTCTTCAGCTGGGAATGTTTTGGGAATGGATGAGACACGGGTTGGAATGATCCGGTTGGGAGATGAATGCTGGGGATGTTGCAGAAGTTTGGGAAGCTCCAGATGTTGAGAAGGATATCACAAACGTTGCTGATATGCTTGGGAGTTGCGCACGTCACCACAAATGCTGGAAAACTCCTCACGGACGCGTGCTCTGTTTGTGGGAATGTGCTTCACGGGTAGATGGGATGAGAAGCTGGGAAGACATTTATGTTGGGAAGTTGAGAAGACTCCTCTGATGGCTGGAATTCATTTGCTGTAAAGAAAGTGGAGGACTCGGCTTGGAATGTTGGGTTTGTTCCTAAACAGAGGAGATGGGATGTTGATCCTGTTGCATGTTCTGGGAGGTCACGGATAGTTGAGAAGTTGGGAAATTTCAAAGCCCCCATGCTGCGGACGTTGGAAAATTTGTTGAGCTTGGGCTGCCGGGCATTGGGCTCAAACCCAGAGTTACTAGGTCTCTTGGATTACTTGCACTCAAACAGAAATAAAACATTAATTAATTAATTTTATTAATAAAGATTAGCTATAATACTAATTTAAGATGGTATAAAAATTTTACTTTTGTACTCTCATCAGATAGATTTATCACTTTCATGGGGTTGTAATTGGAAGTGTGGTGCGGACACCAGTGCCATGTCAGCCAGTCGCCACAGGATCCAGCTAGCTCAGCAGGTCCCAACCGATTCAGCCAGCTTGATTTTATTTTAGATTGATTTATTTTAGTTGGATTAATTTTATGTTAATTGGGTTTGTTTGCATATTGTTATTTCTGTTTATTTGCATATTGTCATTTTAGAGCCTTTTTGGAATTGTTTTATTTGTAGGAGTTTATTTGTTATTTTGTGACCCTATATATATGGGTCCATTGTTTAGGGTTTTAATGAACGATGAATAAAAATTAGTCTCCTTTCTTCTTCCTCCTCCTCTCTTCTCTTCTTCTTCCCCCTCTTCTTCTCCTCTTTCCCTCTGTCTCTCCTTACCTATCTCCGTCCTTCATCAGCTTTGGTATCAAAGCTTTTGGCAGGCTTAGCCTCTGTTGCTAAAGCCCCGATCCGGTTTATGCTGGGTTTGTCCTTGTTCTTCCATGCCGGAGCCTCCAAACAGAGCCCCTTCCGAGTGATCCGTTTCCTTTTCCTCCCCAAATAAAAAGAAAAACGGAAGTTGAACGTGGAAGCCTGAGATGGCTGGCGAAGAACCGCGCCCGCATGCTCCACCACTGCCGCCACGCGCCCTCCCGAGCACTCTGATGCCGATCCTCCATCCCACGTTGCCGCCGACCGTGGCTGGATCCGGATGAAGAACGCCCCCGCCCTCATCTGCCGACGCGGCCCCTTCCCCGCAGCCGTCGCCACGAAGTCCGGCGGCCACCACAAGCGGAAGAAGCTCCGGAAGAAACTGCAGAGCCCCCACGTGCAGCCCATCCAGCACGATGCCGGCCGCCGTGTCCGCTACTTCGAGACCATCCTCCACGGCGAAGCCCACCTCCGCTCCATGGAGAAGAGCGTAGCCCCTCCTCCCCGAGCCCCCACCGTCTTCAACCGCCACCGCACCCCACGCACCGATCGCCACGGACGCTGGCGTAACCACCTACAACAACCCACGAAGAAGAAACACGCTAACGGGTACGTAACAGGTTATCGGGTCGGATCATGCCCGTTAACTCGAATCATTTTGGGTTTCATTAAAAAATGGTATCAGGCGCGAAACAGGTTAGCGGAGCGGGTTGTGCCCATTAACCCGAACACTACCAGATCTCTATTAAAAAAAAAACAGAGAGAGCGAGAGAAAAAGAAAAAAAAAAGAAAAAAAAAACTGCTCACCTTTCTTCCTCGAGAACTCCACCGCAGCGCCGCCTCCCCGCCGACGAACACCGCCGTCGAGCATCCCATCCGAGCTCCTCCACCCGTGCCGCTCCGCCTTCGCCGCCTCCGCCCGTGCCGCCTCCTGCCGCCGTCGAGATCCGCAATCGCCCGAGCCCCGTCTTCTCCCTCCCCACCGAGCCGCGCCGCCTCGCCGTCGCTGTCCCCGCCGCTCCTGCGACCGCCCGATTGCCACCACCGCCGCCTCCTTCCCCTCCTTGCTTCACCGCTGCCCCCCCTCCTCTGCTCGCCACGCTGCAAAACCACCGCCTCCACCACCACTTCACCCCCCCCCCCCCCCCCCCCCCCCCCCGCCGCCCTTTCATTTCATTGAGGGTTTCAACATGGAACCCTCTTCACACCACCTCAGGCTCATTTCCCTCCCCCCCCCCCCGGTCCTCTTCCTTCACAGGCCGACTCCACGCTCCCTACCACCCTCCTTTCTCATCGGGCCCAAACCACCCGCACACCCCTCTCAAGGCCCACCCTCACTCCGGCCCGCCCACCCTGCTTTCTCTGATGCGGGCGCCTAACCCGTAGGCCTGTTGGGCCCAATTTCAACAGGCCCTTTCTTGTGCAAGCCCACCAACCAAAATTGATCAGGCCCATAAGTTGCTTAGATCAGACCTGCCGAGTTGCTGTGCTCAAACCCGATTCGCGCTATTTGCTTCTGATCGTCGCCCCAACCCAGGTCAGGTTTCTTCCTTTACTACAAATTTTATTTGTTTATCTAAATTTAGAATTAATTAACTCTTATGTGCTCTATTGGTATTGCTTTCTGAAAATTTCAGCACACCTCCTCCAGACAACACCAAAACTCAAGTAGTGGCCTATCTTTGTTATTAATTGTAGGGTACCAAATCTTTGGGAGTCTTTGAGGCTCTATACAGCCCTGCAACACACTGAAAACTAGTACTATTTGACTGCAACTACTTATCTGAATTTATTACGTAATTCAAAGTCAATTTTAATTGCTTGAGTTAGCTTCCGATTATATTGAGCATATACTTTGCAATTTCAAATTACTTTCATGCATTAGGTCTACTTAGGAACCTCTATAGTCGGTAGGATCATACATATCTTCATTCATTTCATGCATCTATGTAGTGGTCATGTCGCATCTCATTCTGAGTCCCAATTGGACATGGATTCCAATATCGAAGCCCTATTAAAGGCTATCCAAGACACCACTGCCCAAGCCCAAGCCAATAATGCCCGAATTCATGACCTAACCACAATGTCCACTCAGGTTAATGCCCAACTTGATTCAATTGAGGCTTCACTTCAGAGGGTTATTGAACCCAAGGAAGCTAGTGCCTCCCATTTATCGGGTCTTGAAGGGGACAAAACCCTAGAACAAATTCTAGAACAACAAGGCTCTGTTCGACAGGACATTTTGGTAATAGGTCTGTTCCATGTCATCATCATGCCTACCCTCGCCCTAGAGAACCCGGTCCCTTCCGTAATATTGATAAAGGTTACTAACATAACTAGAGCCCAGAGAACCTCGTGACCTTGATGAAAATATAATGAGAGGCATTAGGGTTGAAGCCCCCACTTTTGATGGTCGTCTTGACCCGAAAGTCTTCTCAGATTGGTTACACGAAATGGACCACTTCTTTGAGTGGTACAATTTGTCTGACAACAAGAAGGTCCGGTTTGCTAGAATGAAGCTCATTGGTCGAGCTAAGCTTTTCTAGCAAAATACTGAACAGCTGTTAGCTAGGAGATATCAATATGTAATAACTGATTGGGTAGAGATGAAAGGGAGACTTAAAGAAAAATACGTACCCCTCAATATGTAATAGCTGTTAGCTAGGAGATATCAAGACGATCTTCTTAATCGATGGAACACTAAATCCACATTTGTAAGGTGCCCTGACACACGGAGCACTTCTACGGGCCCTAATTTCTCAGGGCCCACACCTTCTATAGGGTCCACTACTCCTAGGCCCCCTCCTACTGCCTATGTCCCACGCCGAGGCACTAACGACAAGAAAATCCTTGGTGAGCCTCCCAAACCACATTCCAAAATTTGGTGTTACAAATGCCAAGATTTTGGTCACGTTACCTCCCAATGTGCTAACAAATTTTTCGTTATTGCTCAGCAAGAGCAGGGAGGTGACATAGATGACTTAGAGGAGCAAATCTATGAACCAAACCTCGATGACATTCAGGACATTGAGGAAGAGTGTGATGACAAATCTGAAACCCTAGGATGCACCCACACTACACCTAGCTCCCTCGCACAGTCAGATAGCGAGTCTGACCAGTCTACCATGAATGTAGTTGGATATGCCCTCGCACAACCCATCGAAACTAATATTAGAATTTCTGAGCCTGCATATGCATTTACACAATACATTCATAAGTTGTATCAGGAAATTCATAAGAGCATTCATGCATGTACTGCTCAATATAAGATGCAAGCTGATTTTCGTGCTAAAGAATTTCAAACTTGGGGTTACGTAATGATCCGTCTTCAGGAATTGCAGTCTCTAAGTATTGGACCATTCAGGGTGTTGCACAAGGATGGCACTGACGCCTATGCCATTGACTTTCCATTTGATTTTGGTCATAGCTTTACTCTTAATATTAAAGATTTAGTTGCAATCCCTGATGACTCTTTTGCTGCACACTCTCTTGCGCTCGATGTTTATCCTATTATTGATTCCATGCCATCTTCGTTTCTTTTTATCTTCCATCGAGCACAAAAAGAGCATATTGATTCTATTTTAACCGAGCAAATAGTTTTTGACAGTGATAGAGGCATCCAGTGTTTTTTGGTTCGTTGGCGTGGACGACCAAAGTCCGATTACACTTAGATCCAGCATGAGAAGAGACCGCCGATTGATCTGGACTTGTTGGAGTATTATCGGGGCTTTACCGAGCCACTTTCGTCGAGATCGACTACTTTCCACCCGGAAAGAGTTGGTGCGGACACCAGTGCCAGGTCAGTCGGTCGCCACAGGATCCAGCTAGCTCAGCGAGTCCCAGCCGATTCAGGCAGCTTGATTTTATTTTAGATTGATTTATTTTAGTTGGATTAATTTTATGTTAATTCGGTTTGTTTGCATATTGTCATTTGGGTTTATTTGTATATTGTCATTTTAGGGCCTTTTTGGAATTGTTTTATTTGTAAAGATTTATTTGTTATTTTGTGACCCTATATATATGGGTCCATCCTCATGTTTAGGGTTTTAATGAATGACGAATGAAAATTAGTCTCCTTTCTTCTTCCTCCTCCTCTCTTCTCTTCTTCTTCCACCTCTTCTTCTCCTCTTTCCCTCTGTCTCTCCTTCCCTATCTCCGTCCTGCATCAAAGTGTGTTCGCTCTGCTTCCGGCGGGCACCCATTGGGCGCCAGCCTCTTTCACTTCCGGACCATCCACCTTGGTAATTGGGCCTGAGGCCCAAACTCAGCAATCTTTAGCTAAAGCGACTTGATGAAATGGGCATTCTGCCATCTTCTGGTCTTCACTGTATCACGCTTTGAGTGTTTTGGCTTTCCTTACGCTTGCTTCCACCTGCCTCGTCGTTGGACCCAGAGCTGATGCGGCCGAGGTTGTCGGAATCCTCCTCGGAATCCTTCTGCTCCTTGTCGCCAATCCACGAATACACGAACGCATATCTTGGTCCAACCGGGGGTGGCCCAATACATTTGTAGGCCTAAGACGGATTCAGTGAATGAGGCCTTTTTTTAATAATAAAAAAATTGAATAAGTATAAAATACTTAGAAAAAAGATATGACAATAGATAGCCATTAAGTACATTATTTCAACAAAAATGAATGTGTGCAACAAAGACAGATAAAAAGTCTTTTCAGTTTAATATAATTTTTGAATAGAAGCACGGAATAGTAATTATGCTTAAGGAAGGGCCTATGAAACTAATTAAATAACTGAAATAATGCTTGGCAATACTGTTTACCATGTCAAGCAAGAACAGAGTAGGAAAAGGTTATCCCATGGCACATCATGGTCAAGGTAAAGGAAAGAATTTGTCCAGAAAGGAACTTCTCTATAAGAGAAAGTAGGGGCATTATGGGAAATTCCCTCCATCTAATTAATAAAAGTCCCATCCCACCATCTCCCCTTCAAGTGAGTACCCAAGCAGCCGCTGCAACATCACAGCACAGCAGCCATTCAACCCCCCCTCCCTCCTTTTCTTTCTCCACCCTCCAAGAAGTCCATCTCCAATCCCCCTATCTTTCTTCCTGATGGCCCAGCTGGATCGATCAGGAGTAATGCGAGGGAAGGAAAACCAAGACCAAAACCAAAAAAGAGAAGGGATGAAAGATAAGAGTGGCTTCAGACGTGTATCAAGCCAACCAAATCCCTCCTCTCTCTCTCTCTCCACCCAAAACAAAACTACTGTCCCCAACTTCCCAAATTGCCCCTCTGCAGGCCAGGAAACTCTCCACCTCCCTTCCATCAAGGGGGAAGACTCGTAGCCAGCACCTGTTCCCATTTTATATGAGGCCTTTGCTTCCTTTTGGTCAGCCTCCCGGGAGCCTTCCATGGGCCCGAGGCCTTAGGCGACCACCTTGGTCGCCTAAGGCTCCGACCGGCCCTGGGCCTTTGCTTCCTTTTGGTCAGCCTCCCGAAGGCCTTCCATTGGCCCGAGGCCTTAGGCGACCGCCTCGATCGCCTAGGGCTCAGGCCGGCCCTGGTCCAGACCCTGCTCCCCTATTTCGCTCGCCCCTACTCTGCTCCATTATCTCTTTCCTACCTTTTTTTGTTTTTGATCTCTACCCCATCCATAACATAGTGTGATGTTCTCATAAGAGAAACCTTACCCATAGGGTTCTATAATCATGTGTGATCACATATGATCATGGACATCACACCTCTCAAAAAAGCTTGTCCGGGGTGTGATCGAACCATCACTCGTGAGCAAAAAGATGTCAATGGTCTTTTGCGCGAAGGACATGGCCCAGAGTTGATGATGGGCCGGCCCTCGAGCCTAATTTTTTATTGAATTGGTCTTTGCATTGGGCCTATGTACAATTTGAAATTTTTATGCCCAAGCCCAGCCCATGATTGGCTTTAGACGTTGAGCTCCACGAACTTGCTTGATGTAGATATGGTTGGTTCTAAAATCTGCACTCGTGCATGCTTAAAAATTAAATCTCAAGTTCTCAATAGTTGATGTGATTCAAGACTTTTAGAAAATGTAAACCTGTGAATCTTTTAAAAATATTCGAACACATTATCCCTTCCTAAAGGAGTGATGTTCACAAATTGTCTGCTGGGCACCCATTAGCATCTCTCATACGAGTGCTCCTGCACCCGTGTAAGATCATCTATACATGTTTGATGCACTGATTCATCCGGTTGGTTATACACAAAATAATTATTGATTTATTTTACTAAGGAGGCGTTTGGTATGAGGTGATCATCCTAAGACCAAGAATGATATAAGTGAAGGTAATAAGATCACCACATTTGGTTACACTACGGTAATTTTATGTGGTAGTGATCCCAAATCATCCCCACCTCTCAAATTACCACCCAACCTAGTGATGGGATGCTCGTCCTTAAAGTTGAAAATTCAAGATTACCCTAGGACAGTGATCTTGAGCTGAAAGTTGAGGACTAATATGCCCCTCGGTCTACCAAAAATAATAGTATATTAATATAACATTAGTATATTGATGTAATATTATATATATTATATTATATTATATTATATTGATTATATATATATTATTAATCATATTATTGTCATATTGCCATTCTAAGATAATTTTAACTATAGTAGAAATATATTAATGTACTTTATATTTATATAGTAAAAGTGTCTAATATATTACTTCTATTTGCCTTATTCTTTTAATCAAAATAATTATTAGAATTAAAAAAAAATATATTTAATAAATATATTTTTATGGAATATGTCATGGGTAATTTTGGGATTGTATGGTAAATGATCTTGGATTTCCATAGAATACTAAATAGGTTACTCATAGATACCTCGGAATCTTTAATCACTGAAACATAGCATACTAAATGCGGTGATCTTAATTCTTAAATCATCGGAGATCAAATTACCTCGAACTAGGGATCACCAGTGATCTAAAATTATCTCGCTGGTCCCATTTAGGTCACCAAACGCCGAATAAAAGTGTTGTTGAATGTAAAATTACTAGAATTAAAACTTGTTGAAATCGTTATTTTTTAATTTCAGGGACAAAACTAACATTTCACCTCCTAATAAACTACCTAATAAAAAGTAGGGGTTTATACCAATTCTAAAGGGATTTTTAGGTCAACATAGCGGCATCCCACCGGAATACAAAGGGCGTTTGCCACTAATTAAATGCAGCCACTGCATCTAAAATGCGGGGTGAAAATAAGATCAAGTCGAACTAAGTTCGGATCACATTGGATATAGGATAGATCAAAAACCTGGCAATCCAAACTCAATATGTTTTTTGCTTGTAAGTGACTGTGAGCATAGAGTTTTCCTTCTCATACAGCTTTCTTGGTGGCATGGCAAAAGTGGATGAATCATAAGTGATCGCCAAATGGACCTCTTAGCCGTCCACTGAATAGGTGGCACGCCTGAGCCTTTCGCAGCCACACCTAGGAGTTCTGAAAAAATTACCCAATCATCGGACCCCGCAGAATATGCAATTGCAGCCATATAGAATTCCATATTATAGTTTTCACCTATCTTTCCCATATAAATAGATAGAGGTTCCCAATTCCTTAACCAGTCCCTACTCATTATCAACTTAGATAAAAGATTAAGAGTGTTGGTGTGGTCCCTGCTCATGTGGGACCCACATCATTTGAATTTAAACAAAAAAAATGATAAGAACGAAACGGCTCGCTTCGGTGAGTTAACCTAAGATATACGAAAACGGAGAGAGAAAAAAAACAAAGAAAAAACAGGGTAGAAGAAGAGAAAGAATAGGCGCTAGTAAAGATTAAATTTAGTATATCGAATGATTAGATGGTTGATTATACCTAGATTTGGCTGAAATTTTAGTATATTGTTTCCAGCATTGAGAGCTATAGATTAAACGATTTGGATTTTTGAAAAATCTTCTCTATTGATTATTTCAAGTATCAATATTTGATAAGAGATATTTCTTATTTTATTATTTATTGTTGAAATCTGTTTTATGCTCTTATTGTGGAAGTAAAGATTAAATCTTATTGATGATTGTGCATCCATTAGTTGATCTAGGAAAGATCTATTATAATCTAACTAACTTAAGCATATGAGGATCACAACCGGACAAACTCCAGCAAGCAGGCTTTCCTTTCTAATTTCAGGCCACACAAGTCGCACTAGACAGGCTTCTCTAGCTGAGTTTGAGCTCGATTGTTTTCAATATTCTCTAACCCGACCAACCACTCATCTCAGAACTCAGTCAACCAACCTCACTATTTTACTTTAGATTCTATGCAATGTCAATGATTTAGATCAAATTTTGGTGGCAACAATATTAATCCTTTTTTTTCCCCTTCCTCTAGCGTGGAGTGAATTACTTTCCAGCGCACCATGGAAATACATAAATATATGTCAATTTGCTTCCCTTTATGGTTGATATATTAGCTAGCTAATATAGATATTCTAGAAAATATTAATTTATCTTTTGATAAAATATAATTCTATACGAGTTGCCTATTTTAAAATTTGACAAAATCAATGTAACTCTGAAAGTTCTTACTTTGCTCCGTGAGAAATTGTCAAAATGAGAATTGCATGGAATCAACAAAGGCATGTTGACGGCAGCGGCAGCTAAACCTTCTCGACCTACTGAGTCAGTCTTTCGGAAGTTACTCGCGCCGCAGATGCCTCACACACCTTGCGTGCATGGGACGCGGAGGCATGCAAAATGAACCCACTATGCATGATGGCTTTTGCGATGAACAAGTTCACGCACGAGATCCTGCGAGTGACGACATCTCTTACCAGTCTCAACCGCCGGTGAATAAAGATATAGTAGTCAATTCTATCTGCAAAAAATAAATATAAATAAATAAACCAATTCACCCCACCCCCCACTTCTATATAAGAAGCATGACCTCCCGCCCATTCCCGATAACCCAGTTCAGAGAAGAGAAGCCCCATTAGCTTTACTCTCCTCTTCCATTCACCATGGCCTCCAAGCTTTTCTTCTCCCTCCTCGCCCTCCTCGCCCTTGTGGCCGGCTCCCACGCAGGCAGCATCGCCGTCTACTGGGGCCAGAACGGCAACGAGGGCACCCTCGCCTCCACCTGCAACACCGGCCTCTACTCCTACGTCATCATCGCCTTCCTCACCACCTTCGGCAAAGGCCAGACCCCTGTCCTCAACCTCGCCGGCCACTGCAACCCCTCCGCCGGCACCTGCAAAAGCATCTCCTCCGACATCCAGTCCTGCCAGTCCCGCGGCGTCAAGGTCCTCCTCTCCCTCGGCGGCGCCTCTGGCAGCTACTCCCTCACCTCCGCCGCGGACGCCCAGAACGTCTCCAACTACCTCTTGAACAACTACCTCGGCGGCAACTCCTCCTCTCGCCCCCTCGGCGCCGCCGTCCTCGACGGCATCGACTTCGACATCGAGGCAACCAACGGCGACCACTTCGACGACCTCGCGAAGGCTCTGTCGCAGTTCAGCAGCCGGGGGAAAAAGGTCTACCTCTCGGCGGCCCCGCAGTGCCCCTACCCTGACGCGCACCTTAACACGGCGCTGAAGACCGGGCTTTTCAACTACGTCTGGATCCAGTTCTACAACAACCCTCAGTGCCAGTACTCGTCGGGGGACATCAGCAAGATGACCAGTGCGTGGAAAACTTGGACTTCGAGCGTGACGGCGACCAACTTCTTCTTGGGGGTGCCGGCGTCGACTGCTGCTGCCGGCAGTGGGTACATCCCCCCGAGCGCGCTCACTTCTCAGGTGCTGCCGGCGATCAAGAGCACGGCGAAGTATGGCGGGATTATGGTGTGGAACAGGTACTACGATGGGCAGAACAACTACAGTGCCACCGTGAAGAATAGCGTTTGAATTGCGTTGCATATATAGGCATATCTGCAGCTATGCTCATGTTATAGTTAAATAATGGCAAACATGGTTGCTTGCCAAGATTTCTTTCTGAAAATGCTTGTAAGAGAAATAAAGAAGTGATCCTTTTATCGGAGAAGAAAATAAAGACAGAACGAACGATGTTGCAGAAAAAAAAATACGCGATGCGGGTCAGTTGAAGACTTGTTTGTTCCCCCACTTTGACCAGAGAAAATCCTACGTACCAACCCCAACGTGGGAGAAATTATTAAATAGACTCGATCTAATAGACGGGCCAATGATCACCGGCCATGTGTGCCATAAATTTATCACCTCACTTCAAGATTTAAACATGGTGGTTATTTGACGAGTGATCTTTGACCTGCTCTACTGGACTAGGTCTACCTAATGATTTCTCGGGTACCAAAAAGATGTATATTTCTTGCATAAGTTAATTATAATGGAATATTCTACAGATGTATTGGAAGTCAAATTAGTTCTGAAATTTGAAATATTTGAAAATAAACATCTTTGACTCCATCATCTGTGTTGATCGATCTATGAAAAGAAAGGGAGGGCTTCCCATTTCTTAAAGCAGTCGCCAGTTATAGGTTTTCGCACCTCCTAGCATGTTTAGGAGTGCTCGTTCCATGGATAGATGAATGTTCGATCCTGCTAAATGAAGAACCTTCCAAGAGAGAATTGGAGGTTTGGCAGATGACCAACGATACGACAATCTATATAATTGTACTGGGGAGTTTAGAATTCTAGAGATATTCCGTTCGGATTATTTCTATTATTTTTTTTTTTATTTCAAAAATATCTTTCCACTTTTTCCGAATCACCTATACAATCCTTGCTATGGTTCGGATTGTATCTTTTGCACGAAAGAATGATTAATCCTTTTTGCATACCATCAACCATTAGATCATCTTGCATAGAACTCAAAGCGCTCAAAACTATCGCTTTCATCAGCTTGCACAAATCTCATAGCAGCTACTGCACGATCTAATAGTGTATATCGTAAGAAAAGGTGAATCATTCTTTGACGCGAAAGAAACAACAGGAACCCTACGCTATGTACTATTACAACAAGAAAAAAAAATTATACTCCTTGTTTTAGATAATTAAAAAAATATCTAACTACAATCATGATAATAAATAAATAGAAAGTTAAAATTCCTAGCTTCCACCAAAATACGAAAGAAATTTGGAAAAGCAGTTAAGAAAGAAAAAGATTATACATATAAACTTTGATAGAAAACCAATGAGAAATACCATCTATAAAAAAGATAAGAAAATATTTAATTATAATATTTGTGGGAGTAAATAAATAGAAAAATATAAAAGAAAACTTCAAACAAATAAGAAAAAATTTTAATTATATTATTTTATTTTTATAATTTAAAATTTATATTAAACATTTAATATGCATTGCACGTGCTTAAGTGGTAGTCGAGTTGAAGATGCTATATATATATATATATATATATATATATATATATATATATATATATATATATATATATATATATATATATATATATATATATATATATATATATATATATATATATATAATTTCTTGCTTCGTGGGCTACAACGGTTGCCTCATGATGGGCCCCCGGATTGACTACTCGAGAGAATAAGGAAAGATGGTGGCCATGGGTCTAGAAATTAAATGAAAGATAGGAGATAGATCAAAGATAGGATAATAAGGAGGGGTAATGTTGAAAACAAATTGGAGTTATAATCCCATGAAGATTATGCACAACTATACTAAACAGATATGGGGAAAAAAGGAAGTCGGATTGGCAGTCTCTCTAAGTTACACTAAACATCATGAGACTTTATGATTTGGTTGAAACAAGAATATGATGAAAAAAGTTGTACACAAAGTACTTAAAACATGGACGGCTTACCTGATTCACTTATCCTACATTATTTTCTTTCAAAATTACTAACCATTAGACATTAAAGAAAGAAAATTTTATTTCTCCTAAAGAAAATTCTAGTTGCCTTGCTTTTCCACCGAAAAATATTTTTTCTTCCACTAAATACTTTACCTGCATATTATTATTCTCTGCATTCCATTACAACCAGATAAAGCTTTCATTAATTAGAAACCAGCGCAGGGTTTGCACCTCACTTGCCAAAACAACTGTAGGTAAAGAAGGATTGCCAAGGGAACAATGGCACTATGTCAGACGATAAAAAGGTTAAAAGGTGACAAGAATTTGGGACCATCGACATATGGCATCAATCACATCTTCCTTTCAATGCAGAGCCTGCGTCTGTGGAGGCATGACAAGTTCAAATACGTCTTCACGTGCATGCATGCTGATGTAAATTTGCGATCGATCCAGTGAGTCATATAAAATGCCAACTTACGGGCGGCGTCTGGTTGCCGACGTGAGAATACCGGTCCATCCAGATGGGACCTCGTTTCTTTGGCTGTAGCTGGTTTGGTCTCAATGCTTGTGGAAAATTAGGCAAACGTCGATTTCTCCCTTGGAAGCGACAAGAAGGACGCCATCTCTTCAGCTCTTAGGAAGAGTTGCGGCCGCATACGACGTCCCCACCCTGTTGAATAGAGAACCATATCAACATCAAAGGCAAGGGGATGCCATACGGCGGAGGTCGTCCATGGATTGTGATCAAGAGAGCCCTACGGCGTACAGCAAAGATTACTATGTTGACCACATCGATCTCATCTCGGAGGGCCAGAGATAACTGGGGTACCTGTACTGCTGTCTCAGCGTTCAGATTTATCTATTTCTCTTGGGTACCCCCACCCTCTGATTATCTTAAGATGAATTTTGATGGAAGCATAGCAGAGGATGGCGCCTCTGGAGTGTAGTTTTTGTGATTAGGGACACTACAGGAAAAAGGATAAAAGCCGACTCTTGATTTCCGACACTAGGGGTATGCGTCGATAAATTTGGTTCTGCGCCAAATTTTGCCGACGCTTCTAATGAGCGTCGACAATTTGAAAGAATAGACGATGCTTTAAAGCATCGTCGTAGGTCTCAAGCTAAGACGACGCTGGGAAGCATAGAGAGTGCATCTAGGACGACGCTTTTAAGCATCGTCGTTCTCCTTCTGCCTAAGACGACGCTTGTAAGCGTCGTCGAAGGTAGACCTAAGACAACGCTTATAAGCGTCGTCAAAGGCAAAGACCCCCTCCAAACCCAGCGCCCGACCCTAAGCCCTCATTCCGCCCTAGCTACTCTGTCCGATCCCCTTTTTCTCCTCTCCGACACTTTCCTAGCCCCCGTCTTCCTCCTCTCCGGCGCTGCCCTAGCCCCTGTCTTCCTCCTCTCTAGCGCGGACCGTTCGACTCCAACCTCCTCTCCTCCTCCCTCCTCTTCGGCGTCAACCGACCGACCCCAACCCCCTCCGTCCGAGGTAATTTTCTCCTCCTCCCTCCTCTCCCTCCTTCTCACTAGTTCTCCTCCTTCTCCTCCTATCCTTCATGTGTTCGTGGAATTTTTTTCTTCTTTAATTTGTTCTCTTGCTTCGCCTCCGCCCAAGGATCTCCTCCTCTTCCCTCCTCTCCGGCGCCGACCGAGCAGCCCTCAAGTCTCGATCAAGCTTCGCGATAGCCCTCCTCTCTGAAGACCGACGTCGACCGACCGGCCCGAAGCAACGATCGATCGAGGTCCGCCTCCGCCCAAGGTAATGCACTATTTTTTCTTTATTCTTCTGTGCTTAATCATGTACTCTAGGTTTTAAATTATCAATTTAATTTTTTTTGGTATATAAGAATTAAAATAGAGCTATGCAATCATTAAATTATCTGATTAACTCCTAAAACTGAGATGCAGTCATTAAATTATGTCAGTCCACAGCAAGAAATTTGTTCTTCCAACTGGGGTTCTTCAGAGGGGAAAAAAGGAAGTTGGGCATTTTTTTGATTCATCCAAAGATCGATCTTATTTAGATGGTTTTCTAGTTCAAGATGTGCCGCATCTGTTCTCTTTCTAAACACCATGGTTTCGGATATATGTACATACGAATAGATAAAATCAGATAACAAATTGTCAAAATAAGCAATAAATGAAAACATAATATTATAGGCATGGATAACTGAAAATAGAAACAAATTAAATAAAAAAATATAAAATTAAAGTTGGTAATTAGTTTCCTTGATTCATGAAACAACAATGAATGCATATCAATGATTGATTTACTGTTAGTATCTTTGAGTTGTGCCCACTCCAATCCCTACTGTGTTTGCAAACACTTCCATGCAGATATATCAATTGTTTGACATCTTTATTTTTTTATGAGACATTCTTATTTTCCTTTCTTTTTTTTTGAGATGATTCATCTTCCATTCGGAACATCTTGCATAGATTTCAAATTTTTAGCAAAATTTCAATATCCTCAGCATGCTAAACCATTTCCCAGGTGTTGAACATACCATTATGCCCTTAATAAGATCTATTTCCACTACAGAAAAACTCATCTTTCCCAGCACTTTTTATAACATTTACCGACGCTTATAAGCATCGGCTAAAGTTCCTACGATGCTAATCAAAGCGTCGTAGAAGCGTCAGCGATACTGAAGTGGCAAAAGTTTTTGCCGACGCTACATGAAAGCGTCGGCAAAAACAAAAATTTGCCGACGCTTATAAAGCATCGGCGAATACCAAATGGATACCAACCTCACGCTCTTCGCCGATGCATAAAAGCGTCGACAAATCCCTATTTTTGCCGACGCTAATGAAAGCGTCGACATAACCTTAACTTTCACCGACGCTTTAAAGCATTGGCGTAGGCGTGCCGGGCATGTGCCACGACGTTTTTTTACCGACGCTTAAAAGCATCGAATTTTTTTTTAAAAAAAAAATAAAAAATACAAATGCATATCATAAAACACACATTATAACAAGATGAACATGTATTACATTTACATTGACACAAACATTCAAATCATTCAAAATATTTATATTATCATATCTGATTAAATTTACATAATAATTTAGAATTACAATGTACTTTGAAAAATATAAGAAACATATATATATACATATCAAACTCCATAAAAAACAATCTAGAAGGTATCAGGGACGGGATTTAGCTCCATCATCATCATCATCTCTACGAGCTGTTGAAGTATCAGGAATCTACAAAAAAAATGAGAAACCTTAGAAGTTAGGAATAATGTGATACATTAACTCATACATCATAATTGATAATATGTAAAGTATTCAAATATATATAGTTATTTATCTGGGAAGGAAGAAATCGTTGTAACAAAGATGAAATATTCGCAAGCTGAGACTGCAAATTTTCTTGGTTCTACTTCAGCTCTTCAATAGTTGCTTGAAAATGACGAACTTCTACAGTGTTACTACCTTCTCTGGCATTTCTTGTATACATACCCACTGCAGACAACTGAGTGGGGGTAACTCCAATGCCGTAACCCCTCACTCAACCATAATGCTCTAGGTCCATCAATTCAGCGAGCACCTTAGCTTCAATATGACTGGTTGCGTCGGATGATGATGACTCTCCGACGCACTCTAAAATAAGATTTGTTGCCCTATCCTATATCTCTCAAAAGAAAAAGTCAAATTAATGTATGCCGATAATAGAACAAAAAAAAATTGTTGCGTAAGTCAAAGATGAATACATACA
Source organism: Phoenix dactylifera (assembly GCF_009389715.1). Lineage (NCBI taxonomy): Eukaryota > Viridiplantae > Streptophyta > Magnoliopsida > Arecales > Arecaceae > Phoenix > Phoenix dactylifera. Next base: position 742,801 of record NW_024067689.1, read on the forward strand.
ACTATATCTCTTGACTCCTCCCGAACAAAGCTGCCATCTCGATGGGTGTAAGTCATTTTATAAAACTTCACCTTATCAGGCTACCTCCTATTATCATCCATCTACAACAAAAAGTATATTTCAAAAGTATACATGCTATATGATAGAATAATTTAAAATAATTTTAAAGAGTTTCAAAAAAACTTACGAATTCAGCTCTATGCCTCGCATAATTCATCGAGCCTGAAGTGTGAGGAACAGTCTGCGATGCTCGAGCAGCTCTAACAATGTTGAAATATGTCTTCCCCAAAAAAAAAGTAAACAATGTAATATATACAATGTATAAATTTCTAATCTATAATAATAGTAAATACAATCTAAGGTATTGAAAAAATATACACAACCTGAGTTTTCTCGAAAAACCAATAGTGGACAAGCTCCCTCCACTGATAAGAGATTACATCTGGAAGACAAACACAGTCCATCTCCTCTTCTGTCATGCCCTCGTGCTTTCAGTTCGCCTTTAGCTTCGCCTTATATTCTTTCCATTTGCGGTTGACGGACTTCAGCACCCAATCATGGCTCTTTGCAGGAAGGACAAACTTACCCTACACCAAAGTCAAGAATGTTATAACAATGTTAAATCAAAAAATAAAATTGTGATAATAAGCAAATTCAATTATTTACCTCAATAACTCTAAGAAGCTCAATCTTATACGAAGGAAGCATTTCATTCCATTTCGTATAGTTGAGCGGACACAACTGACCCTTTCGTGCAACCGATTCTAAAAAAGTTGATAAAATGCTTGCAGCCTTCTTGATGGGCTGCCCCAGTTCGTTGCAAGGGACGACGATCTTCTCATCCTCACATAGGGTCTACACGTCCTGTGCTCGAGTGGGCCCTCGTGTTCTCCTCACTCTCCCCAGTCCCTCTATAAAAATAAAATAAGAAGTCCATTAAAGGCAAATGATTTAAAATAATTAGATTGTAAGAGAAATTAATATATAAACTGTAAATCAAATTACCCTGGATGTCGACATCATCCGTGTCTGGACAATCTGCAGGTGGCGCGTGCTCAGACTGGGACTCGTACTGAGTATGGAACTTGTACTGCTGGGGCTCGTCGGGCTGTTGGGACCGCAGAGAATGATCAGAAGAAGATCCCACGGATGTGTGCTGAAACTCAATATCTCTAAAACGTTTTCCTCGCAGCATGTTGTTACCTAGTATGCACCAAAAAAAATCAATATTAGTTAAATAATAAAAGTATATAAATAATTTAAGAATTGCTAATTAATTTAATGTATAGAAGTAATGTTTTTCTTACCATTAAGAAACTATTTGTCTCCATGAAATATCTATTCTTTATAACCCTTCAGAAAACCATTCCATACCAAATGTTCTTCAACAGTTTTTGGAGCTAGAGCCAAATAATTTACACATTTTTGACATGGACAAAAAATATTTCCATTCATTTCAGATTTCTCAAAAGCAAATTTAACGAAATTCTGAACTCCATTCAAATATTCGGCACTAGATCTCGACTTATTTATTTAACTTTTTTCTATTCTATTAAAATACTGTTAAACTGCAACTAATATAACAATAATAATAAACAAAATTAGGATCTCGCACGCACTCTCGGCCAGTCCAAATCTTATAGAATTAATGCATTCAACATATAACTAATTAATATCATTATATTACGTCTGGAAAAACAACATATAACTTTCAAATGATACTAAAGACAGAAGCATAATGAGTTGGATCTAAAATATTTTTCAACATTATTATAGTTAGCGAAGAGGCCAAAAGAGCATGAAATAATTTGGATCTGAGTTAGAAATGATCCAATGTTCTTAGCCTGGCCTTTTGCAGGCCAAACATTATAGAGGGCTACTACAACACCAGCTATACTGTTCACCCAAGGCTTTTCAAGCCGAGAGTGTGTTCTAGCTGTATTTTTCAATTATTTGTTTGTGTGAAAGATACAACCCGAACGGACCAAGAGTAGCCCAAAGTTAGCCCGAAAAAGATGCTCTTCTCTCAAGCTTCCTCACAAAATGTGTACCCGGTTTGCTGCCGGATTTGCTTGAATGCATTTGACTCATGTTTCCTCAGAAGAGATGTTCTCTCTTAATTGGGCAATACTATATTGTAGGAGAATTTGAAACTTCTAAATATATGGCAACGTATTGCCATGATCAGTATAACTAATTAATATCATTATATTACATCTGGAAAAACAACATATAACTTTCAAATGATACTAGACAGAGAAGTCATCATTTTGTTTATTGTCTAACATTGTAGTAGCAGGCTTAATGTTTTCATAACAAGTAAGATATTTGCTCCTTTCTATATGTTGAACAATGTATGAATGTAACATAACTGTAGCTAAACAAAATTCCATTTTTTGTCATATCTTGAACTAGATCAAAAGTACTCCCTCTAAGACTGCATCATATATTTCACTTATTTTAAGCATCCTCGACTTTAAGAAAGCATATTTCACTTCCTTGAAAAAACAATGGAACAAATAAATCGTAACTAAAAGCTCTTTACTATAAGGGCCATAAAATCACATGATTAATTCATGGAAAATTTAAGTTCTGATTAAAAAAAACAAAAACATGAAGGTATGGCCCATGCATAACTGCATATATAAGAGGTACGGTTGTGTATAGATAGATCTAGGTTTAACTTTGGGCAAGGGACTAAACATACAGCGGATAACTGAGTAAGGATTAATCATCAATTTGCGGTCTCTACGAAGGAGACCTTAAAAAATTAGGGTTACGGAGTCCCTGACTAGGCAAGGAGCCCTTCGCCCTTAAACAAATCCTTTACATTTTTTCTTAATTTTTTTTTCAAAAATGCCTCTAAAACATGGCAAGCCTAATCTTCTTTGCCCAGCATTGTTTTTATGGGCCAATCCACGAGCTACTAATATTTGGTTAATTCTAAAATTTGAAATTATAGGAGAGGGAGGGGGTTGGGGAAAAAACTCACCTGCAATAAAATGCCGGAGAGAAGGGAGGAGAGGAGCTTGCCGTCGGATGTCGCTCAGCACCGAGAGGACAAGGGTCGGCCGCTCGTCGTCGAAGAGGAGGGAGGAGGAGAGGGGCTTGCCGTCGGACGTCGCTCGGCACTGGGAGGACAAGGGTTGGCCGATCATCGTCGAAGAGGAGGGAGGAGGAGAGGAGCTTGCCGTCGGACGTCGCTCGGCGCCGGAAAGGAGAAGGGTCGGCCGCTCGTTGTCGGAGAGGCGGGAGGAGGAGAGGAGCTAGGGCTTGATCGGGATGCAAAATGAGAAGGAGGGGAACGGCCGCTGGTTTTGTTGTGAATTTGACTTCTAACGACTCATATAAGCATCGTCTTAAGCCACCATCTACCACGACGCTAATTAGCATCATCTATGGCCGACGCTTTTTAAAAGCGTTGCAAACTTCGGCGCTAGACCGAAAATTGCCGACGCTTGTAAAAAGCGTCGGCAAAAAAAGGTCGGTAAAACCCAAGAAAAAGCGTCGGCAAAAAAAGGTCGGTAAAACTCGATTTTCTTGTAGTGTTCCTTACAAGCGTCGGCAAAAAAAGGTCGGTAAAATCCGATTTTCTTGTAGTGTTCCTTGATTACCTGTACTTTTAGCTATCTTTGTAAATACTGAATTGATGAGTTTTGCTATTAAGTGAGGTCTGACCCTTGCTTCCTAACAGGCTTAGACCCCCTTACACCTTTTTCTAATCAGTTAAATGAATTCTGCATGGGTTTTCCTTTCCTTTTCCTGAAAAGTTTTACCTTAAAAGTTACATGCAAGGAATAACTGAAGGGATCAAGAAGTCCCCAAATTTGCAGACTGATATACAAATATCTTTGTGCCAGGTAACTTAAAGTTTTGATAGATCTAGTTCTTATTATCTAAATATGACCCATACAGCAGCCAGCACATGGATTAAAATGGATGTGTAGGAGACTAGCTCCATCTGCAGTTCAATTGGTCAATATCTTTCTTTTTTTTATTTTTTTTATTTTTTTGCAAGCTATTTCAAGCACTTGCATGTTTATGATGCATATGCAAGTTCAAACATATGTTTACTGGCACAAAAGAGTCTATTGTATGTCTTAATGTTTGAGTGCATATAATTCAATTGGCCTGTTTATTTATTCTTAAACATCATAGATTGTGATGTCAACCTTTGGCTTAGTATATTCTTAAACATTGTGCTGATGGGTAGATTATGTTGTTTGCTGTAAGGAGTGCATATGCCTTGGTGGCCATAACCTTCTACTTAGGGTAATGCACCCGATTTAGAATATTCCTGCAAGCCAAAATTTTGGGCCTTGGATAAGTCATGGATTGTGGTCCTACAAAAACTATGATACTATTTGATCATGTAGTTTCTTAATGGTAGGTAAACTTTATAATGTATACATTGAATGAATTATTGTATTCTCTTTTATTAGCAATTCATTTGGTATAGATTTATCATTTAACTAATATTGATTCTTTTTTGTACATACCAGGTAACAACATGCCCCGAGGAAAATGATTTAGAGATGTGAAGTTCCAACATTCTCAGATGGGATCTTCTTCTGAGCAGTCTCTACGGTCCCAACAGGCCTGTAAGCACCAGCAGCACGAGTCTGGATCTCAGCGCGAGCCTCCTGTTGATTACCCAGGGGAGGATGTTGTTATGGATGACCTACAGATCCAGGGTAATTCGATTTAAAGTTCATATTTTAAGTTCATATTCGTCTTCAATTTTTTAATGCATATTTTATTTAATTTTAATAGATGGACAAGGACGGTGAGGACAAGATGGGGACCCACTCAAGCAAAGGATGTGCGGCAGCTTCATGAGGGTGACAAAATCGTCATCCGATGCAATGAATTGGGATAGCCCATCAAGAGGGCTGGAAGTCTTTTATCAAGTTTTTTAGGATCGGTTGCACGCAAGGGTCCGCTGTGTCCGCTCAACTATACGAAGTGGAATGAAATGCTTCCTTCGAATGAGGTTGAGCTTCGTAGACTTATACAGGTAATGAATTGAATTTGTTCTTTTTAATTTGATACCTCTTGTATGTTAATTTGCTTACTACCATAATTTTAATTTTTGATTTTATATTATTATTGTCGGATTACCCCTGCATGCGTTGCGACGATCGCAACGGAAAAACATGCGTGAGGTCGTTCATCTCATGAACGTTCTAGGAAACGTAGATTTCAAAAAATTTCTAGAGTTCTCTAACTCAGATTTATGAAATTTAAAGAAAAGATTAAAATTAAAAGACTAGATTAATTTCAGATCTACTACAATTCCTAATTGTATAAAATTTATAAAGATCTAATCTTTATCTTTGAGCGGGTAGAACTTCACCACTATTTGATGATCGTAGGATTTCTGATTTTCTTGAAGCCGCACAAGCGTTCGGCCTCTACAGATATCCATACGAGGTACAAATCGCTCCAAGATCTCACCGGAGTGCTAGCTCCCTTGCAGAGATCACCTTTGATGGCTGAATTCCTCTTCTTTAATCAACTCTTTGATTACTTTGAGAGGAAGAAGAAGGAAGACGACGAACATCGAAGAGGAGAAAGAAGAGGATGGCGGCGGCTCTTCTTCTTCTTCTTTTGCTCACGCCAAGGAGGGAGAAGGGAGAGAGGGTGGCGGCAGCAGGAGGCTTCAATCTTTCTTATGCCTCACTCCTGGTCCCTTTAAATAGGCATCTCATGCCCACACAAACAAGGAATAATTTCAAGAATCAATCAATCCTTGATTCATCCCTCTAAAATCTGGAAAACCCCTTACTTAATTCTATCACAATCCTTACTTAAAAGAGTTCTGAGATAATCCAAGGGAAAAGCATGTGCCATGTGGCAATCCGCGTGAACCAGGAGGAGGAGGGGCATCTGCCCCTCCACATGGCCTGGGGCCATTAAAGGATAGGAGGGGCGGACGCCCCTCCTTTCTTTTTGTGTGTGAGAAGGAGGAGTGGCGGACGCCCCTCCTTCTTTCCTTATTTGCTCCTCACGCATGAAGGAAGGGCTCTCTCCCTTCATTCCATGCGTGGGTCACCTAATCCAATTAGGATTTACATGGTCCCACCTAATCAATTGAATTCTAATCCAATTAGAACCCAATGTGTCCTCCAAATTGATTTATATGAATCCTAATCCAATTAGGACTTGAATTGGACTTCATGAATCAAATTCCTTATCTAATAAGGAGTTCTAATTAATTAGGCCTTCCCATCCTTATCCAATAAGGTTAAGCCTAATTTAATTAAGTCCAATTAAACCAATTAAATTGCAATCCAATTGCAATTCCTTCTTCTTTAACTCACTAACTCTTAGCGGGTTAATCCAATTGACAATCAATTTTAATTGCGATTCTAAATCACTATCCAACCATCGGAACAATCAAAACCTTTAATGTGTGTGACTCCGTAGGTTCTATTCTGACTGGTAGCGAGATATATTATGATCTCTATCATAATATCATCAAAACTCCTTTTAATGGGTTGAAACGATTTCAACTCTACTCTTAGGGTTCACTGATCACCAAGTGAATGCCTTCGAGTCTCACAATCCACTAGTGACACCTAGCAACATATAGTGACAACCCAGCAGAACGAAAGGGATGAACCTCTAGGTGCAGTTAGCGTATGATACAGTACCTCTATCATGGATCCTGACATGACGGAGGTTATGGATAACTCGTCAAACCCCATCGTCTGTCTTATGTCAGATTTATTTGACTCAAGCTTGAGATTGGAAAACTCTTTTTCTAGAACTGTCCTGGCCAAGTTCTTTCGAACTTAGTCTCATAAATCATATAGGATCACTCCTAATCTATCAAGGTCGATAGATCCTATCTAGATACAATCCTAATTCAACAGTGAACCTATTGCAGCCAATCTGCACCACAAGGACTCTTAGGGCCCATGTTTATGTGCTCGTCAAACTATAGCAACCTCACTATGATTAGTTGGGGCATCACAGGTCCAAGTAGTAGTCATACAACTGTAGCATCAAGTAAGTCACTGACGAGTGGATAGACATCCAAGTGACTTCTTGCTTTGGTCACGCTCAGTACCCTTGTTCTCTAACAAGCACTTGCACAATCACCCCAGTGTCCCCACACTATGGACTTAAGACTCGTCCATCAAGAAAAGTGATATGTGCACTAATCTTATCGGATCGATCACCATCCTTCGTGATGATCCATCGATCAGGAGCTTTTCAGGAATTAACTATTAATTAATCAACTCTTGAAAATATGTGTTATTATTTTATTAATTCCTAGGACGATTCATGGACACATAATAACACGAATGAACAAAATGCCTAATTTTATTAATTAATAAAAGATCAAATACAAATTTCATGCCTCCAGAATAATTACAATGCGTCTCCCAAATTGACTTCTAGGGCATACTCCTAACAATTATAACATTCTGTATCTTGTTGTAGGGTAAGTTTGTACTTCCTCCAGAGAGCCATGATTAGGTGCTAAAGTCCCTCAACCGCAAATGGAAAAGATATAAGGCAAAGTTGAAGACGGACTTCAAGCGCGAGGGTATGACAGAGGAGGAGGTTGCTCATGTTTGTCCTCCTGATGTATACCCTCAACAGTGGAGGAGCTTGTTTACTACTAGTTTTATGAAAGAGAACAGGTCATGTATATTTTTTCAATATCTTATATTATTTTTATTATTGATATGGATTGCAAATATATACATTGAATATATTATACTGTGTACTTTTATTTTGGCAGACATATTCTAATATTGGTAGAGCTGCATGAGCATCTCAAGCAGTTCCTCACAATGTGAGACGTAGAGATGAATTCGTAAGTTTTTTTGAAACTATTTGAAACTCTACTAGCATATAGCACAAATCATGATATATAGTTTGCCAATATACTCTTCGTGTGTGTAGATAGAAAAGCATAGGAGGGAGCCTGGTGAGGTAGAATTTTATAGGATGGCTCACACCCACCGAGATGGCAACTTTGTCCGAAAGGAGTCGATAGATATAGTTGTATGTATTTATCTTTGATTTGTTCAAAAAAAATTTATTAGTTTAACTTTTTTCAAATATTAATGTGACTGTTTTCTTTGAGAGAGATATAGAACAAGGCTGCATCTCTTATTTCAGAGCACGTCAGAGAGTCATCATCATCCGACGCGGCCAATCGCATCGAAGCTCAGGTCTTTACCGAATTGATGGGCCTAGAGCGTTATGGTTAAGTGAGGGGTTATAGCATTGGAGTTACTCCTAGTCAGTTGTCTGCAGTGAGCCGATATACCCAAGATGCCAGACAAGGTAGTAGCACTGTAGAGGTTTGTATTCTGAAGACAGAGATAGCACAGATAAAGCAGACACATGAGACACAAATAGAAGAGATAAGGCAGAGTCATAGGACCAATATTATGGAGTTGAAGCAGAGCCATAAGTTGAAGATACAATCTTTGTAGGACCAACTTGACCAGATTTTATCTTTATTCCAGAGATTTGTCCCTCCAGTAAATAACTAAATCTATTTGAATATTTTACATAATTATAATGTATTTTTGTACGAGCGTAATAACTTTCGTATTCTTACTTTCTAAAGTATTTTTTTTTCTTGTAGGTTACTGATACTTCATTTACTCGTAGAAATGATGATGTCGTCGACCCCTGATACATCGTAGACTATTTATTTAGGAATTTGATATGTATGTTTTTTATATTTTTGAAGTACAATGCAATCAAATATGATAATATAAATATTTTGAATGAAAAGTTTTTGCTTGTGATGTGACTTTTGTTATCTATGTGATTTAGGTTATATATTTGTTGTGTTGGAAAGTAATGCATAAAGATTTAAAAATTATTTTTATAATTTTTTTAAAAAAAATTACAATTGTCGACTTTTTTAAGCGTCGGTAATAACAAAACCGGCATGGCACGACTGGCCTTTGCCAATGCGTTAAAGCGTCGGCAATAAGCAAACTAGCATGGCATGGCACGCCTTTGCCGATGCTTTTAAAGCATCGGCAAAGGCCTGAGCTTGGGCCGACACGACTAATTAGCGTCGGCCAAGTCCAAAGCAAGCCGACCTAAGGAAGCATCTGTTAGATATATGCCCTAGAAGCCAATCTGGCTGACACATTATTAATTCTGGGACATAAATTTATACTTGACTTTATTATTATTGAATAATAAATAGGCATCTTTTCATTCATATTGTTTATGTGTCTATGAATCGTCCAAGAAATTAATAAGATGATGATGCATACTCTCAAGAGTTAAGAATTTGGGCCATGTATCATTGGTGATTAATTTCTAAATGCTCCTGATCAATGGATCATCATGAGGACGGTGATCGATCCGATCAGTGCACAGATTGCTTTCCTTATGGATGGATGAGACTCGAGTCCACAGTGTAGGGACACTGAAGTGAGAGTGCAGGTGCTTGTTAGAGAACAAAGATACTGAGCGTGACCAAGACAAGAAGTCACTTGGATGTCCATCCACTCGTCAGTGACTTACTTGATGTTGCAGTAGTATGACTGGTCCTTTGACCTGCGGTGCTTCGGCTATTCACAGTGAGGTTATTGTAGTTTGACTGCACATACACATGGTCTCTAGTCATATGAGTCCTTGTAGTGTAGATTGGTTGCAGTAGGTTCACTGTAGGAGTAGGGTATGCATCTACATGGAATCTATCGACCTTGATAGATGAGGAGTGATTCTATGTGATTTATAAGACTGAGTTCTAAGACCTTGGCCAGAGCAGTATATAAAGTGGAGAAAGAGTTTTCCACTCTCGAACTCAAGTCGAATAAATCTTGATATATGACAGACGACGGGGTTTGACGAGTTATCCATGACCTCCGGTCTGTAGGGATCCACGATAGAAGGATTGTATCATACGATAACTGCACCTAAAGGTTCATCATTCTATTCTGCTGGATGGCCACTTAGGTGTCACTGGTGGATGGTGAGACTCACAGGGATCATCTTGATGGTCGATAATCCCTGGTGAGTTGAGTTGAAATTGTTTCAACCCATTGAAAGGAGTTTTCAATGATATTGTGATAGAGATCGTAATATATCTCTCTACCAGTCAGAATAGAACCTATGGGGTCACACACATTAGAGGTATTGACCGATCCGATGGTTGAATGTGATTAGGAATCACAAATAATCAATTAGATTGATAAATGGATAACCCGTTAAGAGTTAGTGGTTGGAAGAAGGAACAATTGCAATCGGATTGCAATTTAATTTAATTAATTGAATTTAATTAATTGGACTTGATCATGAGTCCTACTTGGAGTAGGATCTTTGGAGTCCTAATTGGATTAGGATTTCAAATTAAATTAGACTCCTACTTGGAGTAGGATTTCTAAAGTCCTAATTGTCTTAGGGCTGAAATTTGAACAAGTCCTGATTAGATTAGGATTTTCTTAAGTCCTAATTAACTTTAAATTTAATCTAATTAATTTTATGACTCCTAATTGGATTAGAATTGAAGAGTTCAATAGAGTCATGGTTCAATTAAATTCTAATTGGATTAGAATTTGGAGGAATTAAATTGGGTTCATCTAATCCTTTTTAGAAAAGGATTGGGGGGTCATAACCTATGTGGCTAAACCCACCCCACTTAATGTGATTAAGTGGGGTGTGAGAATAGAGGGGAGAAGAGGGAGGGGCGTACGCCGCTCCCTTGCTTGCGTGAGAAGAAAAGGAGGGGGCTACGCCCCTCCTTGCTTGCCACATAAGGGATAAGAATGAGTTCCTAAAAAATAGGAACTCATCTTTATCCCTTAGCATTTCAAAAAGACCTCTTAATTTCGGCCGGCATTCATGGGTTTTTCTTGGTCATTCACGGCAGCAAGCACTCTCCTCTCATTCCTCTCTTCAGCCACAAGAACAAGGGAAGAAACCAAGGGTGACTTGATCTCTTTCTTCTTCTTCTTTTGGTTCTAGCACAAGGGAAAGTAAAAGGCTGCGAAGAGCCTTCGTTGCTTCTTCCTTGGCACTTCCTTTTTCTTCCTCCTCTCAAGGCAATCAAAGGTTGATTCAAAGGAGAGGACTTCAACCATCAATAGCCATCTCTGCAAGGGAGCTAACACCCCGGGGAGATCCAAAGGCTTCGATCGACTCATTACTTCGTGTGGATACCCATAGAGGCCGGACGCGTGTGCGGCTTCCATTGAGCCTTGATCAAATACCACGTAAATCAGATTTGCGGAGACCATCTACCCGCACAAAATGAAGATCTGATCTTCTTAATGATTTTAAAATGGTTTAAAATAATTTAATTCTAATCTATCTACAAACGAAAAGGTTTTAAAATACGTTCATGCGATGAACGAATCCCGCATATATTTTTTCGCTGCAATTTGAAAATTATTTCGAAATTTTCATGACATATGAGGGATGCTAATAGTGGTATCAGAGCCATGGTTATGTAGATTAGGATTAGAATTAAATTTTTCAAGGCATTTTAGATCTGAAATTTAAGGGACTATGCTTGCTGAAATTTATGTATGCAGAATTTTCAGCTTGCTGATTTTTCTGCATACTAATTATTGGATGCTTAGATTAATGATTCTAATATTTTGATAATGTGATTATAATTATTTAGAATCAAATCTTGCATAATCAGCAAGTCATGAGATTTAATAATCAATTAAATTACAGATCTGAAAATAATTTTTATGCATGTGATGCGTATGGTGATGATCATGGATGGACCCTTTGAATGTGCTGAAATATTCTGCGATGTCCTGTGATGCATGTAATTTTAATTTTCAGATGCCTGCGTGCATCTTAAATTCATGTATTAGAGACCTGCGTGTCTCATGAAAAGGGTTGTATTTTATTCTTTATTTTTATTTATTTTTTAAAAGCAATCTGGGATGTAATCTGTGATGTGTGTTGCACGTCAATGGTTGATCGATATGTACATCAACAAGCTTAATATGCATGGATCGAGATCAAGGGTTGATTGAAGATGGATCAAGAAGTTGATCACAATTGGACCTAAGGGATCAAGATCAAGTCAAGAGTTGAAGACAATCAAACCAATTGACGTGCATGTGCTTGTAAAATGACCCCATCCTGGATCCATGATCATCACCATTATATTTATTTTTGATAAATGCCTGGATGTTTAATGCTTATGTTTATGCGGGTAGATTTATATTTGCATGAGATATGAATACGCGATCGAGTGAGACCTAAATCGAAACCTCCCTAATTAGGCGAGGGTGAACCAACATGAGTTAGTCATATTAGATTAATTGATCTAATTGGTGTCTAGGCAAGCCTAAAAGGTGGTTACTTAATTAGGAACTTACTCTCTAAGTAGGGGGAGCCTCCCACCTGCTTACCTGGCCAATTGTTCGATTACCTCTTATGAAGAACTCAAGTTGCAAACACTAAGACTTGATTATGCAATATTAAGTCCATAGGTCTTCCACCGTAGTAGAGCTGCTAAGGTCTTTTCGGTGTTGATTTGTCTCGGCTGGACACAGTGGGCAAGTTGCATCGGGGGATTGGACCTCTCTATTAGACATGAGATGTTGCGGGGTAAAGATGGGGTTGGGCACCAATAACTGTTAGGTGAGGACCCAATGACGACTTTATTTCTGCGGTTATACGGTGGGTCTAACTTAACTAAGTAATGGGGCCAATAACTGTTAGGTGAGGACACAATGACGACTTTATTTCTACGGTTATACGGTGGGTCTGACTTAACTAAGTAATGGGGCCAATAACTGTTAGGTGAGGTCTTCATGACTTAGAGACCAAGTACCACTGCAATTTGCTTGAGAAGCATTGTACAAGAGTTGTACACTCATCAATTTATATGTCACCAATAACTGTTAGGTGAGGCGGCATGTAAATCGGTGAGACCGCAGTGCCCACTAGAAATCCTAGTTGCGTAGGGTTTTCGTTTCTCCATCAGGGGAGTATGAGGGATTCGACAAAATAGTGGAAGCATATTTGTTTTAAAAGTTCCTAGAACAAATTGAGTTCAAGTACAAAGTCTAATTAGAATCTTTACTTTCTACAGATCACAATGTCAGCTTCAAACCCTTTGACCCATATCCTTGAGACCAACCGACTAACCGGAACCAACTACAAAGACTGGCTTAGAAACCTGAAAATTGTTCTGAATTGTGAGAAACTAGGGTATGTGTTCGTGAATGATATCCCTAGGTTACCAGCACGTCCTACTGATGATCAGCGTGAGATGCATCAAAAGTGGACAGATGACGACATTAGGGTCAAGTGCTATATCATGGCATCCATGACTAATGAACTTCAATGCCAGCATGAGAACATGAAGACTGCTAGGGAAATACTGGCTCACCTGCAAGAGTTGTATGGTGAGCAGAGCCGCACTGCACGCTTTGAAGTGTCCAAAAGGCTCTTCAAGGCAAAGATGCGCGAGGGGCAGTCTGTCCATGATCATTGTCTGACTATGATCAAGGACCTCGAGGAGCTTGAGAAGCTCGGTATGTCCATGCATAAGGAACTGCAGATAGATCTGATCCTGCAATCCCTTCCTGATTCATTTGGACAGTTTATAGTAAACTACCATATGAATAAGATTGAATGCACTAAGACCGAATTGTTGAACATGTTGGTAACTGCTGAAGGGGCCTTGAAAGGTTCAAGGGGCTCTGTTCTAGCTGCTGAGCTGACTTCTGGTTCCAAGAGAAAGTCTACTTGGAAGAAAAAGAAGCCTGCTAAGAAGCAGAAGAAAGACAAGAAGCCTAAGAAGAAAGTTCATAAGAAAAAGGCCGATGACAAAGGAAAATGTTTCCACTACAACGTCAACGGCCACTGGAAAAGGAACTGCCCTTCATACCTCGAGAGCCTGAAGAATAAAAAGGACACACCTTCTGAAGGTATGTTAGACTTGCTCGTAATTGAAATTAACCTTACGGTTTCTTCTACTTCTAGTTGGGTTATAGATTCTGGTTCTAGTGCTCATTTGTGCACTACTATGCAGGGTCTAAAGGAAAGTAGGAGGCTGGCGGAAGGTGCAGTGACCCTTCGGGTTGGCAACGGGGCAAGTCTTGCTACTGTAACTGTGGGCACCAATCCTCTGCGATTACCGTCTGAATTTAGTTTATTGATTAGAGACTATTATTATGTCCCTGCTGCTAACAGAAATTTGATTTCTGTTTCATGTTTAGCACAGGATGGTCATGTTATGACATTTGACAAAGACTATTGTTCTATTTATTTCAGAAATAAATTAGTTGCACGTGGTTTCATGATTGACAGTCCCTATCACTTGCATGTTGATGTGTCTGTAAATGTGTTTGAGCAAGTAGTGAGTGCTATAGGATCTAAAAGATCCAGAGATGAGATAAACCAGAAGTATTTGTGGCACCTCAGGCTTGGCCATATTGGAGAGGACAGAATGAACAAAATGGAGAAAAATGGGCTTCTCGGCCCATTGACTTCCGAGTCATATCCAGTTTGTGAGTCATGTCTTCAAGAAAAAATGGCTAGATTACCTTCTGTAGGACATGGGGAGAGGACCACTGAAATACTTACCCTGGTACACACTGATGTGTGTGGCCCATTTGATGTGTCAGCCAGGGGTCGTTATTCGTACTTCATTACCTTTACCGATGACTATTCACGATATGGGTATGTGTATCTTATGAGATACAAATCTGAGTCTTTTGAAAAGTTCAAAGAGTTCAGAAATGAAGTAGAAAAACAGACTGGAAAAACCCTTAAGGTTCTTCGATCAGATCGAGGAGGAGAATACCTTAGTGGGGAATTCCGGGACTATCTCAAGGAGAATGGCATAGTCTCACAATGGACGCCTCCAGGAACACCTCAACTCAACGGGATGTCAGAAAGGAGAAATCGGACTCTATTGGATATGGTCCGATCCATGATGAGCTTCACTGATCTACCTATGTTTCTTTGGGGAGATGTCTTATTATCCGCAATTTACTTATTGAATAGAGTTTTCTCTAAATCCGTTCCTACCACACCGTATGAGATATGGCATGGTAAGAAGCCGAGTCTTGGTTATCTCAAGATTTGGGGATGTCCGGCCTACGTCAAGCGATTACAGGCGGACAAGTTAGAGCCTAGGACCATAAGTGCTCGTTTCATAGGATATCCTAAAGAGTCATTAGGATATAATTTTTATGTCTTAGATGATCACAATGTGTTTGTGAGCCGACATGCCGTCTTTCTGGAAAAATAGTTTATCCTTGATAGAGGCAGTAGGAGGAAAATTGAGCTTGAAGAGAGAGTCTCTGAAAAGCAACGAGTTATGGATCCTATACAACCTATTCATACAGAGCCAGTACACATAGTACCTCCTCCACCTCGTAGATCTAGTAGGTCTCACATCCTCCCGATAGATACTTAGGTATACTAGTAGAGGACACCGAGGAAATGTTCCTCATGGGAGATAGGGAACATGTACAGGATCCCAATACCTACAATGAGGCGATATCTGATATCGATTCCGAGAAATGGCTGGAAGCCATGAAGTCAGAGATAGACTCCATGTATTCCAACCAAGTCTGGACCTTAGTAAATCCACCAGAAGGTATCGTACCTATTGGATGCAAATGGATCTATAAAAGGAAGATAGTTCGGATGGAAAGGTAGAGACCTATAAAGCAAGGCTAGTGGCAAAAGGGTATAGTCAGCGCGAAGGCATTGACTATCAGGAGACCTTTTCACCTGTAGCCATGCTGAAATCCATTCAAATATTGCTTGCCATTGCAGCATTTCATGATTATGAAATATGGCAGATGGATGTGAAAACTGCTTTTCTGAATGGATATCTTAATGAAGATATCTATATGGAGCAGCCTTTGGGTTTCACTTCCAGTGATGGAGATCACAAGGTCTGCAAGCTGCAAGATTCATCTATGGATTAAAGCAAGCATCTCAGAGTTGGAACACTCGTTTCAATGATGCGATCAAATCGTTTGATTTCATCAAGAACGAAGAGGAACCGTGTGTTTACAAGAAGGTTAGTGGGAGTGCTGTCGTGTTCCTCGTACTGTACGTGGATGACATCCTCCTAATAGGAAATGATATTCCCATGCTAACCTCGGTCAAGGTCTGATTGTCAAAAGAGTTCTCCATGAAAGACCTTGGGAAAACATCCTACATTTTGGGGATTAAGGTCTATAGAGATAGATCTAAGAGGTTTCTTGGCCTATCACAGAAGATGTACATAGAGGAGGTACTGAAGAGGTTCAGTATGGAAAACTCCAAAAGGGGTCTATTACCCCTTAGGCATGGGATTCATCTCTCCAAGAAAATATGCCCCAACACATCTGAAGAGATTCAACGCATGAGCAGGATCCCTTATGCTTCTGCAATAGGGAGCCTCATATATGCCATGCTGTGTACACGACCTGATATAGCCCTTGCTATGAGTGTCACTAGCAGATATCAGTCGAATCCAGGCGAAGAGCACTGGACAGCTGTGAAAAACATTCTTAAGTACTTAAGAAGAACTAAAGATTTATTCTTGGTCTTTGGAGGAGCATCAAAGTTAAAGATAGAAGGATACATAGATTCAGACTTCATAACTGATATTGATGATAGAAAGTCTACATCTGGATATGTGTTCTTGTGCAATGGTGGTACGGTAAATTGGAAAAGTTTCAAACAACCTATCATTGCTAATTCTACCATGGAAGCTGAGTATATCGCCACCTCTGAATCTGCAAAGGAAGCCTTCTGGTTCAAGAAATTTATTGCAGAGCTAGATGTGATGCCATCAGATGCCATCACACTCTACTGTGATAATAATGGCGCCATAGCTCTTGCTAAGGAGCCAAGGTCTCATCAAAAGTCCAAGCATATAGAGCAGCGCTTTCACCTCATACGCGATTACCTCGAGAAGAAATATGTCGAGGTACAGAGAGTAGACTCCACGGACAAAGTGGCGGACCCACTCACTAAGCAACTAAGTCAGCAGAAGACTGAAGCCCACCTTGAGAAGATGGGACTTAGATATATGTCTGATTGGCTTTAGTGCAAGTGGGAGATTGTTAGATATATGCCCTAGAAGCCAATCTGGCTGACACATTATTAATTCTGGGACATAAATTTGTACTTGACTTTATTATTATTGAATAATAAATGGGCATCTTTCTATTCATATTGTTTATGTGTCTATAAATCGTCCAAGGAATTAATAAGATGATGATGCATACTCTCAAGAGTTGAGAATTTGAGCCATGTATCATTGGTGATTAATTTCTAAATACTCCTGATCAATGGATCATCACGAGGATGGTGATCGATCCGATCAATGCACAGATTGCTTTCCTTATGGATGGACGAGACTCGAGTCTACAGTGTAGGGACACTAAAGTGAGAGTGCAGGTGCTTGTTAGAGAATAAGGGTACTGAGCGTGACCAAGACAAGAAGTCACTTGGATGTCCATCCACTCGTCAGTGACTTCCTTGATGTTGCAGTAGTATGACTGGTCCTTTGACCTGCGGTGCTTCGGCTATTCACAGTGAGGTTATTGTAGTTTGACTGCACATACACGGTCTCTAGTCATATGAGTCCTTGTAGTGTAGATTGGCTGCAGTAGGTTCACTGTAGGAGTAGGGTATGCACCTACATAAAATCTATCGACCTTGATAGATGAGGAGTGATTCTATGTGATTTATAAGACTGAGTTCTAAGACCTTGGCCAGGGCAGTATACAAAGTGGAGAAAGAGTTTTCCACTCTCAAACTCAAGTCGAATAAATCTTGACATATGATAGACGACGGGGTTTGACGAGTTATCCATGACCTTCGGTCTGTAAGGATCCACGATCGAACGATTGTATCATACGATAACTGCACCTAGAGGTTCATCATTCTATTCTGCTGGATGGCCACTTAGGTGTCACTGGTGGATGGTGAGACTCACAGGGATCATCTTGATGGTCGATAATCCCTGGTGAGTTGAGTTGAAATTGTTTCAACCCATTGAAAGGAGTTTTCAATGATATTGTGATAGAGATCGCAATTTATCTCTCTACCAGTCAGAATAGAACCTATAGGGTCACACACATTAGAGGTATTGACCGATCCGATGGTTGAATGTGATTAGGAATCACAAATAATCAATTAGATTGATAAATGGATAACCCGCTAAGAGTTAGTGGTTGGAAGAAGGAACAATTACAATCGGATTGCAATTTAATTTAATTAATTGGATTTAATTAATTGGACTTGATCATGAATCCTACTTGGAGTAGGATCTTTGGAGTCCTAATTGGATTAGGATTTCAAATTAAATTAGACTCCTACTTGGAGTAGGATTTCTAAAGTCCTAATTGTCTTAGGGCTGAAATTTGAACAAGTCCTGATTAGATTGGAATTTTCTTAAGTCCTAATTAATTTTAAATTTAATCTAATTAATTTCATGACTTCTAATTGGATTAGGATTGAAGAGTTCAATAGAGTCATGGTTCAATTAAATTCTAATTGGATTAGGATTTGGAGGAATTAAATTGGGTTCATCTAATCCTTTTTAGAAAAGGATTGGGTCATAACCTATGTGGCTAAACCCACCCCACTTAATGTGATTGAGTGGGGTGTGAGAATAGAGGGGAGAAGAGGGAGGGGCGTACACCCCTCCCTTGCTTGCGTGAGAAGAAAAGGAGGGGGCTACGCCCCTCCTTGCTTGCCACATAAGGGATAAGAATGAGTTCCTAAAAAATAGAAACTCATCTTTATCCCTTAGCATTTCAAAAAGACCTCTTAATTTCGGCCAGCATTCATGGGTTTTTCTTGGTCATTCACAGCAGCAAGCACTCTCCTCTCATTCCTCTCTTCAGCCACAAGAACAAGGGAAGAAACCAAGGGTGACTTGATCTCTTTCTTCTTCTTCTTTTGGTTCTAGCGCAAGGGAAAGTAAAAGGCTGCGAAGAGCCTTCGTTTCTTCTTCCTTGGCACTTCCTTCTTCTTCCTCCTCTCAAGGCAATCAAAGGTTGATTCAAAGGAGAGGACTTCAACCATCAATAGCCATCTCTGCAAGGGAGCTAGCACCCCGGGGAGATCCAAAGGCTTTGATCGACTCATTATTTCGTGTGGATATCCGTAGAGGCCGGACGCGTGTGTGGCTTCCACTGAGCCTTGATCAAATACCACGTAAATCAGATTTGCGGAGACCATCTACCCGCACAAGGTGAAGATCTGATCTTCTTAATGATTTTAAAATGGTTTAAAATAATTTAATTCTAATCTATCTACAAACGAAAAGATTTTAAAACACGTTCATGCGATGAACGGATCCCGCATATATTTTTCCGCTGCAATCTGAAAATTTTTTCAAAATTTTCATGGTATATGAGGGATGCTAACAGCATCGGCCTATATTGCCCGACGCTTTTAAGTGTCGGTCAACTCCAAACTACGTGACGCTTAAAAGCGTTGGCATAGAGTCAGTTTATGCCAACGCTTTTAAAAAGCGTCGGAAAGAAAAACTTCCACCCCCACCTGCCCGACGCTTTCGCGATGCTTTTGAAAGCGTGGGCACGAAAAGTACCGACGCTTATAAGCGTCGATAAGGACTCTAAAAAATGTCAAAAAATATTATTTCTTTTGTAATGGGACCATGGGGGAAGATTTATTGCACCTAAAGGGCGGAGCGCACCAGGTCTGACTGTAGTGGGAGCAGAGCTGCGGGCAGCATGGGAGGTTATTTTGTATGTGAGATGGATGTTGGGAGCCGACAACCTAATCCTCGAAGGAGACTCATCCACGGTAAGTGACTGGATCTGAAGAGTGGACAGGTACAGAGATAGCCACCTACTGATACGGGACACACGCAGATTAGTGCGAGAGTTGACCTCCTTTCAGATAGCTCATGTGTATCAAGAGGCGAATAGTGCAACAGATTGGGTCGCCTCTTTTATTGCCCGACACTTGGGGAGGTCATCTGGACAAGCCTAGCATGCATTCCACACTTGTTGCCCAAGAAGACAACCCAAGAGGGGGGTGAATTTGGTTTTAAGTAATAATTACGAATTAAAACTTAATGAGTAACTAATTAATATTATTGCAGGCAGATTAATTAGATTACTAGTTGTAGTGAGTGGAGAGGATGGAAGAGACAATGAACCAATTACAAACACAAGAGGTTTTATAGTGGTTCGGAGCTAACCCTTGCTCCTACGTCCACTCTCCAAGCTTCACTTGGGAGTTCACTATAATCCCTTTGATTACAGTCGGTTGTTTTACAAGCTCACAACCTAACTTGTTGTTTTTACGAGATCACAACGAACTCGGTCGGTTTTCACAGGCTCACCGACTAAAACCACCCGATTGTTTTTTCGGGATCACAATCGAACCCTTACACCGTTGGTTTTAACTTCGACTCACCAACAAACCTTACAACCCTTGATTCAATCCCTTGATTGAATCAAGTAAGAAAATAGTTTGGGAAAAATTACAAGGAAAGCTTCTTAACAAGCAAATATTAAACAATGTGTAAAGAGAAGAGTTAGAAGCCCTCAAACAGATTTTGGAAGAGGAAGAAGGGGCTTCTCGAACTCTGAGACTCCTCTTTGAGTGTGCTGAAGATTTGCTGTCAGAAGGGAAGCCTTGAATGCGAAGGAAAGAATTTGTTGGATGGAGTTTAATGCACTTCTTCCTTCTTTCACTTGTATTTCCTCTTAAGAGCTTTTGGTAGGTGGAAATCCCTTTTTGTTTGAATGGAATAGCTCTCTTTTTTTTACTACTGTTCACTCTGGCTATTTAAGCAGTCCCCTTTGAAAACTAGCCGTTAGACACTATTTTGTGGCCGTTCTGCACAATCTGCAACTCCTGACAATGTATCTGTTGGGGTCGGAGTCGACTCGCTCGATCTGGAGTCGACTCCGCTGTTGCTGGAGTCGACTCACGCTTTACTGGAGACGACTCGCCCACTGTTCAGGATTTGAATTAAAGTGCTGTCCCGTTCTGGAGTCGACTCGGCCAAACCTGGAGTCGACTCGCCAATGTCCTGAGATGACTCGGCCCTCTAGAGACGACTTGTTCTCAGGGTTCCAGAGATCTATTTTTCTGCATTTCTTTCTCGAGTCGACTCGGATCATCTTGGAGTCGACTCGGCTCTCAGAGCCCGAAAACTGATCCTCTGTGTTTGGAGTTGAACTGCCTCGGAGTCGACTCGGATTTTGTTGGGGTCGACTCGGCTGACTTGGGAGTCGACTCGGGAGCACTTGGAGTCGACTCGGCTCTCAGAATCCAAAAACTGTTTCTTTGTGTTTTGAGTTGAACTACCTTGGAGTCGACTCGCACTTTGTTGGAGTCGACTTGGCTCTCAGAGACCGAAGTTGGTTCTCTGCCTTCTAGTCTTGCTTTCCTCTGAGAGTCGACTAGTACGTAACTAGGAGTCGACTCGCCAAACTTCGGAGTCGACTCGTAACCTTCTGGAGTCGACTCGGTTGCAGGGTCTGAAATACCTTGTTCTGTCTTTCTTCTGTTACCCTTTGGAGTCGACTCGGAAACGTCGGAAGTCGACTCGGCAACTATCGGAGTCGACTCGAACCCTTCTGGAGTCGACTCGCTGACATGGTCTGAAAATCAACTTTCTGTCTTTCTGTCAGTTCTCAGTCGGAGTCGACTCGTAGTGTATCGAAATCGACTCGAGCATGTGCCAGAACTTCTGAAACACTTGGAGTCAACTCGAAATCTTCCGGAGTCGACTCGAGCTTCAGACTTTGGTTCAAACTGAGTTCCATACTTAGCCAAAATATATTGAACCAAAGCTAGAGACACTTAAACATAAATTCACAAATATTTGCCTGAAACACTAGATTGAATTCATTAGTATAACATAAGATATACTCAAATGCTTTGAGCTCATCAAAATCAAATAGGGTTATAATCAATCACTCCACAATCTCCCCCTTTTTGATGATGACAAAACATTGAGTATTTGTAAAGTGAATTGCTCAACCAAAAGGAGATTTATAATAAAGTTTTGAAATGAATTCAAGTGTCTAGTCATTTAATTTATCCAAAATTGAAAGGTGTGAAACAGTAAATCCTGAAGTTAAAGCTCCCCCTTTCATTTGGAATTATATAAGCCTTCATGTCATGCAATCAATTGTTTGGCTTATATGTGTTTAATGAATTTGCTTTCTTAAGACTTCATATTCTCCTCCTCAACATATGCATTCAATTTTGTTTAGATTCTCTGAATTTTCTTTTAATGTCTTGAAGCTTTTGAGCTTAAATTTTTAGTTTTAGAGAGAAAATTTGATAATTTGTTCTTGAGTATGATTCAACTAATCTCCGAATATCCCTTGAATAGATTCTGGAGATTACTCCTTTAGGAGCCCCAACAGAGAGATAATGAGCCTCGAGGTATCGAATCCACTTAGAACAAATTACTTTTTGCTTTAAGAATTTTCTTTACTTTTAGTGATTCTCGTTCACTTTTTCCTGGATGGTATCAAGCTTGAAGATCAACGCATTAGCTAGCCGCTCTGCACCCTGACTCTGGTTGCCTAGCTCATGTCTGATGCTGTCTCGCATCTTCCTTGTGTCATCCTTGACGTCACTTATGTTCCAGTATTGAGCTTGAACTAGGCTTCGTATATTGAATATTTCCTCCTTCAGGTTTGCAACCATCTCTGTCACGGCTGCCAAGGAGGGGACTGATGAGAGCACAAAATTGCGATCTACACATCACTTAAATTAGTATTATTGCTAACAAATAATGATAAAATTGCCGCATTAATATTATATTTTTGTGGGGTGCAGGTGATCGGAAATCAAAGCTAAAATGCACATTGGGTTCAAAAAAATGCATCACTATAGGTGACCAGCCAACCGCATGGGTCGACCCCAGTTTCACACTAGGAGGAGGTAAAGTTCAGCCGTCTACTTCGTCGCAGCTTCAGTCTTCTGCAAGCCGGCATCTATTCAACGTCTCCGTCTGCGTGGAAGAAATGAGCATTCTCTTCTTTCCCCCATTTCAAAGGCTTTTGGAGTTCATCCCAGCCGTCACCCCCGCATCATCTGCCACGTCCGAAGATCCTGCATCAAGCTCCCAGTGTCCGTGAAGCATCCTCCCACGTGTCCCACGCTCCAGCTTCTCCCGAGTTCCAGCCACATCATCCGTGAGCCAGTCCATTCCGCATCCTCCCAAGCCCCAGCATCCCGTGAAGCTTCCGAGTCCATCCTCCCACGCATCCCAAGCTTCACCGCGTCCGAAGATCCCGGCATCTCCCGATTCCAACGTCCGCATCCCAGCTTCCTTCCGAGCTATCCGCGCTTCCCAGCATCTCTGCATCCCTCCGCAAGCGATCCACGTCTCCACGCGTCCGATCTTCAGCGCGATCCATCCGCTCGTCTTCCGGATTCGTGCTCAAGCCCAGCCGTCCGCGAAGCATCTTCCGTTCCCAGATCTACTCCTCAGCGCCCGGGATACTCAGAAGCCAGCACGAGAGGAGCATCCCGTGTCCGTGTAACCTCCCAGCGACGGATCCTTGCCGCGTCTGCAAGCCAGCCGTCCGTGATGATCTCGTGCATCAGATCCCCTAGCATCCCGCGAAAGGTTTCCGCGTCCGATTCTCCCGCATCCACAGCCTCATCCGGCCATCTCCACCGCGTTGTGAGGGGGGGATCGACCCCATATATTCCCTCTCGGCTGTGGGAGGAGGGAGGTCCCATTCGGTAAAACAGAGGAGCCGGCTATCCAAAGAAAGGAAAGAAGAAAGGGAAACAGGGGAGCCCCTGTTTCCGAAAAAGAAAAAAAGAAAGAAAATGAAAGGGGGATTAATGTTTTCAATGAGTGGCTAATTTCTTAGGGAGGGTGATGGAGGAACCTTTGATGTATTGCTCTTTGAAGTAAACTCTAAACTCTTGCTTTCAATGGTTTATATTTATTGATGTGTTCTTGATTCATGCGTAGTTATTTCATAGATAGATCTTTAATGGATTATGATTATTGATATATGGATTGCTTTAGTATTTGATTCGCCGTAGACGTAGAAAGCACGACGGATGCTTAGAAATTGAGTTCATATGTTCATGAAACATATACCATGATTAGATCTATCCTACATTTAATCTTTAATCAAGAACCATAGAGTTTATTCCTTGGATGCAATATCATCAAGGGGGATTCCAGATCCCTACCATCTTTATTTTATTGAATTTTGTTTATTATTCTTTGCATTTAATTTCTGAAAATCAAAACATCATTTTAATCCACAAATTTATTCAACTGAAAATTACATCTAAAAATTACGCTAATAATCTATAGATCGTGTTAGATGTATGCCCTAGAAGCCAATTTGGCTGACACATTGTTGATTCTAGGGACATAATTTTGTACTTGACTATTTATTATTGAATAAATAAAAGGCATCTTTTTTATTCATATTGTTTATGTGTCTATGAATCGTCCAAGAAATTAATAAGATGATGATACATATTCTCAAGAGTTGAGAATTTGAGCCATGTATCATTTGTGATTAATTTCTAAATGCTCCTGATCAAAGGATCATCACGAGGACGGTGATCGATCCGATCAGTGCACAGATCACTCTCCTTCTGGATGGACGAGACTTGAGTCCACAGTGTAGGGACACTGAAGTGATAGTGCAGGTGCTTGTTAGAGAACAAGGGTACTGAGCGTGACCAATACAAGAAGTCACTTGGATGTCTATCCACTCGTCAGTGACTTGCTTGATGTTGCAGTAGTGTGACTGGTCCTTTGACCTGCGGCGCTTCGGCTACTCACAGTGAGGTTATTGTAGTTTGACTGCACACATACATGGTCTCTAGCCATATGGGTCCATGCAGTGTAGATTGGCTGCAGTAAGTTCACTGTAGGAGTAGGGTATGCACCTATATGGAATCTATCGACCTTGATAGATAAGGAGAGATCCTATGTGATTTATAAGACTGAGTTCGTAAGACCTCGGCCGGGGCAGTATGCACAGTGGAGAAAGAGTTTTTCACTATCGAACTCGAGTCGAATAAATCTTGACATATGACAGACGATGGGGTTTGACGAGTTGTCCATGACCTCCGTCCTGTAGGGATCCACGATAGTAGGACTGTATCACATGTTAACTGCACCTAGAGGTTCATCATTCCATTCTGTTGGGTAGCCACTACATGCTGCTAGGTGTCACTGGTGGATGGTGGGACTCATAGGGATTATCTTGATGATCGATAAACCCTAATGAGTTGAGTTGGAATCGTTCCAACCCATTGAAAGGAGTTTTCAATGATATAGTGATAGAGATCACAATATATCTCACTACCAGTCAGAATAGAACCTATGGGGTCACACACACTAGAAGTATTGACCGATCCGATGGTTGAAATCGTGATTAGGAATCACAAGAAATCAATTTGATTGATAAGAAGTTGAAGAAGGAAAAAGGAATTAATTAATTGGACTTGAAACAAGAATCCTACTTCGGGTAGGATAACTAGAGTTCTAATTGGATTAGGACTGGGATTCCTACTTGGAATAGGATTCCTCAATCCTAATGAGATTAGGAGTTTTGAATTAAAAATTGGATTCCTACTTGGAGTAGGATTCCTAGAAATCCTAATTGGATTAGGACTTCGGATTCAAGTAGAGTCCTAATTGGATCAGGACTAAAATTAAACAAATCCTAATTGGATTAGGATTCCTTAAGTCCAAATTAATTATTAATCTAATGAATCAACATGACTCCTAATTGGATTAGGATTGAAGAGTTCAATTGAGTCATGGTTCATTCAAGTCCTAATTGGATTAGGACTAGTATAGATTGAACCCAATTTGGCCAATCCTAATTAGATTAGGATTAAACCATGAGAGAGGCACCTAATCCTCTTTGGAAGAGGATTAGGTTAACCGAGTAAGAGGGGCATCAGCCCCTCTCATCTTGGATGGTGCGGATTGAAGGAGAGAGAGGGGCCGGCGCACCCCCCTTTCTTTCTTTGGAAAACCATCTAGGGCTCCTACTTTGGAGGAGCCCTTGATGGCTATAAGAAGCACCATGAGGCCGGCGCCCTAGGTATTGGAGCCATCCTCCTCTTGCTGCCGCCACCCTCCCCTCTCCTCTCTTGGTTCAGCCGCAAGCAAAGGAAGAGCAAGGTCCAAGCGTTGGCGTCTTCCTCTTCCTCCAATCCTTCTTCCAACGCAGGGAAAAGAAAGAAGGCTGCAGAAGCTGTGTTCTTCTTCCTTGAGTTCCTTCTTCTTCTTCCTCCTCTCAAGCACTTTCAAGAGTTGAAAGAAAGAGAAGAGATCAGCCATCAAAGGAGTCTTTGCAAGGGAGCTAGCACCCCGGGAAGACAAGAAAGCTTTGATCGGTTCTCTACTTCGTGTGGATACCCGTAGAGGCCGGACGTTTGAACGGCTTCAAACGAACCCTCTTCCAAAACCACGAATTTAGATTCGCGGTGATCATCTACCCGCGCAAGGTGAAGATTTGATCTTCCTATTAGTTCTAAAAGTTTTAATTCTTACCTAATTACGAAAGGTCTCGAAACAAGCGTTCATGCGATGAACGTCGAACCCGTGCATGCCGATTCCGCTGCCATCTGAAAATTTTTGAAATATCAGCGGCATGGGCGGGTTCCCAACAGTGGTATCAGAGCCTAGGCTTCGTAGATTAAGGTAAGAATTAAATATCTAAAGGCATATTAGATCTGAAAATTAAATGATCATGCATGCTGAAAAATTCTGCATGCAGATTTTTCAGGGGTGCTGATTTTTACATGCTGATTTTTATGTGATAAAAAGATGATTCTAATTGCATTGTTAATGGGATTACAAAGTTTAGAATCATGATTAGCATGATCAGCGACCTATGTCATGATATAATCAGTTAAGTTTCAGATCTGAAAATTATAATTGTAGCATACGGTGATGATCATAGGATTCAACCCCTTTTGGTATCAAATGTAATGACCTGCGATGTGATCTGCGATGTCATGTAATTTTTCAGATGCTTGCATGCATCTTATTTGATGTTTTGAGAGGCCTGCGTGCCTCCTAAAAGGAGATGTAAATTATTTTTATTTTTATTTTACATCTGGTTGTATTTCTGTGATGTGATGTACATCAACGATCAAGTTGAAGCAAAGGCATGAGATAAAAGGTGATCTAAGCGGTTGATGGCGATGGGATCAAGAGTTGATCAAGGATCGAATCAAGGAAGCTTGGATCCAATTCAAGAGTTGTAGACCACTTGATCGATTGATGTGCATGTGCTTGTAATACGACCTAATTAGAATCCATGATCATCACCTAGTTAAAGTTTAGCTTTAATTATTGCCGCGATTATAACTGCCTGCAATGCGCCGTTTGCATGTGATGTGAATGAGAGTCGGGTAGATAGGTCTACATGTGATGTAGCAAACCCAATTGAGACCTAAATCAAAACCTCCTCAATCAAGTCGAGAGTGAACCGACATGAGCAAGTCATATTAGATTAATTGATCTAATTGGTGTCTAGGAAAGCATGAAAGGTGGTTACTTAATTAGGACCTTACTCTCTGAGTAAGGGGAGCCTCCCACCTGCTTACCTGGCCAATTGTTCGATTACCTCTTATGAAAGGCTCAAGTTGCAAACACTAAGACCTGATTAACCAATATTAAGTCAATAGGTCTTCCACTGTAGTAGAGCTGCTAAGGCCTTTCTGATGTTGACTTGTCTCGGCTGGATACAGTGGTCAAGTTGCATTGGGGGGCTGGACCTCTCTATAGACATGAGATGTTGTAGGGTAAAGGTGGGGTTGGGCACCAATAACTGTTAGGTGAGGACCCAATGACGACTTTATTCCTACGGTTATACGGTGGGTCTGACTTAACTAAGAAATGAGACCAATAACTGTTAGGTGAGGTCTTCATGGCTTAGAGACCAAGTTGCACTGCAACATGCTTGAGAAGCATTGTACAAGAGTTGTACACTCATCCATCTATGTGTCACCAATAACTGTTAGGTGAGGTGGCATGTAAATTGGTGGGACCGCAGTACCCACTAGAAACCCTAGTCGTGTGGGATTTTCGTTTTCCTACCAGGGGAGTGTGAGGAATTCGAGAAAATAGTGGGAGTCACATTTGTTCTAAAAGACCTTAGGACAGATTAGGATCAAGTACAAAAGTCTAACTAGAATCTTTACTCTCTGCAGATACAATGTCGGCTTCAAACCCTTTGACCCGTATTCTTGAGACCAACCGACTGACCGGAACCAATTACAAGGACTGGCTTAGAAATCTCAAAATAGTTTTGGACTGTGAGAAGATAGGCTATATACTTGATTCAGATATCCCCACATTACCAGCACGTCCCACTGATGTTCAGCGTGAGATGCATAAAAAGTGGTTGGACGATGACATTAGAGTAAAATGCTATATGATGGCATCTATGTCTAATGAACTCCAATGCCAGCATGAAAATATAAAGACTGCTAGGGACATACTGGCACACCTACAAGAGTTGTATGGTGAGCAGAGTCGCACAGCTCGTTTTGAAGTGTCCAAGAGGCTTTTCAAAGCGAAGATGCGCGAAGGGCAGTCTGTCCATGATCACGGTCTGACCATGATCAAGGACCTAGAGGAGCTTGAGAAGCTCGGTATGGACATGCACAAGGAATTGCAAGTGGATTTGATCCTACAGTCACTTCCTGATTCATTTGGTCAGTTTATAGTAAACTACCACATGAATAAGATTGAATGCACTAAGACTGAACTAATCAACATGTTGGTAACTGCTGAGGGAGCCTTGAAAGGTTCAAGGGGCAATGTCCTCGCTGCTGAGTTGACTTCTGGTTCCAAGAGAAAGTCTACTTGGAAGAAAAGGAAGCCTACAAAGAAGCAGAAGAAAGACAAGAAGCCAAAGAAGGAAGTTCAAAAGAAAAAGGCTAACGACAAAGGAAAATGTTTCCACTGCAATGTCGAAGGCCACTGGAAGAGAAACTGTCCTTCATACCTCGAGAGCCTAAAGAACAAGAAAGGTGACACACCTTCAGAAGGTATAGACTTGCTCATTATTGAAACTAATCTAACGGTTTCTTCTACTTCTAGTTGGGTTATAGATTCTGGTTCTAGTGCTCATTTGTGCACTACCATGCAGGGTCTAAAGGAAAGTAGAAGGCTGGCGGAAGGTGCGGTAACCCTTCGGGTTGGCAACGGGGCAAAAGTTGCTGCTGTGGCTGTGGGCACCTACCATCTGCGACTACCGTCTGGATTTAGTTTAATACTTAGAGACTGCTATTATGTACCTGTTGCTAGCAGAAATTTGATTTCTGTTTCATGTCTAGCACAGGAAGGTCATGTTTTTACATTTGACAAAGACTGCTGTTCTATTTATTTGAGAAATAAAATAGTCGCACGTGGTTTTATGATTGACAGTCTCTACCATTTACATATGGATGTATCTGTGAATGTTACCGAGCAAGATGTGAGTGCCAAAGGATCCAAAAGATCCAGAGATGAGATAAACCAAAGATATTTGTGGCACCTCAGACTTGGCCATATTGGAGAAGATAGAATGAACAAAATGGATAAAGATGGGCTCTTAGGCTCATTGACTTCCGAGTCATATCCAGTTTGCGAGTCCTGTCTTCAAGGAAAGATGGCCAGACTACCCTTTGTAGGACATGGGGAGAGGACCACTGAAATACTTACCCTAGTACATACAGATGTATGTGGCCCATTCGATGTGCTAGCCAGGGGACGTTATTCTTACTTCATTACCTTTACCGATGATTATTCACGGTATGGGTATGTGTATCTTATGAGACACAAGTCTGAATCCTTTGAAAAGTTCAAAGAGTTCAAGAATGAAGTAGAAAAACAAACTGGAAAACCTCTTAAGGCTCTTCGATCAGATCGAGGAGGAGAATACCTTAGTGGGGAATTCCGGGACTATCTCAAAGAAAACGGCATAGTCTCACAATGGACACCTCCGGGAACACCTCAACTCAACGGGGTGTCAGAGAGGAGAAATCGGACCCTATTGGATATGGTCAGGTCCATGATGAGCTTCACTGATTTACCTATGTTCCTTTGGGGAGATGCCTTACTCACAGCGATTTATTTATTGAATAGAGTTCCCTCTAAATCCGTTCCTACCACACCGTATGAGATATGGCATGGTAAGAAACCAAGTCTGGGTCATCTCAAGATTTGGGGATGTCCGGCCCACGTCAAGCGACTACAGGCGGACAAGTTAGAGGCTAGGACCATAAGTGCTCGTTTTATAGGATATCCTAAAGAGTCATTAGGATACAATTTTTACGTCTCAGAGGATCACAATGTGTTTGTGAGCCGTCATGCCATCTTCTTGGAAAATCAGTTTATCCTTGATAGAGGCAGTGGGAGGAAAATTGAGCTTGAAGAGAAAGTCTCTGAAAAGCAACGAGTCATGGATCCTATAGAACCTATTCATAAGGAGCCAGTACACGATGTCCCTCAACCACCTCGTAGATCTAGTAGAGTCTCCCATCCTCCCGATAGATACTTAGGTATACTTGAAGAGGATACTGAGGAAATGTTCCTAGTGGGAGATAGGGATCACATACAGGATCCCAAAACATACAACGAGGCGATATCTGATATCGATTCCGAGAAATGGCTGGAAGCTATGAAGTCAGAGATAGACTCCATGCATTCCAACCAAGTTTGGACCTTAGTAGATCCACCAGAAGGTATTGTACCTATTGGATGCAAATGGATCTACAAAAGGAAGATAGGTTCGGATGGAAAGGTAGAGACCTATAAGGCAAGGCTTGTGGCGAAAGGGTATAGTCAGCGCGAAGGCATTGACTATCAGGAGACCTTTTCACCTGTAGCCATGCTAAAATCCATCCGAACATTGCTTGCCATTGCAGCATTTCAGGATTATGAAATCTGGCAGATGGATGTGAAAACTGCTTTCCTGAATGGATATCTTGATGAAGATATCTATATGGAACAGCCTTTGGGTTTCACTTCCAGTGATGGAGATCACAAGGTCTGCAAGCTGCAAAGATCCATCTATGGACTAAAGCAAGCCTCTCGGAGTTGGAACACTCGTTTCGATGATGCAATCAAAACGTTTGATTTCATCAAAAACGAGGAGGAACCATGTGTTTATAAAAAGGTTAGTGGGAGTGCTGTCGTTTTTCTCGTACTGTACGTAGATGACATTCTCCTGATTGGGAATGATATTCCCATGCTAACCTCGGTCAAGGTCTGGTTGTCAAAAGAATTCTCCATGAAAGACCTTGGGGAAGCATCCTATATTTTGGGAATAAAGGTCTATAGAGATAGATCTAAAAGGATGCTTGGCCTGTCACAGAAAATGTACATAGAGGAGGTGCTGAAGAGGTTCAGCATGGAAAACTCCAAGAGGGGTCTCTTACCCCTAAGGCATGGAATTCATCTCTCCAAGAAGATGTGCCCCAACACATCTGAGGAGATTCAACGCATGAGCAAGATTCCTTATGCATCGGCAATAGGAAGCCTCATGTATGCCATGCTATGTACACGACCTGATATAGCTCTTGCTGTGAGTGTCACAAGCAGATATCAGTCGAATCCAGGTGAAGAACACTGGACAGCTGTGAAGAATATTCTTAAGTACTTGAGAAGAACTAAAGATTTATTCTTGGTTTTTGGAGGATCATCAGAGCGGCGCTTTCACCTCATACGCGACTATGTGGAGAAGAAATATGTAGAGGTGCAGAGAGTAGACTCCGCGGATAACGTGGCAGACCCTTTCACTAAGCAGCTGAGTCAGCAAAAGACTGAAGCCCACCTTGAGAAGATGGGCCTAAGATATATGACCAATTGGCTTTAGTGCAAGTGGGAGATTGTTAGATGTATGCCCTAGAAGCCAATTTGGCTGACACATTGTTGATTCTAGGGACATAATTTTGTACTTGACTATTTATTATTGAATAAATAAAAGGCATCTTTTTCATTCATATTGTTTATGTGTCTATGAATCGTCCAAGAAATTAATAAGATGATGATACATATTCTCAAGAGTTGAGAATTTGAGCCACGTATCATTTGTGATTAATTTCTAAATGCTCCTGATCAAAGGATCATCACGAGGACGGTGATCGATCCGATCAGTGCACAGATCACTCTCCTTCTGGATGGACGAGACTTGAGTCCACAGTGTAGGGACACTGAAGTGATAGTGCAGGTGCTTGTTAGAGAACAAGGGTACTGAGCGTGACCAATACAAGAAGTCACTTGGATGTCTATCCACTCGTCAGTGACTTGCTTGATGTTGCAGTAGTGTGACTGGTCCTTTGACCTGCGGCGCTTCGGCTACTCACAGTGAGGTTATTGTAGTTTGACTGCACACATACATGGTCTCTAGCCATATGGGTCCATGCAGTGTAGATTGGCTGCAGTAAGTTCACTGTAGGAGTAGGGTATGCACCTATATGGAATCTATCGACCTTGATAGATAAGGAGAGATCCTATGTGATTTATAAGACTGAGTTCGTAAGACCTCGGCCGGGGCAGTATGCACAGTGGAGAAAGAGTTTTTCACTATCGAACTCGAGTCGAATAAATCTTGACATATGACAGACGATGGGGTTTGACGAGTTGTCCATGACCTCCGTCCTGTAGGGATCCACGATAGTAGGACTGTATCACATGTTAACTGCACCTAGAGGTTCATCATTCCATTCTGCTGGGTAGCCACTACATGCTGCTAGGTGTCACTGGTGGATGGTGGGACTCATAGGGATTATCTTGATGATCGATAAACCCTAATGAGTTGAGTTGGAATCGTTCCAACCCATTGAAAGGAGTTTTCAATGATATAGTGATAGAGATCACAATATATCTCACTACCAGTCAGAATAGAACCTATGGGGTCACACACACTAGAAGTATTGACCGATCCGATGGTTGAAATCGTGATTAGGAATCACAAGAAATCAATTTGATTGATAAGAAGTTGAAGAAGGAAAAAGGAATTAATTAATTGGACTTGAAACAAGAATCCTACTTCGGGTAGGATAACTAGAGTTCTAATTGGATTAGGACTGGGATTCCTACTTGGAATAGGATTCCTCAATCCTAATGAGATTAGGAGTTTTGAATTAAAAATTGGATTCCTACTTGGAGTAGGATTCCTAGAAATCCTAATTGGATTAGGACTTCGGATTCAAGTAGAGTCCTAATTGGATCAGGACTAAAATTAAACAAATCCTAATTGGATTAGGATTCCTTAAGTCCAAATTAATTATTAATCTAATGAATCAACATGACTCCTAATTGGATTAGGATTGAAGAGTTCAATTGAGTCATGGTTCATTCAAGTCCTAATTGGATTAGGACTAGTATAGATTGAACCCAATTTGGCCAATCCTAATTAGATTAGGATTAAACCATGAGAGAGGCACCTAATCCTCTTTGGAAGAGGAT
The DNA here is from genome assembly GCF_009389715.1 of Phoenix dactylifera. Taxonomy (NCBI): domain Eukaryota; kingdom Viridiplantae; phylum Streptophyta; class Magnoliopsida; order Arecales; family Arecaceae; genus Phoenix; species Phoenix dactylifera. Next base: position 776,195 of record NW_024067689.1, read on the forward strand.
TAGGTTAACCAAGTAAGAGGGGCATCAGCCCCTCTCATCTTGGATGGTGCGGATTGAAGGAGAGAGAGGGGCCGGCGCACCCCCCTTTCTTTCTTTGGAAAACCATCTAGGGCTCCTACTTTGGAGGAGCCCTTGATGGCTATAAGAAGCACCATGAGGCCGGCGCCCTAGGTATTGGAGCCATCCTCCTCTTGCTGCCGCCACCCTCCCCTCTCCTCTCTTGGTTCAGCCGCAAGCAAAGGAAGAGCAAGGTCCAAGCGTTGGCGTCTTCCTCTTCCTCCAATCCTTCTTCCAACGCAGGGAAAAGAAAGAAGGCTGCAGAAGCTGTGTTCTTCTTCCTTGAGTTCCTTCTTCTTCTTCCTCCTCTCAAGCACTTTCAAGAGTTGAAAGAAAGAGAAGAGATCAGCCATCAAAGGAGTCTTTGCAAGGGAGCTAGCACCCCGGAAAGACAAGAAAGCTTTGATCGGTTCTCTACTTCGTGTGGATACCCGTAGAGGCCGGACGTTTGAACGGCTTCAAACGAACCCTCTTCCAAAACCACGAATTCAGATTCGCGGTGATCATCTACCCGCGCAAGGTGAAGATTTGATCTTCCTATTAGTTCTAAAAGTTTTAATTCTTACCTAATTACGAAAGGTCTCGAAACAAGCGTTCATGCGATGAACGTCGAACCCGTGCATGCCGATTCCGCTGCCATCTGAAAATTTTTGAAATATCAGCGGCATGGGCGGGTTCCCAACAGATCGTTCCCTGAGGATTCGACCTCGGACTCCCGAGAATTTACTACTTGTGCGATTCTCCTGCACTTGGGAGAACAATTTTATTTTTGCATCAAGTTTTTGCGCCGTTGCCGGGGAACGGCTGATTTATTAGTATAATTTTAGAGTTAATTTTTAGTAGATTTAATTAGTACCTTAGTACTTAATCTGTTTCTTTCGAAAAAAAAATTGAATCTTTATTGCTGTTTTTTTATTCCCTGCACAGTCTGCATCAAACTCTGATATCTGAGTAATCCACCGTCTGATTGCACTCAAATTTCGTCGGCTGCTGTAGGACACATGTTTCTTTCATCTGAACGGTCTGATTGATATTCTGATACTTTTACGACCATTAAATTAATATAAACTTTACTGTTGTCTGCTTTGAATTTTCTGTGTTTAATTTTTTTTTTGGTTTAGAATCAGAATTTTATTATCATCATATCTCATTAACCCTTGTTGCTACTTAAAAATTGATAAGAACTTTAAGAAAAGATCAAGGGTAGTCATTAAAAAAAAAAAAAAAAACAAAACAAAAAAAAAACAAACAAATAAATAAACTCTGAAATTTTGTATGCTAGGTTGGAATAGGGACAACACTGAACGTCTGAGTCGACAACCTTTTGACAATTCTTTAGGACACATCCTTGAAATTCCTTCGCAGTATCTCACACCTTGTGAGATGGCAAATTTTCCTGATGATGTAGGAAGTCACCATGGTGATGAAGGTAGACCCCCAGTTATGACACTTCGACAATATTTACATCCCACTAGGACTAGTCAACCTTCATGCATGATTATTCCTGAAAATGTGGGACACTTTGAAATCAAACCAGGGGCAGTTGAAATTGAAAATCCACAGGATGGCACAATTTTTAAAGTAAATGGACAAAGATTAAAACCTTTTCTTTAGAATTTTGCAGATGAAGATGACTCCTTTTCCTTGGGGGAGCCTTCTTATGACTGAACATGAAGGCCAAGGTATGTGTATATTAGTTAGAATTATTATTTTTTCTTTTATTTCTAGTTTTCTTCTTATTTTGTAGGTCTTCTTTTCTGGAAATCAACAGCTCAAGGTATTATTCTTCTCTCTATTATTTTCTCTATTGTCTCTCATATATAGTTTTCTTGCATTTTTTACATTGAGGACAATGCAATGTTTAAGTTGGGGGGAGGGAAATATTTACTGATAAAAAAAAAAAAAACTTGTTTTTGCATTTGATTTATTCTATTACTTTCTTTTCTGAGCAAATGCACATGTATTTTCATATTGAGTATGTGCAACTATTAAGGCAAGGAACACATGCATACTATGACTGATCAGAGACCTATTATTAGATCCCCACACGTGTATTTAATGACAATAGGAAGGCCTTAGGAGTTCATATTTGTTAACTGCATTTTTGTTAGCCTTATCCATAAAAGAAGTATGAGTATCCTTGTTCGTACCATAAGGTTCAGGATTTGGTTTTCACATAAAGATAGAGGTTGAATATCCCGACTAGATTACTTAGGTGCCTTATGATCCGACCTTGGTTGACCTATAGTCACGATGCAGTCACATATATAATAAAAATATTTATATGGTTCAGTCTACCATTTCTTTTCTTGCATAATTATTATTCAAAAAAAAAAAATCCTTATGATGACAAGTCTGGCCTCGTGGCGTAGTCTGGTTCGAGTAATTAAGCCCGAGGGGTGTTTCACCTAATGTCTTGAGCCAACTGGATCGGGGGTCATTGGCTGAAAGCTCGCTACATGGACCTTACTAGAGCCTAATGGGGTTGGATAGCTGTAGTTGTCATGTGTATTGAAAAAAAAAAAAATTGAAAAATTGAAATAAAAATAATGAGTTGGTTAGGCTGAACCTAGTGACATGTGGTAATGGCTGGTTTGACTCCATTGTATTGGACCTCTGTGTACCCGGGTTGTTTAGTTGGGATTGATAGCTCTTTCTTTACATGCGAACCATCCTTGACAAATTTAGACAACATGTGATATTCTGAAAATTTGATGGATCAGGTTCTAATAAATTGTAGAAAATACTTGTGAACTTGAGTAGTGCACCTAAAACTCAGGCGGTGCCCTGTTGTGGTGGAGGTATTAGTACTCTGAGAAAGTCATGCGGTTTGATGCACACTACACTTTTATATTTCCTTGCTTTGACAGTTGCCATGCTTGAAAATATATATCAATTAATTACATGTGTATTAGCTTAAGATTTATTTCATATTTCTATTAGAATCTCATGCCATATCATTCATGATGTTTGTGGGTAGCATCCCTGAAAATCCTCACGAGACAACACTCGTCCACTAGGGTAACCTAGGGGTTTAACGGCTTGTTGCACGTGCTAAGTGCAATCGTGATTCCTACGAAAGTGAGTACATATCTTAGTTTTATATCTTTAGCTTCAATAAAAAGTCATAGGTTAAACCACACCTTTTGCACTCTCGTTTTATTATCTGCTCGTTAATTGCTAGAGACTAGCAATCAGCTAGTTGGGGGGTGTGATGAGAGCACAAAATTGCGATCTACACATCACTTAAATTAGTATTATTGCTAACAAATAATGATAAAATTGCCGCATTAATATTATATTTTTGTGGGGTGCAGGTGATCGGAAATCAAAGCTAAAATGCACATTGGGTTCAAAAAAATGCATCACTATAGGTGACCAGCCAACCGCATGGGTCGACCCCAGTTTCACACTAGGAGGAGGTAAAGTTCAGCCGTCTACTTCGTCGCAGCTTCAGTCTTCTGCAAGCCGGCATCTATTCAACGTCTCCGTCTGCGTGGAAGAAATGAGCATTCTCTTCTTTCCCCCATTTCAAAGGCTTTTGGAGTTCATCCCAGCCGTCACCCCCGCATCATCTGCCACGTCCGAAGATCCTGCGTCAAGCTCCCAGTGTCCGTGAAGCATCCTCCCACGCGTCCCACGCTCCAGCTTCTCCCGAGTTCCAGCAACATCATCCGTGAGCCAGTCCATTCCGCATCCTCCCGAGCCCCAGCATCCCGTGAAGCTTCCGAGTCCATCCTCCCATGCATCCCAAGCTTCACCGCGTCCGAAGATCCCGGCATCTCCCGATTCCAACGTCCGCATCCCAGCTTCCTTTCGAGCTATCCGCGCTTCCCAGCATCTCTGCATCCCTCCGCGAGCGATCCACGTCTCCACGCGTCCGATCTTCAGCGCGATCCATCCGCTCGTCTTCCGGATTCGTGCTCAAGCCCAGCCGTCCGCGAAGCATCTTCCGTTCCCAGATCTACTCCTCAGCGCCCGGGATACTCGGAAGCCAGCACGAGAGGAGCATCCCGTGTCCGTGTAACCTCCCAGCGACGGATCCTTGCCGCGTCTGCAAGCCAGCCGTCCGTGATGATCTCGTGCATCAGATCCCCTAGCATCCCGCGAAAGGTTTCCGCGTCCGATTCTCCCGCATCCACAGCCTCATCCGGCCATCTCCACCGCGTTGTGAGGGGGGGATCGACCCCATATATCCCTCTCGGCTGTGGGAGGAGGGAGGTCCCATTCGGTAAAACAGAGGAGCCGGCTATCCAAAGAAAGGAAAGAAGAAAGGGAAACAGGGGAGCCCCTGTTTCCGAAAAAGAAAAAAAGAAAGAAAATGAAAGGGGGATTAATGTTTTCAATGAGTGGCTAATTTCTTAGGGAGGGTGATGGAGGAACCTTTGATGTATTGCTCTTTGAAGTAAACTCTAAACTTTTGCTTTCAATGGTTTATATTTATTGATGTGTTCTTGATTCATGCGTAGTTATTTCATAGATAGATCTTTAATGGATTATGATTATTGATATATGGATTGCTTTAGTATTTGATTCGCCGTAGACGTAGAAAGCACGACGGATGCTTAGAAATTGAGTTCATATGTTCATGAAACATATACCATGATTAGATCTATCCTACATTTAATCTTTAATCAAGAACCATAGAGTTTATTCCTTGGATGCAATATCATCAAGGGGGATTCCAGATCCCTACCATCTTTATTTTATTGAATTTTGTTTATTATTCTTTGCATTTAATTTCTGAAAATCAAAACATCATTTTAATCCACAAATTTATTCAACTGAAAATTACATCTAAAAATTACGCTAATAATCTATAGATCGTTCCCTGAGGATTCGACCTCGGACTCCCGAGAATTTACTACTTGTGCGATTCTCCTGCACTTGGAAGAACAATTTTATTTTTGCATCAGGGACTATCTCGGTGGAGGGAGCAGTCTGAGAACCTCGTAGCTCTCTCAGCAGATCATCCCTCAGCTCCCTTACTATCTCCTGCCTCAACTCTCGGAGTTGCTTAGAAGATATCCGAACCTCCAGGGGCTGCTGCTGAGAAGGTGGGGCAGTGGGGGTGGAGGGCTCAGTATAGGTAGAACCAGAGATGGAAGGAAAAGTGGGAAGATCTGTAAAGTGCTCCTGGTCATGGTCAGGGCTAGGGGAGTGATGAGTGGTAGGGTCAGATGGTATGGATGTGGATGTGGATGGTTTCCGTACCCAGACTCCCCCGACCTTGTGGAATCCCATCCGATGGAAGGTCCCCTCACCCATGCGATCTGTAAAACGCAGTGAGCGAGAGGGTTCCCCCTCAGGGATAGGGACCTCTAACTCCCTAAAGATAAGAGTGAATAGCATACCATAGGGAAGGCTGAGCCTAGGTTTATCTAGGGGTTCACACATGTACTTGTAGATGAGCTTGGGGAAGTTGATGAGAGTGGTTTAGAGGATATGGTACATCAGTGCTAGGTCTCTCTCTAAAATAAAGTCAAACCTATCCGTTTTAGGGAAGAGAGTCCTAGAGATGACACTTAGGAGGAGTCGCATTTCAGCTGAAAGCTGATTTGCAAACACCTCCTCAATAGGTGATTGAGGGGGACTCCCTAAGATGGTCGTAAGGGCTTCTGTCCTATCTGAGGGGTGTGTGGGAAAGATCCCCTCTCTGGAGAGATGGAGGACTCGAGCAATGAAGTCCTCGAAAATAAAAACTGGGGCACCCGCTACTATCCCCTGGATACCGCCGCTACCCCGTGCGACAGTACCGTAAAATTCCCTAACTAACCCTAGATAGGTAGGGAGGTCAAGAGAGCAAAAGAACTCTAAGCCCTGGGCCCTAAGGTGATGCCCTATGTTGAACCCTTCCCGGGAGAGGAAGTCAAAGTTGACTTGCCTCCCGGTAGAGACAACCTTTCCGGCGTATGAGTGCGAGGGAACCGGCCTAGGCGGGGAAGGAACCGGAGGTGGTGGCCTTGCGGGTTCGTTCCGAGCCTTGGACCGTCGCTCGGCCCCACTCGCGGAGAAGGGTCTCTTCCGGCTTGGGACAACGGCTTTTCTAGGCATTTTTGACCTAAACACGGAGTGATGGACAAGAAAAATGGAGGAAAACTCGACGGAGAGGACCTAGAACGGGTCGGAGACGAGGTCGGAGATGACTCTAGGGTTTTGGAACAGTGGCGGCCGAGAATAGAAGTGAGGAATAAACATTTCGATTAGGGTTAAAAATCGGATTCCCGACCTCGAGTCGACTCTGGTAAGTCCCGAGTCGACTCGACCTCGAGTCGACTCGCCCACGAGCCGACTCTAAAATCTATTCGAGTCGACTCGAACTCTGGCACATACCCAACAAGCTTGTTATTTCCGTGCCATAGGAGAGAGTTATGGAAATATTCTAGATTTTAAGAACTGATTTGATGACCATAGATAAGAGATCCTATGTCTGATATAAGCTAATCATCAAAATCAATGAATTAGAGGAGAGTATCACTAGAATGGATCAATCACTCCTAACCCTCTTCTAAGTATACAAAATCGATCTTCACTCAAAGGTTTTGTGAAGATATCAGCAAGTTGATCATCAGTACAAACAAATTGAAGTGTCAGATCACCATTCAGTACATGATCTCTTATGAAGTGATGTCTTATCTCAATGTGTTTAGTTCTTGAATGCTGAATTGGATTTTTAGTTAGATCAATGGCACTTGTATTATCACAGTTTATGAAAATTTTATCTTGTTTAATGCCATAATCTTCAAGTTGTTGTTTAATCCACAAGATTTGAGCACAACAACTTCCGGCAGCAACATATTCGGCTTCCGCCGTAGATAGTGCAACCGAGTTTTGTTTCTTGCTAAACCAAGAGATTAAATTTTCTCCTAAGAATTGACATGACCCGCTGGTGCTTTTTCTATCAAGTTTACAACCAGCGAAGTCTGAATCTGTGTACCCTATTAAGTTTATGCTAGATTCTTTAGAGTACCATAAACCTATATTTTTTGTTCCTATTAGGTATTTAAAAATTCTCTTAACTGCAATTAAATATGATTCCTTAGGATTAGATTGATATCTAGCACACATGCATACACTAAACATGATATCAGATCTACTTGCTGTAAGATATAGTAAAGAGCCTATCATACCTCTATACAGCTTTTGATCTATTGATTTACCTGATTCATCCTTATCTAGTTTGCATGATGAGCTTATGGGTGTGCTGATTGGCTTATTTCCATCCATATCAAACTTCTTAAGCATCTCCTTGATGTATTTAGCTTGATTGATGAAGATTCCCTCTTTAGATTGTTTGATTTGGAGCCCGAGAAAATAGTTCAGCTCTCCCATCATGCTCATTTCAAATTCACTCTGCATTAAGTTAGCAAATTCTTCGCAGAGGTGATTGTTAGTAGCACCGAAAATAATATCATCTACATAAATCTGTACTACTAACATATCTTTATTTTTCTTCTTTAAAAACAATGTTGTATCAACATTTCCTCTAGAGAATTCATGGTCTAACAGAAATTTGCTAAGTCTTTCATACCATGCTCTAGGGGCTTGTTTTAGACCATAAAGTGCTTTGTTTAGTTTATAAACATAATTGGGGTATTGATGATTTTCAAAACCAGGAGGTTGTTCTACATAAACCTCCTCATTAATATACCCATTCAAAAAGGCACTTTTTACATCCATTTGAAATAGTTTGAAGTCTTTAGAGCATGCAAATGCTAGTAATAATCTAATTGCTTCAAGTCTAGCCACAGGAGCAAAGGTTTCATCAAAATCTATACCTTCTTCTTGATTATAGCCCTTTGCTACTAGTCTAGCCTTGTTCCTAACCACAACTCCATTTTCATCAAGTTTATTTTTATATATCCATTTAGTTTCTATTATTGAGTATTCAGCGAGTCTTTCTACTAAATTCCATACCTTGTTTCTAGTAAATTGGTTTAGTTCCTCTTGCATAGCATTTATCCAATTTATATCATTTTCAGCTTCTCTAATGTTTTTAGGTTCTAAGTGCGAAACAAAAGCTAGGTGATTATTTAAGTTCCTAAGAGAAGCTCTAGTTTTAATAGGTTGTGATGGATCATCTAATATTAATTCTTTAGGGTGACCGTATGCATACCTCCAAGCCTTTGTAAGCCCATGATCATCAATTACCTCTTGGCTTGTTGAGGTTTCTCCACTTTGCTTCGGTTCATCCTCTTGTAATGTCATATCATCTATCTTTTTCTCAAGTATTCCTGCATCATCATCAAGAGCTACTCTCTTGCTAGAAGAGACATCATTAGTATCATCAAAAATAACATGTATAGACTCTTCAATAACAAGGATTCTTTTGTTGAAAACTCTATAAGCTTTACTTGATGTAGAATAGCCCAAAAAGATACCTTCATCAGATTTAGAATCAAATTTACCTAAGTTATCTTTGCCATTATTATGAATGAAACACCTACACCCAAAAATATGAAAATAGTTTACTTTGGGCTTTCTATCTCTCCAAAGTTCATAAGGTGTTTTCTTTATAATTGGTCTCAATAAAACTCTATTTAATATATGACATGATGTGTTAATGGCTTCTCCCCAAAAATACTTAGGGAGGTTACTTTCACACAACATGGTTCTAGCCATTTTCTCTAGGATTCTATTCTTTATTTCCACAATTCCATTTTGTTGTGGTGTCCTAGGTGCAGAGAAATTATGAGTTATTCCCTTTTTACTACAGAATTCATCAAATAGATAATTTTCAAATTCCGTTCCATGATCACTTCTAATAGCTATGACTGAAGCATTTCTTGCATTAGTTACTTCCTTATGAAATTTCTTAAATACAGAAAATGCTTCATCTTTATGAGCTAAAAACATGACCCATGTATATCTAGAAAAATCATCTACAATAATAAGACCATATTTGTTTCCACCAAGACTTGTGGTTCTAGTTGGTCCAAATAGATCCATGTGTAGTAGTTCAAGAGATCTAGAAGTAGAGACATAATTTATGGATTTAAAAGAGCTCCTAGATTGTTTGCCATATTGACATGCTTCACAAATTTTATTTTTCTCAAATTTTAGTTTTGGCAAACCTATTACAGAATCTCTTTTAACTAACTTAGATATTGTATCCATACTTGCATGACCTAACTTACGGTGCCATAACCAACTTGCATCATCAACCTTAGTATCACTAGCTACTAAGTAAGGACTGTTTTTAGCAAGGTCTTCAAGATCTACTACATAGACGTTACCACGTCTAATTCCTTTAAATACTAAGCCATTGTCAATTGAGTTGGTTATGATGCATAAAGATGGCTTAAACAAAACATCAAAACCTCTATCACATAATTGACTAACGCTAAGTAGGTTATGCTTAAGACCATCTACAAATCGTACATTATCAACGAAGGTTGAAGAGGTGATTTGTACTTTACCTATACCAACGATGTGACCTTGGTTATTGTCTCCAAATATCACAGCACCTCCCTTCTTAGGCTCTAAGGTGAAGAATTGTTCCTTGTCACTCGTCATATATCTTGAGCAGCCACTATCCAAGTACCAACAGTTTTTGTCGACCTTGGCTGCAAGACACTCCTACACAAGGAAATCATACAATTTTAGGTACCCAAGTTTTCTTGGGTCCTTCAAGGTTAGTAACGTTGATTCCTTTTGGAACCCAAATCTTTTTAATCTTTCTTTTAATTTCAGGTTTTTTGTGGTTACACACATTAGCTATATGTCCTACTTTACCACAACGAAAACAAGTTGCATTTTTGGTTTTACTTTCTCCGGCCTTTACAAAAAAGTTTTTAAGAAATTTTTGTTTGTTGTTAGGCTTATACCCTAAGCCGGCTTTACTAAATACAGCTCTTTGACTATTAAGTATCATGTCTATTTTTTCAAAACTAAAGGTAAACTTCTCAACTATAGGTTTATACTTTTCAAGTTCTTTTGTTAAGTTTAGTTTTTCTGTTTTTAGTGAGTTTAGATCTTTTGTAAAGTTATCTTTTAGAGTTCGGTTACTGTTTTTAAGTTCTGAAACTTTCTTAGTTAGTCTTTCGTTATCTTTAATTAAAGTATTAGTTTTTTGAGTTAGCAATTGGTTGCTTGTTTTAAGTTCTAAGTTTTCCTTAATGATAGAGTTCTTGTCCTTAATTAATTTATCGTGCTTATGAGTGTAAGATTGATTAGTTAGTTTTAATTCTTTATTTTTAAGGTTTATTGTTTTATATTCATCCATTAGTTCATTAAAAGCGTCATACAATTCATCAAAGGTAAAATCTAAATGTGTTTCAGATATTACCTCAATATCATTTGCCATGAAGCAAAAATTTGCTTTTTCCTCTTGTTCTTCATCCGATGATGATGATGATTGATCGGAGTCTGTCAAGGTGGTGACAAGAGCTTTCTTCTTGTGTTTGATGCTCTTCTTCAGTAAGGGACAGTCGATTCTGAAATGTCCCGATTTCTTGCATTCATAGCAATCGATTCCCTCACTTTTCCTTTTCTTACCTTTGTCCTTGTTGTAGAAATTTGAGGGACCTCGCCTCTGATGAAAGGACTTCTTTCGGTTGATGAATTTTCTGAACTTTCGCACGAGAAGAGCCTCATCATCATCTTCCTCATTGTCTTCTTCTTCGCTGCTGCTACTGTAAGATGGATCTTTGTTAGAAGAAGTAGATTTGAGGGCTATTACCTTTTTCTTATGAGAGGATTCTCCTTCGCTGTGTTGTTTCATTGTGAGCTCATGCGTCATCAGGGATCCAAGAAGCTCCTCGAGTGGCAGCTTGTTCAAGTCCTTGGCTTCTTGGATTGCCGTTACCTTGGCTTCCCATGACCTTGGCAAATATCGAAGAATTTTTCTGACAAGGTCACTGTTAGCATAACTTTTGCCAAGGCTTTTTAGGTCATTGACAATATCAGTAAATCTAGTAAACATGCAAGTGATAGTTTCATTAGAATCCATTTTAAATAGTTCATACTTATGAACCAGCATGTTTATTTTAGATTCCTTGACTTGATTCGTGCCCTCGTGGGTCACTTCAAGTCTATCCCATATCTCTTTTGCAGAATTGCAAGTAGAGACTCTATTGAATTCATTACGGTCTAAGGCACAATAAAGCACATTCATTGCTTTGGCATTTAGTTGTGTCTTCCTTCTATCATTGTCATCCCAATCTTTTTCAAGCTTGGGAATAGTAATGTTATCTACAAAAATAGAAGGAATGTATGGTCCATTAACTATGATGCTCTAAATCTCATAGTCTTGGGCTTGGATAAATATCTTTATCCTAGACTTCCAATAGGCGTAGTCGGTTCCATTGAAGAATGGAGGCCTATGGGTGGATTGCCCCTCAATAAGTGAAGATCCAAAAGGGGTTGTCATTTTGATCTTTTACTCTTTTAATAGAACAGCTCCTGCTCTGATACCACTTGTTGCCCAAGAAGACAACCCAAGAGGGGGGGTGAATTGGGTTTTAAGTAATAATTACAAATTAAAACTTAATGAGTAACTAATTAATATTATTGCAGGCAGATTAATTAGATTACTAATTGTAGTGAGTGGAGAGGATGGAAGAGACAATGAACCAATTACAAACACAAGAGGTTTTATAGTGGTTCGGAGCTAACCCTTGCTCCTACGTCCACTCCCCAAGCTTCACTTGGGAGTTCACTATAATCCCTATGATTACAGCCGGTTGTTTTACAAGCTCACAACCTAATTTGTTGTTTTCACGAGATCACAATGAACTCGGTCGGTTTTCACAGGCTCACCGACTAGAACCACCCGATTGTTTTTCCGGGATCACAATCAAACTCTTACACCGTTGGTTTTAACTTCGGCTCACTAACAAACCTTACAACCCTTGATTCAATCCCTTGATTGAATCAAGTAAGAAAATAGTTTGGAAAAAATTACAAGGAAAGCTTCTTAACAAGCAAATATTAAACAATGTGTAAAGAGAAGAGTTAGAAGCCCTCAAACAGATTTTGGAAGAGGAAGAAGGGGCTTCTCGAACTCTGAGACTCCTCTTTGAGTGTGCTGAAGATTTGCTGTCAGAAGGGGAGCCTTGAATGCGAAGGAAAGAATTTGTTGGATGGAGTTTAATGCACTTCTTCCTTCTTTCACTTGTATTTCCTCTTAAGAGCCTTTGGTAGGTGGAAATCCCTTTTTGTTTGAATGGAATAGCTCTCTTTTTTTACTACTGTTCACTCTGGCTATTTAAGCAGCCCCCTTTGAAAACTAGCCGTTAGACACTATTTTGTGTCCGTTCTGCACAATCTGCAACTCCTGACAATGTATCCGTTGGGGTCGGAGTCGACTCGCTCGATCTGGAGTCGACTCCGCTGTTGCTGGAGTCGACTCACGCTTTACTGGAGACGACTCGCCCACTGTTCAGGATTTGAATTAAAGTGCTGTCCCATTCTAGAGTCGACTCGGCCAAACCTGGAGTCGACTCGCCAATGTCCTGAGATGACTCGGCCCTCTAGAGACGACTTGTTCTCAGGGTTCTAGAGATCTATTTTTCTGCATTTCTTTCTCGAGTCGACTCGGATCATCTTGGAGTCGACTCGGCTCTCAGAGCCCGAAAACTGATCCTCTGTGTTTGGAGTTGAACTGCCTCGGAGTCGACTCGAATTTTGTTGGGGTCGACTCGGCTGACTTGGGAGTCGACTCGGGAGCACTTGGAGTCAACTCGGCTCTCAGAATCCGAAAACTGTTTCTCTGAGTTTTGAGTTGAACTGCCTCGGAGTCGACTCGCACTTTGTTGGAGTCGACTCGGCTCTCAGAGACCGAAGTTGGTTCTCTGCCTTCTAGTCTTGCTTTCCTCTGAGAGTCGACTCGTACGTAACTAGGAGTCGACTCGCCAAACTTCGGAGTCGACTCGTAACCTTCTGGAGTCAACTCGGTTGCAGGGTCTGAAATACCTTGTTCTGTCTTTCTTCTGTTACCCTTTGGAGTCGACTCGGAAACGTCGGGAGTCGACTCGGCAACTATCGGAGTCGACTCGAACCCTTCTGGAGTCGACTCGCTGACATGGTCTGAAAATCAACTTTCTGTCTTTCTGTCAGTTCTCAGTCGGAGTCGACTCGTAGTGTACCGAAGTCGACTCGAGCATGTGCCAGAACTTCTAAAATACTTGGAGTCGACTCGAAATCTTCCGGAGTCGACTCGAGCTTCAGACTTTGGTTCAAACTGAGTTCCATACTTAGCCAAAATATATTGAACCAAAGCTAGAGACACTTAAACATAAATTCACAAATATTTGCCTGAAACACTAGATTGAATTCATTAGTATAACATAAGATATACTCAAATGCTTTGAGCTCATCAAAATCAAATAGGGTTATAATCAATCACTCCACAACACTCATTGTATTGTTTACTTTTGCTTGATATGGCAGATTTTTACTTACGTTAGAGGTAGGGGTGTAAATGGGTCGGGTTGGGTCGGGTCCTTAGTGACCCCGACCCGACCTGGTTTTTTGTTCGGATCCTAATTTTGGACCCAGACCCAACCTGGTTGAAGATCGGGTCGGGTCGGGTCGGGTTCGAGTCGAGTTCGGATCGGGTCCGGGTCGGGGTCAGGTTCGGGTCCGAATCGGGTCCACTTTTTTTGGGCTTTTGGAAAAGAATTTGGGCAAATCTAATTTGGTCATATCATAATTATGAGATGCTGGGTGACCCATGACTTGAAAGACTTGCAATTGACCTCCAGTCAGAACAGATGACCCGTGACTTACTAACTAAGCCGGTCTACGAGCCAAATTTCATATCACACTATGTTTTATCTATATGACTGATTGAGCCACAATCCAGACAATCAAGGCCACTCAGGGGTGGATACGCAACCTCCAGATCCACCCTCCTATCCTCCACCTTGTCTGCCAGGATCGGCCCCGCCAACACCCGCTCTGCCAGTTGCTCGCCAAAAGTCCATCGTACGAGGTCCACATCCCATCCTCGCTCTCTTGGGGCAAACAAGTCGTAGACCCTGCGCCCCTCTAGCTCTCCGAGGTCTTATAGGTGGGCCACCTACTCAGTGGTACATCGGTCAGCCAACAATCCCCCAAAGCATCCACAACTCGCTCATCGCCAATCTCCTATCTGATCTCCGGAGTCACCAAGGGAGCACGGGAGCATATCTCCCTCTATAAGAAGGAATTGCACCAGCCCACATGAAAGACAGATGGATCCACCGGGTCCCCATACTTGGCCCTCATCAGGGAGCCCCAGAAACTCGATGGCTCCAGTATAAACCTGACTGCCATTCTCGTACCGTAGACCTCCTGCCGCTCGATCAGGAAGTGGATCCCCATACCACCACAACTGATTGGCTCACAGATCGTGTCCCGCGCCAATAAGTGGACACCCTGCTGCTCCCATGCCTCCTCCAAATGAAATCTCTGAAAGAATGCTCCGAACACCGTAGTGCTGCAATGGGCACCAAGGTGTACCAGAGTGATCCTGCTCATCATAGACAAGGTGCTCACCTGCTAGCCCTCAAGCTGCCTCCTAATGCTCTACTCCAAGGAAGTGCACTCCCACCTACGAAGGCGTCGGCTTGTGATCGAGATGCCAAGGTATCACAAAGTACCCTCCTGCTCCCAAATCTTCAAGATCTCTATAATGGTTGTCTTCACTCCGACCCGGGTCTTCGGGTTGAAGTAGATGTCAGATTTGGCCAGGTTGACCCATTCACCAAATGCCACACAGTGCTCCTCCGGCACCCTCCGAATACCCTAGTTGATCCCCTCGTCGCCCGAGCCAACAATAAGCAGTCGTTCGCAAATAGGTGAGATATCTAAGTCATACTCGACGCTGGACTGTAGGCCTCCACCTCTTGCCTAGCTGATGCCAATCGGAGTGCTCGAGATAGGTGGTCCGCACAAATGATGAACAAGGGCGGCGACAAGGGGCATCCCTGTCTCAGCCCTACTAATGAAACGAAGAACTGCGAAGAAAATCCGTTCACCAGAAGCACAAAAGATAGGGCATGAATGCACCCTTGAATCTACCTAATCCACAATGAGTGAAAGCCAAAGCACTCTAGTGACTAAGCCACGAAGTCCCACCTCATTCTGTCATAAGCTCTCTCAATATCTAATTTGACTCCCATCAGGCTCCTCCGTCCAGGTGCTCGCTAGAGGTCAGACATAAACTCCTGATCTCTCGCCTCCTCGCCCTCGTTGCCACCTCCCATGCCGACATCATTGCCATCTACTGGGGTAGTACACCGACGAGGGCACCCTCTCCGATGCCTGCTCCTCTGGCCTCTACTCCTACATCAACATCGCCTTCCTCAACGTCTTCGGCAACGGCCAAACCCTTTCACTCAACCTCTCCGGCCACTGCAACCCCGCTGCCGGCACCAGCACCGGCCTCACCTCCGACATCTAGTCCTGCCAGTTTCAGGGCGTCAAGGTCCTCCTCTCCCTCGGCGGCAACGTCGGCTCCTACTCCCTCTCCTCCCCCGATGACGCCCAGAACGACGCCCAGACTGGGCTTTTCGATTACATCTGGATTCAGTTTTACAATAACAAAGGGTGCGACTACTCGTCGGGGAATGTCAACAATTCAAACGGCAACTGGAGCCAGTGGACGTCCGATGTGACAGCGACGAACATAATCTTGGGGTGTCGGCGTCGACCGCTGCAGCGGGGAGTGGGTATATTCCCCCGAACGTTTTCACTTCTCAGGTGCTGCCGGTGGTTAAGGCCTCGTCTAAGTATGGGGGCCGGGATTATGGTGTGGAACAGGTACTTTGATGAGATGAACAGCTACAGCGCCACCGTGAAGAGCAGCGTCTGAATTTTGCTGTGGTTATATATTTTAGAGGGTCGGAGACAGAATTAGTTTTGATGATGTTTAGTTAAATAATGGTCTGCTTCTATATGTTAACAGACCCCTGTTGTATTCTTTCTTCCTCAACTTGCAATAAAAACCGGGTGGCGTCTTTTTTTTCTCCCTTACTCTCAAATAAAATATAAAAAGCCATACATGTTTGAATGAATTTGATCGGACTATACTTTTTTTCTATTTCAGAAAAAACGATACCTTCTTTCTTAAAATGGCAAAAACGGCGGAAAAGCAAGCATATGCGGATAGATTTCTTGCAATTGTACATGTTGGAGTTTTAATTTAAAAAAATAAATTTTTTATTCTTTAAATTTTAGTTTTTTAAAATACTTTAAAATATCTTTTTTGTGAGACGTCTCTTCTAGAAGAATTGTAACTAATGTTGGTTTCCAAAAAAATACAGTGTTCAGAAAATATTACATATTTTTAGAACCATTGTGTCTCTTCGATCTTCCGAGATAATATCTTTCTCACTGATATTCTGTCGTCCGAGAGCTTATTATAAAAACAAAGAGTTTTTTCACCTTTCTAACTTTCTATTTTATTTTTTTTATTTTTTGGGCATCTGAATGAGTCGGTCGGGTCAAACCTCCACAGCAATCATGCTCGTTAGAGGAGGACTGGACTGAGCCAGATTGTTGTACTTTAGGGACGAGACCATCATAGATTTGTACGTAAGAGATGAACAACGTTCTTAAGGTATTGTATATTACATGCCTCAGTCCTCGGAAGCTATCCTTCTGCTCCTTGTCGCCACTCCACGAATATACGAGCGCATATCTTGGCCTTCTCCCCTGTGTTTCGCTCGTCCCTGCTCTGCTCCATTCTCCCTTTCATACTTTTTCCCTTTTTTTTTTTATTGGATCGCTACCCCATCCATAACGTAGTATGATATTCTCATAAGAGAAACCTTGCCCATATGGTTCTTTAATCACGCTTTGAGATACATAATCTTGTGTGATCATTGCGATCACAGACATCACGCATCTCAAAGCTTGCCCAGGGTGTGATCCAACCATCACGCGTGAGTGAAAGATACCAATGGTCTTTTACGCAAAAGACATGGCCCGGAGCTGATGATGGGCCGGGCCTCGGCCCTAAATTTTGTCATTGTTAATGAGGCTTTGGGCCAGGCCTATGTAAACTTTGATAGTTTTTATGCCTAAGCCCGGCCAAGGCTTTAGACCTGGAGGTCCACCAACTTGCCTGATGTAGCTATGGTTGGTTCTAAAATCTGCACTCGTGCATGCTTAAAAATTAATCTAGTGTTCTCAATGGTTGATGTGATTCAAGAATTTTAGAAAATGTAAACCTGTGAATCTTTTAAAAATATTTGAACACATTATCCCTTCCTGAAAGGAGTGATGTTCACAAATTGTCTATTGGGCACCCATTAGCATCTCTCATGCGAGTCCTCCTACACCCATGTAAGATCTTCTATACATGTTTGATGCACTGATTCATCCAGTTGGCTATACATAGAATAATTATTAATTTATTTCACTAAGGAGACATTTGGTATGGGGTGATCATCCCAAGATCAAAAATGATGTGGGTGGAGGTAATAAAATCACCGCATTTGGTTGCACCATGGTAATCCTATATGGCAGTGATCCCAAATCACCCCACCTCTCAAATTACCACCCAACCTAGTGATTAAATCCTTGTCCTTAAAGTTGAAAATCTAAAAATCACAGTGATCTTGAGCTGAAAATTGAAAACAAAAATGCCTCTCAGTCTATCAAAAAAATGGTATATCAAAATATCATTAATATATTATATCAATATTATATATAATATTATATTATATTGATATTATATATTATATTTATGATAATTTATATTATAATATATTTTTAATCATATTATTGTCATATTGTTATTGAAAGGTAATTTTAATTATAGTAAAAAAATATTATTGTAATTTATATTTATATAGTAAAAGTATCTAATATATTACTTCTATTTGCTTTATTTTTATAATCAAAATAATTATTAGTATTAAAAATAATATATTATAATTATAGAATTAATAATTATAGAAGCAATAAATATATTTTTATGAAGCTCATTAATAATTAATATATAGAAATAAATATATTAATATTTTATGATAATATATTTTATATAATTAATAAATATATTTTTATGAAATATATCAGGGATAATCTTGGTATCATATGGTAAATGATCTTAGATTTCCATAGAATAGCAAACAGGTTACTCATGGATTCCTCCGAATCTTTAATCACCGAAACATAGCATACCAAAAATAGTGATCTTAAATCATCGGATATCAAATTACCTCGAGATAGGGATCACCAATGATCTAAGATTACCTCGGTGATCCTATTTGGGTCACCAAACGCCACCTAAAAAATGCTGCTGAATGTAAAATTACTAGAATTTTTAAATAAAAAAAAAGAAAAAGAAGAAAGCTTCTTCTCTGCAAAATCTCGCCAAAAGGTGGTAGCCTAGTGGTACTGGGCAGCAATTCTAACCACAATGTCCCAAGTTCGAATCGCTGCGGCGACGATTAAATTGTGGACCGGAGCTCACTACTTTGGCCACTGCTTGGACTTGTGGTGTAGGACCGCTCTTGAACTGCTAGTAGCCGAGGTGGTGCCGGGTGTGACGTACTCACACGTGGGACTCGAGCCAGAGCTCAGAGGAGTAGCTGAGCCGGGCCCACGGGTGGGGAGGGTATGAGTAAAATCGGTCGGGGTGCCCAACACACGGCCATTTCTGCCCGCATCGAACATTCTCCTGGCGGGGCGGGGGCCCAGTGGGGGCTGCTACGTGGGGATGGGCTTGTCCCTTCCTCCCCCTACCCCTTTTGCTTTAGCAACAAAAAAAAAAAAAAAAAAAAAAAAAGGCATATTTAAAAAAAAATTTCCAAACTGTCAGGGACAAAACTGACATTTCACCTCCAAATAAACTACCTGCTGGTTATAAAAGGTAGGGGTTTATATCAATTCCAAGGGGATTTTTAGGTCAACTTAGCATCATCCTACCGGATTACAAAGGGGCGATTGCCACTAATTAAATGCAGCCACTGCTGCATCTAAAATGCGGGGTGGCAATAAGATCAGGTCGAACTAAATTCGGATCGCATTGGATACAGGATGGATCAAACCAAACCCAATATATTTATTGCTTGTAAGTGACTGTGAGCATTGAGTTTTCCTCATGCATCACTAGTGGTGGCATGGCAAAATTGGATGAATCATAAATGATCGCCAAATGGGCCTCTTAGCATTTGTAATCCGCGCCCGAGCCTCTCGCAACCACCCCGAGGAGTTCTGAAAAAAATGCCTGATCATCGGAACAAACGACCGAAAGAAAAAAAGGGACCCCGCAGAATATGCAGTCGCAGCCATATAGGATTCCATATTATAGTTTTCGCCTATCTTTCACATATAAATAGATACAGGTTCCCAATTCCTTAACCAGTCGCTACTCATTATCAACTTAGATAAAAGATTAAGAGCACATACTTATAGCGTGATGGCTTTCTGTTGATAATTAAGAAAAGTTTCATCTATTAATCGCTGTCTAACTAAAACTGCAAGGTTCTTTTCGGTCTAATCTAAAATGGATTTCAATTTAAAGGATGATATGTTTATACAAAAAGGTCTGTGCTGCCTCGCTTCATCACAGCAGATTTTGTGCTTCAAAAATACGTGCTGGCAATGTATCAAGGGGGTCCAAGGCTGGGGAAAGGAACATTGCCGAGAAACTCAGAAACTAGTTTAGAAATTTGAAGGTTTAGATTCAAAATTATAATTTATTTTCATGATTTTAAACTTTAGATTCTTAGAATTGAGATTTTTCAGGAGCTTTTTGGTTATGGAATAGAAAATATTTAAAAACAAAAATATTTGAAATTGAAGACAAGATAGAGAGGAGAACATGATCTTAAGAATTTCTAAACGACAAAAAAATATTAGATCTATAATTTATTATATTTTAAAATTTCATTCTCTAAGTAAATATTTTATCATATTATAAAAGCACGACTAGTAATTTTAGAAATTATAAATATGATGATTTTTCAGGACATCCAGGTCAATTTAATATGGACTTGATTTTGGCCCTTGTGACTCGCCAAATTATGCTCGCAAGATCGACCAATTTTGACTCTAAATAGATTATGGGATATATAGTTGCACTGTGGAGTAAAGCTTTTCCAGGAGTTGGATCACTGCCTACTCTAGCTTTACCATGGCTTAATGTGATGAGAGCGAGAGAGTGTAGACAGCTACCAAACAACAGTAGCCATGGCAAAAGACATGGCAAGGACTCAAGGGCTGGTGTTTTATGTGTAGGAGTCCATGAACGCTGAGAAGATGCCTTCCATGCTAGGCCAAACGAGTTTGAGATACCAATAGAATGGCTTGCAAACTTTAGGGAGCGGCGGGTGTTATGGGAGGAGGCTTCTCAGCTGATCAGTCAGGATTACCCTATGTTGCTGGCAGATGATTTCAATTGCATTGTCGATCTCCAGAAGAAGATAGAAGGAAAGGCCTTCACTTATAAGAGGGAGATAAGGGAGTTCCAAGACTTCAGCATGTCAAATGGTCTAATAGATTTGGACTTCTCGGGTCCAAGGTTCACATGGTGCAATAATCAACAGGGGCGAACCCGGGTTTGGAAGAGATTAGACAGAGCCTACGCTACAGCTAGGTGGGTCCAGTGTTTTCCTAATCATCACGTCAGCCATTTGTCGAGGATTGCATCGGATCACAGTCCATTGCTGATTAGCACTGATGTTCTTATTCCAGTTTGTTCCCCTTTTAGATTTGAGAAGTTCTGGTTATGTTACCTACGGTCTTGAAAGATGGTGGGGGAGGCATGGGGCGCACCTGTCAGAGGGGATGCTATGTATCGGGTGTCTCGTAGGTTGGAACTGACGAGGGAAGGTTGTGGCGGTGGAACCGTGAGGAGGCGGGAAACATTTTCAGGAGGATTGAGGAGTCTAAGGAGGCCATCGCCAGGTTGCAGTCCCAGGAGGCTGAGGGGGTTGTCGGATGCGAAGTTGGGGGAGCTCAGGTCACTTGTTAGCGCTGCATGATTCTCTTCTTAGACAGCAGGAGACCTTCTGGAGACAGAAGTCGAGGGTACAGTAGATCCGGAAGGAGGATCGGAATACCAGATTCTTCCATTAGGCAACAGTGATCAGGAGACACCGGAACAGGATCAGAGCCATTAGGAGTGAGGATGGGCAGTTACTAGAGGATCCTGATATGATTCGGAGGATTTTGGAGGGTTTCTTCAGGGCTAGGTGGACTGAGCAATCAGGGAGTGGGAGCCTAGTGGACATTCCGATGCCATAGGTTGGAATATCGGAGGAGGTCACTACAGCACTGATCAGACCTGTTTCGGAGAGGGAGATTCGGGAGGTGGTGTGGTCCTTCGAGGGGGACAAGGCTCCGGGGCCGGATGGATTTCCACCATTTTTTTCGGAGGTACTGAATAATAGTTTGACAGGATGTGATGGCGGCCATACAGTAGTATTTCAGTACAGCTGTGATGTCTACAGATTGGTAAAGGACCTTTGTCATCCTGATACTGAAGCGATAGGATGCTTCCGAACCGGGTCACTTTTGTCCGATTAGCCTATGTACTACCTTGTACAAGGCTACGGCGAAGGTACTAGCAGCCAGGTTGAGGGACATTCTTCCGAGACTTATCAGTCCGGTGCAGGGGGCCTTTATGGGGGAAGGACCATTTCAGACAATGTTCTTATTGCCCAGGAGTTCATGTTTGACCTTAGCAGGGCTTCGAGCAGGAGGAGCATGATGGGGATCAAGCTTGATATGGAGAAGGCCTACGACAGGATGAGATGAGACTTTGTGCAGCAGTCCTTGCAGGGGTTTGGTTTTCACGAGATATGGATTAAATGGGTTATAGGTTGTGTTAGAGCTCCTTTCTTCGCCATTTTGGTGAATGGATCACCATCCCATTTTTTCAAGTCCTCTGGAGGGCTGCGACAGGGATGCCCCCTCTCTCCATTGTTGTTTATTATCTGTGTAGATGCACTCTCCAGAGCCCTTTGGCATGCAGTGCTCACCCAAGAGTTGGAGGTCTACAGGCTAGTGCCGGGCGCTACTCCGATTTCTCATCTGCTCTTCGCTGATGATTATTTATTGCTAGCCCGGTAGACTAGGCAGGCCGCTCGGGTTATTTGCAGGATTCTTCGAGACTATTGTGCAGTGTCTGGTCAATGGGTGAATCTATCTAAGTCAGCTATCTGCTTCAGCCCGAAGACCAGACCGGCTGTGAAGACCTCCATTTTGGAGATTTTGGGGGTGGGCGAGCAGGAGGGTACACTAAGGCACTTGGGAGTGCCGCTCTTCGGTCAGCATTTGCGTAGCAGGGACTGTTCCTTTCTTGAGCTCAGTATCAGGCATAGGTTGGAGGATTAGCAGGTGCATGCACTCTCCATGATAGGTAGGATCACCCCAGTTTGGTCAGTTCTCTCTTCGATCTCTATCTATTTAATGTCCAACGCTCTCATCCCAGTAGCAGTAGTGAGGACTTTGGAGCAGATCTTTAAGAATTTTATCTGGAGGAGGGGCAAAGGTAGAGGTGGCATTCATCTGCTGGTGTGGGAGGTTGTTTGTCAGCCGACCAGGTATGGGGGCTTGGGGGTGCAGTCCTTGGTGACGAGACGGAAGGTATTAGCGACACGACACGCCGCTAGAGTGGTGCTGGAGCCTGATGGCATGTGGTCCTTCTTGATGAGGGCCAAGTATGGTGTTTTGGTGCCTGGGGTCCGAGCTAGCCGTCAACACTCGCCAATCTGGAGGGAGATCTGTGCTAGAGCTGCGCTGGTGCTTTCGGAGATCAGATGGACCATTGGCGATGAACGATCCATCGATGTATTGGAGGATAGCTGGGTGACCGAGCAACCGATCAGTAGGATGCCGACTATGGTGGATACATCGAGGTTAGCTGGTTACAGGATTAGCGACCTGATGGAGTCTGGTGGGGGTCACTAGAGGGAGAGGTTGATTCGGGAGGCTTTTGGAGAGCAGCTGGCAGAGATGGTCTTGGCTCTCCCAGTCTTTGCTCGGGAGAGGCTGGACATGCTAGTTTGGGTGCCGACTGGGCAGATAAAGGGAGGAAAGATTTAGAAGATGCGAATTCACCCACGTGTGGCGCTTTTCATCTAGAAGGTGGCATGGGGTTGCTTACCGACTAGGAGCGTATTAGCTAGGTGAGGGGTGAGGATCACCCAGTGTTGTGAGGTGTGCACGGATATCGAGGAGACCATTGATCACTGTCACGCCCCCGCCTGCGCGAGGCACGTGAGGCACCCAATGCCCACGTGGGGGCCACATGAGGAGGGACCACGGGGCTCCCCTGCCAGATATTGTCCGGTTCTGGGGCTTCACGCAAGCGTCCTTCACCCCTCCCCGGTTTTGTTTTCCACCCAAAACGCGTCTGCAGGATTAGGAGACACCCGCCTCATATGCCCAGGCTCTGGAACGAGTCTTTCCGATGTGGGACTATTGGGCCTCACACCTTTCCCACCATCGGACAAGAGCCGTCCTCGGCTCTGATACCAAATGTCACGCCCCCGCCTCTGCGAGGCACGTGAGGCACCTAGTGCCCACGTGGGGGCCACATGAGGGGAGAACACGGGGCTCCCCTGCCAGATATTGTCCGGTTCTGGAGCTTCACGCAAGCGTCCTTCACCCCTCCCCGGTTTTGTTTTCCTCCCAAAACGCGTCTGCAGAGCCCAATAGTCCCACATCGGAAAGACTCGTTCCAGAGCCTGGGCATATGAGGCGGGTGTCTCCTAATCCTGCAGACGCGTTTTGGGTGGAAAACAAAACCGGGGAGGGGTGAAGGACGCTTGCGTGAAGCCCCAGAACCGGACAATATCTGGCAGGGGAGCCCCGTGGTCCCTCCTCATGTGGCCCCCACGTGGGCATTGGGTGCCTCACGTGCCTCGCGCAGGCGGGTGCGCGACATTTGGTATTAGAGCCGAGGACGGCTCTTGTCCGATGGTGGGAAGGGTGTGAGGCCCAATAGTCCCACATCGGAAAGACTCGTTCCAGAGCCTGGGCATATGAGGCGGGTGTCTCCTAATCCTGCAGACGCGTTTTGGGTGGAAAACAAAACCGGGGAGGGGTGAAGGACGCTTGCGTGAAGCCCCAGAACCGGACAATATCTGGCAGGGGAGCCCCGTGTTCCCCCCTCATGTGGCCCCCACGTGGGCACTAGGTGCCTCACGTGCCTCGCAGAGGCGGGGGCGTGACAATCACGCCCTTTTACGGTGCCCCAGAGCCAGGGAGATATGGAGTAGGTCACCTGATGTTCTGCCCCACTCAGTCGTGTCGGCACAGGATTGGATTCATCGGCTGAGAGTCTCCATGCGGAGTCCTCGTACTATTGAGGCAAGGATCCGATGGGCATATTTGGCTTATTATATATGGTTGGACAGGAATACCGGCCTGTTTGAGGGCAGACAATTACCTCCGAGAATGGTGGTGGACAGAACTATGCTTCATGCGAGGGAGGTCACCGAGGCTGCCGTTATATTCTCTTCTGAGATGGCCAGAGACATCTGGGATACTCTTTCCACTGTTTCAACGCCCAAGTTCGTCCTTGTTTCTTGGGTGCCTCCGCCCCTTGGCTATCTCAAAGTGAACTTCGATGGTAGTAAGTCGGCAGACGGAACGTCTGGAGGTGCTGGTTTTGTGATTAGAGACCATCATGGCAGAATGATAGCAGTGGGTGGTCGTCGCATGCCTGGGAGGGTATCTCCTATGCGAGGCGGGTACTCAGTGCTGAGCAGGTATGCCTCGAGGGAGACTCCTTTGTGGTGATCGACTGGGTTCGAAGAGTGGACAGATTTGGTGATGGTCACCCTCTTATCCGTGACACTCGCAGACTAGCTCAGGACTTAAGCTACTTTCAGACATTACATGTATTTCGGAAGGCGAACAGCGCAGCAGACTGGGTCGCCTCATTTGTTGCCCGGCACTCCAGGAAAATCATCTGGACATTCGTAAGAGACATACCTTCTACTTTGTACTCTTTACTTTTTTTAGATCTGGCAGGATGTACTCACGTTAGAGCTATATAAATTACCGTTTTCACCAAAAAAAAAAAAAAAGAATGGCATGCACTTAACAAATTCCCTATATGTACCGGACAAGAAAAAAAAAAAGGCACAAATTCTCCATACTATAAGATGTCGGGAAGAACAGCTTCAGAACCCCAGTGCAGGCGTAATTTTTAAAACTCCTATGTTATAAATACATGGCAAGATACCTTCAAGCTTGCAAGCTCAAGCACTTAGTGTACGTTTACTGTTGTCGTTGCTTCTAATTCTCCTCCGACATATTGAGGCACTTGGAATGCAGGCTCCATCAATCTGAGCTCGACTCCCAACATACATATAGTTGCTAACGATCTCTTGTCTCTACCTTTCTTCTGTGTCACTCATTATATATAGGCTCAGAGTAAGAAAGAGATGGAAGGAAAAAGATCCTGCTCTCCCATTCCCTCCATCTTTCTTCTTCTCGTGCTGTGCTCCTCAGCTGAGTGCGGTAAAAAGCGGCTCCGCGAGCCATGCAAGAACCTGGTCCTCTACTTCCAGGACATCATCTACAATGGGAAGAACATGGAGAACGCGACGTCGGCCATTGTCGCGGCGCCTGCATGGGCGAACCGCACCACCTTGGCTGGGCTCATGCACTTCGGAGAGGTGGCAGTGTTCGACGACCCCATCACCTTAGATAACAACTTGCACTCGGAGCCGGTCGGCTGCGCCCAGGGATTCTATCTCCATGACAAGAAGGAGATCTACGTACACGGCTTGGTTCGCCTTCACTTTTGTCCTCAATTCGAGGGACTACCATATAAAAAAATATAAAATATATAAATAAATTTATATTATTCTATCAGCTTAATCTTTTGGGACAAGTGGTGATTTTAACATGGTATCAGAGCAGAGATCCTGAATTCGAACCCTGTCTCCGCATTCTTTAACCCCATTATTAAAAAATTTCACATATTGGGCTCCCCAATTAAAAGAAAAGCCCGGCCCATATGTGAGGGAAAGCGTAAGAAAATATAAAATATATAAATAAATCTACCTCATTTTATCAACTTAAGCTTTTGGTCAGAGGTGGATATTAAGAATAGTACGTCGTTGGTTTGTAGTGCCTCTTAGCAGTTTGGGTTTATATATATATATATTAAAAAAATATTGTCCATAAATTATCATATCGATCGTTATGGAGCTTGCCTGGATCAAGACGTGTGATATAAACTGTCTTAAGAATGTGATTCGCCCCCTACATACGGATTTGCAACGATCTCATTCCCAAAGTAAAACAACCAGGCTTAGTCTGATCCTCCTCTAACAAGCACAATTGCTGGGAAGCTTGACCTGACCGACTCCTTTAGTTGTTCGAATAAAAAAAAACTTTAGAGAGATTTAGAAGAAGAGAAAAAGAAAAAAAAAAGAATTCTCTATTTCATCTCAGAAAATAGAGAAGTAGTAATGTAGAATGAGTTATCAAAAATACCGCCATAACTCTTCTGAAAGAAACGTCTAAAGAAAAAAATAAGAATTTTAAAGTTTTTAAACTTTTAAAATTTAGAGAATAAAGCTGGTATATTTATTTTTTAAAATTATTTTTTTTAAGTTAAAACTCCAACTTATGTATGTATGTATGTATGTATGTATGTATACACACACATATAGATCCATCAAATCTAGTGTTGGATTGTCATCTGTCGATGGGGAAAGGATTTGTGGATATTCTTCCATTTCTGTTTGTGCCCTAAAGACAGGTAAAAATAATAAGTTTGTTTTCCTTCTATGGATGTCTTTCTCCTGACGAAACTTCTCCTTCTATGGATGCCACGAACCAAATTGCCATCACCGGGTTCAACCTGGGCCATGAGGGTCACCTACGAGGGCTATTTTTCTTGCGATGGTTATGCACCTCATGGGCCGGGTCGCAGGCCTATTTCCTGCCATCTGCTGGGATGGGTGAGGAAGGCCCAGTTGTACGTCGTAGATGGTTTAGCCGGACTACTTTGGACAGTCCGTATTATAATGGTCTTTTCTGTTAACTATTATAATGGTCCCTTGATTGGTAATTGTTGTCCATAGCGAGCATCAGTGCGTATAAAACAAGGGACAAGCGTGTATAAAATATACATGAACTTGGGGATTTATAATTGAAATCTGTCTGCGAATTGATATCCTTTAACAATTTTTTCCCACGAAAAATCTTCGGACTGTTGCTGTTGGATTTGCACTAAGTTAAACCTATGAATAAAGGACAGTTAGCTCAAATGCTCATCATTTAAATCATTCTATTTTCAGTCCAAGTCAACCCAGTACTCTCATGAGCTGAACATTATTAATGCTGAGTCTTGAGGGGTCCTCATCAGTTCGAAGGTGCCACATGAATCTGGTGCATGAGCAAAGCTATGGCTTCCCTACCGAGGGAAAACTGAAAGAGACGTTGGAACTCAGCACAAACTTCGACGTTTGAAGTTTGACTACAACCTGTTTGCAAAATGCCTCATGCTGAGTTCTTCCACACCAAAATTGATCCATCTTAACCCCCAACTTATTTGGATCTCAAATCGGTTAGACTCATATTTGCTTGCTCTTAAAAACTATTGGAAAGCGAAACAGAAGAAAGAAATCAAAAAAAAAAATCTAGTCAAACTTAAGGAAACTTAATTCTATGTTAGGTATTGTTGTTGTTTTTCTTAAAATCAAAATAATCAGAAAACTTAATTAAATTTAACTCATGACCTAACATGACTCAATGGCATAAACAATTGAGAGAGTAAAACATGACTATAAAAAATACATATGAAAAAAAAAAAAAATCTGATGTCTTACATTATTAGATATTATAAAATTTTGCTAATCAGAGTTCTGGTATTATGAAATTTCTTCTTTATCTTTAAAAGTAAATTACTAAATTCTTTCATCATTAGTGTTTGCCGGCTTTTAGCATTACCTAGCTAAGGTGTGAGGGGGTCAAGTTGGATCGGGGATACCACAATCTAAACCCAATTTATATTTGGAGCTCTTTTTTCTCCATAAATTAGTGAAATGTCAGGTATAAAATGGAGAATGATGTTTAAGAGAAGACCAAATTAATGCTCTTTTGAAAGTAATAAATTTCTTTTACCAAGAATCCAAACAATTTTATGAATAATTCTAATAACAAAATGGTTTCATCACATATGTTTCCGAGTCCAGTTCATTTTTCTGCTTGGACTTTTGGAAAATGGAAATTGAAAAGTGGCATGTGAAGTGCTGCACTACGGTTGAAGCATAGGCTTCTAACATTTATGCGCCTCCATTCTCTGTTAACTGTTGGTTCAAAGACTTGAAACTGTTGCTTTTGCCGCATAGAAACTATTTTAATACTACAGATACAAGATTGAGATTTTGCATGAAACGAAATCATTTATACACCCTCATTACATGGATACTTTCTCCATTTAAAATCGGGAAGTGATGAGAAGATACGTAGAAAAACATAGTTTTTTTTTTTGGCAGAAAATGTTTAAATGAGGTCTGTGATCAATTTACAACTTATTGGATTGGACGAAAAGGTCTGAATCCAACAAGCCACCTAGCCATTTACATGATACAAAATATTCAAATCCAAGTAAACAAACTACTAGCTAGGTGTAATTAAATAGTTCATCATGGCTATTTTTCCAAGTCTCTTTGTTAACTTAATTTTGCTTTAAATACTCAATATTAAAGTTGACTATTTTCTATATATATATATATATATATATATATATATATATATATATATATATATATATATTGAGAACTGGGAGAAGGTTTGAACCTAGGTTACTACTAAGTTACCACCATATATTGACCCCATTATCAAAGCCAACTTTAGCCCACATCTCAAGCTCTATTTATGATGTGTAGACACAAGTTTGAAAACCCCACATGTATGTCATGTAAGTCGGTGACAAAGTCTAGTGAGGATGAGCTTGCTTCTTGCTAGCGATGGCTAAGATAATGCGACGCAATTATAATGGCTGGTTTTGTAACCTCGACACTTTATCAAATGAATCAATTTCACTTTGGATGAATAAATTTTATAGGTATAGACATGTACAATGATATGGAAAAAATCTGTCACATATTGTTTCCCAACGACCTTTTCGAGAAAAAATAGCAATCATCCCTAAATCCCATCTTAGTTCGGCTAATCTTTGCTCTCCAAGGCTCCATTGAAGGTCTAAAAAAATCTGCATCAAAGATTTGATGGTGGAATTATGGAATGAATGACAAAACCGTTCCATCTACGATTCTCTTATCTTATCAAATTAGAAAAAGGAAAAAAATCTGGGTCGTGAGGTATTAGATACGTGACCAACATCTTTTTGACCACACCGGCGGCCAGAATTCCTTGGTCTTTTGAGACCTCCCCTTCTCTTAGACCGCATAAATTCCTCACAAACACTTTGGTTCTTCTATCACCAGTCCTAACCATCCTTTCCATCTGACGCCAATGCATAAAAAAAAAAAAGGCAAACGATAAACCTTTGCAAGGCTACTCTGGATCCTAGATGTAACAACTTAGAACCTTATCTAAAAAAGACTAATCGGAAGATATTTTTTGGGTTCCTTAGTCATGTATAAATACCCAAGATTTCTCTAACGAGTAACCAATATGGGACTAAACACATGCCTGCACAGATCCTCGTATATTTTCTCTATTTAAGCTCTAATCTTCTCGTCAGATTAAGTATATCTAAATCCATTCAAATTTAATATAAATATCTTGATCGATCTATGGTCAGCCTCAATGAGTCTGTGTTGTAATATTTGCTAGTCTAAATGGACCATGAACTAGATCTGCTCTGATACTATTTGTAATAATCCATGATCTTGCCCAAAAAGACTAACTTGAGTGTATTTTGTGAGTTCCTTAGTCCTATATAAATATCCAAGATTTTACTGATTAATAACTGATATGGAACTAAATATACGTCCGAATCGTCACACTGGTAATGCTTTCAATCTTAGTTCAAGAGCTCTTTGCAAGCAACTTTTCCTGCTTCACTTTCCTTCCCTCTTCTTGTTTGCAATGTATTTTCTAGGTCCTTGTTCTTAATATTATCCGATGTTTAAAATAACTTGCTATGGCGTCATGATGTGTTCATTGTAATATCATTACTTTTGGGGTTCTCCGGTCTCCATGACTCCACGGATTTGAACGATGGCTCCATTTGTGTCATGCTCACTTTCCACAAGCAATAAATTATTACACAAACAAATGATCATGATCACATAACAACTTCTTTTAGCAAATAATGCGTTATTTTTAGTTAAGTAATTAAATAAGAATTGATCACAATAAAGAGCGAGAGGGATATCAACATCACTGAAACTACGTGCTACTTCTTAAACAACTTTATTGAGTGCAAAAGAAAGAAAGAAAAAGACGAGGAAAGGCAAACGGTCCCACAAGTTCTCCACGGTTTGTGGCATTAGGGGAGAAGGAGGATCCCCATATGGCATATGCTAATATTCTTTCCACCTCCAACCACTTGAGTTTTGCTTACTGTCTTTGGCTGTTAAGAGTGGCGAAATACTTTTGTCTGAAGATGAGTTTTTTTTCTCAAAGATGGTATTAACCTAGACTTGGTTGGTGGTGTGCAGGAATCTCCTCTGCTGGGGAAAGAAACAAAAGGATATATATTTTCCTATCAAAGGCTATAGTATATGCTTGTGCATCACATGGTATTTGTATTGTTATATGCTATGAGTACATATTAATAACAATTTCCTGCTTATCTCTAAAGCATATGCCTCCATGTCATGCATTTCCCCACCCTGGAAAGGTTGGAAGAGCGGACAATTCCTCTTTACCGAGCCAAAAAAATTGTGTTTTTTGATTAATGAAGCCTTTAGTGACCTGGGGAGTCTCAATTAATATATTTTGTAAGGGGGGGCTATTTCATAAATTAATCATTTTTATATGGTTGTAGTGCTCGGCTGTGTTTTATTGGATGTCTAGTTCTGTAAAGGGTTCAGACTCCACGAGCAACGTGTTGAATCCTGTTGAGAAGTATAGAAGTAATTTAAATACTTTTGTGAAACTAGTCACTTTTTTTGGCCTTATTCCTTGTGGGTTTCTTGTAGATTTAATTCTTTAGCAAGTGAGTTTATTGATAAGCATCTAGTGATGAAAAATGTGGTTCTTTTTGACAGAATGAGAAGTGCGCTCTTTAATACCAAGAAACGAATGTAAGAGCTTAAGATGAGCTGGGCTTTTAGGTTAAGCCTGGTATATATGTCGACATGTCTGCACATGGAAAAGTAATCGACCACGGAAATTCTATTAAGGAGTGCAATATATGACTCCATCAAAAGCAAAGCGCCAATAGTTACAGCAAATATAGTTTTATATTGCATCATGTCCTTCCTCTTTATGAGTTCCTCATGCACATGGTTTGTCGTGCTGATGTTGGAGCCCATACCAATCCGCTGATGGCACGGTTCGATACGCTCCTGTATCATTCCATGCCAGACGCATACCGATACAGCAGACGGTAGAGAAAGAATGGAAGAAAGAAAAATAGAGAGAGAGAGAGAGAGGAAGAAAGGGAGAGAGAGAAGGAGCTCTGAAGGGCCACATAGCAAAATAGAGGTCCATTGGGGCCTCTTTTTTATTTTGAAATTAAGTGAAGTCGGGAAGAAGTTTGCCAACTTCACTTAAACTTTGAGCCACTTTTTCGAAAGAAATAGGAGTCTTAAGGACAGAGTTTCTACTCTGGCCTCCCCTCCCTCTCCCACTCCTTATTCCTTTCTCCTCTCTCTCTCTCTCTCTCTCTCTCTCTCTCTCTCTCTCTCTTTTCTTCTTTTTTCTTTGGTGAAAATGGCATTTATATTACTCTCACGTGAGTACAGCCTGCCAAGTAAAAGAAAGAAGCTGATACAAAGGACAGAGTATATCTGCAACACTCGTTCAGATAAACTCTCCGAAGTGCCGAGCAACAAAGGAAGCTACTCAATCTGCCGCACTGTTCGCCTTCCAGTACACATGTGCTACGTAAAAGAAACCTATCCCCTCAACCAATCTGCAGGTCTCGTGAAGCAACATATGACCATCGTCGTACCGATCTACCCCCCGCAACCAATTTACCACTGTAGCAGAATCTCCCTCGAGATATATCCTATCAGCACCGAGAACCCTTTTCGCATAAGTGATGCCCTCTCAAGCGGCTTGGAGCTCCACCTCAATGACGGTCAGGCCAATAGTGTGTCGCTCTCCAGCTACAATGAGCCTACCCTGATGGTCCCTAATCACAAAGCCCACTCCTCTATATACACCAACCGTCGACCTGCTACCATCGAAATTCACTTTGAGATGGCCAAGGGGTGGGAATACCCAAGAGAGAGGCAAATCTGGGTGCTGTAACAGCGAATCAAGTATATGATGGAAACCCCCCAAAACCACATAGCCATGGCACTCAACCAGGCATGGTCCAAGCAACACTCAAGAACCAGATCGGACAACTGATGAGCATAGAGGCTGACCAAGCCTTAGGCGACCAAAAAGGGCTAAGGCAAACAGGCACATGCACCGGCCAAGACCAGTGCCAGTGCGTAACGACAACACCAACAGCAGCACGTAGGACCAGCCCGCGTGCCAGAATTCGTCCCATCAGCACAACGGGCGTCAACCGAGCAAGGCAAGGGCCGAGCGCGCTAAGCATCAGTGTCTGCGCGCCCAACCAAACGAGTGCGCTAGCCAAACGCAGCAACGGCCGCGCACGTTGCGCACAAGTGCTTGCACACGCGGCTAGCCGCGTGCGCCAACCAAGCGAGGCAGCGGCCGAGCGCGCAACTCACAAGCTTCTGCGCGCCTGACCCACCGTGCACTCCCTTGCACGTGCTCTTGCCCAAGCGCACAATCCACAAGCTTGGGCGCATCCATCCAGCCGCGCGCGCAAGGGCACGCGCTCTTGTCCGACCCCAGCGGGCAATTCCTTCCCTACTGCCCTGTTGCGCGCGCTCTTGTCTGACTCCAACGGGCAATTCCTTCCCTACTACCCCAACAGGGCATCCGGCCAAAGCTCACCCAAAGGTTTCAAAGTACTGAGGGGCATTGCAAATGGGTCTAGCCCGAGCTCGACCGCTCTGTGGCCTTGGCCGTACGCAGGTTTCTGTGGCCGTGGCCTTGCACAAGCGCACCGCAACAGCGGCCTCCTACTAATCCAGCAAGGCATCTGCCCAAAGCCCACCCCGAGGGTTCCAAAGTCTGAGGAGCATTGCAAATGGATTTGGCCAAGTCGTGGCCGTGGCCGTGCGCGGGCGCGCCGTTGCAGCAGCCTCCGACTAACCCAGCAGGGCATCCATCCAAAGCCCACCCCGAGGGTTCTAAAGTCTGAGGAGCATTCCAAATGGATTTAGCCAAGCCATGGCTTTGGCCGAACCGTGGCCTTGGCTGTGCGCGGGCACTTATGGCTGGGGCCATGTGCGGGCGCGCCGCAGGGCATCTGCACAAATCCCACCCCAAGGGTCTAAAAGACCGAGGAGCATTGCAAAGAACCTTGCCTGGGTGCGCGCTTAGCTTTTCTAGGATGTGCGGTCCGGTCAGCCAGATTTCGTGAGCCAACGGCGGCCAACCACAGCCAAGGGCAACTGCATGCCAGTAACCGTATCCAACCTTGCCGTCTATAAATATTCTTGAAGGGCAGAGTGCAGAGCATCCATCCAGATTGTGAAGAAACCTGTGGAGAGTCCACTTGTATAATTCGGCCTTAGGGCTTGGGCTAGGGAAAGCCACAATAAGTTCTCACTAGATTAGGCGAGCCAAGAAATGTCTACCTCTACTAAATTGGGCTATTAGAGATTTCTTCCGAGTCCATAGTAGATTGAGCTAGTGTGGAAGCTTTGTATACCTCACTAAATTTATTTATTGCACTTGTACTTTATATTCTTCATTCCAGTTCAAATGAATAGCCGTTGTTCAATCAATTTCTAACCATCCAAGTTGTGTTCCAACTAACTTAGGCTGCCAATCCCAATTCCTACAGGCAAAACCTTGGCGCTTACCTTCCAATCAGTCCACGGCAGCATTGCAACTCGGCTAGAAGCCAAGCAGCAAAGGAAGGCAATGGTGTGGGGCTTTGGGACCGAGAGTGCCCCCCATCAGTATCCCAGATGTCCCTGGTCATCTTAGAGAAAAACATGGCGGTAGCCATAGTGATCTCCGCGGCTTGACAAGCGGCCCTGTCCACCACTATCCAAGTTGGTAATCTCCTGCCCTCAAATAGGCGGGCATTCCTATCCAACCAAATGTTATACGTTAGGTGTGCCCTCATGATCCTCATCTCGACAGTGCTAGGCCTCCTCAAGGCATCCCCCAAGTGATATAGCAAATCCTCCACTGACTCCCATGCTTGTGGGACAGGAATTGAAGACGCCTCCCAGATCTTCACTGCCTTAGGGCACCTCAAGATGACAAGGCTGATGGTCTCCTCGGCGTCCAGGCACATC
This sequence comes from Phoenix dactylifera, assembly GCF_009389715.1. Classification (NCBI taxonomy): domain Eukaryota; kingdom Viridiplantae; phylum Streptophyta; class Magnoliopsida; order Arecales; family Arecaceae; genus Phoenix; species Phoenix dactylifera. The sequence goes on from NW_024067689.1 coordinate 810,640, forward strand.
TCGCAATACAGAGTAACCCGAACACCTCACCCTGCTAACGTCCTCTTAGTCTGTAGGCAACCCGTGATGGGGTGGAAGGGCCAGAATCCTCTCTGCTAACTACTCTCCAAAGGCCTTCCAGATCAGCCCTTCATCTGCTCTCCTCGGGCCCAAGTAGATCACTAACCCTGTGTCCCGCTAATCTGGTTGCATCCACCATGGTCGGCAATCGAGAAATAGGCAGCTTGGTCACCCAACCGCCCTCCAAGATATCTATAGACCGTCCATCACCAATTGCCCATCTAATCTTCGGAAGTACCAACAGAGCTCTGGCACAGATCTCCCTCCACATCAGGGACCAGTGGCATCGGGGTCGGGCGGTCACCGCCACTGACAAGGCTCCATACCTGGCCTTCAACAAAAATGCCCACATACTATCAGGCTCCGTCAAGAATCTGGCTGCATGTCTCGCCACAAAGGCCTCTCACCTCGCTACCAGCGATGGCAACCCCAATCCGCTGGTTCTGGTCGACTGGCACACCACCTTCCAAGCTAACAAATGTATGCCCCCTCTGCCATCACACCTCTTCCATATGAAGTTCCTGAAGATCTGCTCAATAGTCCTCAGCGGCCTTACTAGAATAGTGGAGTTGGCTAGCAAGTAGATTGGGATTGAACTGCGCACCATCCTCACCAAGGTGACTCCTCTTCTCTTTCTACCAGCTTTTTGTTTTGAATGCTGGAATTATCATGATCCATCTCCAGTACGACTAAGATAGGTTCCGCATTCCTTTCTCCTGCATAATCTTTGGACAAGGTTCGGCTTTAGATCGCATACAAATATTTTATTGAAAAAGTTGAAGTTTCAAAAGGAGTGGAGATGTTCGAGAAAAGTAAAGACAGCGTGTAATTTGCTTTAAGCCAACGAGCCAAAGCTACATGCGGGTACTTGGCTTTATGATATTGCCCCATCTGAAGAGGCTGATCTTTTAACTTTCCAGCATGTAGCTAACTAGCTATACACGTCTGCGAAGGCTGTACCATAATTTTTCTTGCAAAAATTAGTGGTAGGACCGGTAGCAAGTGACTCGCGTAGTGCGGGCACTGTGATGATCCTCTATCTGGGTCCATCTAGCACCATTTTTCCTCCGAATGATGAATGAAGCAGGCACATTATGACAACATCATGCCACGACTCAGAACCCATCCAAAATAGTTAGCCAATAAAATTATTTAGATTTCTTCACTCTATATAAATATTTAAAATTTATTCAGTAAATAACTAATATGGAACTAAACATATATGCACATGGATCCAAATACATACCCGCATAGATTCTCACATGTTCTCTTTGCTTAAGCTCTAACGTTTTCGCCAGGTTAAACATCAAATTCCATTCAAATCCAATCATAAATACTATGATTAGCTCAAATATACTGACGTTGCAGTATCCCCTAGTTCATATAAGTCATATGGGCTAGATCCGCTCTAAAGTTATCTAGAGCCTCACCCAAAAAATCTGGCCAGAAGATATTATTTTGATTTTCTGATCTTATATAAATATCCAAAATTTACTAATGAATAATTAATACGGGACTAAACATATGTCTGCATGGGTCACATCGAATCCATTTAAGCTTGTTGCTTGCACATGGGTAGCATCAAATCCATCAAAGCTTGTTGCTTGCACATGTGACACGTCTAAATTTCACAGGTGGCTATCTCTATCATCCTGTTTGGGCTAAGCATCTCCCCACAGGTTTGTAGACTCATGGTATCCTTGCAGATATTTTCCACTTCTTCGAGGATAAAGAGATTTGGTTTGAAGTTATGCGAGACCCATCTGGCCCTCGTCTTTGGTGGTTCTCTCATTCAAGGGGCACCACCAAACAGCCAGCCAAGGATTAGATATCCATATCCTATCATGTGCCCCTCGACATGTCCAAAGTCCGCCACTTATGACGATAAGTTTGACCCTTTGCCACGGGCTTTGAGGCGCCCATGGGTTTCGTTTCTCTTGTACCGAATTGTACGAAGTTTTTATCTTATCCTAGATTGCATGTCCTGGTTATCAGTCCCAATCGCATGGCTCCATTTATCTGCATATCATTGTTTATACGTATAAAATAAGTAGAGAATGGGGAGAATTATCCGAGGATATGCCGTTTTAGAATGCCGTGATCTTGAGCTGCTGATGCTATTGTTATCATAATGTGAAATCATATTCTCTATTAAACTCTTCGTGGATCCATTTATCACCGTATCATTGACCATAAGTATATATTAAATAGAGAATGAGGGGAGGATCCGAGGATATGCCGGTTTAATATGTCGTTGTCTTCAAGTGCTGATGTAACACTTAAGATCTCGTCCAAAAAAACTGGCTGGAAGTTATTATTTGGATCTATTTATCCTATATAAGTACCTCAGATCTACCTAACGAATAACTAATGTCGGACTAACCACTCATTTGTTCAGAACTATTTTCCTTTTTTTTGTGATTTTTTCGGCTTAGGGTCCAAATTCATTTAAATCTAATCACAAGTACTACGATTGGCTAATCAACCTCAATAAGTCTGTGCTACAGTATCCCCTATTCCACATAGGCTATGGGCCGGATTCGCTTTGATATCATTTCTAACAATTCAGAATCTCATCCAAAAAACTTAGCCAAAAGTTATATTTTGGATTACTTAATTCTATATAAATATTCAAAATATATTCAGCAAATAATTGACGTAGAACTAGACATGTGACCGTATTTTTGATAACCACTGACTTGGCGCTTTTGCTGCAAATGGATTGCATGAGATTAGCTATTTTAACTTTCACGAATTATACTTTTATCTATTTTTTTTTTATTTTTTTTTTACGAATTACTAAAAATAATGATGACAACTGCTCCAAATCCTCCGTGAAATTGATGAGTAGGTGGACACGGTGAATTAAGTTTTATAGATGAATCGGTTATTGTACCTTCTCTCGTAGATTATAAATATATACTTCTTATCTTATACTCATCATCAACAAATTTTTATATATTTTATCAATTGTTTTTTTCTGTTGGCATAATAATAATTATTTTCCATGAAAAAGTTATACACTAAAAAAAAGGGAGAGGGGCCATGAAATACATTCACCATTGACAAATTTTAATTAATTCCAACAAAAAAGAGGGAGATACTATTCCTGTCATGTATTTAGCAAAGAATGTATGGAATATTTTTGAGGGTACATGATCTAGGTCATATTGCTAAATATTTGATCCCTTATGATCATTAAGCTTTTTACACTACATATATTTATTTGTCTAAATAATAGTAAGCTATTTCATTGTTTGAAAATAATATTATTCATATATGAAATAATAACTTGCAAACAAATTCAATTTACTCATCTTTGATTGATGAAGAAATTTATTTTTTTCACATAATTTATGAAGCCTAGTGAATGTAAAATAATATAATGAATGAAAAAAATTTAATGTAATTCAATAACCATTCATATGCACGATTAGGCATTTGTATATGGACTTCTAATTAATGCATATTTTCATATAAATAGTATCTTTGCATTTGATATTCTCCTATATAAACAAAATATTTGTAGAAGGTTATTTGACATACAGCAAAAACATACTAATAATGATAAATCAATGATATAAATTAATTATGTCATTGTTCAAAACTAATATTGTGCATTAAACGCACTCCATATTTGCAAGTGACTTCTTGCATTAGACTAAAATTTTTGTACGGCACTCATGGAATTTTACAAATTGCAGTTGATTTGATATGCTATATATAAACCATATCAACCTTAATAAATACATCCCAAATCAATTCTTTGTGGATTAATGATGAAAGTCTTGACTTCTTTTTCTCGAGGATGAGCCTGGGCATAATGATAAAATTGCTTCATTGTTTTTTTTTTTTTAACTTTCTTTTCCCACCAAAAAATTATAGATTTTGAATAAAAAATATATTTAGTTTTTAGTTTTGCAAGAAAAGTATTTTTATTTTTATTTTTTTGATAAAATAATAGAGCTTTAGGCATCCTAGGTTTTCAACAAATGTATACTATAAACTCGAAAAGAGCATTTTCTATCTTGTACCTAGACGCAAGGGCAAAATTATCTGGAGATATTTATATTTGTATCATTGTGTTAAAAAAAAATGGTAATCCAATATTTTCTTACAAAATCTAAAACTCCGTAAAAACATTTATACAAAACTTATAAATTGTTTACTTTGAAGTAGAAATAATAGAGTTGTGCATTCCTTAGTTAAATATATATTTATTAAAAATAAAAAAAATTACCATTAGATTTTTTTTTGCTACAACAAGGAGGCATAGTCTAAAACAAGTTAAGATCTCACAAAATGTAGATTGGTTGATCATGAATAATGACTATTTATAGTATCTTGAATGTTGACCTATATGTCAATCTCTGGTTTCAAAGAAAAATAGGTATGGTTATGAAATTCTAGTATATATTCACTCTTTAATTAACAACCAATAAAGATAAAAGTTGATAGATATAGCCATTGGTTGACATTTTGTCAATCTCAATGTTTATTGTGGCAAAAAATATTTTTCACTTTTTAATGAAATAAAATAATATTTTAGAACTAAAATACTTATATATTTTTTATATTTTGAGATTGATGATGTTGTAAATTAGTATAACTATTTTATTATTAATAACTACTATTGTTTAATATATAGATTACATTATATACTAAATATTTTTCAGAAATTCGGTGTTATATAGTTTTGAATTAGAGATCTTTGGTGTGCAAGGGTAACATGATGATAAGCTAGATACCCAAGTGAACTGAAAGTAGTGTTAGGTTATATAAGTTATAGATATATATTATAGATAAGTCTATTGGTTATGCTCAACAATTCAACTACAAAAGCAATTATCCTTGTATGTTCTCAAAAGCTTTGCCAATGTTTGATAAAGTATTAATATCTATACCTGAGTTTGACATCAACTCAATATGATGCATATTTTTCACATCAAGAATTGAAAATTTCTATGGGAAATATGGGATGACATTTTTCTTAAGATATGCACACCCTTCATTTAACATTGCACTCTTTGTGGAAACACATATGGAAGGTGTTATAGTGCGATGCGCTGCATCTTGTGCAACATGTCATTTCATTAAAAAAAAATTATATAAATTTTTACCAAATGGATCACCTCTTAAGCATGTACCTAATCTTTCCATGGAGGATGTCTAAAAATAGTGATTAATATATTATATTAGTTCATGCTAAGACTAAGGCTAAGGTGGCAAGTTTCATCGTGCATGTGATACAAATTTCACTTTCTCACCACTTGAAGTAGAAATTAAGTATATAGATGGTAGATTCTTTATTGCATTAGAAGTTTTGAGCTCATGACCCTGTCTAGTCTAAAAATGACAAACTTTACACTGTTCTGATAATTACAGGCACCACTTAATCCTGCCATTTGCACAAAACCTTCATCGTCAACATTATATATTATGTTAAAAAAAAATATTCCGGGAGTATTCCTCTCCAGCGGGTCACCTACAACTTATTCCAAGTACCACCTTGTTCTTGTTCTTATGCTCTTCCCTTTTTTCCATTCTTCAATCTCTAATTCAATGGACTTCATTCAAGACCACGCATGGAGCGAGTAATCAAAATCAACATTATTTGCTTGGTAATCAACAACCGTCCAAGGGAACACTACTAAATGATTATTTTCACCTTAATAGATTCTCTGTTAACCTAAAAAGTGACGGTCTCTAATGATATTTTTCTCCTAATTAAATCTAGTAGTCTACTACATTGTGAAAATACTAATTTTATTATCCACCATTCCCGAAAAAGTTTGACATATACGGTGGGTCGTCACCTCTCAAACTCGGCAGGTGGCTATTGGAGTAACATATATTGCTTATCAAATTTGGTTGGCAAAAAATGTCTGAACTTTTGGCAAGAGCTGTCCTTCAGTGAGGTTTGTTGTGGAGTGGGTCCGAGTTTAGACGATAGAGATTAGTCATGTGGATTTGTTAAATGGGCCTTTGATAGCTCGAGGCACTTAGACTCTATTTCTGTTTGTGTAGCGTCTCGGATGGTGTTCTTCACCTGTGAGCCCTCACTTTCGAGTTCTCTTAAGGTCAATTTTGATAGATGCATGCTACATGGCGATAGAAGGAGAGGTGCAGACTTTATTATCAGAAGCCTGAATTTTAAGGTGGTTGTGACTAGTGATTGCCAGATTTTCGACACCTCAATCCTAGGAGCTAAGTTGACGGCAGCATGGGCTGGACTGGGTCATGCTCTACGTGTGTTGCCGGCTAGAACTATACTATTTAAAGGTTTGGCTATGCTTATTGTCTGGATTCAAAGAGGCGCCAGTGGTATGGGCGGGTGCCACCCCTTGCTTTGAGACATTCGAGCCTGCAGAGTGGGTGGCCTTGTACGTAACCAACCACACAGGAGATATCCTATGGGTTGGAGAGAGAGAGCTCCTTATGCCCTGTTTGGGGGAGCTTTTGGAGGGCCAAAAAGCACTTTCAGGCCCTCCAAAAGTACTTTTAGATAAAAAATGGTGTTTGGTAAAATTTTCGGAAAGCTGTTTCAGCTTTTGCAAGAAGCTGAAAACAGCTTTTAGGAAGAAGCTCCAATTTGGAGCTTTCCAAAAACGCTGTTTTCAGCTTTGTCGGAAAACTGTTTTTTGGACCAAAATACCCCCATTTAAATCACACTTTTTCCCCCAAAACCCTAATCCCGCCTCTTCCTCTCTCACCCATCATCTCCCTCTCCCTCTCTATCTTCTTGTTCCTCTCAACGTCGCCTCTGTTCCTTCTTCCTCTTCTTTTTTTTTCTTTTCTTTTTGTTTTGGGAGCTCGTGGCTACCCACGGTGGCAGCCACCATGCCAGCCACCACCCATGGCCTGTGACCCCTCTATATTTCAATGAAATAAAATAATAAATAAATAAATAAAAAGAAAAATAATGAGTGATAAATAATATGATCTAAATAAATAAATAAATAAAAATATTAGTAATTATTTAATCAATTTTATCACCTAGCTAGAAAATTTGTTAGAGAGATAAATGGTCATTAGAAGGATGAAAAATTAATTTACACTAATAATGATAATATTTTATATAAATATTATTGTATTATACTATAAATATAATATTATATTACATTATATCATAATACATTGATATGTTATGTTAAATAATTTAATATTATATTAAATTATTATTCTATAATATATAATGTTATAGTATTATATTATAATAATATTATATTACATTATATTAATATTATACTATATCATATATTTATGTATTAATACATATTATATTTTATTATGCTCTATTATATAATACTGGTAATATCCTTTATGGTCATTTTGTCACACAAAAGTACTTTCTCAGTTTGTTTACCAAGCACATGTTAAAGTGCCACAGCACTTTAAAAATGTAGTTACCAAACAGCAAACAGCTTTTTATAAATGCTCTACTTCAGACAGCTCTACTTCCAACAGCTCTACTGCCAACAGCTCCCCAAACAGGACCTTAGGTCCTGTTTGGGGAGCTGTTGGCAGTAGAGCTGTTGGAAGTAGAGCTGTCTGAAGTAGAGCATTTATAAAAAACTATTTGCTGTTTGGTATCTACATTCGTAAAGTGCTGTGATACTTTATTTTGTGTTTGGTAAACAAACTGAGAAAGTACTTTTGTATGACAAAATTACCATAAAGGACATTGCATAGTATTATAGAACAGAACATAATAAAACATAACATAAATTAATACATAAATATACGATATAGTATAATATTATTGTAATATAAAATAATATTATGTTAATATAGCATAATAGTAATATAATTATTAGAGTAAATTAATATTTGGTAATATAACATAATATTAAATTATTTAACATAACATATTAATGTATTATGATATAATGTAATATATATTATATTTATAGTATAATACAATAATAAAAGTACAAAATATTATAATTATTAGTATAAATTAATTTCTCATAATATAACATAATATTAAATTATTTAAAATAACATATTAATGTATTATAATGTAATGTAATATAATATAATATTTATAGTATAATATAATAATAAAGGTATAAAATATTATAATTATTAGTATAAATTAATTTTTCATAATATAACATAATATTAAATTATTTAAAATAACATATTAATGTATTATAATGTAATGTAATATAATATAATATTTATAGTTGTTACGGGGGAACTTAGCCACCATGCCCCACGTGACCGGCACGCGCGCCCAGGAAGACTACGGCAGCCCCTTGATCCAGCAATCCGACCCCGAGTCGGACATCTTCGGCTCCGCAGCCCGACCCCGAGTCGGCTGCCCCTTGATCCAGCAATCCGACCCCGAGTCGGACATCTTCGGCTCCGCAGCCCGATCCCGAGTCGGCTGCCCCTTGATCCAGCGATCCGACCCCGAGTCGGACATCTTCGGCTCCGCAGCCCGACCCCGAGTCGGCAGCCCCTTGATCCAGCGATCCGACCCCGAGTCGGATATCTTCGGCTCCGCAGCCCGACCCCGAGTCGGCAGCCCCTTGATCCAGCGATCCGACCCCGAGTCGGATATCTTCGTCTCCGCAGCCCGACCCCGAGTCGGCTGCCCCTTGATCCAGCAATCCGACCCCGAGTCGGACATCTCTCGATAACGACAGGCTATTCCCCAGAGGCACGCCGCAGCCTCCTGCTCCACTACTCCCTGCAACGGTTGTATCTGGCGCTGCTCCACGATCCCCTGTAACAGCCGTACAAGGCGGAGCTCCACTACGCCCTGTCATGGCCGTACCCAGCGCTGCCCCACGACGCCCTGTAACGGCCGTGTCAGTGGCAGCTCCATCGTGCCCCACGATGACGAACCCCCCTGAAAGACCCCCCAGCCTGGTATATATGCGGCTGGGGGAGGAGGGGGGGTAAGCAAGAACTTCCAGAGCATTCTCTTACTTGCTACTATTATCTCTCCTTATCCTCCAATCTCCTCTGACTTGATCGTCGGAGGGCCCCCACTACCCCAGTGGTGGTGCGAGGCTTGCTTGCAGGTTTCCCGGTGGAAGGTGGAGCGCAATCAACACCAACCAAGGCAACTCAAACGGAACCCCGTTCACACCGCTGTGCCAATCGTTCTCGCTTTGGACCACCAGCAACAATAGTATAATACAATAATAAAGGTATAAAATATTATAATTATTAGTATAAATTAATTTTTCATAATATAACATAATATTAAATTATTTAACATAACATATTAATGTATTATGATATAATATAATATGATATTATATTTATAGTATTATAAAAAATAAAGGTATAAAATATTAAAAAAATAATAGATTGATTTTGGAAGGTATGGAGAAGGATTAAAATTTTTTTCTTCTAAAATGTGGTTCAAGAGATGCATACAAAAATTGAAAAGAAAAATACCTTTTCTTACGGAAGGGAGTCTGACGGCTAGGGTTCTTGGCTCCAGCAGATTTTTAGGTTTATAAAGGGACAAGCTATGTAATTATTATATTTTAATATGAGCATTTTTGTCAAAAATACAGCTTTTCGAAAAAGCTGAAACAGCTTCCTCCTAAAAGCTCCAAATTGGAGCTTCCTCCCAAAAGCTGTTTTCAACTTTCCGCAAAAGCTGAAACAGTTTTTTGAAAAATTTACCAAACACAGTTTTTCATCTAAAAGTACTTTTGGAGGACCAGAAAGTGCTTTCTGACCCTCCAAAAGCTCTTCCAAACAGGACCTTAGTGTACTTCAGAATTTGTTATCTTTTAATTTATTTTATATATATATATATTCGTATTAGAATAGCATGAGACACCGTTTCAATGAAAATAATAAAAAAAGTTGCAGCAGCAGCTTGACATATACCCGAGGGGGCGGCAAATATTAGGGGAATAAATCAGCACGAGGGAGAGGAAATCAACGCAGCAGCGTCCGAAACTCGGCGACGATTCGGCGTCGGCGCGCCGAAAAATAGAAGGAACGAAAGGAAACTACACGCCGGAAAAAAAAAACAAACGGAAGAAAAGGTGGGGACGGCACCTCGGGCGGGCCCCACGGCCGCGCACCACGGACGGTGGCGAGCCGCTGCCGACGTGGAATCTGACGCCAGGAGTGACGTGTCGTGGCGTCGCGCCCCTCTCGCCCGACCGTATCGCCACAGGCCGAGCCCCATCGACCCACCGCCGACCACGGCGCTACGTGGCCCCATCTCAACAACCAATCGTGTCCCCTACACCTTTGATTCCTCACTAGTGGACCGACCCCGCAAAACGTACCATCAGGATAAGGACACGTGGACAAGATTTTTGGGTAATCAAGCTGGGATTGGCAGCATTGGACCAGGGGAAAGCCGCGGGCCAGAACGGACCGCTTGGCCTAACCTGCGCCACTCCTCCTATCGTGCGCCCGTCCCTCGAACCCGATCTTTTTCTGTTTTTTTTCCTGCCACCTTCCGCTCCCCACTTGCGCCCTCCTCCTCTTCCTCTCACTATATTTCCTCCCTCTCTTTCCTTTTTCTGTGCCTCTTATTATTGTTTTTTCCTCCCTCCTCCTCCTCTCGGTCGCCTCCTTCGCTCTTAGCTCGCTGCTCTCGCTCTCGTTCCCTCCGCCGCCCCAAAACCCTATCTCTCATCTCGGTCGGGATCTCGGATTGCTGGAATTCTTGAACTCGTTGCGCCTCGAGGCCTGCGATGCGAGGTGCGTGTCTTCTTGGCTTCTGAAATTATTTCTCTTTTACTCGTTGATGTGTTGTTTCTCGGAGATTTCTTTTGGGTTCTGCTTCTCCTGCCAAGAAATCTTGTCTTTTCCTCTGCGTAGTCTGTGTTACATGATAAGCTTCGTTTTTGTTTTGGATGAATTCTTTGATTCTGAGTGAAAAGCCTTATTGTTGTTTCTTGTAAGTTGTTTATTTTCTCCCATCAAATTCTCTGGAGATGCTGGGTTTTTGATGGAAGAAGTCGTTCAAGTTTGGATTTTTCCTTATTCTTGATATACTTTTCAAGATTTCGTCGTTTATCTTCTTTTCTCTGTGCTTCAAATCTCACAAATTGGCGACAATTTGCTCTTCTTTTTTTTTCAAAAGGGGAAGAATTTTTGGAAACAATTAATTTGGTCTCCGAACTGCTGTCTTTTGTTTTCTACCGTTCATGCTTTTGATGGGGTTCGTCTTCTCTTGCTTCTGAATTAGAAGTTTTTTATTCATGCCTTTCTTGATTTGTCTATTTCTTACAGAGAGTTGTCGTCAATTGAATTTAGGAGGTGCTTTGGGTGGCCGCTCTGGTTAATCTTATTGTGATCCGAAAGGGGAAGGTAGTAATATATGGTTTCGTGAACCTGGACAAATTTTAGGTATATGGATATGTATGGAGTTAATAGGATTCAGTTAATTTGTTCATCGTTTCGCTACAATTTGTGCAGTTTAAATCTCACGCCTGTGGCTCCGCATCCTTTCAACAAAGACTATCCCACAGCAAAAGAGCATCCTTAGATCTGGGTACACCTTGGTGCGTTCTGTTATACGAATCTGTTAACATGCTCTTTTTCACACTAGACTGTTAGTATGCGCTTCTTTTTCTTGCTAGATCTCTCTGATACGCTTAATGAGATTTTATTTTGTTTCAATTTTCTCGCATCTATCTTGTAGTCATCTCTAGATTGATGGGTCCATCTCTTTCTGTTCTTCTTGCTATTCTTCATTTCTTTTAATGCAAGAGTTCTGGGTTGGGTTTGTCTTTTTTATATTATTTTTAATATTTGTCTTCAGCTAATGTTTTGTGTGTGTTTTAGCTCGAAAGATTAGCTGGTTTCTGTTACATGTTCTTTTGAGAGGGATACTTGTCTTTTTTATGTTGTAATCGTTTTGAAGTTCGAAACATTTGAGGGGAGTCCCACTTCTTGTTATCATAACACTGTCAATGTGTATTGTTTTGATTAGTCTATCACAATTGTGGCTTGATTGCTTCATTATCATCTATTGTTTTGTTGCTTGAGCATCATGGACCTGCATTTTCTGATCTGTGGCGTTCCCTCTTGGTACTTTTGGTAATTTATGCATGTGGATTATGATCTTATTGAGTATACATACTGATATGTCAATATTCTCTTTGAACTTTGTAAAAGAAGCTACAAAATTTACCTAGAAACAGGTGGACTAATGACCTCCTTTCTTAAAAAACAAAAACAAAGAATGTAAAATATTTGTAGAAAGGTAACATACTGATAAGAAATGTGATGTGGGTTCTGCTTTCATTTCAGTGGAAACATGTAAAAAGTACTTTTAAGTATGAACAAACTTAAAAGTATGAAATGGTAGTGAGAAGTTGCAGCAGCGTAAATTGTGAAGACTTTAATAGTCATGCAATTCTCTTCGATCTTTTAGATTATGATTTTATTGCCTTGTTAGGTGGACAGACAACTTCATTGATTTTTCTAGATTATACTGCAGTTTTTTTAGCTTATTGCGTGTCACGGTTCTTTCCCTATTTTAGTAAAGTAAGATTACATATATTTTTCTGTCATGGATCTATATTCAATTCTATGCAATGCTTGTTGTTCTACTTGCTAGATCATATCGTTATTCCCTCCTGCACCTCTGTTATCAAAAATCCTTTCTTGTCTTTTATCATTTGCTTCTTTTGTTGCATCAATAGTTGGCCATATCTGTCATATGATTTAAAATTTTCAATAAGGTTCGGAAAGTTAAGTGCATATGATATAAATCAGAAACAACTGAAGCTGAAAGCGTAGTTTTAACTTTTGGTCAAATCACTGGTACAATTAGTTTTTGGTTGGGATTCATGAAACCTAGGATTGTTTTAGAATGTTGCTTGTAAAATGTCATCGAATTTTTTTCCCTTATCAAATTGCTGAACAAGTGCCTTCAGGCATGTTTTCACATTTTCTTTCCATGTTCCCTTGCATGATGATTGCAAACTCTGGAAAATTGCGTGGCAAAATGGTGTTGTAAGACGTTGACTTTTATCTAATAATGAGATAAATCCTTCCTTTAATCCTAATAATCCATAAAGATCCTCAAGGTGATGATTCTTAAGGATAATTGAAACATTATTATTGTGTAAAATCTGAAATTGATGAGTTTTCTTTTTGAATATATTGAGATAAACCATGATATATATCCCTGCCAAACAGAAAGTAAATCTTAATAGCTGGAGAAGTCTTCTTTGAACTTTAGGACAATACTTTTGAAGAGTTGAACTTGATGTAGGATGGATCCAAGGGACTAAAAGAGGTTTTTGTTAAATCTACAATGTGTCAATTACCTTTTAATGGTATGTTTTGTTGGCTCTTTGCCAGAGGTATTTCAGAGACTTCTGTTAAATTTGAATTTTGGAGATGGAAGGTTCTAGGTATAATTAAGTAGCAGATTGTTTCCAGGTTTATGTATTATGTTTGTTGGTGTTTATAGAATTTTATAATTTATCCGTTGTATGAGTCCTCTGGAGAAATCTTCCATCTTGATCAAAAGTCTTCAGGGTCTTGAGTTTGTAGAGGTCCATATAAGCTTTTGATGAGTCAAAAGTGTCAGACTATGGATATTTAATGTAATTTCTGATTATGGTAAATTTTACATTTCCAACTCTTCTTTCTTTCCTTATTCTTTTTTTTCCGCTCTTCTTCAATTTCTTTTCTTAGTCTTGGTATATCATACCTTAGCCTCATAATGGATTTTGCGAAGAATTACTCAGTAATTCAGTTTCCATTTTAGTTGTAAGTCTAAGCCTCAAAGCGTAATCAGACTGTTTTCTCATGTCGTTTACTGCTTGAGCTGCTATTTTTATTTTCCATATTCTTCAGTTGATTAAGATATATCAATGGTTTGACCAAAGTGTTAATTATATTCATACCTTTTATTGAGAAAAGTCTGCTTTGTAGACATCTTTAATTGCTAGTGATGCTCCTTTCTTTGTAGTTTGATGATGGTCTTAGAATTAGTGGCACATAGTGTAGTGCAAAGTGTAAAGGATTGGTGCCGGTAACCATGGTGGTGCCGGTAACCATGGTGGTGCCTTACTAGTATGGTATGGTAAAGATCATGGACTTATGATATGCCCGCTGGTGGCATCATAACATAACTGAGATGCCGTACCATGTGTCTATGCTCTACATTATTGTGGGCATAATGATATTAATACCTTTTCTTGTGATACAGTATGACCGGTTGTGATTTATTATTACTTTGTTGTTTGTTGTTCTGTATCGAGCATCAACTTATTTGACTTCTAAACATTTTGCTTTAAATCTAGTTTGATTATGTTGTTACTGATAAATAATTAAGTTCTAGGGTGCATTTTAGTTTTTGATAAGAATTCCTGGCTCTTTCTCTATTTTGTCTACAGTGTAACTATCTAGATGGAAGTTTCATTTCCTCATAAAAAGGACTGGCAATGAGTTTATATTAGTTTATTTGGTATTCTTGGTTGTTTTGCAGTTACACAACATACAATGGATCTAGGTAACCTGTGCCATGCCTATTCCAATCATGGGCCAGCACAGTACTTTCCTGTGCTATACTGTGTCTGGATGTGGCGCTGGGATGAGTGGCATGCAATAAAATGCTTTGTCCTGGGTTTGGCCTACATCCTTGGGTTAATTTTAATTTAGGCCATTTCTAACCTCTTTGTAAGTGGGTTAAGAGTTATTTTATGAAAAAGGAAACATTACATAAAAGTAATATACAAGTTCCCAGCTCTACTAATCATGGCATGTTATGCAAGTTAATTGTTTCCTAACACATGCATCATGTAATTTAAAATAATCTTTCATACAAGATGACCATGTATATTCATGAATAACACAAATAAACTGAAAATGCCAACTAGTAACTTCTATTGGAAGTAATACAGTTAACATACTGCAAACACAGCAAGTTTACCACTAAGAATTTCTAAGACTAGTAACAACACATTTAGACTACAAACATACATACTGATGGACCAAATAAAGAAGTTTGCTATATCATATTTTGAGCAACACCCAAAATCATTTCATAGGTTCATAGATAATATACATCATAAGATAGCAATATTTTCAAAAGAATATACCAGGCATAGAACTACTTAGTCTACTTCTTATTCTTCTTGACATTCATATTCCATTGTTGTTTCCATTTTGGATTCATTTTGTAGTCACATCAACGACATATACAAATCAGTGAATATGTGTATCTTCTTGGATGTTGGTTTATAAATTAATGACAAACATGAACTAATTTCTTACACATATAACTTAAAGTTGATTCAGGAGACACACTAATGGCACAACTAAAGTTTGTGTGAAATATATGAGACTAGTAATAACCTAATACTCCTCGTTAATAACAGATAGGCAATATTTACACTTTGATTTTTTGTGGAGTGGTGATTTTATAACATGAGTGTGTCCAATACTAAGATTGAGCCGTTGAACCCTCAAAAGGGGAGGCCTTACATTTCAAAAGAGGCCAAAATAAGCATAAGTGGTCAAAAAAATGCTTTTATGGCCCTTATCACATCATGTCAATCTGGTACATATTGCACAAAAAAATTCACACCATTGCATTTTTCCATTACGAGTTGACAAAGTATAAGATGTACAATAACTATGAAGACATACCGACACCAAATTCCTAGATACTGGCTATGTGGCTGCGAAGCTATCTGCTGACTGCTGAAATTTTGATTTATATTGGAATATACCTCTTAGAGAAATTCAGTTGTTGGCATGAATCTTAAAAAATGGATTTACTTTCTCACAATAGAAAAAATCTTTTCCTTTTCCTTCAGTTTAGTTTTACTGTTACTATCATCATCATCATCATTGTTGTTGTCAAAGCGCTCCAAGATTTAGTTATACTTTGAAATGGTAGGAATAAGCAATGCCATAACTTGAGCCTACTTCTAATACTAATACAACTGCCACCACTGCTGCTACGACTGCTGCACCTGCTACTGCTGCTGCTCTTGCTCCTGCTACTATTATAATTATCGTTTTGTTTGTTGCTCTGGAACCTGAACCCGTGAATTTAGTTGTACTTTGAAATGGTAGATATGCTGTAGAGACATTTTAGAGGATTGTATATGTACTGCAGGGTTCCTTTATTAAAGTAATAAGCAAGTCTAGGATGACCTAAGTCTTGCAAGGTTTAATGGTGGATAATAGTCTTTTCTTTTCTACCTGATATTTAGTGTTTTCTTTTCTTTTCTTTTCTTTTCTTTTCTTTTCCTGGGTACCTTCAATTTCTTTTATGCTGCTAATTTGTCCTCAACTTCTTAGTTCTGCTGCAGGAGTTCTTGGCTTCTTTTCTCTTGTTGATGACATCATTGGCTGTGAATCATCAGATATTGTAACCTAACTTCTACAAGTGTGGCCCCTTTGGTTTATTTAAATTTTTTGAAATGGATCGTCGTGATACATCAGGATTTGTTAGTGGAGGTGGCAAGCAATTATTCAGATGTTTCTAACTGTTGAATATTGTTAGCTGCAAGTCCCGGAAGTCAGGCCAACTGGTTCTTTTCGATTAATATCTGGTTGATATAAGAGGTCTTCTGCTGGTAATAGGAATGAATGACAGCATTCCTCACCTAGGCTTTGCTTCCAACCTCTCCTCTTTACATGCTTTTGTCACCCGGAGCAAAGTTCAATCTGGAGCTGAATATAGCACGGATGTTACATTGCGACTTGATTCCCCTGGTACTTCCAGTCTGCATAGTTCCAACACTAAAGGGACAAAGAGGAAGTGGGGCAATGGATTGGAGGGTCCTGAACATCCTTTACTTGCACTGGGTTTAGGGCAGTCACCCAGTTCCTCAGACGTTAGCAAGGTTAGCTCAACAACTGCTTGCACCATGTCTTCAGCGAAGGAGACTGATGAGGAATCCTCAGCTGATCTGGGTTTGAATTTTCAGCTTCATCTTGGCAATGAGAATATGCTTAGCCCTAAGAAATCCTCTGTTGCTGCTCCTAAGGCATCAGGAAGTGAACCAGTGTATGATGTCCACTTAAGTCTATCAACTGGCCCATCTGAATCTGTTATTACTGGTATCAGGCCAGTCTCAGATCAACTTCAGAACAGATTGGACGCATCAGCAGTGATCAGTCAAGTGCCAACATTTGATGAAGGATCAGCATCATCTCGCTGGATATTTGGGAGATATGTGGCACCCTCTGTCTATATTTCAGAGACAACTAGCAGCTTTCATTCCAACCAAAAGATTCATGCTAAAGTTGATCCAATTGCAATCGTCCCTGACCTCACATCAACCAAGATACAAACAGTGAAAAGCCCAGTTGCCTGTACTTCCGGGGTTACTCTTCTGCAGCAACGCGACACTACCACAAAAACTTGTCAGTTCCAAGGATGTGGAAAAGGAGCAAGAGGTGCTTCTGGACTATGCATAGCCCATGGTGGGGGGCGAAGATGCCAGAGACCTGGCTGTCACAAGGGAGCCGAGGGTAGGACCATCTTTTGCAAGGCCCATGGAGGTGGTCGGCGATGTCAATACCTTGGCTGCACAAAGAGCGCTGAAGGCCGCACTGATTATTGCATTGCTCATGGTGGTGGCCGGCGCTGCGGCCATGAGAGCTGCACCCGAGCTGCTAGGGGAAAATCAGGTTTATGCATCAGACATGGAGGTGGCAAGAGGTGTCAGACGGAGAATTGCACAAAGAGTGCAGAAGGTTACTCTGGTCTCTGCATTTCTCATGGAGGTGGAAGGCGCTGCCAGTTTTCAGGATGTTCAAAGGGTGCACAAGGGAGCACAATGTTCTGTAAGGCACATGGTGGTGGAAAGAGGTGCACTTTTTTGGGGTGCACCAAAGGGGCTGAAGGGAGCACTCCTTTCTGTAAGGGACATGGTGGAGGGAAGCGCTGCTCATTTCAGGGTGGAGGTGTTTGCCCAAAAAGTGTGCATGGTGGGACCCAGTTCTGTGTTGCTCATGGTGGTGGGAAGAGGTGTGCTGTTCCTGGGTGCACTAAGAGTGCTAGGGGGCGAACAGATTTCTGTGTTCGGCATGGTGGGGGCAAGCGATGTAGGTTTGAAGGGTGTGGAAAGAGTGCACAGGGGAGCACTGATTTTTGCAAGGCACATGGAGGAGGCAAGCGCTGCTCATGGGGCCAGTTAGGATCAAATGTTGGTGCTGGTGCTCCTCCTTGTGATAGGTTTGCTAGGGGCAAAACCGGTCTTTGTGCTGCACATAGTGCTCTTGTGCAAGATCGTTGTGTTCATGGTGGGGGCTCTCTGGGACCGTCAGCTACTCGGTACCCAACACTGGTTAAAACTGAGAAAATGAAAGACATCACTGTTGAAGAAAATACATTCTCAAAGATAGGCAATGATGGGGAGAACTTTGTACACTGGAGTGGTTGTGATACAAAGAATAATATCATGCCTAGTCTCATTCCTTGCCAGTCTGGATCAGATTCGATTCCAGAAGGGAGGGTGCATGGAGGGAGTCTGTTGGTGATGCTGGCTAGCAGTGCAGGCCTTCAAAGCAACTCTACAAGCCAATCAGACGCTGGCACTTCAGAGCAAGACTTGTCACATCCCATGATGCACAGGTGGATATAATGGCAAAGCATGCTTCTTTTTTTTTTAAGATTCTTCTTCCTTGTGTGGTTTTGATCTTAGTTCTGGCATAGTGTGGTCTGCTGGGTATTATATGTTCAAAGTAACTTTGATGCCTGGGATAGACAAAATCAGCATTTCTTGTTCATTAATTATATTTTGTTGAAACTTGTATGTGATCTTAAGGCCCTCTTGTGGAAAAAATAAAGGGAAAGATAGGGGAGGCAAACTTGTAGTGTAGGCTTGCTAGTGTTTTATTCGGTTACAGTAAACACAGCTCTTGTGTATTGTTTAGCTTTGTTTGCTTCTCGTTGAGAACATCTTAATTTTATTTCAATGCTGTGATTTGTGTCATATCAAATATAGGGTATGGCTAGATCGTTATGGTTCTTACTTAAGAGTGGTTTGTGTTATATTTTCTTTGACATATGCTTTAAACGTGAAAGCTCTAAACGAGGACTGGCTCATTAACCAAATATGGTGTCAAGTTTGTTGTGCAAAGATTACATTACTAAACCTTGCGCAGGAGATTTTTTGAACCTGAATGACCCACACGAGGAGCATTCCAGCCTGACCAGAAGGCTTCTCATTTTCTCCATCAAATATAGTTCTTTAGTGAATTCCAAACCCTTTTTGCTATTTTGATAATTTTCTTTTGTACATCGAGCATGAACTCACCTTGTATCTTGCTGTGACAGTTGTTTGGTTTGGGTCCAACAGCATTTCTTGCACTCTGGATTGCTTCCTGTTATGACTGTCGTGCGTTGCTCATATTTAGAGTTCTAGTTTTTCTTTTCCTTTTTCTTCTTCTTTAGAGAACCATTCTTTTGGATTCGTGTAGTGTTCCCATGAGAGGAGGAAACAATATTATTTATACTTGGCTAAAGAACAAACAGTGTATATGACTGTTGTGGAGCTCCTTGTACCTGGCTGAACGCCTTTAAAACCCATCGCTGCTATGGCAACAAAAAGCACTGCTATTTTCTGTTGGTGCAGGTTGGGAGCTTTGGAATGCCTCTAATCTATGACTGAGCATTGTACTCTTTCACCAGATCAAATACCTAATGATGGGCTGGTTGATCTCCGTGAGACATGTTTAGCCGAGCGACGTTCATGCCGGCCTCTGCAAGCTTCCATACCATCTCCCTTGTGTTGGTAGATGGCCCATTGTCTTGTGCCTCACATTTGGCTCGGACCATACTCCCTGCAATACCTCTTCGAGCTATTGAATAAGTCTTTTTTTTTTTTTCTTTCAACAACTCGAGTACGGATACGCCTAATAAAATCAGAAAACAAGTCTCAGAGTGTTGGACAATTTTCTTTTCCCACCTATAGGGTACCTTAGAGCAATAGGCCACATAAGAAGCTACACAGTCCATGGCGCCATTAGTTTCTTTGAATACATGCTTAGTCTGAAAGGACGGTGTCCCCCTCCACCGCCACTCAGGCCACTCTGTGCTGAATGCTCTTCAGGTGCCGATATTTTGCTTCAACAATCACTGTTATTTCCTGGTAATCTGAGAATTATTAAAATCACAACAATGCCCGGTTTGTTTTTTTTTAACAAGGATAGCAGATTTCTATAAACTTTTCTGTAAGTAGAGCATATGTCAACTACCAAATTAGACACGCTAAAAAATTTTCAAAGTTGAAGCAGACATTTTGATCTATAAATACAGAGCACGCTTTTAAGTAGTGCGAGTTTCATATCCATCGACATGGAATAATTAAAAGTAACAGCAATAAAAAAATTGTACCGATCTGGAAAAAATCTAACAGAAGAGAAACAGGCGAGGCGACAATATCGCAGCTTTTGACTGAAAAAACAATCTTTTAGTCAAAACTATTAAAAAAAAAATCGAAACGTGCTGCAAGAAAGAACCAGAAGAAAATAGGGGACAATGAATCACCTCTGACAATGAACCAAAATTGCTATCACGTAAATATTGAAAGCGATTCCTCATCTACAAAAGAAGATCTTGGGTTCTCCGAAGAAGAACAGAACCTTCTAACAGTAAACTAGATGCCCCTAAGGAAGAGATAGGTCCTACGTGATCCTTGGCCGCTTAGAGTCAAATGCGGCTCCTCCTCCAGGCTGAGACCGTAGCCAAGTAGCCAACAAGTTCTCCGAACTCATCTTCAAAGCTATTTTTTTAATAGCTAAATGCTTTGAGGCCAAATTATGATACTGTTGGGAGATTACCCAAGTCACGACACCTCGGAGGCGCTCGACCAAGGAGCGCCGACCAGAGAGGCGCTCGATTAGAAAGCGCCGACCAGGAGCAACCCCGCCACGGGACATTCCGCTAAGTGACCTGCTCGGCTCAGTAACCTGCTCGGCTCAGCACCTCTGCTGAGCCCACGCCTTAGCCAAATACTCAATCTCCGCCTAATCCTTCAACAGGTTTGACAATCAAGCACACGACTCCACTACAATCTGCCGCCATCAAAGCACGGGATCTCCACAAGAACTCGGAATGACCTGCCATAAATGCATAAGACCCCCTCGGGCCTCCGATGCACTCAGTCATTAAATGAACACGGCCCAAGACGATCTCCAGATCACTGAGCCATCAAAGCATATGGCTCACCCTGACTGCCGGTTCATTCAACAATTAATCCACTTACCATCTACGGACCCCAGGCCTACCACGACCGGCGGTTCAACCACCTTAACGGGCCTGGCCGGCCGTGACAGCTCCCTGACTCCGACCTGATCCGGCCTTATTCTCCCCAACGCCATTAATGAGCGCGATCGTGCCCAATTATTGCAAAAGGAGACAAACTTCCCTGTCACCTCCCAGGTAATACTATATCCCTCTATAAAAGGAGGACATTCAAAGAGAGAAGGGGAGGAGGGGGGATAGATACAAAAAAGACACGGAGAAAAAAGGAAGGAGGTTCTCTTCCTTTACTCCCCCCACATATTAGCCCCCTCTGACTTAAGCTTCGGAGGGCCGGCGCCGGAAAACCCGGCCACCGGTTTTTTGCAGGATCCTCCGGGAGGACGCCGCCCGTCGACGCACCGCCGTCCACCGCCCCAGGCAAGCGGAGCTCCTCCCTTCTCGCTTCACGGCAGCCCCCGGGTCCAATTTCCAGCAACAGTTGGCGCTAGAGAAAGGGCCCGAGTTGCTGCCATGAAGCTAAGAAGTAAAGGGGCTTCCAATGCCTCTCGACGTCCTCTACCTAGTCCTGGACACTCTGTCCAGAACTCACCACCTCCGGCCGAGTCAACTCCTCAAGTTCGGCCGGAGCAGTTTGATGCCCTGGTGCAGCAGGTGCGGGCCTTGGCTACTGCTGTCCAAAGCTTGCAACCCGGGGGTGTCCCGACGATACCACTCCCTCCGGCCCCAGTTCAACCGGAGCCCCCCACAAGCGGGCTTCCCCTTCGAGGTCAGGACTCTCAAGTCCAGGCCTCCCTCTGGAGAGAACACCCAGCTAGAGGCCCTGGTGGCTGGCCACAAACCTCGGAGGTCGAATCAGTTCCAGGGCAACTCGCACCGGAACGGACCGCTGCAGCGATCCCCCAGAATCATGAGCTCGACAAGAAGGTCGAGGAGCTGGAGCGCCAAATCCAGGCGCTCCACGGGAGAAAATCGGGACGTGATGGTGACTTCGAGTTCACTACGAAGTCTCCTTTCTCCCCGGAGATCAAAGACGAACCGGCCCCGTCGCGGTTCAAAATGCCCCATGTGGAGCCTTACAACGGTAGGGCTGATCCCTTAGACCACTTGGAAAATTATCGGGTCTTAATGGCCCTACAAGGAGCCTCGGAGCCATGATGTGCAAAGCTTTCCCAGCGACACTCCGAGGACCGGCCCGCCTTTGGTTTACCGGGCTAAAGCCGAGCACGGTCTCCTCTTTTGAGCAGCTCGGCCGTCAGTTTACCGGCAATTTTGCCGCTAGCCAGCCCCAGCGGCGGACATCAGACTCCCTCCTCGATATCAAACAAAAGGAGGGAGAATCCTTCAGGGAGTACTTGGATCGGTTTACCGCCGCAACATGGGAAGTCCGGGAGCTTGACCAGTCAATCGCCATGTCAGCATTAAAGACTGGAGCCCGGTCTTACAGGTTCCTCTTCTCTATTGAGAAGAGCTTCCCTGCGGACCTCACCGAAATGCTTGTTCGGGCGCGGAAGTATGCCAAGGCTGAAGAAGCCGTGGCTACCAGGCGGAGCGGGGCCGAACAGACCTCCAAGAGACAGAAAAGGCGTCGCGAGGAGCGCGGCCAGCCCAGAAGCCCGTCTCCGCGCCAAGCCAAAAATCTGCCCCGCCTGAAAAGTCCACCCCGACTACGGGGACCGCCTCAGCAGAGGCTATCACTCCGCCCGAGGTTTCCGCCACGGGCCCATGCACCCGAGGGGAGGTACGAGAACTATACCCCCCTCACCGCTCCTCGGGCTGAAATCCTCATGGAGATTGAGGGTCAAGATCGCATCCGACTCCCACCTCCTAAACGAGATTTCGGAGCTCGGCGCGACCCTCGGAAATATTGCCGTTTTCATCGAGATCACGGTCATGATACCGAGGACTGCTACCAGCTCCGGAACGAGATCGAAGCACTCATTCGCCGAGGGATGCTCGAT
This sequence comes from Phoenix dactylifera, assembly GCF_009389715.1. Taxonomy (NCBI): domain Eukaryota; kingdom Viridiplantae; phylum Streptophyta; class Magnoliopsida; order Arecales; family Arecaceae; genus Phoenix; species Phoenix dactylifera. Next base: position 833,842 of record NW_024067689.1, read on the forward strand.
CGATTTGTGCGAGGCCGGCGTGAAGAAAAGAAGAGAGCCGAAGAAGCCACCCAGCCTGAAAGTTCGAATGCCAACGGGCCCATCGCCGGCATCATCAACACCATCCGAGGCGGGACCCCTGTCGGAGAAGCTTCAGGGGAAGGAACCTCCTCAAAACGCTTACGCGCCTCGGAAGCCATCTCCTTCTCGGATGATGATCTGGAGGGAGTCGAAACTCCCCACGATGATGCCGTTGTCATCTCTATGATTATAAACAGATTTGATGTAAAACGCATCTTGATCGATAATGGAAGCTCGGCGAATGTTTTGTATTTTGATGCCTACTGTAAAATGGAGATGACAACAGAGCAACTACGGAGAATGAATGCTCCGCTAGTCGGATTTACTGGGGATTCTGTCCCAGTGGAGGGCGAGGTCGACCTCCTGGTCTCGGTCGGGCTCGCCCCCCGTGAAAGTACCGTGAGGATGAGCTTCCTTGTGATACGCCTGCCTTCAGCCTACAATGCCATCCTCGGAAGACCAGGTCTCAATGCCCTCCGAGCAGTGGTTTCGACTCGCCACTTGCTCGTGCGATTCCCCACCAGCCAAGGAGTCGGCGAAGTTCGTGGGGACCAGATGGCAGCCAGACGGTGCTACATGGCCACTTACGAGGCGAGGCGACCAGCTGAGGCACCTATCCCAGCAACCAACCAGCCTTCAGCTAAAGCTCCAGAGGCACGAGTCAGTCCTCAGAAGGAGCGGGTAGAGCCTGGTGAGCTACTAATCCAAGTCTCCTTGCACGAAAACTTTCCTGAGCTAACCGTGCAGGTCGGTTCTGGCCTCAATAAGTGCGAAAGGGATCGCCTCGTCAACTTCCTGCGAGACAACATGGACGTCTTCGCGTGGTCGCCCGCGGATATGCCGGGGATAGATCCAGAGATCATGGTCCACCGGCTCCAAGTAAAGCCAAACTGCAAGCCCGTACGACAAAAGAAGCGAGGCGCCGCCCCTGAATGGCAACGAGCAGCAACCGAGGAGGTTGCCAAACTCCTTGAGGCTGGCTTCATCCGGAAGATATCCTATCCGGAATGGCTTGCCAACGTGGTCCTCGTCAAAAAAGCCAACGGAAAGTTGCGCATGTGCGTGGACTACACCGACTTGAATAAAGCTTGCCCAAAGGACAGCTTTCCACTTTCCAACATCGACCAACTTGTAGACTCTACCTCGGGGCACGAGCTGCTGGCGTTTATGGACGCCTTTTTCGGATACAACCAGATCCGCATGGCGCCAGAAGATGAAGAAAAGACAGCCTTCATCACCGACGGGGGTACCTACTGCTACAAAGTAATGCCGTTCGGCTTAAAGAATGCCGGGGCGACCTATCAGAGGCTGGTCAACCGGATCTTTAAAGACCAAATAGGCCGAAACATAGAGGTCTATGTTGATGATATGCTGGTGAAGAGTAAGGTGGCGCAAGACCATGTGGCTGATCTTAATGAAGCATTCTCCACACTCCGAAAATACCAAATGAAACTTAACCCAGCCAAATGCGCCTTCGGAGTCACCTCAGGCAAATTCCTCGGCTTCATCATCACACAACGGGGAATTGAGGCCAACCCTGAAAAGATCCGAGCACTCCGGAAAATGACGCCCCCAAAGACAGTCAAGGAGGTACAACGGCTTACAGGCCGGGTTGCGGCCCTCGGGAGGTTCATCTCCCGCTCGGCCGAGCGCTGCCTTCCATTCTTTACGGCTCTAAAGAAGCCAAAGAATTTCCTATGGTCGAACGAGTGCCAGTAGTCTTTTGAAGAGATCAAGCACCTTCTGGCCTCCCCTTCCCTACTCACAAAGCCTCAACAGGGTGAACTCCTCTACTTGTATCTAGCTGTTTCCCCTGTAGCAGTAAGCTCGGTCCTGGTCCGAGAGGAGAGCAAGCTCCAAAAACCAGTGTATTACACCAGCCGGTCTTAAGGGATGCTGAGACCCGATACTCCAAGCTGGAGAAGACTGTCTATGCCTTGGTCATCTCAGCGCGAAGACTCCGGCCTTACTTCCAAGCCCACACAACGGCCGTGCTGACCGACCAGCCAGTAAAGCAGGTTCTGCAGAGATCAGACCGCGCCGGCCGGATTATTAAATGGGCCATCGAACTCGGAGAATTCGACCTCGAGTACCGACCCAGACCGGCGATCAAAGCGCAAGCACTCGCCGACTTCGTAGTCGAGTGCACCGTGCCGGACGAGGTCGAGCCCGAACCCGAGCCTACACCAACAAAGCAGACCCCTAGTCTAGCATGGGCCTTACATGTCGATGGCTCTTCAAACTCGGGGGTAGCGGAGCGGGTCTCATCCTCACCAGCCCGGAGGGGGTGGTCGCCGAGCAGGCCCTACGCCTCGAGTTCCCTGCTTCCAACAACATGGCGGAATACGAAGCACTAGTCGCCGGGCTCAAGCTAGCCAAGGAGCTAGGTGTGAAGGACTTAGAGGCCTTCAGTGATTCTCAACTCGTCGTCAACCAAATCCTGGGCGACTTCGAAGCCAGAGACCCCACAATGCAAAAGTATCTTCAGAAGGTACGGGATCTCGCCTCGACCTTGGATTCTTTTCACATCCAACATGTTGCCAGGTCGGAGAATCTCAGGGCCGACCAGCTGTCAAAGCTGGCGTCCTCCCGCATGAGCGAGCTCCCCAAAACAACGGCACTGGAGTACCTTCAAGAACCCAGTACGGAGAAGCTCGAGCAGGCCCTTTGTATTGAGTTCGAGCCAAGCTGGATGGACGAGCTCATCAGTTACCTGCAAGATGAAGTCCTCCCCGATGATGAACGGGAAGCTCGCCGAGTGAAGCGCTCCGCCACCTGGTACATATTGCACGAGAAAAAGCTTTATCGGAGATCTTTCACCTCTCCCCTCCTTAGATGCCTCCGCCCGACAGAGGCTGATTACGCAATGAGCGAAGTCCATAAAGGGATTTGCGGAAGTCACCTGGGGGGACGAGCATTGGCCCATAAAATTTTACGCCAGGGATATTATTGGCCGACACTTCAAAAGGATACCATGGACTTCGTCCGGAGGTGCGACCGATGCCAGAGAAACGCCAATGTCCAACACCGACCCTCGGCCCCCTTAACCTCTATCAGCTCCCCTTGGCCTTTCGCCCAGTGGGGAATTGACATTCTGGGGCCATTCCCTCTGGCTACCGGGCAAAGAAAATTCTTGGTCGTCTCCATCGACTATTTTACAAAATGGGTGGAGGCCGAGCCACTCGCCCGGATCACCGAACAGAAGATGCGGGATTTTATTTGGAAGTCAATAATCTGCAGATTCGGGCTTCCCCGTGTCCTCATATCCGACAACGGCCGCCAATTCGACAACCTTCGTTTCAGAGAATTCTGCTCTGAGCTTGGCATCGACCACCGCTTCACCTCGGTCGCGCATCCTCAGACAAACGGAGAAACCGAGATAACAAATCGTACTATTTTGCAGGGACTCAAAGCCAGGCTCGACAAATCCAAAGGACAATGGGTCGAAGACCTGTACAATGTCCTATGGGCTTACCGGACCACATTCCATGTCCCCACCGGCGAGACTCCCTTCAATCTGACATACGGAACGGAAGCTGTCATCCCGTTAGAGATCGGACTCCCATCTCCGAGGGTAGAGCATCATGACGCCAGCTCCAACTCCTCGCAGCTAAGGAACAACCTCGACCTGATCGAGGAAACAAGGAAGGCCGCTCGCGTTCGCATGGCGAGGTACCAGCAAAAGATAGCTCAATACTACAACGCCAGAGTCAAAATCAAGTCCTTCAAAGCAGAAGACCTTGTCCTCAGAAGAACCGAGGCCTCCCGACCAACCGAACAAGGAAAACTGGCTCCAAACTGGGAAGGACCTTACCGAATCACACGTATCCGTCGGCCCGAAACTTATAAGCTAGAGTCTCTAAATAGGGCTTCCATCCCACGAAGCTGGAGTTTCGAAAATCTCCGCGTGTACTACCAATAGAATCCCAAGGGACCTCTCACTGCAAACCATAGATTTCATTTATAAACGGCTTGTGCCTTTGTTTGAACTCACCGAATCTCCTGTGTTGTCTTATGATACCAGGCTCGTTCTCCATCGGCCAACGAGCTCGGCTCGTTCTCCTACCTTGACCACGGTCGGGATGCCCCCATACAACGGGATGCGTCCACCACCGGCCAACGAGCTCGGCTCGTTCTCCTACCCCGACCATGGTCAGGATGCCACCATACAACGGGATGTATTCAACGAGCTCGGCTCGTTCTCCTACCCCGACCACGGTCGGGATGCCCCGATATTTCGGGATGGTCCGTGAGATCGTGACGCGCCCTCCACCGGCCAACGAGCTCGGCTCGTTCTCCATCGGCCAACGAGCTCGGCTCGTTCTCCTATCTTGACCACGGTCGGGATGCCCCCATACAACGGGATGCGTCCACCACCGGCCAACGAGCTCGGCTCGTTCTCCTACCCCAACCATGGTCAGGATGCCCCCATACAACGGGATGTATTCAACGAGCTCGGCTCGTTCTCCTACCCCGACCACGGTCGGGATGCCCCGATATTTCGGGATGGTCCGTGAGATCGTGACGCGCCCTCCACCGGCCAACGAGCTCGGCTCGTTCTCCATCGGCCAACGAGCTCGACTCATTCTCCTACCTTGACCACGGTCGGGATGCCCCCATACAACGGGATGCGTCCACCACCGGCCAACGAGCTCGGCTCGTTCTCCTACCCCGACCATGCTCAGGATGCCCCCATACAACGGGATGTATTCAACGAGCTCGGCTCGTTCTCCTACCCCGACCACGGTCGGGATGCCCCCATACAACGGGATGCGTCCACCACCAGCCAACGAGCTCGGCTCGTTCTCCTACCCCGACCATGGTCAGGATGCTCCCATACAACGGGATGTATTCAACGAGCTCGGCTCGTTCTCCTACCCCGACCACGGTCGGGATGCCCCGATATTTCGGGATGGTCCGTGAGATCGTGACGCGCCCTCCACCGACTAACGAGCTCGGCTCGTTCTCCATCGGCCAACGAGCTCGGCTCGTTCTCCTACCTTGACCACGGTCGGGATGCCCCCATACAACGGGATGCGTCCACCACCGGCCAACGAGCTCGGCTCGTTCTCCTACCCCGACCATGGTCAGGATGCCCCCATACAACGGGATGTATTCAACGAGCTCGGCTCGTTCTCCTACCCCGACCACGGTCGGGATGCCCCGATATTTCGGGATGGTCCGTGAGATCGTGACGCGCCCTCCACCGACTAACGAGCTCGGCTCGTTCTCCATCGGCCAACGAGCTCGGCTCGTTCTCCTACCTTGACCACGGTCGGGATGCCCCCATACAACGGGATGCGTCCACCACCGACCAACGAGCTCGGCTCGTTCTCCTACCCCGACCATGGTCAGGATGCCCCCCATACAACGGGATGTATTCAACGAGCTCGGCTCGTTCTCCTATCCCGACCACGGTCGGGATGCCCCGATTTTTCGGGATGATGTCCGTGAGATCGGGATGTGGCCTTCACCGACCAACGAGCTCGGCTCGTTCTCCATCGGCTTCAACCAACGAGCTCGGCTCGTTCTCCTACCCCGACCACGGTCGGGATGCCCCGACCACGGTCGGGATGCCCCGATACTTCGGGATGCGGTCTCCATCGACCAGCGAGCTCGGCTCGAGAACACTCACGGTACCAGGTACCCGTTCAATTAACGTTCTTACATTATCTCATTTATTTTTACTTGAATTCACCTCTGCCGGTGTCCCCAAAGAACGGACTCCGAGCAGAAAAGCGTATTCAGTAGCCAGGTGAAGCTCACAGCCTCGGCATAGGAACGCTCACGGTACCAGGTACCTGTTCAATTAATATCTCTACATTACTTTATTCATTTTCGTTCTCAGATTTTTCTATCTTATCGGCGTCCCCTAAAGAAGGACCCCGAGCAGAAGAGCGTCTTCAGTAGCCAGGTGAAGCTCACAGCCTCAGCATAGGAACGCTCACGGTACCAGGTACCTGTTCAATTAATATATCTACATTACTTTATTCATTTTCGTTCTCGGATTTTTCTATCTTATCGGCGTCCCCTAAAGAAGGACCCCGAGCAGAAGAGCGTCTTCAGTAGCCAGGTGAAGCTCACAGCCTCGGCATAGGAACGCTCACGGTACCAGGTACCTGTTCAATTAATATCTCTACATTACTTTATTCATTTTCGTTCTCGGATTTTTCTATCTTATCGGCGTCCCCTAAAGAAGGACCCCGAGCAGAAGAGTGTCTTCAGTAGCCAGGCGGAGTTCATAACCTCGGCATAAGAGCGCTCATGGTACCAGATTTAATCACCCGCCTCGGCAACCTGAGGATCGGGCTCAAAGTTCGCTGAAGAATCTTTGATTAGCGAAGTCCTATGGCTCGGTCGAATTCTGAGCTAAGCTCGAAAAGATCCCTCCGAGCCCGAGCGTATCCTAGACATAGTCATCGTTATAGTGCTGGTCTTAGGACCTAGGCTCGGCTGTGCCGAGTCTTAACGCAAGTTCGGTTATATGGCGGACGAAGTTGGAGCCGTAGAGCCTAATTCCTTTGATATAAAAGCAGATTCGAACGAAAGATCTTTAGCCAGCCAAAAATGAAACCAAAGCACAAGTCACAAGTCATAACAAATGTATATTCATTTCAAAAAGCCCGTAGGCCTAGTACAAGAGCTCGGACTCGGCCTTAACAAGTATAGAGGCCGCTCCGGCTTACAAAAAAAAGAAGATAGGAAAAAGGAGAAAACTACACTGAGGGCTCAGGCCCGGCGACTTCAGGAGCGGTTGGCTCCTCTGCGGTCGAGGCCTCCACGGTAGCTTCGGGAGCTGCCTCGGTGACCTCGGGAGCGATCTCACCTTCTTCAGCTTGACCCTCCTGGTCGGCCCCGCCAGAGGTTGGAACCTCTGCCTCCGCCTCCGCTTCTGGATTTTCGACCCCAGCGCCTGGTTGAAGCAGGCTAAGGTCGAAGTCTGGAAGAAGTCGCCGCAACTGGTTGCGGAAGTCCTTGAAACCCTGGATGAGCCCGTTGACGCCTTCCTCTTCCATCAAGTCGCGAAACTCTTCCGACTCACGGAAGAGCTTGACGGCGTCCTGGGCCTGCTCCCGGGCCTCCTTTTCCCGAGCCTCATGGTAGGCGGCCTTCCGCTCCAAAGTCTTTATTTCTCTTTCACGGTCCGCGAGCAGAGATTGCACGTCAAGTAGACGGATCTCGAGATCTTGGACCTTTATTCGAGCCTCCCCCACCTCCTGTTCGCGTATAGCGAGCGACGATTCGGCCTCCGTCCGACGGGCCTCCGCGGTGCGCACTTCAGACCTAGTCAAAGTGTGCGCGCCCTTCTCCTCTTTAAGTTCGGCGACCAGAGCCCGAACCTCGTCCTCGGCCGCCCCTAGCTTCGCTTGAAGCACTTTCTGCTCGGCCTCGGATGCGAGGAACTTCGTTTCGGCCTCCTCACGCCCCCTTTGATGCCTTCGGGCCCGGTCCCGATAGTCCTGAATGATGTGAATCATCGTTTCGGTCTCGTGGAGGCGCTGCAAGAGGGACATGTAAGAAATAGTTTTAAGCCGAAACACAAATTTGCACAGAGATAAAAGCTGACTTACTCGGATGGAGGAGCAAATAGTGGAATCCATGAACTCGCCATAGTTCATGGACCGGATCTTGGCCTGGTCGGCCGGGAGCAGCGCGACCCGGAGAACTTCGCGCGCCACTTGTACGCTGTCGAGGGCCGAGTCGCCCTCAAAGACGGCCCATCCAGGAGCATATGGCACCCGCTCCTGGGGGCCCGATGAACCCGCCAGGCCGGCCTCGGCCGGCCTGGGTGCAGCCGACCCCGTCGCTTCCTGGCTATTCCCCGGCTCGGAACCGGAGAGTTGGGGTCGGATTGGCGGCCAACTTGACCGCCGCATGGTAGAAGAGGGGCGCGCGAGCGCCAAATCTGTCGAAGTCCTCCCTCCCTGGTCGGAATTTGGAGCTTCCTGCCGACCAGGGACTTGCGAAATGGGCACCGGGCATGGAAGTGCCATCGTGGCTCCGCCAGAGCCTGCGCCCTCTCCCCGACCAGCCTCAAGGCGCGCGGGGCGAGGAGCGCGCGCCTCAACTGAGGTGGTAGCCGAGGTCTTCGCTTTCTTCCTCGGCTCGATCGGTTCTCCCGAGAGCTCGGCCGCTCTCTTTTGGAACCGGGCGTATAGGACCTCGCTCTTGGTCACCATTTTTGCGATATCTGCAAGGACAAGCAGGATTAAAACTTAGAAACTGTAATAAAATAGAAAAAACACCTTAAGGCTACTCTTACCATGGGGACGCGCCGAGCTCAGCCCAACATTTACTAGAGCGTCCTCACTGATGAGGCCGTTCAGTAAGATGCCGCCCCCGAGGCTGCGGATGGCGTCGAGGACCCCCTGCTCACGCGAAGAAAGCCTGGGGACTTTGTTGACAGATTTGAGATGGGTTGGCCCCCATCCAGGGTCAAAACCCCACGGCCGCTCAGACCCCAGGAAGAAGAACTTCTTCTTCCAGTCGTGGATGGACGAGGGGGCACCATGGAAGAGTGGCTGACCCACCCGAAGGGCGATATAGAGCCACTCTCCGTCTCCCGGATTCAACTTTAGCACAAAAAGTCGCCGGAAGACGTTAACAGAGGTCGGAATCCCTTGCAGTAAGCACAGCGACAGAAAACCGATCACTGTTCTCCAGGCGTTCGGAGCAAGTTGCGCCGGAACCAATTGGTATTCCGTCAGCAACTCATTCACGAAGCCGTGAAGAGGAAACCGTAGGCCGGCCCAGAGTGATTCCAGATACACTCCAATCCGGCCTACCGGAGGGTCAGTCACCCGATCCCCCTGCCTGGCGGGTTCCAACCGGAACCCTTGAAGGGGAAAAAACCACTCCTCGGTCATTTCCACCTCCAGTACACTCATGGTGGACTCGACTTCATTTGGACCGGAACCCATTAGGAAGAAGGAAAAGGGACTCTGGAAGGAAAAGAAGGGGGAAAGGGACCTGTGAGACGCCGGGAACAAAAAACCTCGGACTGAGAAAAGCTGAAGGAAGAAGACGATAAAAGAGGAGGAGAAAGCCAGGTGAGGGTTTATATAAATCCCTCCAACGGCCCAGATCATCGAGAAAAAACGCTGCTCCTCATTCGGATTACGACGCGTGTCAACCCAAAAGATAAAACGCCGCATTTATTCCGGGCTGACGCCTCGAACACAGAAGCGCCTTATCGAATCATACGGCCCCATCATGAGCCCACGACGCGAGGACGCTTCGGAGAAGGCATCCCAATAATGAGGCCTTTTCGGAAAAGGAGAAACGCCGCCTATTAAAGGCATCTCGAAGCGCCCGATAATTCGAAAAACGCGCAATAACTTTAAAATTTCCAAATCCATAATGACCCAACCAAAACTACTTCCCGCGCTCAAGCTGGTAGCCAGCTAGAACTAGGAAGTCGGGGGGTAGTGTTGGGAGATTACCCAAGTCACAACACCTCGGAGGCGCTCGACCGAAGAGCGCCGACCAGAGAGGCGCCCGGCCGAAGAGCGCCGACCAGAGAGGCGCCCGGCCGAAGAGCGCCGACCAGAGAGGCGCCCGACCGAAGAGCGCCGACCAGAGAAGCGCTCGACCGAGGAGCGCCGACCAGAGAGGCGCTCGATTAGAAAGCGCCGACCAGGAGCAACCCCGCCACAGGACATTCCGCTAAGTGACCTGCTCGGCTCAGTAACCTGCTCGGCTCAGCACCTCTGCTGAGCCCATGCCTTAGCCAAATACTCAATCTCCGCCTAATCCTTCAACAGGTCTAACAATCAAGCACACGACTCCACTACAATCTGCCGCCATCAAAGCACGGGATCTCCACAGGAACTCGGAATGACCTGCCATAAATGCATAAGACCCCCTCGGGCCTCCGATGCACTCAGTCATTAAATGAACACGGCCCAAGACGATCTCCGGATCACTGAGCCATCAAAGCATATGGCTCACCCTGACCGCCGGTTCATTCAAATTAATGCATTTACCATCTACGGATCCCAGGCCTACCACGACCGGCGGTTCAACCACCTTAACGGGCCTGGCCGACCGTGACAGCTCCCTGACTCCGGCCTGATCCGGCCTTATTCTCCCCAACGCCATTAATGAGCGCGATCGTGCCCAATTATTGCAAAAGGAGACAAACTCCCTTGTCACCTCCCAGGTAATACTATATCCCTCTATAAAAGGAGGACATTCAAAGAGAGAAGGGGAGGAGGGGGGATAGATACAAAAAAGACACGGAGAAAAAAGGAAGGAGGTTCTCTTCCTTTACTCCCCCACATATTAGCCCCCTCTGACTTAAGCTTCGGAGGGCCGGCGCCGGAAAACCCGGCCACCGGCTTTTTGCAGAATCCTCCGGGAGGACGCCGCCCGTCGACGCACTGCCGTCCACCGCCCCAGGCAAGCGGAGCTCCTCCCTTCTCGCTTCGCGGCAGCCCCCGGGTCCAATTTCCAGCAACAGATACTAAACACAATATTTGCGGGGTCACCTTAGAACAAGAAATTCGTCGCCTATCCATGTACCGCGAACAAAAATCATATGGGAGGGATGTTAGAATAATTTCAAAATATGGACTTACACTGATTGCGTATTTTTGTTTTATAAAACGGATTAGACGTATGGCTTAAAATGATACTATCGTTAAGCCCAATATGATGTGTGATTATTTTGTTTTAATATGTCTTCCGCATATATATCTCTCAAATTTGAATACGGTATTATTGTGATTCTAAATTTTAGTATGTTATTTATTATTTTTATAATTAACAATTGGTATCAGAGTCTCCATGCTAGAATTAGAATCCTTCGTATATAATTATTATTTTATCTAAATTTATGGATTAATTTTATGCACCGGTGAATGAAACTTCTGCGGAAATCTACATGACTTTTCCCCGATAATCAAATATCAGATTTAATTTAAATTTAAATTTGCCAGAACATGATTGTATATTATTTTCGGATTAAAAAAAAAAAAAAAAAAAAAAAAAAAAAAAAAAAAAAAAAAAAAAAAACCCTCCCTGTTTCCTTCTCCCGCAGACTTCATCTTCCTCCCTACTTCATCTGCTTCCATCTTCCCGTTTCAAATCCCTTATAGATCTAAACATGGAGGATGATGAAACAAAAAAAAAAAAAGACAAGAGGAGAAGAGCCCTCTGCTTTTTTTTTTTCCTCTCCCGCAGAGGCCTTGCCTCCCCTTCTCTTGCGGCCGGGAACCGCCGTCCCGCGGCTGGGGGGGTTGCTTCCGGCCGCCGCACGGCCGCCGCGCGCCTCCTGGCGCCGCGGCGGGCCTGAGGACGTCACCGGCCACTCGCAGTGGCCGGCATGGTGTCGACCACAGGTTGTTTTTTTTTTTTTAAAAAAAAAAAAAGGGAGGAGGGCCTTCCTCTCCGCTGGCCGACGCCTCTGTGCCGTGCGACGGCCGGCGGAAGGAGGCTCGCCCGCCACCACCGCGGGCGGACGGCCGCCCCACGGCGCCACAGCAGGCGGACGCCGCCGCCGCTGCGGGCCGGGGCGTTTCCCGAGCCACACCACGGCCGGCCGTGGGGCGTCGCGGCGGCCCGGGGAGCGTCGCCGGCCACTCGCAGTGGCCGGCGTGGGTGGCGGCCATGGGTGGCAGCCGCGGGCTGCCACCATGAGGCAGCCACGGGTTGCTTCCATCCCAAATAATAATAAAAAAAAAACAGGGGAGGCGGCGGTTAGAGGAAGAAGATAGAGAAAATGAAAATGATAATAAAAGAAAAACAAATAGGTTTAGGGTTTTTTTCCCTTTTGATTGGGCTTGGCCTACTAAGCCTAACCTGAATAGGTCCATAATTGCATTTTGGGCCTTTTATTTAATCAGCCCATGTTTATTTCATTTTGCGTTTTAATAGACCAGAATGGGTTTTGGGCCTGGGGCTAAAAATTAGTAACCCATTTAATTATTATTTAAATACTGAATAATTTGAATTAGGCCCTCATGCATATTAATTATTAAAATATTAAATTTTGGACATATCTTGCTGCCATATATGCCTTTTGTAATTAACATCTTTGTTTAATCAATCATATGTATTTTTGATTATGTTTGAAGCATGTTTAATGATTATATTTTGTCACATAAACTATTATTTTTGTGATTGAAATTTGTTGGGCATAAAGACTATCCTTATTTTTCCATTAAGAGAATATTTTGAAATTGAAGTGGGTGGTAGTCACCAAAGTGGCACACACACTGATATTTATCTGATTTTCTCAAAAAAAAAAGGTAGGATTGCATTTTGCCAAATCATTGAATGCAATATCTTGTCCGAAGGTGTTATTGTGTATAATGATTTGGAAAAATGACATGAAGTGATTAATGGGATTGCATTAGCCTAGAATCATTCTTCTGCCCAAAGGTGATGGTGTTTCGAAAGCTGATGTAATTTTGTTAATTAGCTTCATGATATGTTTTAAGAGTACCTTATAGCGTGTTGTATTGTTAGCCCAAAAGCGACTCTACAATGATGCACCGAGGCTCTTACCGTAATTAAACTTATATGTTTTTCAAGTTGATTACGGACTATCTAATTAATAACCCAAGTTGATTAGATAGATAGGTTATCATCCATTGATTGCATGCATCACTTTTGGATGATATTAAATAAAATATGTTGTTTCCGCAGTTTTGAATGCCTCTTCCCTATCAAGCCAATTGTCTACCGTTGAAACCTTGACTGGAAATAATTATGTGAGATGGAAACGAGACATAGAAATAGCACTGGGTCTCTTGGGTTTAAATTTTGCTTTGTAGGAGCAGCCTTCAAAACCAACAGATAAGAGCACTATCGAATACAAAGCTGAGTATGTCAAATAGGAAAGAGCTAACAGGCTATGTTTGAAGATTATCAAGCGTTCCATATCTGATTCCATTATGGGTGCTATACCGGACCACGACAATGCTAAAAAAAATTTGGATGCTATAGGACAGCGATTTGTTGAATCCGATAAGGCTGAGACTGGGGACCTAATGAATAAATTTATGAATATGAAATATGATGGTGTTTGTGGGGTTAGGGAGTACATCATGAATATTGCTGCACATAAATTCTAAATTGGAAGCCCTCAAAGTTCCCATTGTAGAGTCTTTTCTTATCTATCATATTCTTAATAGCCTTCCTAACCAGTTTAATCAGCTTAAAGTTGCTTATAATGCCCAGCGTGACAAATGGGATTTGAATGATTTGATTGCTGTGTGTGCCCAAGAGGAGTATAGAATACGTCGTGAGACTGTTGAAACTGTGCAACTGACCCATCAGCCTTCTCAGAATAAGAGGTCTTCTCATAATCGTAAGGGCAAGTTCCATAAGGGCAACAAACCTCACTACAATCAGCAGAACAAAGGGTCTGGGGGCAGACTTCTGGTGGTCCTAAAGGAATTATAAAGAAGAATGACAAATGTAAATTCTGCAAAAAGAAGGGTCATTGGCAGAAGGATTGCTTTAAGTTTAAGGCTTGGTTGGAGAAGAAGAAGACTTCATCAGGTATCTCCTTGGCTTTGGTTTGTTTTGAGTCTTATTTGGTAGATGTACCTTTAAATTCTTGGTGGATAGACTCTGGTGCAAGTATTCATATCACTAATTCCTTACAGGGATTAATAAGGAGACGGAGGCCAAGTGAGAATGAAGTGAACCTATGCGTTGGAAATGGAGTTCAAGTTAAAGTTGAGTTTATAGGAGCATTGAAGTTATCCTTGGAGTCTGGTTTTTCTCTTGTTTTGGAAAATATATTTTTTGTACCGACGATGAGACGGAATTTAATTTTTGTGTCAAAGCTTGATCAGTCTGGATTTTCTTTTAAATTTAGTAATGGAATGATTGAACTATTTTATGACTCTAGTATGGTTGGACATGGTATTTTGTGTGATGGTTTGTACAAATTGAATTTGGCTTCAGTTGATGAAGTCTCTTGTGTTACTAAAGTTAGAAAGAAAAGGGCTTTAATTCGTGAATCATCCTCTATATTATGGCATAAGCGTTTAGGGCACATTTTAAGAGAGCGAATGGAGAGATTGATGAAAGTTGAGATTCTACCCTCTCTGAATTTTTCGGATTTTGGCACTTGCATAGATTGCATAAGGGGAAAGCTAACTAAAACTACAAGAAAGGGATCCACTAGAAGCGATGGTCTTTTGGATCTAATTCACACCGATATTAGTGGACCGTTACCTTCTACTATATGTGGGAACAAATATTTCATAACCTTCATTGATGATTTCTCGCGTTATGGTTATGTTTACTTAATTAATGATAAATCCCTTGCTCTTGAAAAATTCAAGATATTTAAAATGGAAGTTGAAAAACAATGTGGGAAAAGTATTAAAGTTGTGAGATCTGACCGTGGTGGTGAATACTATGGTAAGTATGACGAGTCTGGTCAGAACATGGGTGATTTTGCAAGATTTTTACAACAAAGTGGGATAGTCCCTCAATACACAATGCCAGGAACACCTGAGCAAAATGGTGTTTCTGAAAGGCGTAATCGAACTCTAAAGAATATGGTCAGGAGTATGATGAGTAGAACAAATTTGCCAGAATTCTTATGGGGTGAAGCATTGAAATCTGCCATGTACATTCTGAACAGGGTTCCTAGTAAAGCTGTTGAGAAAACTCCTTTTGAATTGTGGACAGGTCGTAAACCCAGTTTAGCCCATTTTAGAGTTTGGGGCTGCCCAGCTGAGGTTAGGATTTATAATCCTACCGGAAAGAAATTAGACCCCAAATCTACACCAGAATTTATAGATCAAAGGGCTATAAGTTCTATTGTCCTAATCGTGGTACTAGAATTATTGAGTCCATTATGGCGAAATTTTTGAAAAATGATATTGGTAATAGTGAGAGTTCTGTGTTAAAGAAAACTTTTGCTGTACCGGATCAAGTTGTGGTTCTAATTTCCATTGTACAAGAAAGAGTTATTTCTCAGCCGAATGCAACGATTAATGAAAGACTTGGGCATCAAGAAGAGCATCACATTCCTTCTCCAACTATAGTTGAGTCATTTTCTGAACTACAGGTTAGGAGATCACAAAGGGAAAGAAGGTCAGCCTTGCCTAATGACTATATTATCTATTTACTAGAGAGTGATTTTAATATTGAGCGTAACATTGATCCCGTCCCTTATAAAAGAAGCATTAACAAGACTTGACTCGGATAAAGAACTGAATGCCATGGAAAATGAAATGTTTTCTATGAAGAGAAATAGAGTTTGGGAACTTGTTGAACTTCCACCACATGTTAAGGCCATAGGTTGCAAATAGGTTTACAAATTCAAGTAAGACTCAAAAGGGAATATTGAAGCACAAAAAGCTAGATTGGTTGTAGGGTTCACTCGTCGAGAGGGCATCGACTATAATGAGATTTTTTCACTGGTTTCATCTAAGGATTCCTTTAGAATTATCATAGCACTTGTAGCACACTATAATTTGGAGCTTCATCAAATTGATGTTAAGACAGCGTTTTTAAATGGATATCTCTGTGAAGAAGTTTATATGAGGCAACCTAAAGGTTTTGTCATAGAGAAAAAAAAAATTTGGTGTGTAAGTTGAACAAATCCATACATGGGCTCAAGCAAACATCTCGATAATGGTTTTTGAAATTTGATGAAGTTGTGCTTCTCTTGGTTTTGTTGAAAATACAGTGGACCAATGCATTTATCTCAAGATCAGTGGGAGAAAATTTATTTTTCTTATTTTGTATGTGGATGATATTTTACTTGCCAGCAGTCACCTAAGGTTACTTCATGAGTCAAAGAAAATGTTATCTGCTAATTTTGAAATGAAAGATCTTGGAGAAGCTTATTTTGTTCTTGGAATTGAGATACAGCGTGATAAAGATCGTGGCTTGTTGGGACTTTCACAGAAGACATACATACGACGCATCCTAGAGAGGTTCAATATGCAAAACTGTGCACCCGGTGATAAACCTATTGTAGAAGGGGATAAGTTTAGCAAAACCCAGTGTCCAAGGAATGAACTTGAAAGAAAATCTTTGAAGAACATACCGTATACAAATGCTGTAGGGAGCCTGATGTATGCTCAAGTTTGCACTAGACCAGACATAGCCTATGCAATGAGTGTCCTTAGTAGATTTCAATCGAATTCAGGACAAGAGCATTGGAAAGCAGCTAAGAAAGTTATGAGATATTTGAAAAAGACTGAAGGTTATATGCTTACCTTTCAGCGTACAGATCATCTTGAGGTGGTAGGCTACTTAGATTCTGATTTTGCAGGATGTCAAGATGATCTGAAGTCAACTTCAGGTTATGTTTTTATGATGGTTGGTGGTGCTATTTCTTGAAAAAGTATTAAGCAAACTCTAGTGGCTTCCTCTACTATGCAGGATGAATTTGTAGCATGTTATGGAGCTACGGTCCAAGCCATTTGGTTAAAGAATTTTATTTCGGGATTGAAAGTTGTTGATTCCATCTCGAGACCAATTACCATCTACTGTGATAATAATGCAGCCGGTGTTCTTTTCAAAGAATAACAAAAGTTCTGGTTGCTCTAAGCATATAGACATCAAGTACTTGGTGGTCAGAGATAAAGTTAAAGAAGGACAGACAAAAATAGAGCATGTAAATACAGAGGCACTGATTGCTGACCCATTGACTAAGGAACTCGCAACGAAAGTCTTTAAGATACATATTGCTAATATGGGCATTGTGGAAACCCTTGATGTTTTTGGTTAGTGGAAGTTATTTATGTAAAAGAACTATATTTTGGCTTGATCCCCTTTACAGGGGATGTAGGCAACCCATATGCTTCGAGTACAACCTCTTTCAATAATAATAATATTTATCTTCCTATTTATAATTTTGTATTTTGTGCACAGAAATTATAATTATGTTTGAGCATGCATTTCACATATGTCTTTTATTATGATATCATTTTGATCTCAAGATATAATGCATAAAGACATGATGTGAGTCTCTTTTGAGACATGTGGCTTTTTTGGAAGTATTTATGAGGACCGATATGAATTAGCACACCTTTGATCACATTTTGGTGCTAAGTTCATACTACATACTACCACATTGGTTGGAGGATGGGGATCCATGTCGATAAGGATGTTGGCATTTGTAGCTATGGAGTGGTCTTACATCGATTAAATGGTGTAACAACTTCCATGTTTAATGTTGATATTCTTGTTGGACCGGATCATGTATCCAGGGTGATTATCATTTGAGCTATATGTGTGGCCACTTTTGTAGTCTAACCCGAGAGTCGTTTTCAAAACAAAGTTTTTAAATTAATATGACAATCCGTGTTCGCCCAAGTGGGAGAATGTTAGAATAATTTCAAAATATGAGCTTACACTGATTGCGTATTTTTGTTTTATAAAATGGGTTAGACGTATGTTGACCCCCTAATGGATTTTGATGAATACAAAACACTAGAGTATAATTCCATTTATCTTAACAATTTAATTGAGAATTTCAGGTGATTAATTAATAATATTGTTAAGAAATATCTAGGCAAGTTCCCATAATTTTTAAGGATTTATTGAAGAATTTTTTAGTTGAAGAAAATAGATCAGGGACAGCCGAGACGTCTTCGGGTTGTCTCAGAGACGTCTCTGGCACAAACAGGAAGAACTGGCACGTCTGGAGACGTCCCCGGCACCTGGCGAGGCGTCTCGCAGGGTCGGAGTCGACTCTCTCAGAGGCGGCAGAAAGGCCGATTTCAAGGGATGCGCGCGAGTCGTCTCCACAGGACGCGGAGTCGTCCCCGCGAGTAAAAAGCAGACTTCTGGAGTCGTCCCCGAGGTAGCGGAGTCGACTCTCTCAGGGTATTCCAGAGGATGTCTTTTTCGATGATAAGGCAGCGGAGACGTCCCCTGAAAAAGCGGAGTCGACTCTCTCAGAGAATTCCAGAGGACTTGTTTTTCGAAGATAAAACAGCGGAGTCGTCTCCGAGGCAGCGGAGTCGTCCCCATGCAAAAAGTGCAAACATCCCGAGACGTCTCCGTAAAGTGCCGAGGCGACCCTCTCAGAAAAACAGAAAAACAAGCATTCAAACGGTTCATCATCAGAGTCGTCCTCGTAAAGCGCCGAGTCGACCCCAAACAACGTCAAAAGAAAAATTTTACAGCCGAGACGTCTCGCGTTGAAGCGGAGACGTCTCCGGAGCGCCTGGGACGCGACTGACACCTTTTTGCAGGTTTGTTTGAATTTCAAACGTTTCTTTCTTTGTGTCTAACGGCTATATTTGCTTTTTGGGCTATAAAAGGGAGCTCTTAAGTGCCTTCCAAAAAAACTTCTCACCAACCTAACATAAGATCATTCAAGAGAGAAGAAAGAAAAAGAGGTTCAAGGGAGTTAGTGCATTCAAGTGAAGAAATCAAGTGCCTTCAAGCTTTCCAACTGATTTCGTGCTCAACTACTCTCTCCCGCTCGGCATTCAAAGCTCACATTCAAGCCAACGCAATCCACATCGGAAGAACCACCACTTCCCACGCTTCCAACGGCTAAAAGGGTTCTTCCGGGTTTTATTATTTCTCACTGTTTTATTTGCTTCTTAAGAGCTTTTGAATCCTTGTAAAACTTTTCATTATTGTGCTTGTTCCAGTCAAGGGACTTGGAACAAGGGAAAGGCGTCCCAAGCCTAGGTGAAATTGGGGGTGGTAGGGTTCGTTGTTAGCCCGGTGTAAAACAACGAGTTGGGTAGTGCACTCGCAAAACTACCGGACTGTAATCTTGGATTATAGTGGAAATTCCCAAAGGTGCTTTGGGGAGTGGATGTAGGAGCAGTGGAAGCTCCGAACCACTATAAAACCTTGTGTTTGCGATTGTCTGTTTTCATACCTCTATTTTTACTTTAGCTCATACATTTGTGTGTTTTATTTTTAATTGGACAAAAAGTTTTAAAACACCCAATTCACCCCCCTCTTGGGTGACCATCTCTGGGCAACAAGTGGTATCAGAGCAGGTGCTCTGTGTATTTCTTGAAGACCTAACCGTCTTGGCCAAAGATCTAGATGGCAACACCCTTCAACAATATTCCTGCTGAGGGGCAGGCAACCAATAGACCTCCACTCTTCAATGGGACAAATTATACCTATTGGAAGACTAGAATGAGGATCTTTATTCAAGCACAAGATTATGCCTTGTGGAGGGTCATAATCAAGGGACCACACGAACCATCTCACATGGTTAATGGCATTCAAATTCCCAAACCTGAGGAGGATTGGGATGAGAATGATAACAGGATGGTTCAACTCAATGCTAGAGCCATGAACTCATTATTTTGTGCTCTAGATGTGAATGAATTTAATCAAGTCTCCACATGTAGTTCCGCTAAGGAAATATGGGATAGGCTTGAAGTTACCCACGAGGGTACAAATCAAGTCAAAGAATCTAAAGTGAACATTCTAGTTCACAAGTATGAGTTATTTAAGATGGAACCCAACGAAACCATCTCATGCATGTTCACACGCTTCACCGATATAATAAATGGTCTAAAGAATTTGGGCAAATCCTACACTAACCCAGAACTTGTGAGTAAAATTCTCAGGTCCTTGCCAAAAGCATGGGAAGCGAAGGTCACGGCAATCGTGGAAGCTAAAGACCTCAACACATTGGGACTTGAACAACTATTGGGCTCATTGATGACGCATGAGCTCACAATGAAGCAACATGAAGAAGAGTTGCCAAAGAAGAAGACAATCGCACAAGGCTACTTCGAGTGTGTGTGAAGAAGAAAGTAGTGAGAGTGAAGAAGAAAGCGAAGATGAGGACTTGGGTTTAATAGTAAGGAAATTTAAGAAATTCATGAGAAGAAAGAAACCCTTCCCAAGAAAGAAGTTTGGAGGGAGAAATGATTGGGAAAAGGAAAAAGAAAAGGAAAGAGACCCAATCATTTGTTATGATTGCAAGAGACCGGGACACATCCGTTCCGAATGCCCTCAACAGAAGAAGCATTTTGGAAAGAAGAAGAAGAAGGCATTGAAAGCAACATGGGATGATAGTGACACATCATCCTCCGAGGAAGAGAAGGAAGAGACCGCCAATTTGTGCTTCATGGCATTCGAAGACGATGAGGTAAGTCATAGCTCAACTACAAATTTTACTTTAGAAGAATTATATGAAGCTTTTCAAGAACTCATGAGTGATTGTAGTATGTTAGGAGCAAAGAATAAAGAATTAAAAGCCTCCAATCAAAAACTAAAGGATGATATTGAAAACCTATTGATTGAGAAGGAGAGCTTCAAAAATGTTAATACCATTGACCTAGAAAATAAAAATTCAAAACTTAGCATTGAAAATGAAATGGCAAAAACACAAATTAAGGAATTAAATCTAAAAGTTAAATTCCTACTCAATAGTAATACCTTACTTGCGCAAAATGTTGAACTCCTTAAAAAGGATAAGGAAGAATTAGTTAAAGAAAATGTGGATCTCAAGAATGAGGTACATAAGTACAAACCAATTGTTGAAAAATTTACACATAGCTCTGAAAAGTTAAATCTTATTCTATCCAATCAAAGAGCTGTTTTTAATAAAGCCGGTCTAGGATATAAAACTAGCAAACAACAAAAGTATCTAAAGAATTTTTTTGTGAAAGCAAAAGATGTCAAATCTGAAAAACCTACATGCTTTCATTATGGAAAAAGTGGACATAAAGCCTACTCTTGCATTCAAAGAAAGATTCAAACTAACAAGAGTACATTTGTAAGAGGTAAAAACATAACTAAAGTGTGGGTGCCTAAGGGAACCAACTATACTAACCAAGAAAGACCCAAGAAGACTTGGGTACCTAAGAGCATCATTTGATTATTTTGCAGGTATGCCTTGCAGCCGGAAATAGAAAGAGAATGTGGTATCTTGATAGTGGTTGCTCAAGGCATATGACCGGTGACAAGAGTCTCTTCGTCACCTTGAAATCAAAAGAAGGAGGAGTAGTCACATTTGGAGATAATGCTAAAGGTCAAATCGTTGGTGTTGGTAAAATCTCCATATCACCCTCCTCTTTTATTGACAATGTATTGTTAGTTAATGGACTAAAACATAATTTATTAAGTATAAGTCAATTTTGTGACAAGGGCTTTAAAGTGTCATTTGAATCATCACTATGCATAATTAGTAGTCCAATTGACAATGAGATCATACTCACAGGACATAGGCATGGAAATGTTTACATGGTAGATCTTGATGATCTTAGCATGAAGGATGGCCAATGTCTTGTAGCCATGGATCCCAAAGTTAATGAGACTAGTTGGTTATGGCATCGTAGGTTAGGGCATGCTAGCATGGATTTAATCTCTAAATTAATTACAAAAGATCTAGTCAAAGGACTACCAAAAATAGACTTTGAAAAGAACAAAATTTGTGCTGCATGTCAATTAGGGAAACAAACAAGAAGTTCTTTCAAGTCTAAGAACATAGTCTCAACATCAAAACCCTTAGAACTAATTCACATGGATTTGTTTGGACCCACTAGAACTGCTAGTCTAGGGGGTAAGAAATTTGGTCTTGTAATTGTTGATGATTTTTCACGTTTTACATGGGTTTCATTTCTTGCACATAAAGATGAGTCCTTTTCCGCTTTTATCAAGTTTCATAATAGGGTTTCGAATGAACTCAATCTTAAACTAAAAGCAATTAGGAGTGATCATGGTACCGAGTTTGAAAATCAACACTTTGAAAAATTTTGTGACGAAAATGGTATCAATCACAATTTCTCGGCCCCTAAGACACCCCAACAAAATGGGGTGGTAGAAAGGAAGAATCGCACACTAGCAGATATGGCTCGTACCATGTTGTGCGAATCGGATCTACCAAAATATTTTTGGGCTGAAGCGATAAATACTGCATGTCACATTTTAAACCGTGCATTAGTCAGATCTATCTTAAAGAAAACACCTTATGAGTTGCTGAATAATAAGAAGCCAAATATATGTTACTTTCATGATTTCGGTTGTCGGTGTTTTATGTTAAACAATGGAAAGGACAATCTAAGTAAATTTAGTGCTAAGTCAGATGAGGGGATCTTCTTAGGTTATTCCTCATCTAGTAGAGCATACAGGGTCTTCAACAAGAGAACTCTCGTTGTTGAAGAATCCATTCATGTTGTTTTTGATGAAGCTAATGGAGATTCTTCTAGAAAAGAAGAAGATAGTGATGCAGGTATACTTGAAGACAGAATGAAGGAGTTCTCCATACAAGACAAACAACTTGAAGATGAAGTCAAGGAAGATACAATTCAGCAAGATGAAGAAGATCAACCTCAAGCAAGAAATCAAGATCTTCCGAAGGAATGGAGGTATGCACATGGTCATCCAAGGGATTTAATCCTTGGTGATCCCTCACAAGGGGTAAGGACAAGATCCTCTCTAAGAAATACTAGTAATTATCTTGCTTTCATTTCACAAATAGAGCCTAAGTCACTAGAGGAAGCCGAAAAGGATGAAAATTGGATAAATGCTATGCAAGAGGAATTAAATCAATTTGAAAGAAATCAAGTTTGGACTCTAATGAAAAGACCCCCTAATGTTTCAATCATAGGCACCAAGTGGGTGTATAGAAATAAACTAGATGAAGATGGAATAGTTATAAGAAACAAAGCTAGACTAGTTGCCAAAGGCTATAATCAGGAGGAAGGAATAGATTTTGATGAAACTTTTGCTCCTGTTGCTAGGTTAAAGGCTATTAGGCTACTTTTGGCATATGCTTGCTTCATGGATTTTAAACTCTATCAAATGGATGTAAAAAGTGCATTTTTAAATGGTTATATAATGGAGGAAGTTTATGTAGGACAACCTCCAGGTTTTGAAAACCACTTACATCCAGATTATGTTTATAAATTACATAAAGCATTGTATGGACTGAAGCAAGCCCCTAGGGCATGGTATGAAAGATTAAGTAATTTCCTAATTGAAAATAAATTTAAGAGAGGAAATGTAGACAAAACCCTCTTCATTAAAAAAAAAGGAAATGACTTATTACTTGTACAAATTTATGTGGATGATATAATTTTTGGTGCTACTAATGATAGTCTTTGTCAAGAGTTTGCCAAGCTTATGCAGGGAGAATTTGAAATGAGCATGATGGGTGAGCTCAACTTCTTCCTTGGGCTACAAATAAAACAATCAGAGGAAGGCATCTTCATCAGTCAGTCCAAATATATCAAGAAAATGTTAGAAAAATTCAAGATGAAGGATGCAAAGGAAATCAGCACACCCATGGGCTCAAGTTGCAAGCTTGACAAAGATGAAAAAGGTAAAGTATAGACTGCAAATTGTACAGAGGTATGATAGGCTCTTTACTTTACCTTACTGCTAGTAGACCAGACATATTATTCAGTGTTTGTATGTGTGCTAGATACCAAGCATGTCCTAAGGAATCACACTTGCAAGCTGTTAAAAGAATTTTTAGATATCTAGTAGGGACATCTAATGTAGGCTTATGGTATTCTAAACAATCTGACATAAATTTAATTGCTTATTCCGATGCTGATTTTGCCGGGTGCAAACTCGACAGAAAAAGCACAAGTGGCACATGTCAATTCTTGGGTGCTAGTTTGGTTTCTTGGTTTAGCAAGAAACAGAATTCAGTTGCCTTGTCCACAGCTGAGGCTGAGTACATTGCAGCTGGAAGCTGTTGTGCCCAAGTTCTATGGATTAAGCAACAACTTGAAGATTTCGGTATCAAAATGGACAATATACCAATTAGATGTGATAATACAAGCGCAATTAATTTAACAAAAAATCCTGTCCAACACTCAAAATCAAAACATATAGAGATTAGGCATCACTTTATTAGGGATCATGTGCTGAAAAATGATGTGATGATTGAGTATTATGTACTGAAAATCAATTGGCCGATATCTTTACAAAGTCCCTTTGTAAAGATAGGTTCAACTATTTAAGGAATGCTTTGAGCTTGTATGATCCTAGCAAATAAATTGAACTTGTATTGCAATGCTTTGCTACTCAAACTAATAATCCATCTCAAAGTCACAAATAGCAAACCTAGTATCTATTAAGTGAAAGCATGAATCTATCTAAGTTAAATGACGAACTGTTTGACTTTCCGGAGGATGGTTACCCTCCCTTGGACTCTTCATGGAGATATTTTCAGAGCCTATTTCATAGGTATTCGAAATTTGGTCAAACATTCCTCATTTCAATATTAATAATTCAAAAAATTATTATCAAACTTTTATAGGGTATATTATTAAAGGGAAGGATCACAAACAAACTCACTCTATATTCACCAAAAGAAATCATGTTGATTAGTGTGGTTAAATAAAATAAATTGGGAAAAGATAGAATTCAGTCTGAAATTTTTCAGTGCCGGAGACGTCTCTGGCAAATCGGAGAGACGTCCCCCCGGCGAGACGTCTCGCGTTAGTCGCGGAGACGTCTCGGGGACCGAACGAGGGTTTTTAAAATAGGTCGAAACAGCTCGAGCCGACCCGAGCTATCTCTTTCGTCCCCAACAAAATACAAAACCCTAGCCTCCATTTTTCTCTCCACCTCAAACCGAACCAAAACTCCCCATTTCCCTAGGATTTCCGAGCCATGGCACCTAAAAGAGCTAGGAAAACAAGTGGGAGGCGTCCTAGGGTAGCGACCGATGCCGAGGAACGGAGGGAAGAACCTTCTGCACCGTCTCCTCCGGTTGCTCCGCCAACCACGACCATTTCCTATGCGAATCGCACAGTAACCATGGGTAGGTTTATAGATTTCCATTTTTTAGAGAGTGAGGGGTTCTCTATTGGAGAGAGACTCCGTGCCCAAGGTTGGGAATATCTTTGTACTCTCAACACATCAACCTACCCCGGTCTAGTTAGAGAGATGTTTAGTAATATGGCCTTAGGGGACTCGGGGTACACTGCCTATGTCCGAGGGACATTGATAGAGATCAATGAGGATACCCTATCTAGTGTATTACAAATCCCTAAAGACGGTGAGGCTCCGACCTCACATCTCCAAAGGGAAATAGCCCTAAACCTAGTTTTAGGACGAGAGGACTGCGGCCCTCTTGATGTGGTTAACTCACAAGACCTAAATGCCGAGATGAGACTACTTTTGAGTATTGTCAACCGGGTCTTGTTTCCAAAAACCGGTCGCTTCGATTTTGTTTCGGAGCGAGATTTAGTCATCATGCACCACATCCTACTAGGGATTTCCCTAAATCTCCCTAGACTTATGCTGAACTACATTTCTATATGTCATAGGTATTCTAGGTTTAGCATACCCTATGGGATGATCTTTACCCTAGTATTCAAACATTTCAAGGTTCAAATTTCAGAAAATGAGCCTGCAAAACCCTTGAGAAACACCGACTACTATAATGAAAGCACAATGCGTAGAATGGAGTTTCACAAGGTAGATGGGTCTTGGGTCAAGGTACCAAAAAGAAAATCTCAAACCTTAGAGCCCGAGATCCCACATCAGGAGCCTGACCACCACTCTCCTCCACATAGCCACATGGCCTTCCCTGATGTACCCTCCAGCTCAGCTGGACCTTCCACATCTGTGCCTCCTCCTCCAGTCAGTGGGCCCTTCTCCCTATCAGAAGAACAGATGCGCACTTTAGCATCTGTAATATGCCAGCAGATGAGGGAGGAGATGAGATCGATGATTTCTGCTGAGTTGGCCCCCATCAAAACCTCACATGAAGGGCTTCTACAAGAGTTGAAGGAAATTAGAGCTCAGATAGAAGCTACAGCGACAGAACTAGTTCATGTGAGTGCCACCCAATCCTTCAGATCAATTGAGCTACAGGATGACTTGAAGAGCATATCAAAAAGCCTTCAAGAATTGACAAGCCCTGGAGGCAATGTGGGCACTGTGGTTGCCCAACTTAGAGGAAGAATTGAAAGGGCAAGCATTGAATTTGAAGCACTAGTGGCAGCCTTCCATCCGTCTCAGGGAGATCAGTTCAGAACACTGCTAGATTCAATTAATGCATTTATAGATGCAGCTGCTAGGGCTTATGAGCAACGTCGCCGATGAGGGACATTTTGTAGACATCTAGGGTTCATCTGTTTTTGTAAAACCCTAGGCTCATTTTGACACTTCTTTTGTATTAGGAATCAATACTTGTAATGATTTCCTCTTTTTTTAACCTTGTAATGCCTTCAAATGATTGCAATGACATATGAATGACATACAATTTCTCTTGAAATCTTGTGTTTGTTTCAAATCCTGTGGAATCAAACTTTGTGTATGTGATTCTGTGTTGTGCCATAAAAATCTCATAACATACCTTAAGTGTTCAAATTTGACACAATTTATCAATGCATATAAAACAGGGGGAGCACATCTTGTGATAACTATTTTAAACAAAAAGAGGAGTCTGAAATGAATTCCAAAACAAAGGGGGAGTGAAATGAATGCTAAATTCTTTAATAAAAATAACTTGAATATCCTTGAGTGGTTCATGGTAATATGCTGAATTCTACTAGGAATTGAGTTTTAAGTACCTAAGGATAATTTGTCCCCTTCATTGTTGATGACAAAAAGGGGGAGTAGAACCAATATGGATATTGGATATATTGGAATGCAAAATTTATGGAGTGTATTGAGTAGATATATATATATATATATATGGAGTATATGGAGTAGAACCTAAATATGGAATGCAAAATTTACACTCATACTTAAAAAATTGAATTAGAAAAAGATAAAATTGAAGAATATTGGCTTTAAGATAATTGCCCTTCTGGAAAAGAAAGGGGGAGTCAAAAAGAACTTAGCCTTCAATTGTCTTTAGCATCAATATTTCATTAATTTAAATTTTAACTTGATTCAAATTCAGTTGATATGCTAAAATTGCTTAAGAGCTATTAAGATCAATCTTATGCATAAGGATAGAACTGAAAGTTGACTATTTTGAATTATGCACACTGTATCTAGCTCAAATCAAAACATTATACTTGTACATCTGATCAAATACTGTGTATATGTTTAAATTTCGAATTTTGCATAAACTCAGTGTTTTGTCATCATCAAAAAGGGGGAGATTGTTGACCCCCTAATGGATTTTGATGAATACAAAACACTAGAGTATAATTCCATTTATCTTAACAATTTAATTGAGAATTTCAGGTGATTAATTAATAATATTGTTAAGAAATGTCTAGGCAAGTTCCCATAATTTTTAAGGATTTATTGAAGAATTTTTTAGTTGAAGAAAATAGATTAGGGACAGCCGAGACGTCTCCGGGTTGTCTCAGAGACGTCTCTGGCACAAACAGGAAGAACTGGCACGTCTGGAGACGTCCCCGGCACCTGGCGAGGCGTCTCGCAGGGTCGGAGTCGACTCTCTCAGAGGCGGAGTCGACTCTCTCAGAGGCGGCAGAAAGGCCGATTTCAAGGGATGCGCGCGAGTCGTCTCCACAGGACGCGGAGTCGTCCCCACGAGTAAAAAGCAGACTTCTGGAGTCGTCCCCGAGGTAGCGGAGTCGACTCTCTCAGGGTATTCCAGAGGATGTCTTTTTCGATGATAAGGCAGCGGAGACGTCCCCTGAAAAAGCGGAGTCGACTCTCTCAGAGAATTCCAGAGGACTTGTTTTTTGAAGATAAAACAGCGGAGTCGTCCCCGAGGCAGCGGAGTCGTCCCCATGCAAAAAGTGCAAACATCCCGAGACGTCCCCGTAAAGTGCCGAGGCGACCCTCTCAGAAAAACAGAAAAACAAGCATTCAAACGGTTCATCATCAGAGTTGTCCCCGTAAAGCGCCGAGTCGACCCCAAACAATGTCAAAAGAAAAATCTTACAGGCGAGACGTCTCGCGTTGAAGCGGAGACGTCTCCGGAGTGCCTGGGACGCGACTGACACCTTTTTGCAGGTTTGTTTGAATTTCAAACGTTTCTTTCTTTGTGTCTAACGGCTATATTTGCTTTTTGGGCTATAAAAGGGAGCTCTTAAGTGCCTTCCAAAAAAACTTCTCACCAACCTAACATAAGATCATTCAAGAGAGAAGAAAGAAAAAGAGGTTCAAGGGAGTTAGGGCATTCAAGTGAAGAAATCAAGTGCCTTCAAGCTTCCCAACTGATTTCGTGCTCAACTACTCTCTCCCGCTCGGCATTCAAAGCTCACATTCAAGCCAACGCAATCCACATCGGAAGAACCACCACTTCCCACGCTTCCAACGGCTAAAAGGGTTCTTCCGGGTTTTATTATTTCTCACTGTTTTATTTGCTTCTTAAGAGCTTTTGAATCCTTGTAAAACTTTTCATTATTGTGCTTGTTCCAGTCAAGGGACTTGGAACAAGGGAAAGACGTCCCAAGCCTAGGTGAAATTGGGGGTGGTAGGGTTCGTTGTTAGCCCGGTGTAAAACAACGAGTTGGGTAGTGCACTCGCAAAACTACCGGACTGTAATCTTGGATTATAGTGGAAATTCCCAAAGGTGCTTTGGGGAGTGGATGTAGGAGCAGTGGAAGCTCCGAACCACTATAAAACCTTGTGTTTGCGATTGTCTGTTTTCATACCTCTATTTTTACTTTAGCTCATACATTTGTGTGTTTTATTTTTAATTGGACAAAAAGTTTTAAAACACCCAATTCACCCCCCTCTTGGGTGACCATCTCTGGGCAACAACGTATGGCTCAGAATGATACTATGGTTAAGCCCAATATGATGTGTGATCATTTTGTTTTATGGACTTTAGTGCACCTTGGATGTATAGGATTAAGTCCTATTTATTGTGGTACTTTTGGTATGTAGGACAGAAAACCCAATTAGGATTTTGGAGCCTTTAATGGAAAGGCTTCTCTATGTTTCCTATATATAGGCTAAGTCTCCCTCTCCTCTCCATATGGTTGATAGCTTGCCCCATTGACGGCTACTTTTTATGAGGAGCAAGGAAGGAAAGATCCAGCCGCTATTATTTCAGATGATTGAAGATCGTATTCAATATGTCTTCCGCATGTATATCTCTCAAACTTGAATACAGTATTATTGTGATTCTAAATCTCAGCATGTTATTTATTATTTTTATAATTAACAAGGGACACTAGAGAGAGAAAGATGGGGCTTTCCCATCTAAAGCAACAACCTAAAAAGTTGGAGACTTCTCGTACTCATGGAGTCATCGGTCCTGTGGTTCAAAAAATATAAAATAAAACTGTGCACAGCATCCTCTTTCTTCCTTATTTCTATAATATATTTTTTACCGATAAACACTACATGGCCAGGTGATATGCATCAAGCAAATTAATCATTTAGTAAACCAATATACATCTTTAGGTAAATCGATACATAGTTTCTAGAACATGATGTCTACTAATGCACAGTACATGATCATGTGATACATACTTAGTAAATTAGTTATTTAGAAGCCAATGCATACCTTCAAGCAAATTGATACACAATTTTCAAAACATCATATTCACTATAATACATTATATAGTCAAGTGGTATATAGTCGTTGACTTCCTGATAGGGCTGTTAACGAGCCGAGCCAAGCCCGAGCCTCCGCAGGCTCGGCTCGGCTCGTTTCACAAATTTCCAGGCTTGGGCTCAGGCTCGCTTGGCACAGCCCGGCTCCGGCTTGAGCTCGTAAAGCTCGTTTGCCCGAGCCCGTCCCATCCCTATCCCCATCCCCGTCGGAGAGAAGAACAAGCAACCGAGCTCGGTTCGTCGTCATCCCCGTCGGAGAGAAGAACGAGCAGCCAAGCTTGGTTCGTCGTCGGAGAGAAGAATGAAGGAAAGAAAGAAAGAAAGAAAGAAAAGAAGAAGAAGAGAAGGAAGAAGGAAAGAAAGAAAGAAAAAAAGAGAGAGAAGAATGGACTCACCTTGTCGCGTGCGACGGCCGCCAGCTTCGGCCGCGAGCATCACCGGTACGGGCGTCAGCCGCGGGCACTGCCGAGGGTGCCGCGGGCACGGTCGTGGGCGCCGTCGGCTGTGGCTCGACCCTCCTGTGCGAGGGACTCCTTGGCTCCTCCCCTGATTCGCCGATGGAGGAGGGCTTCTTCTCCCGTACGTGGACTCATCGGCTCCTCCGCTGATTTGCCGATGGAGAAGGGCTTCTCCTTCCGTGCGTGGGACTCCTCGGCTCCTCTCCTGGTTCACCGGTGGAGGAGGGCTTCTCCTCCCCTCCTTTGTTGCAATGTCGCCGGTGGAGGTCTGGAGGAGTCAGTAAAGAGAGGAAAAGGGAGGGGGAGAAACGGAGAAGAAAGAGGGGGAGGGGCCTCGCTGAGTCGCTGGTGCTGGAATCTTCTTGAAAAACCGAGAAGATAAAAAAAAAAGGAGAAGGTGGAGGGAAGGGTTAACAGATTGGGTTCGGGTTAACGGGCTGAGTCTTAACCCGAACCAATCCAATTAGATTTAAAGAAATTAAATGGATTTGGATTAGCTCGGGTTGGGTCCGATTTAAATCCAACGGGGTTCAATCAGATTGGAATTTAAATTGATTAAGCCAATAAAAATTAATTTGGTTGAGTCCAAGTTTAATTGGGACCCAATTAAATCGTTAATTGAACTGAGCCCTCATTTGGGCTCGTGAGCTGCTCGGGCTCGAGCTCGGGCTCAGGCTCGGGTTTAAACGGGCCTCATTTTGGGCTCGAGCTTGAGCTCATTTGACTAACAAGCCGAGCTCGAGCCGGGCTTTTACTGAGCTGGGCCCGAGTCGAGCTCGAGCAGCTTGGCCCATTGACAACCCTACTTCCTGATATATACTACAAGTTTTTTTTTTGATACACATCTAACAATGATCTAATACACATCTCCAAGTAAATCGATACATAGTTTTCAAATTTTGCTTTTTTTTAGTATACACTATATGGCAAGGTGATACATACCAAGCAAATTAAATTATTTAACAAGTCAATACATATATCTAGATAAATTGGCGCACAATTTCAAAATATGATGTGCATTGGTATTAATACATAGTGTATAGTTTTATAACTTTGCTTAATATAAAAAAATTATATACATATTATTCATTAGATTCCTTGAACTCTTGTTGTAAAGATCTTGAAAAAGAGGAGGAAATTTGATGAAGAAAAAGAGATTTGGAAAGAAAAAGAAAGACCTCATGGATAGAATAGACGTCGTAACAATGAAAAAGATGGATGGAGAGATTTGACGAGGAAGGAAGAGGACGATGCATGAAATTTCATTCTTTTTATTTTTTTAAATTTCATGACCAACGATGCTATTAGTAGAAAAAGTTTCCAACTTTGGGACTTTCACTCAAAGATAGACATTAGAGAATAAACGATAAAATAGAAAGTCTGCACTATATAATTTTTTTTTTAGGTGCTCGCCCATATAATTTTTATTCATGCGGCGTCGAGCGGAACATGCGCGTCATATTTCGGCTCGATAGCGTTAATCGTTCTTTGCCACTTGTGGGTCGGTGGTCGCAGTTCTCATACGGTGAGTGACGGTGACCATATCCCGCTTCTTCCGAAATAGCGCCTGTATGTCAAAATCGCACGTACGATTGACCTCATAAAAAAATTTCGATGCGGGAAACCGTCGACGGTTGCGATGATTTCCCCCGTGCCGCCGCGGCAGCAGATTGGAGTTCGCTATTTTGGAACCGACTTACCTCACAGCGGAAGGCGCGGGAAAATGACCAAAATCTCTTTCGGCGGGAATATCCTCTCCTTCTTTCTCCCTCCCTCCCTGTCCCTCCCTATAAGAATTCCCCGACTGCTGTATCGGTCTTCGATTTTCCCCTCTTTGCTCTTGATCGTCCTCTCGCTCGCTCCATTCGTTTCATTCCCTCAACCCTAATTTTGCAAATCTTGGAACCCTAATTCGACGATCGTTCCAAGAAATCCTAGGTTGGGCCAATCAATCAAGAAGAAGGGATGGACACAGAAGGGCTTTCGATCATCTGCGCGGGCCTCGGATTTGCCGAAGAGGACGAGAACGGGATTGTGACGGGCTATTCTAAGAGCGAGTATTGTTTAGGTGGGGTTCCGAATCTTGAAGACTTAATCTTGATTGATGCTCTTCCTATTTTCTTGTTCTAATATTTTCCTTTCTTGGTGATCTTCTTAGATAATTTAAAGGATCTGCAGAGATTTCTCCGACGAGATGATCCGCAGCGGAGAGATGTATTCAAACAGATTTGCAAGTGGAACACGGTGTCCCGTGATTTGATCCCGATCATTGAACATTATCAGAGCGATTGGCATTTGGTGATCGGTGCCGGTGATTTTTCTCTTCCTTTTCTTTTTCATTGAAAAAAAGATTGAATCTTGTCAACTACTTCTTTTTATCAGCTTTCTTTTTTTGTCTTTTCTTTGTTCAAGAAAGACTATTGCCACATTTAGTTTTGGTAATCAGTTTTATTCTTTCTTGAATGAGCAGTGAAAATTTTGGTGTTCCTTACAATGCCTATAGATCCTGCATCCGATGATATTGCACAGCAGATAGAGTATCTGTGGGATTTAAAGGCTGCAATGACACGTAATGTCACGGTTGCGGTCATAGTCTCTCTTCTTGAAGACCCGTTGGAACATCTGGAATGGTAGGGGTATAAGTCTGCATGCTTTTGTTTCTTGTTTGCATGATATTTGATTCTTTTTCCTTTGGTCTAATTTCATCGAACAATTTTCTAAAGATGTTAGACCTATGAATAATCAGACTGAGATATCATCTATGATGTTTTCTTGTGCATTTAAGAATTATGTGTTCAAAAAACATAAAATATGTTTATAGATATCCATCAATTTTGGGACCAATTGAAAGCAAGAAAAAGAAAGACATGCTATTAGTTAATTAATATGTAGCCTACATGATTTTCTCTGCTATAGGATTGGAAATTAATCTCTTATTGACATTAAAGCTAGAAGACTAATTATGATGAACCTTCATGAACACCAATTGATACCTTTGTTGGCTAAGCTTATATTCACTGTTGTCTGATTCTGGGACCAGTAGCTGGCAGCATTATGTGTCTACGTACGTTCTTTACTAGTTTAATAAACAAACAGACACTATACATCATGTGCAGTCAGTAGTATACATGCATTTAAACACACTTTTGAGTCTTTAAAATTCAGACCCTTTATTTGTTTCATAGTTTTTGTCGTACTGTTCTTTTTATTTTCACTCACATATAATGGATAACTAACTCTTACAATTCCAATCTTATATTTCCTGTTTCAACATTGGATGTCAACCAGCAATGCATTTACAGAGGACGACTGGAAGCTGGTTCAGCTTGTGCTTACCCTTTTTCGAAACCTCCTAGCCATCCAAGAAATTACATTGCAGCAGAAGACATCTGGATCCGCTACTCAGTTTATGTGTCTGACAGATAGATTTCTGGAGCTCATGTTTCAGGAGAATGTTATGGACTTGATCTTAGTACTCACCCAGCATGTTGATTCTTCTGCTTATCTTCAGCAAGACAATTTGCTTTTACTGGAGATTTTCCACTATATTGTTCTGGGTCGGGACCCAGAGTTGATTGCTGGAGCTTCAAGACAGGGTTCCAAGGTCTGTTCCCATCTTTTTCCTTCTGTCTGTGGCTATCCCTGTTCTTCTAGTACTTCTCTTTTGAATTTGCATATTATTGATGCAATTTTTTTACAAAAATGATAATGTAGTATGAAATAGAGCAAATTTTGCAAGTTGATTTATACTTGTAATAGAAGAATAACTCCCAAAAAAATATTGCAGATTTTGTTTAATGTCAGTGCATTGTCATTTTTTTGGTGGAGAGTCAATATCCCTCTAGTCCTATTCTTGATGCTAGTTAGGGATGAATGTGCGAGCAGTCTATATAATATATGTGAACAATATAAGTTAGTATCTCTAATTCTATATGTGATTTTGATAATTAACTAATATTCTGTTTATTATATGTCTCACATATTGGTACGATCTCAATCTCCTGTTTTTTCTGAGAGTCTCTCATTCCAGTCCTGGCATCATTTTGTATGAATAGCCATTTACTGGTTGATGGAGAGGTTTGGCTGTTGACAGTATCGCTTTAGTAAATATTTTGAATTTATCTTATATCTCATGTTTCATTATTGTACAGTTTTGACTTCCGAACAGCATCACTGCTTAAGCTTGATAATTATTAACCTTCCAATATATGGTTTGTAACTGGTGCCTTGTTTCGCTTGCAACTAGGAATTCCATGTAAAAGTGGCATTTGTGTGCAGGTTACTGGAGATATCACAACTTCTGTAGATTCTCTCAGGTCAATTATGGAGGAGGAAGGGATAAAAAGAAGGAACATGAGGCTAAGGAACTTTGAACGTCATTCACAATTTAGTGGAACATTTACCTGCCTTACCATGGTATGAATTTTGGCCAACTGCCAGATGGCATGAGGAGATTATTTGCATTCTAGCCAGGCAACTGATTTTGTCTTTGTTATCATTATTATTATTAATGTTACTGCTGCTTTTCTTTAATTGCTGTTAGGATGGCTCTAAAACATTATTTAAAGGCAATCCATCTTCTGCCTCTGGAAATGGCTTGCTAAATGTTCGTAAGGTTCAACGAGGTCCATTAAAAAGAACTGCATGGGATCATGGGAGCTTGTCTTTGCCAAAGGAGAGTACTTTGGAGTTGTTACACAACTTCTTGAATCAGTTTCTATCAGGAGGCTACAATGGTAGGTTTGCTGAAATGAATATTTTTGACATCTTGGTTTCAATTGCTTGCCATATTTCTCTTTTATGTATTCTCATGCTGACCTACTGCTCAACAGTTTTGATGCAGTCCCTTCGTGAAGATATCAATAAGGAGCATCAATCCATTCAGAACACTGATGTCATTACATTTTTCCAGCTTGCTCGTTTTGTTTTAGCTTTTCAATATCGGAAGGCCTCAAGTTCAAAGGTGGGAATAGAACCGAGGGTTTGAAACTTTGAATCATATCTTTATGTACTTTGGTCCTACTGATTAGTTTCAAGCATAATTAGGCGATGACTGCATGTGCTTAATGCTCCTTGTAGAATTGTTAAGTTAGAGTTTCTTGTAACATGATACTCTAGAAAAACAGCAACATCTTTTGTCTCTGTTGGTATCTCAATGAATGCTTGCTATCAAGGAATTTCTACATTTAAAAGGCTCTGCATTTTGGGGGAGATTTTTTTACATGATGATCCAAATGCAAACCACATTAGAGGAGGAAAAGGAGCAAGTAAATATAGAATAATCTTTTTCATGTTTTAGAGATGTAAGGTTTAGTAACAAGGGGTTTACTGTTTCCCTATGTTTCGCCGGTCTCTTTGTTTTAGTCATGATTTAGCTGACTAAGGTTCTATTTGGGATTGTTGTTAGTAGAAGAGCTTTTGGAAGTAGAACTTCTGATATCTGGAAACTCACATTTTGTTCCTTATGATTGGACATCAATCTTTTGACTTGTGTAGATTTGTTGCAATGAACCATGTGTAGTTCAGTTGTCCGTGCATTTGAAACATTGGTGATGTTAATGAGCTTTTCTTTTTCATTGTGCTTTTAAAGTTTTATTCTTATGAATAGAGGAGCCATTGAGAAAGTTGGTAATTTAGTCTATGACAATGCAGCCATGCTCATGTTAATATGTATATGGAACTTTTATTTTCTTTTTTTATGCATGTATATACATGCATACCTGCATAATAATCACATATATATACATGCATGCGCATAAACACACACACATATAGATTGAAATATGTATGTATGCAGATGCATACATAGATTATAATATTTCTTATCATATGTATTTAGTCACGCGTCTAGTTAAATATACTTTATTCTTTCTTCTGTCTCCTGTCAATTAGCAGCGTTCAATATGTATTCAAATTATTTCTTCAGAAACCTGGCATAGAGGGACCTACATCTGAGGCTTTGCCTGACCACGAGAATGTAGAAAACCTATCATTCCATGGGAATTTATGTGGACCTATTGCAGCAACCATTAATGAAGCCATGTTCCTTTTAGTCATATCCAAGTGGCGTGAGGCTTTTGAGGGATTGAAAGAAACTAATAACCACAAATCTCTATCAGCTGCAGGATCTCTGATGAAAAGCATGGTGAGTACGCATACTATGCTGCTACTGCTTAAATTGACATTATAGTGTACTTGTTTAGATTTATCAACTTCATGAAGTGAGTTTAATTTCAATGCCCTCCTACCTGCGCATAATTGTACATATGTTCATATTGAAGATGCATGGAAGCACATAATTGTGCATTTCATGTTTGAGATACATTTTTATAAAGACAACCTGTGGACTGGACCTAATGCTCAGACGTTTATTGTTTTTTTTTGAAAAGAGGAACTATATTTTTAAGTTCCAAAATGAGTTTAAGAATGCAACTGATTTCTTGGAATGATTTGCTTGAATTAATTATGTGATTATCCATGTGTAATAAAAATAACCAAACAACTCGGTAAGAAAGATTAGCATAACAGAAATCTCCAAAAATATTTGAATTTGAAGTATAATGTTAATATTCAACATAATGAGAAAATAAGCAACCAGTATGTCTCATATGAAGTATCAATTCAAGGCTTTTTATACTTGAAAGTGACCCTTCAATTATCAGGATATGCATATTTTAGGCTGCAATTGCTGAAATTTTGTGAGGTTTGTGTAGTATGCCTTGCAGTCTAGTTTCATGTCATTAGAAAATATTGCCCGATGCATAATAGGTGATTTTATATATCCACAAAGTTTGTTGATGCCCATTTTTAAAATAAAATAAAATAAAATAAAAATGAATCTAGCTGTGCGTCTTGCCTCACAATTGACAAAAGCATTAGACATGAATCTGTTAGCTCAATACTAGGACAGTCCTTTGCATCATGCCAAGCCACTGAATATACTTTGGTGTTTTGGGTTTGAGTACCAATATATAGTGAGGATTTGATCTCATTGATTGATCTACTAATGCACAATGGGTATATACTGGAATACTTAAGCACAGTGTCATGAGATGATTCCAATTATGATGGTGCAATTACAAGACAAGACAACTTAGGATTTCTAAAATAGTAATAAAATAGTTTTTCTGTAACTTATAAGATAGGAATCCAATTGGAATATCTAATGGTTAGAGGGGAAGGATATAATGAGGGAATATTTGGGCTCCGAACTTCACATTTGGCACATCAAATTTGAAGACCCACCTTAAAGATTCTTGATGTAGTGTATCAAGGCTCTCAGCATTGTTATATATGTATTATAATTTTAGGGTTTTTCTTTATTTGTCTAAGTGAAAAGGAGCACAAGAAACAGATGCAGCAAACCAGTAGATATGTCAGTTATACAAGGATGCTAAGAGGACAGCGGGAGGAAGCAAATGATGAAAAGAAAAATTTATAACTAAGATTATGTTGCTGGTGGTCCAAACCGAGAACGATTGGCACAGCGGTGTGAACGGGATTCCGTCTGAGCTGCCTTGGTCGATGTTGATTGTGCTCCACCTTCCACCGGAAAACCTGCAAGCAAGCCTCGCACCACCACTGGGGTAGTGGGGGCCCTCCGACGATCAAGTCAGAGGAGATTGGAGGAGGAGGAGAGATGATAATAGCAAGCAAGAGAGTGCTCTGGAAGATATTGCTTACCCCCCCTTCTCCCCCCAGCCGCATATATACCTGGCTGGGGGGTCTCTCAGGGGGGTTTGTCATCGTGGGGCGCGATGGAGTGGCCACTGACATGGCCGTTACAGGGCGTCGTGGAGCAGCGCTGGGTACGGCCATGACAGGGCGTAGTGGAGTTTCGCTTTGTACGGCTGATACAGGAGATCGTGGAACAGCATCGGATACAGCCGTTGCAGGGAGTAGTGGAGCAGGAGGCCTCGGCGTGCCTCTGGGAAGCAGCCTGTCGTTATCAAGAGATCTCCGACTCGGGGTCGGAGTGCTGGATCAGGGGGCAGCCGACTCGGGGTCGGGCTGCGGTGCTGAGGATATCCGACTTGGGGTCGGATTGCTAGATTAAGGGGCAGCCGACTCGGGGTCGGGCTGCGAAGCCGAAGATGTCCGACTCGGGGCCGGACTGCTGGATCGAAGGGCAGCCGACTCGAGGTCGGGCTGTGGAGCCGAAGATGTCCGACTCGGGGTCGGATTGCTGGATCAAAGGACAGCCGTAGTCTTCATGGGCGCGCGTGCCGGTCACGTGGAGCATGGCGGCTTAGTTCCCCCGTAACAGTAGCCCCCCACTTCCGAGCCTGGAACCAGAAGGGGAACGGGTGAAGGGAGTGATGCTTCGAGGTTGCCGCCATCCCTCGGAGAGGCGCGTGCGCTTCGAGCTCTCCGCCTTCTTTATGGCGTATGGCGGTTGTTGCTGACCTGGCAGTCTGAGGATTTCGGCGGACATCCTTCCTTAATGGTGTCGATTCGCCTTTGGGGCGCGAGCGACCCTTCGGCGGCCAGGCGTCCTCTGGCGTCATCGAGGCATCACCCGCCTTTCCGCCTATTTAACCGGGGGCCCTCCCCCGTCCGTCTTCCTCTTTACAGACATTTTCGAGTTTCCCCTTTGCGCTGCCGTTGTTGCCGTCGGGCTGTTCGCTTGCTTCTCTTTGACGCTCTCGGAGCCGTTCTTCCTTCTCTTCCGGTGAGTTACCCCATTCTTCTACTTAGGGCTCTCCATACTTTCTCCTTTTGTACTAGTGTACCCCAGTCGTCCCGGTCTTTCCCCCCTTCTTGTCCCCGTCCTGACCGTAGGTTTATTGGCCATTAGGAATGGGCGAAGTGAGAGCGGACCACATTAAGTCGGAGCTGGTCGCCGAAGACTTAGACAAACTCGTGGCTCGGTACCACCTTCCCGAGGCCTGCAACGTTACGCTCCCGGGGCCTGAGGAGAGGATGTCCCATCCTCCTCCAGGGAAGATCGCCATCAATGAGGGCATTCTCCAGGCCGGGTTCCGCTTTCCCCCTTCGGACTTAGTCGTGCAGGTACTCCGGGGTTTAAGAGTTGCGCCGACGCAACTGGTGCCGAACTCGTGGCGTGCCCTGACGGTCTTCCAGGTTCTCTGCCGCATGCACGAGATTCCCGCCACTCTGAATGTTTTTTGGGAGTTCTACAGCCTGAGTGGCCACCCCCAGGACAAAGGGTGGTGGTGCTTTGCGGCGCGGCGAGGGTGCGGCCTCGTCAAAGAGGCTCCTTCCTCCATTCACGGCTGGAAGGAGCGTTTCTTCTTCATCGATGTAGATCCCTCTTGGGAAATCAGGGCGACCTGGGAGACGCCGATGAAGTCCCCGATCGGCCTATCGAGACTGTCGAGGGAGGAATCCGATGGCTTGGCCGCCTTGAAGGGGTTGGTTGCCGAGGGCCAGCTCCCCCCGGTGGCCCGCCTTATTTCCGAGGATACCTTGGTGAATGTCGGTCTGAGCTCGGTCCCCACCGACCGTGAGCCCGCCACCATTTCTTTTTTGACTCTTTTCTCCTCTTTCGTCTCGTTCTTTCCTTCGGTTTCTCAGCCCTCGACCATCTCGTTCTTGTTGCAGAGATTGACGACGTCATGCGGTCGGACAAGGGACCGGCTGTTGGTAGGTCGTCCCTACTGGAAGCGGTCCGGAGG
Source organism: Phoenix dactylifera (assembly GCF_009389715.1). Taxonomy (NCBI): domain Eukaryota; kingdom Viridiplantae; phylum Streptophyta; class Magnoliopsida; order Arecales; family Arecaceae; genus Phoenix; species Phoenix dactylifera. The sequence goes on from NW_024067689.1 coordinate 873,371, forward strand.
AGGAAACGAGCTCCTCCGAGCGGGGCCCCGCTGGCGAAGAAGTCCCGCAAGGAGGTGCCTCCGACGCCGACCGACGAGTCCGGGCCCACCGATCAGGGAGACGCCGTGGGCACGGACCGGCAGCTGACGCTGTATCAGCCCTCCGGTGGTGAGACTGCCGCTATTCCGGAGGTATCATCCGAGCCCGCTCGAGACGGACGGGTCGGACGTGATCGGTCCCCGGCCCGGCCTTCGACTCAGCCGGCTCCTGATGATTCGAGGAGGGACGCGCCGAGGCCTCGGCCGAGCGGGGCCCTATCAATTCCTGGAGTGACCCCCGCCCCGAGCACAGTCAGCAGGACTCTTCCCCAGGCGATGGATAAGGGTAAGGCTGCAGAACCACCATCCGGCTCCGGGGAGAAATCGGGGTCGGCCTTCACTACCGATGGCGCCCGAAACCTCATCAAACAGTGCTGCTGGAGAAGGACCGTCGGCGGGTCCGGGAGTTGGGGGTCTCTGACGTCGGGGCTGCCAGCTGTGTCTGTCTCATGTCGGTGAGTGTTCTTCTGGCCGCTTTTCACCATTTATTAGCTCTGTTGTTCTCCGCCTGACGCCCTCACTTTTCCTATCTCTTAGCTCGCCCAGTACATGATCCGTCTAGAGGAGTGCTACAAGGAACAGGCGGGGCTTCTGGCGAAGGCCGAGGACCGACTGAAAGCAGTGGAAGAGGGAGGCCAGGCTGTGGCGGGCAGGACGACCGGGGACCTCGAGGCGAGGCTCCGGGAGGCCGAAGAGCGGGCACTCGGCTTCGCCGCCCTCGAGAAGCAACTGTTGGAAGCTCGGGAGGAACTCAAAGTCGCCTCGGGCCTCGAAAGCAGGGTTAAGAAGGCGGAGGAACGAGCTGAAAAGCAGTCCCGGAAGGTCGCGGACTATCGAGAGAGGTGGGAGAAGGCTCAGCGGTCTGCCGACAGCGCCCGCAACCGAACCCGGTCTCTTGAAGCCAAACTGGGCGAATTGGAGTCAGCCTTGGAGAGGTCCCGCGCGAACGACCAAGAGCTCCGTTCGCGCCTGGAGGAAGCTGAGGCCGCTCGCACTGCTGCCGAGGCGAAGCATAAGGAGGCTCAGGCTAATCTGCTGAGGGTCTCCTCCGAGGCTGAAGACCGGATTGTGGCGAAGGTCTTGGAGGCTAAGGCTCAGATTACGGAGCGAGCAGAGGCGGCGCTGGCCGAGAAGAGAGCGGAGATCGGGCGCCAGGCGGTACAGGCTTATCGTCAGTCCGCCGAGTTCACCCGTGATATGTCGGAGGCGGTACGGGCCTATCGTCAGTCTGACGAGTTCGTCCGTGACGCGTCGGACGCGGGGTCCGAATCCTTCATCTTAGGCTTCGAGGAGGGCCTGGCAAGGGTGTCGGCTAAGTACCCCGAAGTTGACCTGAGTGGGATTTCCCTTTTCGACTCCTCTCCGGCGCCATCGCCTGCTGATTCTCCTACCGCCTCCCTACCCCCTGCGGACGAGCCCGACGCTCCCGACCCGGGGGTTCCTCCAAGCTGACCTCTTGTACCTTTCGTTGTCCTCTTTTTTTTGTATGTCGGCGTTTTGCCAAATTGTATGGGCCTTGGCCCTGAAACAATGAAAATTAATACAAGTCGAATGTTTCTTCATCTCGCTTTCGTCCTCCTCTGTTTTTTTCTTTTTAACTCTTGGCAGCGTCTTGCCGACTCCTGACTCTCGAAGTTCTTCCGGCCCTAAGCCAGGCATCCGAGGGTTAGGCCTCAGGAAATTCTTCCGGCACTAAGCCAGGCGTCCGAGGGTTAGGCCTCAGGAAATTCTTCCGGCACTAAGCCAGGCGTCCGAGGGTTAGGCCTCAGGAAATTCTTCCGGCGCTAAGCCAAGCATCCGAGGGTTAGGCCTCAGGAAATTCTTCCGGCACTAAGCCAGGCATCCGAGGGTTAGGCCTCAGGAAATTCTTCCGGCACTAGGCCAGGCATCCGAGGGTTAGGCCTCAGGAAATTCTTCCGGCGCTAAGCCAGGCATCCGAGGGTTAGGCCTCAGGAAATTCTTCCGGCCCTAAGCCAGGCATCCGAGGGTTAGGCCTCAGGAAATTCTTCCGGCGCTAAGCCAGGCATCCGAGGGTTAGGCCTCAGGAAATTCTTCCGGCACTAAGCCAGGCATCCGAGGGTTAGGCCTCAGGAAATTCTTCCGGCACTAAGCCAGGCATCCGAGGGTTAGGCCTCATCCGAGGGTTAGGCCTCAGGAAATTCTTCCGGCGCTAAGCCAGGCATCCGAGGGTTAGGCCTCAGGAAATTCTTTCGGCACTAAGCCAGGCATCCGAGGGTTAGGCCTCAGGAAATTCTTCCGGCACTAAGCCAGGCATCCGAGGGTTAGGCCTCAGGAAATTCTTCCGGCGCTAAGCCAGGCATCCGAGGGTTAGGCCTCAGGAAATTCTTCCGGCACTAAGCCAGGCATCCGAGGGTTAGGCCTCAGGAAATTCTTCCGGCGCTAAGCCAGGCATCCGAGGGTTAGGCCTCAGGAAATTCTTCCGGCACTAAGCCAGGCATCCGAGGGTTAGGCCTCAGGAAATTCTTCCGGCACTAAGCCAGGCATCCGAGGGTTAGGCCTCAGGAAATTCTTCCGGCGCTAAGCCAGGCATCCGAGGGTTAGGCCTCGGGAAATTCTTTCGGCGCTAAGCCAGGCATCCGAGGGTTAGGCCTCAGAAAATTCTTCCGGCACTAAGCCAGGCATCCGAGGGTTAGGCCTCAGGAAATTCTTCCGGCGCTAAGCCAGGCATCCGAGGGTTAGGCCTCAGGAAATTCTTCCAGCACTAAGCCAGGCATCCGAGGGTTAGGCCTCAGGAAATTCTTCCGGCACTAAGCCAGGCGTCCGAGGGTTAGGCCTCAGGAAATTCTTCCGGCGCTAAGCCAAGCATCCGAGGGTTAGGCCTCAGGAAATTCTTCCGGCACTAAGCCAGGCATCCGAGGGTTAGGCCTCAGGAAATTCTTCCGGCACTAGGCCAGGCATCCGAGGGTTAGGCCTCAGGAAATTCTTCCGGCGCTATGCCAGGCATCCGAGGGTTAGGCCTCAGGAAATTCTTCCGGCACTAAGCCAGGCATCCGAGGGTTAGGCCTCAGGAAATTCTTCCGGCACTAAGCCAGGCATCCGAGGGTTAGGCCTCAGGAAATTCTTCCGGCGCTAAGCCAGGCATCCGAGGGTTAGGCCTCAGGAAATTCTTCCGGCACTAAGCCAGGCATCCGAGGGTTAGGCCTCAGGAAATTCTTCCGGCGCTAAGCCAGGCATCCGAGGGTTAGGCCTCAGGAAATTCTTCCGGCACTAAACCAGGCATCCGAGGGTTAGGCCTCAGGAAATTCTTCCGGCACTAAGCCAGGCATCCGAGGGTTAGGCCTCAGGAAATTCTTCCGGCACTAAGCCAGGCATCCGAGGGTTAGGCCTCAGGAAATTCTTCCGGCGCTAAGCCAGGCATCCGAGGGTTAGGCCTCAGGAAATTCTTCCGGCGCTAAGCCAGGCATCCGAGGGTTAGGCCTCAGGAAATTCCGCTCGTTGGTCGGCCAAGGCTGGCGCAAGCCGAGGCGACCGGTCGGGGCTTCAGGCTAGTCTGGTCCCGGGATGGTCATCGGGTTAGCCTGGCATCCGAGGGTCGAGCCTCGGGAGATTCCGCTCGTTGGTCGGCCAAGGCTGGCGCAAGCCAAGGCGACCGGTCGGGGCTTCAGGCTAGTCTGCTCCCGGAATGATCATCGGGTTAGCCTGGCATCCGAGGGCCGGGCCTCGGGAGATTCCGCTCGTTGGTCGGCCAAGGCTGGCGCAAGCCAAGGCGACCGGTCGGGGCTTCAGGCTAGTCTGCTCCCGGGATGATCATCGGGTTAGCCTGGCATCCGAGGGCCGGGCCTCGGGAGATTCCGCTCGTTGATCGGCCAAGGCTGGCGCAAGCCAAGGCGATCGGTCGGGGCTTCAGGCTAGTCTGCTCCCGGGATGATCATCGGGTTAGCCTGGCATCCGAGGGCCGGGCCTCGGGAGATTCCGCTCGTTGGTCGGCCAAGGCTGGCGCAAGCCAAGGCGACCGGTCGGGGCTTCAGGCTAGTCTGCTCCCGGGATGATCATCGGGTTAGCCTGGCATCCGAGGGCCGGACCTCGGGAGATTCCGCTCGTTGGTCGGCCAAGGCTGGCGCAAGCCAAGGCGACCGGTCGGGGCTTCAGGCTAGTCTGCTCCCGGGATGATCATCGGGTTAGCCTGGCATCCGAGGGCCGAGCCTCGGGAGATTCCGCTCGTTGGTCGGCCAAGGCTGGCGCAAGCCAAGGCGACCGGTCGGGGCTTCAGGCTAGTCTGCTCCCGGGATGATCATCGGGTTAGCCTGGCATCCGAGGGCCGGGCCTCGGGAGATTCCGCTCGTTGGTCGGCCAAGGCTGGCGCAAGCCAAGGCGACCGGTCGGGGCTTCAGGCTAGTCTGCTCCCGGGATGATCATCGGGTTAGCCTGGCATCCGAAGGCCGAGCCTCGGGAGATTCCGCTCGTTGGTCGGCCAAGGCTGGCGCAAGCCAAGGCGACCGGTCGGGGCTTCAGGCTAGTCTGCTCCCGGGATGATCATCGGGTTAGCCTGGCATCCGAGGGCCGGGCCTCGGGAGATTTTGCTCGTTGGTCGGCCAAGGCTGGCGCAAGCCAAGGCGACCGGTCGGGGCTTCAGGCTAGTCTGCTTCCGGGATGATCATCGGGTTAGCCTGGCATCCGAGGGCCGAGCCTCGGGAGATTCCGCTCGTTGGTCGGCCAAGGCTGGCGCAAGCCAAGGCGACCGGTCGGGGCTTCAGGCTAGTCTGCTCCCGGGATGATCATCGGGTTAGCCTGGCATCCGAGGGCCGGGCCTCGGGAGATTCCGCTCGTTGGTCGGCCAAGGCTGGCGCAAGCCAAGGCGACCGGTCGGGGCTTCAGGCTAGTCTGCTCCCGGGATGATCATCGGGTTAGCCTGGCATCCGAGGGCCGAGCCTCGGGAGATTCCGCTCGTTGGTCGGCCAAGGCTGGCGCAAGCCAAGGCGACCGGTCGGGGCTTCAGGCTAGTCTGCTCCCGGGATGATCATCGGGTTAGCCTGGCATCCGAGGGCCGTGCCTCGGGAAATTCCGCTCGTTGGCCATGCGCCTGTCGCTTGCAGCCCGACGGGGTTTCTCCGTGGCCAGCTGCGATCGTGTTTCTCCTCTTCTCCAAGCGTTGCCTGGGGAACACCAGAAGGGCATTAAACGCTAATTGATGCGTTACCTGGGAAATCGGATCGCCAGTTGCTGCTTGCGAGGAGTGTCAGTTAAGCGGCCGCGATGCGCGCGTTCTTCGAGGCGGATGCGGCCTGGGCGCGAGCGGAGATATGTGGACCCAGGGGTACGTGCCACCTGGAGTGTCCTGCACAAAGAATGCAATTAAGGAGAATGACGCTTAGGAAATCGCGGGAAGATACGCCTCGAGAGCCAGAACGGCTCCGGATTCAATGCGTCCGCATTTATGGGAGCCACCCGCATCGGAACGACCGGGGGGCTGCAGTTTGGCTATAAATACAGGTGCAGGTGCGATGGAGTTTGCCAAGCCGGAGCTGTTCAAGTTGCCATGGATCGTGGACCTTCTCTCTGGCGCATGGCTGAGAGACTCCTGCCGAAGGAACGGGAGGCGCGCCCCTCGCGACTTCAGCCAACTAGCCGTTTCATCTGGGATCAGCAAGGAGGGTCTCCCCGGCGGAACTCCGCTCTAGGCGTTTCATCCGGGATCACATCTCCCCTCCTTGAAGTTCAGCCTCCCGATTGAGCTCTGCACCAGACGCCTGATCCGGGACCGCGCCTCCATATGCTCTTCCCCCTTGTACTCCTTCTCTCCCCTAACACTGGGGAGGACCGGAATATCCCTTGGAGGTGGCGTTCCTCTGGAGGCAGCGGGAGCTTCGTCGGCGGCGGCTCCTCATCCTCTCCGTGGGGCGTGGATGGCGCCTCCGGTTGGAGGCAGTGTGGACTTCTCCTTCGTCCACTTCTTCTTCATCCGCGCTGGCTCTTCGTCTCTTTCGTGAGACGCCGATGGCGCCTCCGGTTGGAAGCACCCACTTCCGACGGGATTGCAACCGCTTCAGATGGAGGTTTCGGGATCCCAGATCTTCAGTTCCTCGGAGTCTCCACCTCTTCTTTACTTTCTTTACACCCTAATTCCCCTCTGGGAATTCCTTGTAATCACACGAGCACGCCGTTGTAACCAGAAATTATTGAAATGCAAAGTGTTATACATTTTTGAACTGTCTTTCTGGCATCGTCGTTCTACTGGTAATACATCCGCAGGTTAGCGGAATTCCAGCTCCTTAGAATTTCTCGACCATCTAGGGCCTCCAACTGGTAGGAGCCAGGTCGGTTTACCCAGCGAACCTTATATGGGCCTTCCCAATTTGGCGCTAGCTTCCCACCTTCCGCAGGTCGAGATGCTTTAGCTCGCCTTAGCACCAGATCTCCGATTCTGAAAAGCTTCGGTCGGACCTTGGAGTTGTAATATCGGGCCACCCTCCGCTGATACATCGCCATCCGAACCTGCGCCATTTCCCTCGCTTCTTCCAAGAGATCCAGGTTCCCTCGGAGTTGTTCCGAATTGGCCTCGGGTCGGTGCGCGGCCACCCGAGGTGAGGGGAGTCCGAGCTCCACGGGGACAACGACTTCCGTGCCATAGGTTAGGCTGAAAGGCGTCTCCCCGGTAGGGGTCCGATGCGTGGTCCGATACGCCCAAAGGACATTCTCGAGTTCTTCGACCCAAGCTTGCCCCGTCCGACCGATTCGCGCTTTGATTCCTTGGAGGATTGTCCGATTTGTGACCTCGGCCTCGCCGTTGGTTTGGGGATGCGACACAGATGTGAACCGATGCTCGATCCCGAACTCCTCGCAGAAGTCACGGAAATGCTTGTTGTCGAACTGTCGCCCATTATCCGAGATGAGGACCCGAGGTACCCCAAATCGGACAATGATGTTCTTCTTCACGAACTTCCGGACTTGCACCTCCGTGATAGTGGCCAGCGGCTCTGCCTCCACCCACTTGGTGAAGTAGTCGATTGCAACAATCAAAAATTTCCGCTGAGCTGAAGCGACGGGGAATGGTCCGAGGATATCCATTCCCCACTGGGCGAAGGGCCAGGGTGCGGTGATTGGTGCCAAGGGGACAGAAGGGACTCTCTGGACGTTGGCGTGGCGCTGGCAGGCGTCGCATTTCCGTACATGATCCTTTGAGTCCTCCAACAAGGTAGGCCAATAATAGCCTTGCCTCATGATCTTATGCGCCAAGGACCTAGCCCCCAGGTGCGATCCGCAGATGCCTTCGTGGACTTCGCTGAGGGCGTAGGCCGCTTCCGAGGGGCGGAGGCACCTTAAGAGGGGGGCGGTGAACGAGGTCCGATACAGCCTCCCTTCATAGAGTACGTAGTGGGCGGACTTCATGACGAGTCGCCGAGCTTGATCTTCGTCCTCTGGGAGGATCCCTTCGGCGAGGTAGGCGACGAGCGGGTCCATCCAAGATGGCTCCGGATCAATCGCCATCACCGCTCCGGCCTCGCCGATGCTCGGGGCATCCAGGGTCTCCAGGTAGATCGCCCTCGATAAGTTGTGCGCGTCTGCGCCCACCAAGCGGGACAGCCTGTCGGCCCTGGCATTTTCGCTTCTTGGGACCTGCTGAATGTCAACACTGCCGAGGTCGGGAATGAGTGCTTGCACCTTCCAGACATAGCTCTGCATGGTCGGGCTCCGAGCCTCGAACTCCCCTCGGACCTGCCCGACCACCAGCTGGGAGTCGGTGAAGACCTTCAACCGCCGGATGCCGAGCTCCTTGGTGAGTTTGAGTCCTGTGACTAGGGCCTCGTATTCCGCCTCGTTGTTGGTCACTGGAAATCCGAACCTCAAGGCATACTCGGCTATCACTCCATCGGGACTGGTAAGGACCAGCCCGGCCCCTCCACCTTCGGGGTTCGACGACCCATCAATATGAAGCGTCCAGATTGGGAGGTCGAGGCTGGGTGTTTCCGGCGGCCTAGGTTCCGCCTCCTGCACAGTGCACTCAGCGAGGAAGTCCGCGAGCACCTGGGCCTTGATGGCGGGTCGGGGCTGGTAGCGGATGTCGAACTCACCAAGTTCTACTGCCCACTTCACCAGCCGTCCCGCATTCTCAGGATTGCTGAGGATCTGCCGCAGTGGTTGATCGGTCAAGAGGGTGACAGGATGAGCCTGGAAATAGGGGCGAAGCCTCCTGGCCGCGGTGAGCAGCGCGAAGGCGATCTTTTCAGCCTTCGTATACCGCGTCTCGGCATCCCGTAAGACCCGGCTGATGTAGTACACAGGCTTCTGGAACTTTGCCTCTTCCCGAACCAGTACCGCACTGACTGCGGTTGGGGAGACCGCCAGATAAAGGTAGAGCATCTCCCCTTCTTGCGGCTTGGACAGCAGGGGAGGAGACGCCAAGTATTCCTTGAGCTGGTCGAATGCTGCTTGACATTCGGTCGTCCAGAGGAAGTCTTTCGGGCGTTTCAACACCTTGAAGAAAGGTTGGCAGCGTTCGGCCGACTTTGCCACAAATCGTCCGAGCGCGGCGACCCTCCCAGCGAGCTCCTGAACCTCCTTCACTTTGGTCGGAGGGGACATATCTTGGATAGCCTTGATTTTGTCAGGGTTGGCTTCGATCCCCCGCTGGTTGACAATGAAACCGAGGAACCTCCCGGCCGAAGCGCCAAAGGCGTACTTCGCTGGGTTCAGCTTCATGCGAAACTTCCGCAGGGTGGCAAAAGTCTCCTCCAGATCCGCGATGTGCTGGTCTGCATGGCGGCTCTTCACCAGCATATCGTCCACGTACACCTCCATGTTCCGGCCGATTTGCCCTTTGAAGATTTTGTTGACGAGGCGCTGGTAAGTGGCGCCAGCATTCTTCAGACCGAAGGGCATTACCTTGTAACAGTACAGCCCCCGGTCTGTTATAAAGGCAGTTTTCTCCTCGTCCTGTGGAGCCATCATTATCTGGTTGTAGCCGGAGAAGGCGTCCATGAAAGACAGCAGCTGATATCCGGAAGTCGCGTCGACCAGTTGGTCTATCCGCGGAAGCGGAAAGCTATCCTTGGGGCATGCCTTGTTCAGGTCGGTGTAGTCGACGCACATCCTCCACTTTCCGCTCGCCTTCCGGACAAGTACGACATTTGCCAGCCATTCGGGGTAGCTGACCTCCCTTATGAATCCTGCCTCCAAGAGCTTGTCTACCTCCTGGTCGACCACTCGGATCCGATCCGGGGCACAGTGTCTCTTCTTCTGCTTTACTGGTCGGTGGGTTGGGTCGACGTTGAGGGCGTGAGAAATGACCTCCGGGTCGATCCCAGGTACATCGGCCGCCGACCAGGCAAATACATCGGCGTTGGCTCGGAGGAATTCCACCAACCGAGCCCGAGCTCCCGGGTCGAGATTGGTGCCGACCCGGACCGTCCGGTCCGGGCGACCTTCCTCGAGGGGAACTTCGATCACACCTTCGGCCGGCTCCCCGTGCCGCAAGGCCACCTCGTCTCTGGCGTCGAGGGACTCGACGCTTAAGGCTTCTACGGGCTTCTTCCCTTTGAGAGTTGCTAAGAAACATTGCCTTGCGGTCGGTTGGTCACCTCGGACCTCTCCAATCCCGGCCGCCGTGGGGAACCGCATGAGCAAGTGGTACGTTGAGACCACCGCGCGAAGGGCGTTCAGTCCGGGTCGTCCGAGGATAGCGTTGTAGGCCGAGGGAACACGGACGACCAAGAACCCGAGCCGCACCGTGGCCTCTGCGGGTGCAACGCCCGCAGTCACAGGCAGCTCAACGACACCTTCGGCCGAGACAGCGTCTCCAGTGAATCCTATGAGGGGGGTGGATGTTTTGTGCAACAATTGTATCATAGTTTGCCATAGTGAGGGAGATCACCATGGCGTCGTCGTGGGGGGTCTGAACCCCCTTTACATCTTCATCACAAAAAGTGATTACATTACCGACCCTCTGCCTCTTTGCGACGGCTGCCCTTGATGCTTCAGTCGAGCCTCCCGCGTTCCTCTCGGGCCGGGGGCAGCCCCCAGTGATAGTATGGATCACGCCCGCGACGGGTCGATTCTGCTCCCGAGGCTCCGGAGGGGCCGGGTCGGCCGGACGCGAGTCTGCGGGGGGACGTCGGTCGTTCACGTATCGACCGAGACGCCCTCGGCGGATGAGAGCCTCGATCTCGTCCCGAAGCTGGAAGCAGTCTTCGGTGTCGTGGCCGTGGTCCCGGTGGTACTCACAGTACGCCCGAGAGGGCCTCCTCCCAGGGATCTTCTTCATCTGTCTCGGGACCGGGAGGTCCTCTCGCCCCTTGATTTCCATGAGGATCTGGGCCCGGGGAGTCAGGAGAGGAGTGTACCGGTTGAAACGTCGGGGCGGAGAACGAGGGCGTAGGGCGCCGTGGTTCCTCGCCGGCGACGGGCTTCTGCGCCGACGTTGAGGCGTCGGGCTCCTCCCCTGGCGTGCCTCTTTTCGCCTTTTCTTCCCGAGCTTTGGAGGGATCTCGGCGGCCTCCTTGCTCCGGTGGGCGACCGCCTCCTCGGCGTCCGCATACTGGTTCGCCCGGGACAACAGCTCCGGGAAGCTCCGCGGCAGGCGTTTGTCCAGGGAGAAGGTGAGTCTGCCCTTTCGGAAGCCACGCTTCAGGGCTGAAAGAGCCACCTCCTGGCTCAGGTTCCGGACTTCCAACGTAGCCTTGTTGAAGCGGGTAAGATAATCCCGCAAGCTTTCTCCCTCGTTTTGCCGGACATCAAAGAGGGAGTCGGAGACCAGTCGCCGCCGGCTACTGACGGCGAAATGGGTGATGAAGAGGCGGGTAAACTGATCAAAGGATTGGATCGAGTTAGCCTCCAGGCCGGCGAACCACGCCCTTGCCGGGCCACGGAGGGTCGCCGGGAAAGCCTTGCAGAGGAGAGGACCTGATGCTCCGTGGAGGAGCATAAGGGTCCTGAAACTCTCGACGTGATCCCGCGGGTCCGCCGCCCCGTCATAGGGCTCGATCGCCGGCATTTTAAACCCCGGCGGATTCGGGGTCCGCAGGATCCTCGAGGCGAGCGCCGGTTGGGAGGAGATCTCCAAGTCGGCGAAGGGATCTTTAGAGTGGCCCTTCAGGACCTGGAGTTGTCGGTGGAGATCGTCCACCCGCCGGTCCAGGGAGCGCGACCGATGGGTGGGAGACAAGGAGCACCGAGAGGGGGACCGACTGGAGCGCGGGTTCCTTGAGGACTGGGGGGTCTGGGAATGCGCCCGGGCCCGCCTCTTGTACCCCGCGCAGCTTCGATGGGACGGTCCCGGCAGAATGGACCGTGCTCGAGAATCTTCCTCGCGCCGGCGCTCCTCCCCATGGGAGAGGAAGGAGCGCGGGTTAAGGAGGACAGGTGAGCGCTCAGGGAGCAGCGGCTCCTGGGCCCGCTGCGGCGCCCGAGACATCACACCCTGCAGGTTCTGCACCGCCTCCGCGAGGGTGCGGACCTGCTGGGCTAACTGGTCGAACTGAGCGGCTTCGACCATCTGAATCGGGGGTGGAACGGTGGAGTGTTGCTGAGAATGTGTTGGAGACGCAGCGGCCTCCCGGCCGGAGGCGCGAGAGGCCCCGCGACCGGAGGCATTGGAAGCTCCACGACCACCTCGCCGTGCCATTACGATCGCTCTAAGATTCGGTGCCCTCCTTCTAGCGCCAACTGTTGCTGGTGGTCCAAACCGAGAACGATTGGCACAGCGGTGTGAACGGGATTCCGTCTGAGCTGCCTTGGTCGATGTTGATTGTGCTCCACCTTCCACCGGAAAACCTGCAAGCAAGCCTCGCACCACCACTGGGGTAGTGGGGGCCCTCCGACGATCAAGTCAGAGGAGATTGGAGGAGGAGGAGAGATGATAATAGCAAGCAAGAGAGTGCTCTGGAAGATATTGCTTACCCCCCCTTCTCCCCCCAGCGGCATATATACCTGGCTGGGGGGTCTCTCAGGGGGGTTTGTCATCGTGGGGCGCGATGGAGTGGCCACTGACATGGCCGTTACAGGGCGTCGTGGAGCAGCGCTGGGTACGGCCATGACAGGGCGTAGTGGAGTTCCGCTTTGTACGGCTGATACAGGAGATCGTGGAACAGCATCGGATACAGCCGTTGCAGGGAGTAGTGGAGCAGGAGGCCTCGGCGTGCCTCTGGAAAGCAGCCTGTCGTTATCAAGAGATCTCCGACTCGGGGTCGGAGTGCTGGATCAGGGGGCAGCCGACTCGGGGTCGGGCTGCGGTGCTGAGGATATCCGACTTGGGGTCGGATTGCTAGATTAAGGGGCAGCCGACTCGGGGTCGGGCTGCGAAGCCGAAGATGTCCGACTCGGGGCCGGACTGCTGGATCGAAGGGCAGCCGACTCGAGGTCGGGCTGTGGAGCCGAAGATGTCCGACTCGGGGTCGGATTGCTGGATCAAAGGACAGCCGTAGTCTTCATGGGCGCGCGTGCCGGTCACGTGGAGCATGGCGGCTTAGTTCCCCCGTAACAGATTAAAACTAAGAAAACAAGACTTATAGCTAGATGTGGATGGTCAAGATTCTATAAACCAATTCTTTACATCAGGTTATGTTTTTACCAAATTATGGCTTGATCTTTTAATATTATATTTGTCTGCAAGAGCAAACTAAAAGCTTAGAAACTTGATGTCTAACACCATGTAATAACTCTTGTGTACAATGAAGCTTTTATTTCACTTGTGTTGCTAGTACCTATGTAGAGAAAGCATCATTTCATAATATTGATATTCTAACTGCTCTCGGTAGTTGATTTTTGCTTGAACCAGTTCCATATGGTTTCTTTAGACTCTGGTTCCATGGAAGGTTAGAAGATTCCTTTAGACTGTAACTATATTTCTCTAAATATTTGGTAATTTTTCAGGGAAATACTTGGAGTCCATTGACAGATTTTTTTTCAGTTGTTATTTCAATCTAATCATTGTTTAAAAGCTTATTGAAGCAAACTAATTTATATTACCAGGTCCAATAGAAGTCAATTTTGGGATTTCTGTTTTAGTTAATCCAACAACTAAAATGTTATCAAAATTGGGTTGAAGATGTTGTTGGGAACAGATGTAATGACATATAGTCTGTCATATTAGCAGAATCAATTATGCAGTGTTAAATTTGAGGCTTGAGAATTAGACATACCTCCAACATTCAAAGTTAGCACAATTTGTTCTTTATGCCAACTGGCATTTTTTTAGTGCTAGATATTGATTGTCTTTTGCAACTAACCATTACATCTTAGATTAAACAGTTGTAAATCTAATGTTTTTTGCATGCATACCTGATCGGATCTCCTTATATTCATTTATGACATTGTAATTAGAGATATCCTTGTGTAAGCATTCTATGGTGGTAACTTTTAAATCGATTTGAGTATGAAAAATTTGTTCTTTATTGATTTTTAGTTTGAAGTTTACTACTTGCCTAATTTTCATAAGGTGCAAGTTAATGGTATCTTATCGTTCTCCTAATGGGACTAAGAAGGCAAAAGAAAGAGCATTTGTTTCATCCATAGTTCTGAAAATCATTCTTGTTTCAATGGTTGGTCAATTTGGGAGGCTCTCCCTGGCCTTTGTAGAAATGCCTTGTTGTTAAGCAGTTTGCTCTTTGTGCAGATTTGCATGTTAGATTTAGTGCTGAAGTTATTGCCTGAAGATGCAAAAGAACCTCGGACAGCTCGAATACTTCTATATAAGTTATTTTATGATCAGACGGAACAAGGGTTGACACAATTCCTCTTAAACCTGTTCAAATCTTTCGACACTCATAAACAACCTAAAAGGTTAGTTTATGATTCAAGAATTATTTTAAATTTTATATTCAAGAATTTAAGCACCTTTCAATTCATACTGTGTCGTACTCTGATCATGATATAATCACAATATCCTCATATCCTGGGTAAATAAATTTAGCTTGTGGATATACTGTAGATGCACTTGGAAAGCCTGTAGCTTTTTTAAGCTACAAGATCTTTTGATGACTAAATAATCATGAACAAGCTGGCTTTGACCCTTTTGAACATCAAAGCCACATGTTTGACTTTTGCAGGCACACCATACCTCTATGAATAACTCTAAATATTTTGCACTTATAAGCATCAATAATGGCATATTTACTAATGTTGACATTGCTAATGACATGCTACCTTGAAATGACTTTATAAAAGACCATTCTTGCCATGCACACATAAAAAACAGAGTGATAATCCAAAAACGTTCTTAACATGCCTATTTCAAGATTTTATTAGTATAATTTTCTCCTCGATATGGATAGCGATTATCATCTTGCCCAGCTTTCACATTTTCTTCATTTTCAACTTAACCATTTTTCATTATGTATTTTCTATATAACATATATATTCCTGCATGGACTTTATAATATGTTCTCTATTTTTTACTATGGTGTGCTGGTAATGCACATAGCCATAGAAATTAATATGTTTTTCCTTATTCAGTGATCTTGCAGATTTGCTGGAAATAATACATGTGGTATTACGTCTTATGGAGAAGCTTCAAGCACATGGAACATTAAGGGTATGCTCTATCTGTTTTTGAAACCTTTTACTTTTTTTTGGAGTGAGAGGGAGAACCCCCTAGCATTACAATTTAGGAAGCACGTATACTTAAAATCACATACTGTGTCCGTATTGTATCCGTTACAGATAATGATACTCGTCCAATACTTCTCAGATATGTGTCCAATACTTGTGCTAAGTATATTATTTTTCAAAATTTTAAAATAATTTGGATATTTACTTCATACACTTTATATACTTCCGGATACCTCCAAAAATGAGAGGAAGGGCCAATTTTATAGTTTTTTGATATTATTTAAAATATAAAGCATGGATTATGGTCTATTATTAATGACTAATGATAAGCTTGTAAAAGTTAATGCTACCATACAAAGTATGGATTATGTTATTTTGATAGCCTACTTTTTTTTATCAGCATTTCTTATATATATAAAATAAATGCATACATGTTTGTAATGGATTATGGTCTATTAATTAATGACTAATGATAAGCTTGTAAAAGTTAATGCTACCATACAAAGTATGGATTATGTTATTTTGATAGCCTACTTTTTTTTATCAACATTTCTTATATATATAAAATAAATACATACATGTCTGTATGTATATATACATATACATATGCATGCACATGTGTATATGTTTTTTGATGTAATATAGCTATATCATATCCTATTTTTCAAGATTTGTTGTATCGGTTCTTGTATCCATATCCATTCTTCATAAAATATAATTAACAGGTTCAGATTTTTAGGGATGCACCATCCAAGAACCGAACATAGACTCTCTGGTTGCCAAGCAGAGTGTTGTTGCCGTTGAGTCAAGCCCCAGTTCACAACTAAAAAGAAACTTCTAAATGATAGTACTTTGGGATGATCTTGTTCTTTTGCATGCATGAATCATAGAGTTTAATAATTAAAACCTTGTTCTAGGTTTATATTTGAAGCTATATTAATTGCAACCAGAGATAGTTAACATGGTACAGTGGATATGTTCTTTCTTAAAAGCATGTAGGTTTTATTCTTAATTATTTGTTTAGTTATTTTCTCTTTGGCTTTCAAAAGCCTCTACTAGATCATGATTTACAGTGATGGTCTTTCTTTTTAGATATGCAAACTTTAATCTGATCAAGTCCTTTATATTTTTGGCAAATGATATTATGAATTCTAGGTTTCTAAAAAATCAAGAAAGGTCAGAAAAAAGAAGACACAGAAAGAAAATGATGAAGTAGAGGCTGAAAAACTGAGAGAACATGCCAATACCTGGAATGCTGATGAGCAGACAAATGAGATTGGAAGGCCTACTTCTCAACCATTTACTAATTCAAACAACTTGGTTACCAAGGAACCTTCAGCAATATCAGTTTTTGTGGACAAGGGAGGTGCTAACCAAGAAGGCAACTCAGTCCCTAATCCTGTTGCAGAGCCTGACATGCCTTTGCAGGATACAGGACATCTTGAAGATGACTTATCTATTTTGGATAGGGACAAGGAGAATAATCCCATTGCTCTCGCATATGAAACAGCAGATTCTTCAAATGATGATCAGCTCCCTGCTACAACTGAAGTTGATTTTAACATATCCAGGTTGGTTACAAGTTTTGCGAACAATGCTGTTTTACATAATTTGTGCTGGTTGCTGAAATACTATAAAAGCAACTCTGCTAGTACAAACCACTACATCATATGCATGCTGCGGCGTTTCTGTGATGATCTGGAGATTTCTCCGATGCTCTACCAGGTAAAGTTCAAGACAAAATTAAGCCTACCGTCTGGAAGCTGAAACATGCACACGTCTTATTCATACAAGCAACACTGTGTTTTGCAGTTATCGCTCCTCACCACATTTTATGCTATACTAGCTGATGAAAAATCAACATCTAAAGCATATGCAAATATTGTAAATTTTCTCACCAAACTTGTAAGGAAGATGTTGAAGATAATGAAGAAACAGCCATTACTTTTTGTTGAGATTCTCTTTTGGAAGGCACGCAAAGAATGCCACTGTATCAATGCGGAAGCTTTAATGAGTGATATTGCCAATTTAAAGAAAGACATCAGAGTTTGGGATAATGATGAAGTTGGTTTGCCAAATGGAGGGTCAATCCAGAAAAGCATAGCGGACTCGCTTGGTGATGATGAAGCTGATCTTATACCACATGATATTCATGATCAAAGGTAAGTTATTTATGAACTGCTTCTTGAGCATGAAGAATAATTCGTTCATCTAGCATAACAATCAATATCTATTATTAGCTGTATAGTTTCAGATTATTTAACAGTTTCATTGTTAACCAATTGACTGTTTCTTTATTGTAAAGGGAGGAAATTTTATCTGACGGATCTCGTGAAGATGATCTCTGCCAAACAAAGCAAACTATGGGCAAAAGGAACAACAAGAGATCCACTTTAAACAATGAGCCTGAGAAGGACAGAAGGTTAGCAATCATCACAAGTATGCAATTGGATGTGTTTTTCATTTTTTGGCTGGTTATTTTGACTTTGAGTCAAGCATAAACTCTTGTTGATGCATCAAATGTATTTTGTCTGATTTTCAAATTACGAAAGCTTCCAAAAGGCAAATAATTCCTATTTTTGACCTAGAACAGGAGATTTAGGTAATAAATCTATGCAAAATATAAGTGTCTTTTTGATAATGTGGTTTTTGAGCTTTTCTCCTTGGAAAGATGAAATGCTTATTTCTTCATATTTCAACCATGAGGACTCAGCATTGAGAGGACAACATTGAATCAAAGCCATGTGGCCCATGTCCATGATTTTCTTTACATCCTTTCCTGTCTATTTCCTTTTTTTGAATAAGTAAAGCTTATTTTGGTGTAAACTTTCTGGATACATCAGACACAAGAGAGTTGAGCGAGAGTCCCTTGTGAGGCAACGGAGTCACAGAATTTATGAGATATGTGTTCACCATGGTATAAAAAGCCTTAATGGGTTTAGAAAACTTTGTATAAACCATGGTAGCAAATTTTTTATAAATTTGGCATAGTTAAGAGCAAGACTGCATGAAATAAGCCCATGTAAAGCAAGAATAATCATCAATGAATTTGACATAATAGCAGTGAAAAGCCTTAGAAACAAAAAGGGCAGGACTCACACATTTGAGTGAACTAGGTCAAAAGGTGAAATAGCCATGAAATTACTAGAGTGAAAAGGAAGTTTTGCATGCTTTCCAAGAACACTACCTTCATAGGATGGTTATCTAAACTAGATATAGAGCTTAAGACATCATTATGAACTAATGTAGTAAGATGAGAACCACAAAGATGATCAAGATGATGATGCTAGATCATATAAGTAGAAGAGGAAACGTGTACAAAGTTTGAGGCAGGAGAAGTGGGCATATGTAGGTGGTCCATCAAATGCACCCCATTATGGCAATGGCCTGCTCCACTCGGGCATCGAGTTTGCTGATCTTGCACAAAGAAAGAAGAGGAATCAAATAGGACAAGGCAACTATGATCATTAAGTTGAGTAGCATATAGCAGATTAATGGATAATTGAGGAATATGGAGGATGGAATGAACATAAATTGGGTGATCTTAAAACCATCCTTCAAGAGCTGAACATGAACCAAGATGAGAAGCATGTGGGGTCATATGAAACGATGCACCAGAGTCCAAGATCCAAGTGAACTGAGATATACCTGTGGAGCCAAGGGAAAGAGGCTTGAAAAGGTATGACCTGGGGGTGAAGTAGTAGTGATATGGAGCTGCTGATGGACCTGCTTGGCAAGTTGAGCGATAAACTTTGAAGAAAATGTAAATGCGGTCGAGGTACACCTAGAGCTACCATTGGATGAAGAATCAATGGCAGGCATAGCAATAATTGGCTCTGCAGTGGGAGCAGCTACAGCTTGTTTAGGGCATGGTGGTCAAATCTTACACATAATAGTGTGCCCAGTGCATTTATAGCAATCGCAAAACCTCCTTTTCATAGCATCAAGAGGAAGGAAAGTGGGGCAGGAGCTAATGTTAGTGGGTCGCATGGTCTGCCGTACCGGTCGGTATGGATCGGTACCGGCCGGTACATACCGGTACCGGACCCTACCGGTACGGTAGAGCTACATATTTCAGTACCGAACCGTACCGGCCGGTACCGATGCGTACCGGCCGGTACCGATCCGGTACCGGACCAAACCGATCAGTCCGTACCGGCTCCAATTTTTTTTTGGCTTTTAGCCCCATCGATACAGTACCTGTTCGGCTTGGTTTCGTTCGGTACCGTACCGGTACCGATGCCCACCGGTACGTCGGTACAGTCGGTACCGCGTACCTTGGTGGGTCGTGTACTGAAAGCCAAAACAGAAGTAGGCTCGCCAACTTGGGATTCTAGACTTGGGATTCTAGGATAGAAAGATGGTCTCCTCGGCCATTATGTCTGAGAAAGTTGCATCCAAAGTAGAGAGTGGATTTTGATAGAGTAGTTGACCATAAATGGTCTCAAACTCATGTCAGAGAGCCATAAGAAATTGAAAAAAGATAATGTTGACTAAAAGCCTGGCATTGCTCATTAAAGCAAGCGCAGGTTGAGCAAGTGGTGTATAGCTGATGCTAAACCAAGGGAAGGTAGGGCTACAATTCCTACATGTAGTAGAACCCCAATATAGAGTAGTCATGCTGACAAGCAGTAGCGTGCTCTTGAAAATAGAGTGCACAAGTTTGATTTGTTTGCTCATGTTGACCACAAAGATAATCTTGCGAGTCTTTAGCCATGATATTCTAGTCTTTTGTTAGAAAACTTAACCAGGAGGCAACAATATGTTGCACTAGGAAATATATCACTGTTTTCTATGGTTTAGAATAATCTTATAATAAAAACTAAGGAATGTGGAACTATCCTGAACCGTTCGGTTCGAGGTGTACTGAGCCATGCCGGCGGCAGATTGGGATGGTTTCGGCATTCAAAACGGTAAACTGACAAGAGGAGGAGAGGAAGAATGGGAGAGGAGAAAAGAGGGCGAGGGAGGGCTGCTGGAGGGGCGCTGAAGGGCACTGGAGGGCGGGAGCAAGAGCTCCGCCCTCTGAATGGGGGCCCTTTTTTATTTTGAAAATTTAAGTAAAGTCGGCAAGAGGTTTGCTGACTTCACTTAAAATTCGGCTTTTCTTTTAATTTGAAAATTTTAAGTGAAGTCGGCGAGGGTTTGCTGACTTCACTTAAAATTTTTAAAATATAAAGGGGCTTCGACAGACTCCTGTTTCGAAGAAAATAGGAGTTCGGAGGGCGAAGCTTTTGCTCTGGCCCTTCGGCCCCTCCAGTGGCCCTCACTCTCTCTCCCTCTCCCTTCTTCTCCCTCCTCTCTCTCTTTCTCTCTCCTATTCTCCCTCTCCATCACCCTCTTTGCTATGTCGGTATAGGCTCGGCATGGAATGGCATGGGGCGTACCGAACTGTGCTGCCAGCCGACCGAAAAGGGCTTCAATACTGGCACAGGAAACCTTGATAGAAACTCTGATTTGAAATTGTAGCCTTGATTGTATATTTTGAAGTTGCACGGTAATACTATTGATCACATTATACTAAAGCACCTTTTTTTTTTCTTTTGGCTTCAAATTCGAGGTGGCCATTCCACCATGATTTGCTCTTGTGATGGACAAGCATGTTTTGCAGTTGATTTTACTGTATTATACTCTGGCTAATACTTGTCAATTCTTGTCTACTTTCTCAGCTGTAGAAGAAAAAGAGTACGAGCCTTTAACAAGGAACAGGAGCTTGAGATCAAAGTCCTATTCGAAAGGTTGGTGTACAAGTAACTCTGACTGTAGAGGTTCATACTATCAAATGCTTCCCACATAATGGTTTTTTGGCTCAGTTGGTTGGACTTCTCAACAGAACTCCAGATATTTATAATTTGGAGCACTGCTGAGACTACTTTCTGTATGAGATTTAACAATACACTTGCATTTAGTTGTTTGAAGTTCTGTTCCTATAGGTTTAAGAATCATAGGAGGTGCAGTCACATGATTGCAAAAGCTTTGGATGGTGATAACACATACACTGCAGCTCAAGTTTCTCGTAAACTCAAGCAACTTGGTCTGCTTGCTCCTCAAGAAAAGAGGTCAACTAATGTTGAGAAACTCTCATGCAATAAGGAAATCATTGACAGAGGAGAGCAGTCTGATGAAGAAACTTTACTAGCAATTAAACTAAGGTAAATTCTATGTGGCACTTGTCTGTACACGAATGTAGTTGTGCTGAGCATTTTTGTTATTTGCATTAAATATGAAAGTGTTTATTGGGTGCTACTTCTTGGCCATGTGTAATGAACATGGAGGTGGAAAAGACTCTGGTAGCTTGTATCATCTATATTTTTATAGATGGAATAATGAGTCAAATTGTGGAAATGTCAATACAGTGATGACCAGTAACACTCTGTTTTATATGATTACAATTAGTTGGGTGCTCATACATCTTCCTTCACCATCCCTTCCTACTGACGATTGATTCAAGCTTTCTGACACATCACCTTGCATTGGGGAAAATTGAAAGCAAATTTGTTTAGGAAGCCATGGTTTTCTGACATCTGACCTAATCAATCCATATAAATCATGCTGCTGGTCTAAGAAGAGTTTATTTTGCTCATGTAGAAAACCTGTTCTAGATTATCCAACTCATATAAGCTTTGTTCCTGATATATGCAATTAGCTAACCCTGCTGCGAATTATATATGTTAACTGTATTTGGCTAATCTCTAACTTTTATGTTCCCTTAGAAGCCAAAG
Organism: Phoenix dactylifera; assembly: GCF_009389715.1. NCBI lineage: Eukaryota > Viridiplantae > Streptophyta > Magnoliopsida > Arecales > Arecaceae > Phoenix > Phoenix dactylifera. The sequence goes on from NW_024067689.1 coordinate 894,673, forward strand.
AACAAAGAGCAAGCTGTTAGTGAAGGAGACTCCAATGACAAGCATATCTCAGCATAAAGAAACATCTACAGGGCAAGATTCTGATTTCAAGACTTTAAGCACCATATTCAAGTAAGTTAAAAATATTTTTTTATCCCAACCTTTCTTTTTTCTCCAACTACATTTATCTAGTGAGTAAACATTGCCTACAAGCCTTGCTTCTGCTATTTTGAGTCAGCTGAATATGCTGAAGCCAAGGAAGGAAAAGTAAATCATTCATGAAGGAGGGTACAATTGCTAGCATCTGTCACCACATGGAGACATCAGTGGAACGAAATTCCAATGATGAGACTTTAAGCACAATGTTCAAGCGTGCCGAGTTTCTTTTATCCCCAAATAAACTAATTTTCAGTTTCATTCATGCAAGTATCAGTCTTCTTTCTTTCTTTTTTTTTTTAAATCTGCATACGAGCTTGATGAAACGCACCAGGAATGATCATGGGTAACTATTTTTGAAGGAGAGGGTTATGAGCCCTCCCTAGATTTTATTAGAGTTTATTACAAGTTTGAGCAACAAATAATATATATTTGGCAATAAATAACAGTTTGTTATCCAGATCTCTTGTTCATTTTAAGGATGTTTTTCTTCCACTAGTTACAATGCACATGCAGGTGCACTTGGTTTCAAAGGCTTTTAAGATTTGAGATAGTTTAATTAAAATCTAAATTCTAAAAATATCTGGAAAAATTATTTCAAAAAATCTAAAAATAATTAACTCGTGATTATTTTTCTAATGTGTTAAATTTCACCTTTGTCTCATAGCTCAAAAGTATGTTTTAGCTCCTCTGTTAAAAATTTTGAGTCTAGATATTTTAGAAGTTTCTGAATTTTTACTTTCTTGCCAAATTGAAATTTGTATCACCTGTTGATTAAGAAGATCTCCCCTCTTTTTCTTATTCTCAAACTCTAGCAATTTTACAATTCCTTCCTCTACAGAAATCTTGCATGTTTTCTTAGGACTTCAAAGGGAGTAATTTAATTAGAGTTGCTATCTAAATGTTTTAGATTTTTGATGGAATAATTTGCTTAGGGCTGTTTTTGGGATTGAAAAATTGAGAAATTAAGATTCTTTTATATAGTTTACGGATTAATAAAGAAAATCATCCATAATTTCCAAATGCTTATGTCCTAGTTGACCCATTAAATCCACACCTTGGCCAAGATTCAAATATCTTCTGAGTATTTCGTCAACAACTTAAAATTGTTGGAAAATTATAATATGCTTGATTAATTTGTCAAAAATATGATAGTCTTTGTTGACCTACTTGAAATAAAACAAGTTTACAATTTTGCCGCCAAAATTCACCCTGCCTTTTAATTGTTCACAAGCACCCTATGATTGGTTGCAACTTTTCAGATGCACGAGCATTACCTTTCTTCAGGGTCCACTTTTCTTATATAAGGTGCAGACTAGAGATCAGCCCAAGCCTTAGAGGCAGCAACTGAAGCAGGTTTTATCCACTTTTTGAATCACACTTGTTTGGGTCAGGTTGTGTCAACTTCTAAGTTTAAAAGCAACTTATATAATCAAAGGTCTTTTAACTCATACTGCATTGATTAGTTAGCTATGTGTGACTGAATGGTTCAGGTTTTGTCGGGTTTTAAACTTAAAAGCAACTTATATAACTGGAAGTCTTTTAACTCGTACCACATTGATTAGTGAGCTGTCTGACTGGATGTATTTAATACAAAGTCTTGTAGATTGTGCAGGGCATGTATTTTTGAAGATTTTTATCCTAAAACTTGTTGCTTAATACAGCACTTCATAGTTCTGAACTGCAAATACTCCCACATACAAGGTATTCTTTTGTAAGCCTAATTTTCTAATTAGCATCATATACTGATAAGCAGATGCACTGTAAATTTCATTGCTAATTCCATGAGCTTTGATGGATTAAAGACACTAAAAACCTAGGTTTAATTTGCAACACAACAGAACAGTAGTCACTCCATGATATATTATTTTATAGCTCATAATAGTGCTCCCTGGTAGCACTCATAATTTATATTGCTAATCATATCTTCCTTGGAAGTGCATTGCTACTGAAACTGACACAGTAGGATATTTTGAAAATGCTTTGTCATCTAGAAACTGCAGCTAATAAAGGTCTATTGGTCTTTTTCCAGAGACATGGTCTCGCAGCATGAGTTGGGCCCATCTCATAAAGGTGAACATGAAGCGGTTGTTTTTGCTGCTATGGATGATAGGTTTCAGGCTGAGCTGGATAACCTTGGTAATAGAGAACAAGATGGAGTCAATGAGTTGGAGGACTTGGTCGACTCTGGGGATGATTTACTGGCTGTGCCCAAAAAGATTGGATTCAAAAGGAGCCTCAAGTTAGTTGTTGATGATGAAGATGATTAGTGAAACAGATCGTGTATAGTTAACATATGAAGAAGTTAAGGAGAATTTTGTGTTGGCTTGATTCCAATTAGGCCTCCCCCGTATGAAGCATCAGATTATGGAGACATTAGTCTAACTTGTGAAGTGCAGAAAAGAATGGAGCAATATTTCACAAGGTTTTCTGTGTGACAGGAAGCTTACAGCCTTATTGCCTGGTCTGACCAGATTGATTTATAAAGCCAAAGGATCCGTTGTAGTGGCATTCTCAATCCAAGTTCGAACAGCTGCATGACAATACTAATTTTGCTTGTAATGAACCGAGTGGAAGCATGTAGCTAACCCCAAGCAATTTTAGTGAAAATGTAAAGTAATATAAATATATAAAACATATTTTTGACAGGGATATCAACCCTAAACTGGGTGGGGGTTTGTATGCAGCAGCATTGTTAAATCTTGTTCGTTCTCATTTTCCAACTTCTGTATAAAAGAAGATTTTTTAAATATTTTGATGGTCATTGCTGAATGTTTTGCTCTTCATCCCATGTCTTACCATCAATTTTTTGTATGGGCCTTGCTGATGTAATGATGATCCATAAAGGTATGATGTATCTGGGTTCCATGGACTGGTTTCACTAACAGCACCTTGTGAAATCCTGATTCTGCTGGACAAGCATCATTGTCTCAATCACTGTCGTTATTCGCTTCTTGGGATCTTGATCTCACCGTGGAGGTTGGGAAGGGGGGCAGAGCAGAGGAAAGCCGAGACTGTTGGGCATCCCTTGGGTGGCGGGGATGGGGTGGTGGCTCTTCGACGTCAGCTCAGAGGAGTTTATCTTGCCTGGCTTGGAATGAATCTGTTTAATGTCCGGCATCCTGCTCCGAGTTCCAAATTATCTTTTTAATAGATCGAGTGTCAAATGCACTGAAACTTGAGGTATGCAAAATGATGGTTTTGCAAACTGATGGTGACGGTTTCCTCTATTTTTTGTATTTTGAACATTTATTGTATTTAATAATTTTTATTACCAATGATGGCTGGCATCGGTGAATGGCCGACTGTTGATGGGTTTAATGTGTGGTTGGAGGCCTGTTTTATAAGCTGTGCTTTTTTGATTTTGTTGAGTGACTAGAAATTCTTGTTGTGGTGGTAGCATGTTTTGATCGACTGTGGCCAAATAAGCTAGCGCTCAGTTTCTTGATCGTAGATCACCTACATAAAGTTGGAGGATGTGGGATTTGTTGCCAAAATTTGAGAATTGGTGACGGTCCTTTTTTTTTTTTGTTTTTTGACAGGAGCACTTAATTCAATCGACCATTTTGGATTGCATTGTTGAAGTTTCCACTTTTCAAAGGGAACTTTGAATCAAACCTCCATTTCTGAGTGTGAATTAGTTGGCAATAAAAGGTTAAATACATGCCCTGCACTTTTTGCTTCTCTTTATGTGAGAAAATAACTGATGCTCATTATGATTCCAAAGAAGCATGACAGAACGAGAAAAGTTGATTGTTCTTTTAAATAGCTGATTGCTTTTCTGAGTTGTGGAAACAAAAAGAAACTTTGTGAAAAGGTGTCTGGATACGAGGACCAGTTGAAGACAAAGGAACTGAACCAAGAAGGAAATTTAGCAGTAAGCTGAAGTTTGTTAGACAAGCAAAGTCAAAAGATTATGATTGATTTCCTCTGGCTGCGGTCAATGAAACTTTTGTTTCTTATTCCACTCTTTTATGATCTTTTTTACAGGAATTGTCAGCAAGAAGATTGGCGTTTCCATCCATAATGTCCCCTTCTAACTTGCAGACTCTCGTTTAAACTTCGCCATCTTTGCAAGAGCATCAACTGCATCAACCAAGTGATCAAGTCGAGCCACAAACTCAATGAGCAGGGAGGTGAAAGTGGCAAGGGACAAAGCTGCAGTACTTTCCAGAGCCCGCATTCGTGGAATCATGTCAGTATCAACGCCTCCATCTTCAAAGTCGTCCACTTCTCTTGAAGGCCACGAATAGAGCCTCCTCTGTTGCTTCCTCATAGTCTCATGATACGACTCAGCTTGCGTAGGCACTGCAGGATTTGGATTGGGTTCACCATCGCTGCTTACTTTGGTAAAGAGGCCAGAGAAGTCTTCAAGGGTTAAAGTGTTAGAAAGTTTGTCAGTTGGTTTGGCAGGGCGATCATAAAAATTATGTGTTGAGGTTAAGAGATAGGAGTGCAGGTCAATGGAGCGCTGCAGACAACCAGTAGAGCTATGAAGACGTTTTAGCAGGCTTGGGTGAAGGCTGCACCTCATGTTGCTTATGTCATTTCCCAAGCTGCGAAGCAGCTCTGCTGCTTGGCTTGTGGCATCGAGGATCTCTGACTGGAATGTGATTCTAAGATTGTATGGTGCCTGCAAGAGTAACACATTATTGTCAGTCCCATCTGACACTAATCCTAATTGGCTTTTAGTTGTCCTATTCGACGTTTATCATGTTATTGATTCTTTGCTCAAATATTCAACTATGGCGTCAAATTTTTCTGTTTCTAAAGTTGTAGCTGAAGAGTCCATAAGGTAATTAGTTCCCCTTTTCATATGTTACGCAGAGGTAGTCCACCTTGGACAAGTCGAGGTAATAGAGCTACTGTGTCAATCAGTCTGAAGGCTTGTACCTGAAGATTGGAACCTTATTTGTTAGTGGCCTTGACCCGGTGGTGTCATTTGATTTAGGGTTCTTGGAATCATATCATTGCAAGCAACCAATGACGTGATTCCGTCGCTTGTCACTGCATTATGCACCGTAGATCCCTCCTTGGTGACCAAGAAGGGAGACCTCTGGTAGGATGATAGAAATGGTGATCTGCAAGTATCTTGTGATGCCATGCGTTGCAAATTGGCGCATGTCAGCTGCTCATTTTCAGATGCAGTGTATTGTATTGTTTTGACCTTATTAAGGTGAGATTGTCAAATAATCGTTTGAAATGAGTCCTAGGTCCAAGATGCATGTAGATGATTTCAGCTGTGAGACACATCATATGCAGCATGCTAGGGCATCCAGTAGTCCTCTGTACCTATGAATCAATACCCCATCTTGCATGCGATAGCATTAGCCGGCGCTTTGCAGTTGCACGTAAGCAGCATGCCCTAATATATGGGTTCGGGTTCTATCTTTCATGCGAAAGAATAATTTTTCTTCTTTTGCAATATTAACTGTTGGATCATGCCTCGTATGGATCTCAAAGCACTCCAAACTCTCTCTTTCATCTGCCTGCACAAATCTTATAGCGGCTATTGCGCAATCCAACATTGCACAAAAGTAAATCATTTTTTTGTGCGAAAGATACAACCCGAACCCCAATATATGGCTCATATATAGCACATCACGGCTGTTTGTAATCATAGGCAAATAGCTTGCAGTGTTCCTCTTGGAAACACAAAATTCCAAGACAATCATGACTAAAATTTGTAAGAAATGATCTCTCCAAGAACTAAGTGGGTTCATCAGATATCAAACTATTCTCTCTTATTATATCAGTGGAGAATGTCTCTACTAATGTAGCACAAACACATATTGAGGGCTCGACGTCTTTTGTCTGCGCTCTTGGAATTCATCTCTTTTGAGAATAATTTCTAACTTAATTCACTTGAAATATAACAAACAAGCTCGTCATGGCTTTTCTGCTATTTAAAGCACATAAAAATTTCAATATAAAATGAATTTTACTTCAAATAGCACACAACCTCGAAAATTTATGAATGAAACTTTTCTTTTTAATTAGTCATGTATTCTTGCTTGCAGCTATATGGAATGTCTATAGCTAAGATAAGGAGAACTCTTTTATAAGTAAATGTTCCCTATTATAAATGGAATCCACAGAATCATGATCGATATATGCATTTGATCTTAACCATTCATGATATACATTGAAACGAAATTCTAAGTAATAGAATGGAGGAAGAAGGGGACTACAACAAGACGCTTAGACGCGTGTATCTAATTATACTTTGTCCACCATATATCATTGGTATCCATTGCCAAATAAGTATTGAAGAGAAAAAGTAAACAGAAGACTGGGTAACGAAACCTGTATCTCTGAATGCAGGCAGCCATGCAACGCTATCATCTCATAGGCGCAGTGCCGGAGCACTGCAGCCACCTTGATGTACTCGGACCATGGGTAAGAGAAGTGCCAAAACCTTCCATGTGGTGGCTCCCATTTTGCCGAGCTTGCCTATGGAAATGGATCCAAAAGCAACCAACGTTCTTATCGGTTTACTTTGTTAAACCCCAAAAACTAAACATAATGAGCTGATCAAAGAAAAGATTACCAAAGAATCTAATCTTGCTGCCTCATTCAATGTTTCTCGACATTTCTTGTAGGCAGGTTCATCAGGGAATTCATCAATAACTGTCTTCGAGAACTCTGGGTGGTCCGATCCATCATCTCTTAAATACTTCTGTACACATTCTAAATGCAAACAAGTGGATGCAATAAAATGTTAAAGAAATCTATAGCATTATTTTAGGTGGTGGCTGCCAGGGAGAGTAGTCTTAAGGATTTAGACGTGCTGACCTTCGAGCGAGTCAGCGACAGAATTAAAGCTGTTGACGAGCTCCTTGTGAAGCTGCTCACCAGCCCACATCGGACAGATGAGGACATTCACAAGGATGGCGACAAGCCCTCCGATTGCGATTGAGTAAAGTCGTTCCATGGCAGTCCTCATTGGATTGCCCATGCGGTAACCAGAGACGATGATGAGGCAGTACGTGAAGAGGGTGACTCTGAAGCCATACTCATAGGGAACAAGAGATGGCCACAGCTTCATGAAGGACGTTATAGCTCCTGCGTTTATGTGCATGGTGTCGTGGATGCTATTGAGTTTAATCAATGAGAAGACGAATGGTGGAGATTGCGGAGAAGAAAGAAAACTTTGATCATCATGGGCTACTTATCATACTCTACACTAATTAAACGTACCAACAAGGAAGATGCTTAGTCCAATGACATATGGCTCTGCAACGTGACCACTGTGCACAGCTATTTCTATCACCATGATTGCAAAGATTCCAGCAAGCAAGCTTCCAACAGCTCGATTGAATCCTCGGTTGAAGGTGGCACCTATATACGTAGATAAAACCATAACTTATTAAACACTCTCATTGATGTCCAAAAGCGGTACATGCTTGATGCCATTAATTGGAAGGAGGGGTGAAAAAGAAAAGGGAAAAAATGATACATGCATGTGTTAAACTGTATTATTTGTAAATGCTATATATAAACTATGCGCAGATTTAAGATAAGTGAGGCCTTCAACTAAAGTGAGCATAAGACTGTCCAGGCAATGAACTATACTTACCGACAGTATATTCGAACATAATACCGACAGTGAGGATGGACCAGATGATGTTGGTGCCAAATACCTTGAAAGGCGCTCGTACAAGTATCAACAGCGACACAAGAAGCATGGCAAGGCCCACCTTTAGTGCAAAGATCGCCCTGTTTGTGTCCTCCCTGGCAAACCCCCACACATCTCGAACCCATTTGCTCAGGATGAAGTCCTTACCGACACTGGATTTCTTGAGGAATCCGGGCAGCACGGCATTCGGCGACAAGGTTACGTCGATCTTGATGCAACCATTCTTGCCATTCATTCTCCACTGCAGCGATCAAAAGATGTAATGGAGCGGAAAGGATCTTAGGAGAGCAATGCTGCTAGACTTGGATGGCCGCTCCTGGAATGGAAGAGATCGTTGGAAGGAAGTGTGAGAATTTAAAGTGAGTGGGCTTCGCCCGGTGGTGCAAGTAGGGCGAAGGGAAGAATAGTCATGGCGGCCTGGGAGCGAGGGATATGATGATATAATGCAAAGAATAATACCCCATAAATAATAGAAGAGAACACGGATTAGAGAACTGGGAAGGGCGAGGCAAAGATGCCCGAGCTCAATAATGTCAACATTGGTGGGGGAATTAGAATCTACCACCCGAGCGTTAAAACAGCCTCTCTTCGCCACCGCATAATTTTAGCAGCATCTACTTCAAGCTTGGATTCGCAAGCGAAGTTGCACGTGCCGGGCGCATGCGTGAAACAAACACGCTCTTTACGTGTGGGCCATTAGCGAATCCAGGAAACCAGGCCATCTAACTCGTTACCGGAAACCAGGAGCTTCGATGAATGCTTGCACTACTCCGAGCTTGCTGAAAATATCATTAAGATTTCAATCACAAGGTGTCACACGTGTGTGATTGTGTACATGCGAAGAGAACTATGTCATGCAGTAATTAAGATGACCGTGCTTGGTGCAGGTGTTTCGGAATAATGTCTACTTCTGTTGGTGGTACTCGGAGGAGATTGTTCGGTTGGTTTGGAGCATGAGATGCTCGGTCCATGCCATGGAGATCTCTACACGACAACGTCATAAGAATAAGAATCATTCTAGAATAAGAATCATTCGAGGGGGCTGCCTGGAGACCACTAGCATCAGAATCTTCAAGATGCTTGGAGACTAAACTGGAATATTTTAAGCTGAGAAGATTTTGTGGGAAAAATATTTGGATGATGGGATTTCGACCAACATAAAAACAGGATAAGCATCTCAGCGGCGCAATCTGAGCTGGAAGCAGCGGTGGAAAACTTCAGCAAGAAAAAATCCCATTTCTTCCAGGCTTCGTGAAGAATATTGCATTGTCAGAGGAAATTTCCTCCTTCTCTGGCTCTCATTCTGGGCATCTAAAATTGTACCTGGGACAATACTGAGGACACAAAAGTGTAAATCCATTGGAAATCAGCCACTAAAGACTTTTGCAAAAAGACCCTTGCGGATGGTTACAAGTACCTGGACGGAACAAGCAAAAAGTAGAAGTCCAAGAGGTCTGAGCTCAAGTCCTTGTTGCCCTTCATCGGGTGACTAAGTTGAGCACCCGATAAGTGAATATGCTTGCGAGACCACATCATGGCTTTTAAGATTAAATAGCTTAGATAAAACAAGAGGCCTCGCTGAGCTCCCATCTTGAAGAAGAGAAGTTCGTCGTTCAGGACAGCGAACTGATTTCACAATGTCCAATTCATGGTTTTTCTACCAACACACTAACAATGGAAGTGGAAAGAAATGACATAATTACATCTTTAATTGCCACTGGATTTGCTCCAAGAATCGGTAGTGAAAATACAATGCTGCAAAAACTAAAAACAATGAAAAAAATTACAAATCTAATCACATTCATGCACCTTGCAACTGGGTAGGGGAAAAAATATAGGAAAAAATGGGGAAAAAAGAACCATCAAAAGATTGCCTGTAAGAAAATAATGATCAAAGAGCTCTTGTAGTGTTCAAATCACCAGTCTCCTCAGGTGGGGGTTTTATGTACTTTCCAAGGGTTTTTTGGCGTTTTCGCATTATTATTCTTTGAATCTTATCTCTACTCCGTTGTTTCCTTCTTTCCTTCTGCTGCTGGTGCACGTTTCGCTCCCTATCATACACACCCTGCCAAAAGACTTCACCAGTTGAGGGCCACAGCCATCTCCGATCAGGGGGTTCAGAATCTGATTCCTCTGCCAAATCCTCATCCATGCTCTTCAAAGTGGCATACGAGAACCATCTGATCCACATATGACCTCTCCGGTTCATCAGCTTGTGCTGCTCCTGCATTTCTCCAGTCTCAGGGTTCACATATACCATCCGTCGTGCACTGTGGTATGCCCATATGTTCACAAGAAGCTCCAGCACACGAGAATAGCAGTGGCGGTCCTGCAACATGCAGTAACGGCATAATCAGTTGAAGTTCCTTGACCCTTTGCTCAAATAAGAAGCAAGAAATAACCTCGTGTACAGTTTTGCATACACGAAGCTAATTATCTGCAATTCTAATCAGCTCAACTTGAATGGTGATATTGGGATGCCGTATTTACATATAGGAGGATTTTCTACATAACGCCAACTCGATCACTTTGGTCCCAATTTCTTAGGTGTGTTTCCCACATCATAGATTTTGGATTTTTTAAGATTTTTCAGAAGTGGAGTCAACGTTTTGTTACTCGTCAAAATGGGATAGCTACATAGTCACAGGACAAAAGATCCAGCCTTTTGAAAAAATTATAGATAACCAAATACTCTTAAAGAACAAGAAATGGAACCTTTTTTGCATTAAAAATAGCATTAACAGCAGGTGAAAGATAGAGGGAAAGTTGGACAAGTCAGCAATGTTTTCACTTCCTGTCTGGAGCAATGAAGATGCTCCAAGTATTAACGAAAGGAACAGTAACTCAATAAAAAGATTCATTAGCTCGCTTAAGTCGTGTCAAACATCTCAAGATTGCTTGTAAAGAAATTTAGTGTCTTTGCCATTAGAGAATTTTTCAAATGATTTTTAACAGATAAAGCTCTGATATGCATGCATGCACAATCACATGTGTATGTATACAGAAATACATAAATACACACATTTACATAAAAAAATTATCAAGCTATTATGAAAAAACATTACCTTAGATACACTCAAATAACAATGCCCACTTTGATGGTGCTCGTCATACATCTGGGCATCCAATGCGTCTACAAACATTCTGAAAAATACCAGCAAGAATTTAAGCAAAGCAGCAATAACTAGCAAATTGAAAATAAATATCCTTACTTTGCACATCACATATCATGGCCTGACTAATTTACACAATCAGCTATTGTTTCAAGCCCTAAAAGACAATAGAATATTTGTTACTGGAAATAGACCGGCTGCAAGTGAAAGAAAATGATGCCACCACCAATGCATCTCTTTAGGGAGTAACATAAAAGATATTCCATGTTCCACAAAGCAGCAGTTTGACAAAATGAATATAGTAAAAGGGTCTAACGTCCAGAACTGATTAGGCGGTTTCCAGTTTTACAGGGGACAATGATTTTTTGAATATAAAGAGCTCTCTCATAACTGCCATAAAACATTTTTTCAGGCACAGAAGCAGTTCAAACTCACAAGCACTAGAATCAATATTCAAATTTCAAAATACATGATGATTCTTATGTGCCAATAGTTGCATATACATAGATATCTCTAGACTGCATTAGCAAAATTATGGACCATCGTACAAATAGTTAACCAATCCTCTCAAAAAGCACCCGAAGGGCTTCAAAATGCTGTTGTGCCCAAAAGACAATGGTCTGTCAGTTGTTTCACATCCATATCAGAAGACAAATGACTCTACTTTCATCAATTATTAAGGATAGTGATAATTTATCCCATGGATTGCTGAACCATGCCAAACTGGCAAGTTTGAGGCATACCAAACTGGACAGGTAAGTTCTTGACACGGTTTAGCATATAAAATTGAAACCAGGAGAGGTCTTCGTCACTTCATTCGTTGCTTCATTCATCGAGTGTTTTTGTCTCACCCTCCGGTATGCTCGAGCATCATAGTTGTCTTGCCCTCGCTGCCTAACAGGTAAATCTCTCCTCCCCTCCCTCCCCCTCCCCCCCACTCCGTTGAGACCGCCTTACCCCGCCGCTCAGTCGGCGGCCGATCCAAATGCTGGAACTCCCAGATCCTCTATTCACCCCTCTTACTTCTTCTCTCCCTCTTCCTCTCTCTCCCCACCCTTCTCACCGACCCCACTTTGGCTCAGCCAGAAACAGTGGTGCCGTGGCGGTTCAGCCTCCGGCTTTCCTCTCTCTCTCTCTCTCTCTCCAGTTCTCCCTGTTTCAAACATTCTGGAACGACATAGTACCGACCCGTACTATGCCAAATAGGTCAGTGAACAGTACACTCTCTGGCACCGACTGGATGAACCTTGCTTTGTCCATTTTTCTATCAAGTTTAATAGATTACAAGGCTGGCTATGGGCATAAAATGGGAAAATAAACAAATCATTGATTTAAATACTGCTAGAGCGGGACGATACAAACAAATATTGCCCTATTCTAGCAAATTTCCGTCACTGCTACACAGTACAATATTGCATAGTGTCTCGATATGGGATGCAATCCAGGACCATGTGTTAGTACCTGGTATGATACCATTTGGACAAAAAACCAATATGATATCTAGTACTGGTATTTGAAATCTTGACAAAAATAACTATCTTCATTAGATAAAAATGGAGCATTCAAGTTGATGTAATCAAATCTCTAAATTTTATTAGAGCTACCGATGGTCAATGAGCAGCTAAACTTTAATTAGTTTTCCTTTTCACTTCAAAAAAAAAAGGTGAAAAGGCAAGTTACCAACTAAAAGAAGAGATTTATTCGAAAACAAGGAAGCATGGGATAGAAGTACTATCAATATATAAATGGATTAATAGAAATAGGAGTATATTAGTGAATATATTATGGAGGACGCAATTCAATGTGTGCAATCCTTGTCCAAACTAGCATAAAAATACTCAAACACCAAATTGCGTACCTTGAGAACATGATGAACTCAAGAAAAGACCTTGTTGGTAAGGCCCAGCTGTACATAACAGACCAAGAATGTCCATCATTAGGCATTTGTGGCAAAGAGTTCAAATCATGACGTACACCATACATCCTCCGAAAAGCCTCAGAAACAGCAAATCTATAAATCAAAAGAGTGGAGAAAAATCACTTGATTAGTCTTTGAGAATGTCTTATTGATGTGGATTTAATAAATTTCAAAGATATCCATAGAGAGATGAGCATTTATTTTACAACTAATCATCATGATGGAAAAACCTGATGCTACTGAGTGCAATTGCATCCTTAAAGTTTTAAATGATATTGGCAACCAGGCTGCAACAAAGCCAAGCTAATCCCAAGCACAGATCAGAAAGACAGAGGGTTGACTTAAGGTTGATAGCCAATCACTAGATGGAAATTCAAACTACTGTGAAATTCAAACTACAGCAGGGAAGGATTCATAAGCCAACCATGAATAGTTGGGATAAAGCCTGACAATTGTGCTAATGCTTATGATATTCAGATTGCATGAATGATTTTAACAAGTGACAAGAGAACATGTCAATTACTAGTTGCAATGGGTATCCTAAAATGAAATACTGACACGTGCTGAGGTTTTTGACTTTTGGGCAACAATTTGAGGCGTGTCATGGTATTAAGCACTTGATGTACTGTTCTTGCGGATCGATTTTTCAGAATCCATCAACAACTGACATATGCCAATTCATCCATCCCATTTTATCAAGCGTTGATGCAGATGCCTTGCACGGTGAGATTGGCAGGTGACAAGTCATCTCCATATTTTTGTATAAATTACTTTGAAGCAGATGTCTATAAGGTGATATTGCCAGGAATGTTTTAAACTGAATGCTTTCCTTTGACTTTGCTATTCTGAAATGACATCTAGGTTTTTCTATTTCACTAGGACTTGAGAAAAAACTTCTATTCATTACATCACCTATTCAAAGGATCGATGCTGACCTAAGGATGCTTGTGATAATGCCTCCAGTTTTATGCCTGAACTTGCTCAAGTGAATGGAATGCATTTTAGATGTAGATAAATCACCTGATATCGAACTCCTCTCACATCTCCACTACTCAGAGTAGCATCACCAAAAAAAAATGTACACTATCATAGAGACTAAACTGTTTTTATGCAACAGTGGAAAGAAATGGATAAGAAATGGTATACAGTAATCACGAGCATTTTGGTGATAAGTATATAAGAAATAACAACAGTATCTGACCTGCAGTTTCCTGCATTTATGGCATCACAAAATGTCCAAAAATCTAGTTGCAGAGGATTTCTTGGATCTTTGTCCATTCGAACCCAAAAGTAAAGGGTATCTCCATGCCTATTGGCTTCAATGGCCTCCAGAAGTGCAGTTTCAGCTTTCTTAGATAAGCAAGCCTGTGATTGGAAAAACCAGGTAGAAAATAAAAATCATGCAGTTGCATGGCAAAACAACTAGTGATTATACAAGTTCAACGTTTTCTTCAGTCATGATTCCCCGACCACCATAGCATTATCTAACCAAAATAAGTTGCTTGATTAAGATTTTAAGTATTTGACCAGCAGTTTGAGGCTTGGAATATTTCCACGAAATGAATTTCACATAAACAAAACCCTGGATCTAAATATAGGTCGACGAGGCAAGGAATGACATAATACTTACCATGATAGTGCCTTACCAACATGGGACACTGGCATGGCACCTACAACATGCCAGAATTTGGCATGCTCTTGTGTCAATGCATGCCAAGCACTTGCATGGACAGCATGTACACCACTGGTATGTGATTCTTGTAGTATCCACATGAATAGGTGATGACTAGCAATCTAAACACAGATTTTATTTGAGAGACACAGAAAATATATACACATAAAGAAATAAGTTCAGATAAGGTCTCAAATTGTGGGTCAAGCTAAATGGTATATGGTTTGAATCATTGGCATGTGTAGTGCTTCAGTATTGCTATGAGCCAGGGACTTCTTTATAAGTTGGTTAACTTTAAAGAATATCAATGAGGGGTCACTCATTCCTATGTAAATTTAATTTCCTTCTATCAGAAAATTTATAATTGAGCAAGCAGCGATAGAAGGGAGCAAAATGAGAGATCCAAAGTGTAATACCAAAAGGAAGACAAGGTGCAGATAAAACTGAATAGCAGGCAAAGACAAACTACCCAATGTAAATGATTTTCACGCCAGCTAAAGCGTACTAGCATGTGCCAAATCTTATATTTCCTTAAGCAATATGAACCCATATGAAAGCTATTTATGAAGACGTCTCATTCACTGTGGCTACAGAGATAAATGGATGATATTGTGGCAATATAAATTGTGATTAATCCCTAATAGCAAAGCTTTATCACATTTGTAAAGGATTAGCTTCAAAACATGACTATATGTTTTACAGCGAGCTCTCAAGTCCCAACATGATGTCAGCCCTCTGAATTGGTACAGAAATATATTGCTGTGACAGATTTTAATAGTAGAGGGGATTATGAAACTAAAAGGCTAGTTGGACAGTAAAGGATCTAACCTACAGCATGCAATTTAAACTCATGAACGAAGGGGCAAATCTCCGAGGTTCCCACGGACCAAGAAGAAGTTTGCATAGAGAACAAAGAAGACACATTTGGTTATGTAAACATGAAGTTATATCCAATGCACAAATTAAAAGCCAAGATCCATTACAAAATCCCCAACCACAGGCACGAAAGAATGAAAATAAGAAATATTAATACAGATAATGCAAATAATGAACTCATTGGTAAAGTTCATTAAATGTAAATAAAGATTTGAGAATTTTAAAGAGTAATTGAGAAGCCATGGCTTTTGTGCCAACTGTATGGATATCTTATGTGGAAATTCTAAGTCAGTTTAAGGGGTTTAAGAATGCTTGACATGCTACACAATGAGAGCATGGCTAGTGCATCAAATTTTACATGGAAAAACCAAAGGCAAGTAACCAGGGTAGCACATTCCGACGTTAAAACTGAGGGTACTCGCATTGTCAAAAATATCAATTATCTGCCTCATGTAAGAGTTGGTGTCTCTTTCATATATGACAAAGCTAAAGTAATTGAAGAAGCATGGAGCTCTACAGCCAGTGAAACTTGAGTGACACAAGTGCAATACTATAAACGCCCCCAATATCCTCAGCTTCCGGCCTGCAGCAATTTGGCCTAGGGTCATTTCCCCATAGTCAAGTTGCAGCTTTGTGGCTACTTGTTAAAGCTGGACATATGCAGACCAAAGAGTTAAAATAACAAGACAAGGAAATGTTCTGGTTACATACAACTAAGAACACCGAGAGGACCACAATTGCACTAAAAGGATCCTCAATCCAAAAGAAAACTTTATCATAGATATCAAGTGGCTATGCTGAATTATGCTCTAGATAGCATATTTCTTCAATTAAACTGAACGCTTTTCTGCTTCTCTACTTTGCCTCTGGCTAAGAACTAAAGCTAATCCAGTCTGAACACATAATAGCCTTCTTCAATTTCTAGTCTCTCCCCCAGCACGACCAAGCCAAACTTTGTTGTTGTTGTTGTTGTTATTATTATTATTATTACATTCTGTTACACAAACAAAGAGTGACAAAAAAGTACACTGGAGAACCATACACTACAATTTAAACACTACTACAGAACTTTAAGTACACATACACAAATATATTCATTAAGGCATACCTTCCTTGCAGATGCTTTCCAAGACTGGAACCCAATCCAAGCATTCTTATGTACACGATCAATCCGGTTAGCCAAAGCAAAAAAGGCTCCATATTCACCAAGAATATCTCGGTAGTATGCATTGCTAAGAAGTGGAAGACGGGAAGAAGCATCTATATCATCAGCTCCAGGTCTTTGGCCTTTGCAGGACTATAGTTAACAATTTTTCATGGTTAGATGGAGGAATGCCAGCTTTTTTCATTAAAAAGATATAAGGTCAATAAATTATTGAAAAATACATAGTATAAACAAAATTGCTATCTATATTCCTGCGGATGCCATTATATGCGAACAGGGATTTTAACAAATGTGTTAAAGAATAACTACATAAGTTAATGAAATGATCAAGGTGCTCATTATGTGGTAAAAAGATTTTGTATGACCTACCTTCCTACAAGTTTCACACTATTTGGACTTTCTGCATATTTAATATTTACTTTTTCTTATAATTTAAATATTTTCAGAAAGCTGATGTGCAAATAATTTATGAAGTATTATAGAAAAAATACATTGTACATTACAGATGTATGCTTCATTGTTCCTTACCATTCAAATTATTTCAGAAGGCTGATATGCAAGTAATTTGTTTAGTACTAAAGAAAATTTTTTTTCTACATTAAAGACGTATCACATCCTAGACTGGGTTGAAACCAAAATGTAATCATTAGGGATACACAACACATGGCATTATAATTGTTGTTTGCTCTTTCAAGGATCATTTCCATCTTGCTTCCTAAGCAAAATTTCTACTATATCCTTGGAAAAATTTTTGATGCCAAAGTCAATTATCTAATATGAGATACTTACAAGGCTAATTCCACGATAAAGCGAGGTTTGATGCAGAAAAGGCCAAGTTCCTTCCCCAAAATAAGGTTCATATATACACAGGGGCTGCCCTGTCCGTTCAAGCTCCCTATCATCCCTCTCCTGCAATGCATTCCTTGCCCTGTCAGCCCTTTTGACATTCCGGTAAACTTCCTCCCATGTTCCATGAGGCTGATCGCTCCTGTCCTTCAACTGCATTGAGTTTCAACAGAATATCCTCTGAGGAACAAGTGGTTAAAAAGTCAATATAAACTCACATAGCAAAATAGTGAAGACGCATTGACTCGCATTGGTCACCTCTTGTTCTTCTAATCTCATTCTGGCATTAAACATCTCGATTCTTTTTTCTTCCTCCCAAGCTATTGAGGAGAATGGTTCATCAAACTTCAATGCAGTATCAGCTGAGCTTTCCATTTGACTACGACTCCACTGCTCTTCAAGCTTGTCTAATATTTTTTCACTTCGGAAACTTCTACTTAGATTGTTTGTGTCTGCAATGTTCTTGAACAGATGCCATTGCCATTCCTCCTTCAGTATCAAAGGGATCTCCTTGGCATCCTTGGGAGACGAAATTTCTGATGGAAATTTAAGAATATTTTCTAGTAACAATGCATAGCCCTGGATACTTTCAGTAGCCATTAGGTTTCTGGCATGCACTTTGCCAATTGATGCAATTTTCTGGGCAAGTAGAGACAATTTTCCATTTGAGACGACTTGAAGTACAATCTGGGTGAGCATGCCAACATTCTTCTTTGGAAAAAGATATCCATGTACCCTATCATCAACCTAAATCATTAAGTAGTGAGTCAGTTGTTACTCCATAAGATGTAATAACCAGGTGAGCAAACATAGTATTCAGAAAAAAATCAATACGCGATAACGTACATATTTTCTTATCATGCCCAGATCAGGAGCAATGATTAGCTTTCCAAGATTCATAGCTTGCAGTAGCACTCTGGGAAAGCACGGCTCCTCAAGAAATGAACCATATATTACAAGATCTGCTATTCCAAGAAAACTGAACATGTCTTCATCATCAAAAACAACATGCTCCACAACACCCCTTGGATAGCCAACTTTTAAAGCAATGGTCTATGTTAACGCATACAATGTCAGAATTTTAGTAAAAAAATAGACATAGACAGATCATCTTCTTAGAAAAAATTAAGGCAACTGCGTCATTTTTTGAAATAGAATCCATCATAGATAAGAAAACGGAAACAAGAAGAACTTGATTATATTAAGGAAGAAAATAAAAACACCTCTAGAGCCATCTGGTATGCACTAGTTAAATTCCCACTCAAAATGTGAATTTTCAGCATAGAATGAGAAGTCTTTTCAGGTAGAAACTCTTTGAGTAGTGGTGCTAATGCTTGCAAGATGAGTGCCTGCTCTAGCCACATACCACTGTATGTAAATTCACTGCCGACAATAGCAATAAGAAAATCCTCTGATCCATAACCCATATTAACTCTTATATCATGGTCACTGTGAATAGCCAAAAAATTTTCTGCTCCCAATGCTTCAGCAGGAGAACCCGGAATAATAAAGTAGTTCCCAAAATCAAACTCCAAATACATCATCTGGAAGCATGAATAATATCATAAACATTAGAACATATATCAACCTCAGTCTTAGTCCAAATTCCTGACTCCATAAAAATGAGTCAAATTAAGACTAACATACAGCTTTGGCATGTGGAAAATTATATTACCGGCAATAAATGGGTTGGAAACACTAGAACTGTAGCTCTGCTAAAAACTTGTTTCCAGTCATTTATAAGCTGAACCTGGCCATTTGTTGCATATTGACTAAGACGAAGAGCTAGGGACCTCTCCTGTATGGTCCATATGACAGGTATAGATTTGAAAGGCTCCTGAAGAAGACTGTAAACCAGTATAAAAATTCTACTTTGAGATCATATCAGCAGCAGTGCGATGATTTTGTTATAAGTAGAATACAAGTCACCCAAATTATCTAATCCAATGGCATGTTGCCTTGCTACTTTAGACCATCCAGAGCATATAGTAGGTAGGATATAATTAGACATAATTATACATATTCAGTACATGCATAAATGTGCATGTCTATATATTTTATGCAAAAATCATATGCTAACTGGTAATAACTGGATCAAGCAGTTGATTTAAAAACATACAAGTCCATCTTTCTTGAATCTCTGTCTATGCCAACACTTGAAATTTTACTTAAGCAAACCAAGAAGTTGAATCGATGAAGAGAATTTGTAAATTGATTTATATTACTTGACGAGCACTTCTTCTCCCATTCCTGATAATTATACCAGTAAGTAACAAGACATACCCAAATATTTGGGAGTGAAATCATAGATCAAAATTTACAAACTATTCCAACCAAAAGGCATAACATACGTGCTACTTCAAATTTTTACATGTTATACCATTGAATTGGCTGCCAACTCCTTTTCATTCCTTCTCCAACGAATACAATTTATATGAATCCCTCCACTTTTTTCAAGCACTGTTGGCTTTTGTTACATATTTATTATGACATATTAGCCTATGTACCATGACACTGTAATGCATTTCCTATCCTTTGTTCTAAGAGCTGCAAGACCAGTATTGGGAACCGTATCAATACACTACCAATTCGATATAGTACAAATCGATACGGTAGGCACCCCATAAAAAGACAGATTCAGCACTTTTTCTCACTCCTAGTCATGATATCACCCGAAACCGTGTGGTATGTGTCAGTACTAGGCAGAACCACCACTCAGTTTGGATTGATTCGGCCTGTCCCAAATTGAACCAGCAAACCGACCTAGTTCCGCACCGGTTTGATTTAGGTCAATTTTGTAAAGCTTGCCTTATTCTGTTTTGTAATTACACCTAATAAATAAACCAATCTAAGGGATCATTCAGGCCATGATGACAATTTTTCAAGAATACTCCTGTTTAAGTTATTCTGTAGCTAAACCATCATTTTGCACTCTTCCTTCTTTAATTGGTTTCTGACCTCTAGAGTTCAGCAGCATTGGTAAGAATTTACCAAAGGAGAACAGAAGGCAAGGTTTAACATGGGGATCTTCATTTAGCTCCAAGACAAAATTCTAGGCCACAGGACGAGAGTGGAACATGATGCCAAATACAAAATTATCAACATTTTTTTATTTGAACCGACCATAAGTGTATCTTCACTTTTGTAAAGTCATAAAAAAAAAAGTAATATTTCTCTTTGGCTAAGTTCAGAACTATCAAAGCAGGCCCCTAAAATTACGTTAACTTCACGAACGTACAATTTTTAAGGTAAATTCATGAATATAGAGATGGCTTTGTTAAGTCAACAAAAAATCATTCCATTTGAAAAATATTATGCCTAAGTTCTCTGGAATCAAATGGACAAGAAGGTTTGATAAATTTTACATTCAGTGGGTTGATGGATGCCTAAGTAGAACCAAGACAAGGTGCATAGACTGATGCTAGACATCATTTCAAAAATCATTCATGTCTGAGATACATATTGTGTACTTTTGTTTTTATAGTTGCAAGCACACAAATGGAGAACGAAAATAATTGGATTGTCATCAAAATGCAACTAACTGTTAATGAACAGCAACAGTCCAATGATGAACAGAAAGACTATTTGCAATATAAGTCATCAAGAAATTAGTCACAAAATACTCACACACCCATACCTGCATGTGCATGCGTGCATATAGAAAAACACACATGCATGCAAACAGAAATGGAAAAGAATACAGAATGCAACTAATTGTTAGTAAACTATGACAGTCCAATGATGAAAAGAAAGGGACTATTTGCAATATAAGTCATTAAAAACTAGTCACAACATATTCGCACATGCAAGCATGCATATCATGCTGATGTAATCTTACTTGAATCCAACACCTACATACAGACACAACATGAAAGAGCAGAAAAGTATACAAGACACTAAAAAGTGAAATCTGAAGGATACTAGATATATTTACCATGAAAATACAGGCTTTGCCTCGAGAGAACTCACAAGAATGCCGTTATAGCTGCACAAAGCATTTGCAAGAAAATAGGAAAAGGATCAGGAAACAATTATTTGGTAATGTGAAATATAAACATGTTTAGGCAAAACGAAACATATTGCTTGCTACAATTATAACAGAAGCTACACTTAAACTCAAACATGATATGCCGTACCGGCCCGAACCGAGCGGTACGAGGCGTACCAACACTCGGTACGCCAAAAAAACTCCATACCATACCGTACTGATACTGTGCTAGTATGGCACCAGTACAAGGTCCGATACCGAGATGGCAAACCTTGAGCTCAACACTAACAGTAAACAACAATTCATTTTGAGAAGTTCCCAATCAATTGAGTAGCTTACTCAAACCAATCAACAGCAATTTCTGGTTTTGTGTTGATAGGCAGAAAATAAACAGGAATTCCTATAGCTCTCCAACCAGCAAGAGCAGGGCCCTCTTCAAATGATAAAACCTGCATTATACATAAAATGAAGCGTACATGATGTGAAAACAATGACAATTAGTCAGAAATTTACATGCATGAGATAATTTTTAACTCAAAAAACTGATAACAACAATACAGAGAGAATCCTGATACAAATATTAATACACATACATAAGAATTGGGTAAAAGTGCCCATTAGAAAAACCAGAGGTGGTCTCAAGGATATGACAAAAACAAACTCCATAAACATGGGTTGTGGGATTTACTATGTTCCGATGCTTTGGGTTGTATTTACAGTAGGGAAGGGTAATTGTGCCGCATCACCAAAAAGAAAAAAAAAACTCCACAAAAAAAATACATGTCCAATAGTCCCCACCAAGAGCAAGAGATAACAACCCATTACATCCTTAATTTATCCAGTAAAATTCCTCTAACTAGACCACTGAGAAAAAAGCAGGAATTCCTGCAAATAACATTCAAGACAGCAACAATTTTAAACAGAAAACTAAAGAATAAAGCATGCCATCAGTGATAAGAGGCTTCTATTTGAATTTCAAATCAAATCCTGATATTCATCTCTTCTTTATATGGATTCACCTAAAGAATGTATATAATAGGAGTTAAAAAAACTTGAGGGCTTTGTTTTAGCTGTGGGGACTATTGTAAAATTCAGGTCTTCAAAAAAAAAAAAAAGATTTAGTTCTTTATTCACAAGCAACTTGAGCTTTGAACAAGTTCCCTGTTCAGTTACTAGGATAACTATGCTTCATTCCATAATAGTTCTGAGCTTGCAATGTTTGATGCTAGTGATTTTTAGCAATATGAATCAAACACTCTGTTTGATCTTGAATTTGTTCTCCAGTCTTGTTATTTTATTTTTGAAGATAATGTGGCTAGTCTTTTTTGCTTGGCTTGCTAGCAAGAATCAAGCAAGGGGTTGTCCAAGATTAGACAAAGGCTTCCAAGATTAGCAAGGATTCAACAATACCCAACAAACAGCCAAAAGATTCCTTAGCCACGAGAAGATCAGCCACGTCTCTTGTAGTGCCTAACCATTATAACAGAGTTGTAACAAAAATATGATATGTAGGAACACTCTGGCCTAATCCAGAAATGAACAGCAAAGGTGCTTTATATCTCCATTCCAATTATGTAAAAAAAAAAATCTTGGTTCCAATTCACATTTTTCCACCCAATTCTATTTCTCTAATCCTTTTATGGTATCAAAGCTAGAATCTGTACCTTATGCTTCCTTCCTTAGGTCCTCTTTAGTGACCATTCAAATTTTATCTTTGGTAATGGAAACTACACTGGTACAAGACCAATTCGATACAGTATGGCATGATTGGTAATGTATGGTACGCACCCATACCAAGACAAGCTTCCAGAACATTTTCTCATTCTTGGCCATGGTACCATGGGTATCGAGCAGGACAGGGTGGTTTTGCTTGGTTTGGACCAATACAAACTAGTTTGACTCATATACCAAACAAACCTTGATACCGTATGGTTTGTACAGGGCAGTAAGGGATGATACGACAGATTTTGATTCCAATTATTTCCACTTCAGTAACCTCACTCACGTTGCTGCAGTAAGCTTAACATAAAAAATTCTTGTTTTTCAGAGAAATCAAATGAACCAGATCAAGTACTTTCAAGATATGCTAAAGTTTGTGATGGATCATTCCCACCGTAAGAGGAGAAGATTCAAGATAAAAAAACAAGAGTATTCAACTTCAAACAAATACTAAAATGTAGCAGTGAACAAATTCATAGCTTTGTGGCCGTGAACAAATTCATAGCTTGTCAGCTGGTTGTACGCAACCATGATGGAACTGATGGTGGCCAAAATCATAAACCTTCAAACATCAAAGGTATCATTAGGCACTTTGAAGCATATACTAATGTCCCATTCCACAGCCCCCTCCCAATGTTTGAAGATCCTAATACAAACAACATTGACGACATTGATCAAATCAAGCTTGTAGAGGATCAACTTTTAGCAATCCAGAGCTCATAATATTACAATGATCTAGTGAGGCAGTCTATATACCAAATAAATACAGATCAATTGGTTCTCAAAGACTCCTGAAATTTTCTCATTGAATTGAAATCTTGTGTAATCAAGAGGTCCAATGCATGCACCCTAAGATCAATATGCCAAGCCAGTCAGCTTTTGTTTTGACACAAGGTCAAGGCCTGGTTTGGACTAAAGAAAGTACAGATCTAATAATAGAGGCGCCACACATTCTACTGATGGCAGCATACTCATCCACCATGCTTTGGTTGAGGAAATAATTCAAGGTTCTTCCAATCGACATCCAGATACTTCAGCAAAACCAGAGTCAGATAAGCAGCATTATATTTGGAAGCATGCTAATCTGTCGGAGCGGGAAAATCAGTCACTACATTATGAACCACTTTCAGCCGTAAAACTTATTTTCACCAAATTACAAAAAGAAAAGAAATAAAAAAATCAAGTTAACACAATCATCCTGTTAAAACGTGTCAAAAATTAAAAAGACACAAATAGAACATAAACTGCATCCAGTTTCATTGTTCTGAAAAGTATCAATTCCACATCAAAATCCAATTTTGAAACACGGTATAGTTTCCTTAGGCGCCACCCGATAAACCTGCAGCAAGTATTTTCCTATACATACCTCGATATCATACCCAATCTCCTTCAAAGCGGCTGCAATGCTAAGCATCTGCAACTGCATGGCATCCGGCGACAGATCGGCAACCACCTGCAAGCGAAATTCCCACATACGTCACGTCAAACAACACAAAACTCTCACAAACAAAGAACCATTCCAAAAGCCCGGACCCACCAATGCCAGCCGCGGCTTTAGAAGCCCGACCCGCTTCACGGGTCTCCCCAGCGCCATCAACGATAAATTTTCCTCCCTCCTCTCCCGCTCGAACCTCTCCAGCAGCTTCGACGGCGCGAACGTGATCCCCTCCCCGAAATCCGAACCCCCAATCCCCTCCAAGTTTCCCGGATCCCTCTCCCCCCTATGCAAACCCAAACCCCCCGATGTCTCCATCACAGGACCCGGCAAGAAGGCCTGAAAGAATATGACAACGAAGAAAAACGCGGCCATGGTGCAAATCCATTGGAGGTAGTCAACCTTCTCGAAGAGGAGGAACCGAGCTAGCCTGGATCTCGGCCGGCGAAAAAATGACCGCCCGCCGGCCGACGGCGCCGACCGGAGCAGCGGCGCCCTCTTCAACGCAATCCCCATCTCCAGCGACCCCATCTACGCGGCCGCCACCGCCACCACTACCACCATGGATTCCGATCAAACTAGGGTTCGATTTCTCGATTCCTTCTTGCTTCTTGGCGAGGGTTTCAGGGATCGGCCACCACGGCCGCCATCAAAGAAGGGCGAGAGCGCTGTGAGTGGAGTAAAGAAGAAAGAAGACTCCAGCGACCGACCTAGCGAGCGAGCGAGCGATAGGGCGGGATATGGGCGGGATATGGGCGTCGGGAACACCGGAGACTAGCGATATGACAGCTACCACGAGTAAAAGACGGGAGAGGAGAGAGAAAATGTTAGACAGAGAGACGATAAAATAGGGATATGGCAGGGGTAGTTCTATATACACCCCCCCTATTGCTCAGGACACCCCCCAAAAATTAAAAAAAAATTAAATACTCTCTACACCCCCCCTTTGCTAAGGACACCCCTAAAAAATTAAAAATTCCTAAATTACCTCCCACCCTCCCCACCCCCTCACCTAAATTGCTCTCTACACCCCCCAAACCCCCCCCACCCCGCTCTTCCCCTCCAAAACACCTCGCCAACGCCCAAAACCCCCCCGTTCCCCCTTCTCCCTCTCGTCGCCGGCATTCTCCCGATCTCCGACCACCTCGCCGGCTTCTCTCGGAACCACCTCGCCGGCTTCTCCCGAAATTTTTTTTTCACGGTTCGTGCTCCGTTCGGCACTGGATCGCCGAACAAAAGGCTTCTGTTCGGCTGAACAGTGCCGGACAGAAGCCTTCTGTTCGGCACTGTGCAGCCGAACAGATCTGTTCGGTTGAGGGTTGCCGAACAGAAGGCTTCTGTTCGGCACTGTTCAGCCGAACAGAAGCCTTTTGTTCGGCGATCCAGTGCCGAACGGAGCACGAACCGTGAAAAAAAAAATTTCGGGAGAAGCCGGCGAGGTGGTTCCGGGAGAAGCCGGCGAGGTGGTCGGAGATCGGGAGAATGCCGGCGACGAGAGGGAGAAGGGGGAACGGGGGAGGAGGGGTTTAAGGGGGGTTTGAGGGGTGTTTTTTTTTTTTCTTTTCAAAACGAAACGGAGGAGGAGGAGGGGGGTGTATGAGAAAATTTCAAGGGCAATATGGTAATTACACTAAAGGTTAGTTTGGGTATTTTTTTTTTTGGTTTTTGGGGGGTGTCCTGAGCAATAGGGGGGGTGTATATAGAACTACCCATATGGCAGGCGCGCTGGAGCCTGTATATGAGCGAATTCCGGGAATGCCCCTGGGGGGAGCATTTTGGTCATTTGGTGCCTTGGTGGGGATGGGCACAGGGAGGTGACTGCGTGGGAACCGCGTGGGAGATGAGCAGTGGGTTTTTTAACGGCATCGACGTGACTGCCTCCGTCTACGTGTTGCCCAAAATGCCCTTGCGGGGCCCCGGTGATCTTGTTATTTCGTCAAGGTGTATTGGAAAGTTACAGATGTGCCGGCAGTATTATACGGAAGTGTATGCAATCAGAGCCGTCGAAGCAGTCGGCCGGTTCCCGGTAAATCCTTGCAGTACTTAGCGGAAGAGCGGAACTGTAAAATTGACGTCATATCAACGTATTAAGATTTTAGACGTGCTTTTAATACGTTGATGTGAAGAAAAGCATTAATCAAGTTGTGCTTTTAATACGTTGATACGAAGAAAAGCATTGAGATCACATTCAAAAATATTGAGCGGTTCAATAGAGATGGCAATTGAGTCGGATTAGATATAAACAGATTAGATTAGATGCAGATCGGATCAGAAAATCATAAATCTGAATCCGAACTGTTTATTAAACAGGTTAGAAAATTATAATCTGAACCGACCTATTTATTAAACAGATAATCCGACCCGATTCGTTTAATAAAAAAAAAATTTAGAGCTTTCATCTCGTTCTCCACCGCCTATGCAAAATTTTGAATCCCTCTCTATAGCCGGGCAGCCGGCCCTACTCTCTTCCTCGGTTCCTTCCATGATCTCATCCTTCCGCAAACCCCCACTCGGGCCACTCCCCATGGAAGAAGACGACGATCTCTGGCAGCGGTACCTCGAGATCGACGACAACTCTCCAGCGGAGGGCCCGACTCCCAGCATCTCTCCTCCTCCCCCTCCTCCTAAGGGCTGGGCTCTGAGGGGTTCAATGGATCCGACGACCTAAAACGAAGGAGGAGAATGGAAACCTAACGAAGGTGAAGAAAGCATATATTGAGGAGCTGCAGAACTCGTACCTTCTCATCGCCGCCACCGTCGACATCGAAACCCTAACCTTAAGCCACTAGGGTGGGCTCGGGGTCTTTGAGGACTAAAGAAAGAGAACGGAGAGAGGGGAGGGCCCGAAATCCTAACCCTAGCCCCCGCTGCCGCCCCCGTGCTTTCGGATTCCCCCCCACCACCAGAGGTCGTCAAACTCCCGATACCCGTCGTCTTTGGCGTCCTCCCCGCCGCTCGATTTCAAGTCAGGGGTCGTCGAGGCCGAGGATGGTGAGGGAATGGATCTTGGAGGGGGCTTTCCAGGGATCCTTAGATGGCAGGGGGTGGCGGGGGTGATCGCCGACTAAGGAGGAGGAGATCTTCCACTGCTTGCGGCGGAGGTGGAGTTCGGAGGGGGTGGAGATCTTCCGCCATGGAGATAGAGCTTCGAGTAGAGTCGTAGAGAGGAAGGAACTGGAGAAACGAAAACAAAAAGGAACTGCGGTCCAAGATACGAAAACAAAAATTATAAACTATTTTAAAATAACTCCCAGACTCCCATCAAATAAAAAAAACTATGGATATTAAATTATAAACGGATTAAACGGTTAAACAAGTCAGATATCTAAAATCCGTATCCGACCCAATTAATAAACAGGTTAAATGGGTTAACCTGTTTATAATTCGAACCTGTTTATGACGGATCGAATACGGATCGGGTTGGCAAGTCAAATCATATTTTACTATCCCTAATTTAGAAAGATAGGGATAAAAAAATTTATTTATTTATTTTTTTAATGAAAATAGTAATTTATATAGTTTTAATGTGAGAACATTTTGCTAAAAAAAATAAAAAGATAGAAATGAGAAAATTTATTGATTCTCTCTGGTCTATAGATGAATCAACTACAAAGAAACAAACACGCCGTGCCATAATGATTCAGGGTCATCCTTGGAAATAGAATACAACGCGCCATTCCTTCCATAAATACTTCACGCGTACGCACCCGTACGCTTTCTCTTTTGAATAAATGGCCAAACAAAAGGGTAGAAACGATCTCCATTTGCTTTGATGTAGATTTTTTGGTTCCTTTCTATTTTTCTGTTAAATTCACCTCTCTCTCTCTCTCTCTCTCTCTATTAAAAATATGAGAACGTAATGAATTTGGAGTTAACCAAATTAAATAATTTAATGGATCCAGTATATCGCAACCAAACCAAAATAAAATCGCTGTACCAGTGCGCTCGGTTTGATGGAATTGGACTTGGCCCACAGCCCTTGGATTTAATAGGACTCCACTGTTCTCCTCGAGTGGTGCGCTCTATAGCTTGCACAAATTATATCATCCAACACATGCACCATGACATGGCACATCATGCCAATCACAGCCGTCTATTTTTATAGGCTAATCATCGATGAGCACTTGATTATTGAGATCTATTGGAACGAGCGTTTGTGATTGGCATTATGTACTACTATGGGCTCGTTTGGTTCACGAAAAAAGAAGGAAAAAAAGTGTGGTCAACAGAAAAATGAGATGTCTCTTATTTGATTGGAATTTTCAAAGAAGAGAGATAGAAAAGTTGTATTCCCATAAAAATATGATTTCCACATTTCGGGCTCGTTTGGTTTGCGGTAAGCATTTTTCCTTCTAGAAATATAATTCCTGAAAAGCAGATTCCTAGAAAGAGAATGCCTGAGAAAGTACTTTTGGCATGTTTAATTGACCATAAAAAAGTGACAGATTTTCAGATTGCTTATGTTTGGTTGACTATGTAATTTCTATTATACTCTTAATAAAAATTAGGTCTTTAATGACTCTTTAATGCTAAAAGGCCTTTTTGGAAAAAAAATAAAAATAAAGTAATTCCCGTTTCATGGAAAAGTAACTTTTCCATGTTTCTCATGGGAAAGACTTTTCCATAAAATGTGGGAATCATATTCCCATGGAAATCCAACTTTCTCATCTCTCTACTTTAAAAACTCCAACCAAACAAGAGGCATCCCATTACTTTTTCGTTGACCACAATTTCTTCCCTTATTTTCCCGCGAACCAAACGAGCTCTTCATGGAAAAGTCTTTCCCATGAGAAACATGGAAAAAGTTACTTTCCCATGAGTCGGAAATCATTCCATTTTCATTTTTTTCCAAAAAAGCCCTTCAGCATTAAAGAGGCATTAAAAACCTAATTTTTATTAAAAGTATAATAGAAATTATACATAACTTTTTCAAAAAAATGAATTGTCAACCAAACATAAGCACTTTAAAAATCTATCACTTTTCCATGGTCAACCAAACATGCCAAAAGTACTTTCTCAGGCATCCTCTTCCTAGAAATCTGCTTCCCAAGAATCGTATTCCTAAGAGAAAAAATACTTTCCGTGAACTAAACGAGCCCTATATGGTAGATGCAGAATATAATTTCTCATGCAGCTGGACTTATGTGACAATGAGGCATCGACCACTGTAGATTTGGACCGTCAAAGCCAAATTGCTGAGGTTCACCGACGTCCAGGATGGAATAATAGAAATTATGCGGTACAATCCAAGGGAAACTGTCAGCCACCAATCCATGCATCAAATAAAACAATCCCTCTACTGTAGCTTTCGATTTGAGATTACAAAAGTTGACAATAACCGGTTGATTCCGAGTTCTAGCGGACTTTTTACGCAAATCAAATCAAGGATGATAATTCTTGGGTTTCACGGTTCAGAAGGTATGAGAGACACCTTGGGTGACTGAATCGACCACGCACCCACCACTTGAGCTGCCATCACAGCATCAAACTCCGGTCCACCATTTGAGATTGAATTGGAAGGATCGGTCCAGAAATTACAACCATTTATATATTACACGATGGTGGTGATTTCACGGGCTCCACAAACTACATGGCACAACAGCCTGCATACAATGCATGATGCTCATACAATCATTGGATAAGACCACTCTAGCTCAACCTTATCGAGAAGATCCTCACTTGGCAAAAGTTTGCACGGGTTAAATGAAGCAATAAGTCAATATTAAAAGGTTCAAGTCTATTATCCACTAAATAAGTCAATAAATGCTGCAACTAAATTCAAATTTAAATATTAGAACCCATTATCTCAAAACTCAAAAAGTCGTCAACTACAAATTCATAATAGCACGAACCCTCTAAGCTTAAATCAATTTATGCTTCTAGCAAGCTTACTAATATGAAACGATAGAAAGGAGAGTGAGCTATATAGCTCGTTAAGTAATTCTTACACTATCTTACTGAATCAAGCATAAATTTTCATATTAATTTATTTAAAAAAATAATAATTATTGCAAGATAAAATACTTTATAGTACGATATAATAAAACAACTCATAAAGCCAATTATATTTGAATAAATCATGAAAATTTATACACATGGTTCCAAGTATATAACATAAGTCATAAATCATTGGTCATTTAACTATATCATAGTTTAAATTACTTCTCTTAGACTAAATACTAAGATCACTATTATACCCATAACAGGTCATAATCGATAAAATACTAACCACTAATATCTACTGTTAAGGTCGTATGCCAACTACTATTTTCTGTCAACAGGATTGTACCCAACTATTATTATCCGTCGGCAGAATCATATGTTAACTGCTACTATCCACCGGCAGAATCGTATGGAACTAGCTCTGGATATCGATCTACCCAACTTTTAAAGGCTATAGATAGTTAGTTCAGAGCTTTTAGCTATGTTTCTTAAATCACATTCTTTTGGTAAACCAGCAACTCACTATACAATGCGAGTACACCTCGAAGCATCAAAATACAAAACACGAGCTAGGCCCTGCAGAATGAGGGTAATACCATCCCATAAAAAGGCCCCGGTATGATGTGCTGCAAAGGAGGCGGCCCAGTTAGCCGCACTGCTCGTCTCCCCTAATACATGTGCATACTTGAAACATCTTTTCTTAAATCATGCATCTATAGCGCCATAGTCCACAAATAAATCATCAATAATAAAATAGTCATGCAATCATTCCTTCACAACAAAAATGCATATTTTATCAATATAGTTTATAAACAAATCATGAATATTAAAATATTCATAGAACTATTTATTCATGACAAAAGAAAAGTTTCATAATATCATGTGCTCGATCCTTAATTTAAGAAAATATAGAATCCTCAATGCCAAATATTCTTTTTATATTTCATAAAGATGTAAGCACTGAAAACAACCGATAATTCGAAAACTAGTAAGAAGTGCCAAAATTGCTTATCTATTTTTGTTTTGGACCTTCAAAATTCAACCATGTGAAACACCCAAACCTATTGAAAGCCTTTAAGATTCATAAGCAACAACAACCTAACAGAACTGAAAATGAGTTAAAATTGGGCAAAAAGATTTAATTTAGGGTACTAGAGGCTGTGTGATTTCATACCTAAATCGGGATAGAGAAAGGACAAGATTGGTCAAGATCAGCTATAATTTAGATGACTCGATAGTCGATAGGGGTCAATGGTGACTATATTTCAGAGATACCTAGCAACGACCAGGGTAATGAGTCAATACACTATCCTAGTACTAAGGCGATTTGGGGTATGTTTTTTTGAAGGTCAACTTGGATCCATCGTAGAGGAGCACGGGTCCCTCTTCTGGGGTCCATGGATCAGATAGAAGAGAGAAAGAGAGAGGGTAGAGAGAGAAATAAGAGGAAGATAGGTTTTTCTTCTCTCTTCTTTTTTTTTTCTTTTTCTTCTTTTTCTTCTTTTGTAAAACAGGGAAAGGAGGAGGAATTGCGGTTGTGGTCGTTGTTAACACCGGATGGCTAGCGACAGAAGGGGACAACGATAGCACAATTGGAGGTCCGGCAATAATCGAGCATGCAACTATCAGCGGTAGCGATTGATAGAAAATGAAAAGGGAACGAATAGGGGCTTTTCTTGGCTCGATCATTTTCGAGTCCCAGCTTGCTCATCGACGACTAAGGCTCTGGGCCAATATGAGGGACCAGTAAAAAGCTTTGACTACAAGCGTCGGTGGTGGACATGGCCGAAAAAAGAAAAAATAAAGAGGAGAACTGGGGTGAAATAGGGGAGAAGGCCTCAGCTTGATCTCCGACAATTCCTCGATGGAATCCAACCAATGACGGCTCAATAAAGAAGTGGGAAGGTTGGAGAAGAAGATAGAGAGGGTTTTGAGGCTTCATACCTCGCCTCCAGCAAGTTTTTGTGGCTGGCACAGTGAACCTGACATCAGCTTTCAAAAGGAAGAAGGGGAGTTAAGGAGCGATGGTTGTCGGTAATTGTTGGCGCCTCGAGGGATAGAGGATTTCCAGAGCCGGCCCAACTTTTAGGCGACTGAGGCGGCCACCTAAAGCCCCGGCCCAAAAAAAAGGCCTACCGCAGTCTAAAGCTACAGTAAAATTGCAAACAGTAAAACTGTGAAAAATACAGGCTACAGGCTATCTTATGCCTTCAGCTTCAAGACGACAAGACGTACAAAGCCGTCGTCCCAATCCTATCAGAGCTAGGCTTCTTGGCTCCCTCCTCCCCAAAACCTTCCATTTCTCCTCCCCCAACCCCAACCCTTGCTTTCTCCCCATCTGCACCAAGTTCCGCACCAGGGCGGACGGGAAGAGAGGCAGCAATTGGCCGCCACCACCACAATCGGTGACGAAGAAGAAGTCCTTCGCTGTTGCCATGGGCGAAATCTTCCTCGGCTTCGCCTTCTTGCTCCTCCATCATAGCAGGAGCTCAGCTGCCCCTGTCCCAGTGCCGCCTAGCGGCCTGAAGGTGTTCCAAGATCAGGAGGAGGCCTACTTCTTAGGAAAAAGGGAGTCGATTGCATTGGTGGTGGAGGACCCGATGGAGCAAGAGGTGATCTGGGAGCAGAGGTTGAAGGATTTAGAGGCCGAGAAGGAGAGGAAGAAGCCAAGAAGGTGACGAGCCCAAGGTTCAGCTTCTCGATCGCTGGCCTTCTCTTTCTCTATCATCTTGGGGTTGCTCACTTGCTCAGCTCCTTCTCGAGAAAGGCTACATCAAGGTAATTCTTTTGGCTCTCATCACAAGCATTTCTTGTGTGCGGATTGTTTTCCGAGAATCTGAAGGCAGATTATCTTAATGTTGCTCTGGTAAATGATATATATGTAATAGATATTCGATGTTTCTAGGCTCTAGAAATTAATGACTTGGGGCCATAAAACTGTTATGCATGAAGAACATTGAGTTGAGCTGTGCTGCACGTCTTCTATCTGGTGCTTCTGTTTAAAATTCAAATATTTTTAAGAAATGAAAATTAGGCTTCTATGGTACATAAATACATTGAGATTCAATGTCTCAGCATGCTTACTAAGTGATGACAATATATGTTTTGGTTCCTTTGTTAAGTTTATAAAAGAAAAAAAGGGTAGCGAAGTAATTTACAAATTACACATTACCAGAGGATTCCACATATGATCTATAGGTGCAAATGCTAACATTATCAGTTTAACTCAAAATGCAAAAATATCCCTTCAAGAATTGAAGTACTGGTTATACATATAGCCTGTTCATCTCAGCGATAGTCATAATCAAAAGAACTGTTATGATCTATCTAGAGCACTTATATATGCCATTTTTTTCTGGATTTTTCATTTACAAATGATGCCTATGACCTAACCACTAAAAGAAGTAAGGAATACTTTTATCAGAGTCAGATACTAGCGTATTTTAATATCTTTAGTACAATATTGAGCTTATCTTACAAGTCAAGAAACTTAAACACCTCTAATGACTAGCTCTGCTTCAAGTTTCTAGAACTTTGCTTAGTTTAGGATTTGTTGCCAGCAATCTTAGACCACACATCTCTTGGATATCATTGGATTTTTTTTTTTCATTAAACAAATTTTCTAAGAGATGCTTCAGAAAATGAACTTGGCCTATTGACATATTGATAATGAATCTTGAGTACAAAAGTTTGATTAGTAATTTTGCATCTTAAAAAATAGACGAATTATTTTTAAATAAATTTTTAACGTATTTTTACTTATTAAAAATTTTTTATTATTTTTAAAAAAAAACCTCCCTTAATAAGTTCACCTTAGGCTCCTAAATGCATTGGGCCGCCTCTGAGGATTTCGGAAGGATGAGGGGTGGGGGTCCGGTGAAGGCTAGGTTTCCTAGCCTCCATCAATATCCGAAGACGAGGAGTCCATCATCTTCAAATTGGAACAAGCGCTCTACCCCTATTGAACTTGGGAACAGGCCTGATTTTTCCCACTTGTATAGTTGTTCTTCCTTTGTCCTCTAAAATATGTGCTGCCAACTAAAGAATGCCATGTGTAATGGTAATTCAACTAATTTTTGCTGTTTCATTCTTTTCGGTTAGTAAAAGAGATGGCAATGCAATTGAAAAGTACGAGAAAAAGGATTCAAGGAAACCAAAGGTTAACATGTTCTACTATTGAAGAGCTATAATTTAGCTACGGTGCTTATATGGTCTTTGATTTTATTGTTGTAATCCAGTTACTGTTATAGGTCTATACTACAGATGAAGCTGGATATGATAAATTTACAGAGAAGAGTTTAGAGGAGCCAAAGCTACGCATTCATGTGTCTTTACCTGGATAAAATAACTTCCATTTTCAAATATCAACTAAGTAAATATTTTATTGAATAAAAATTACTTTGTTGGGTGGACGAGTCTGTCAAATTTGCCAGGTTTTAACTTTTTTAAGGAATAAATGTAAATAACAACTGATTTTAATGAAACCCAATAGTTGGATGCCCTTAAATAAAAACTGAGAATCATCCACACTAGAGTTTCAAACACAAAAAATAGTTTGTATGTGTGGATGTATGTATATATGTGTTAGGCATGGGGCTTATGTATAATAATGGTTAGTTAAAG
This sequence comes from Phoenix dactylifera, assembly GCF_009389715.1. Taxonomy (NCBI): domain Eukaryota; kingdom Viridiplantae; phylum Streptophyta; class Magnoliopsida; order Arecales; family Arecaceae; genus Phoenix; species Phoenix dactylifera. The sequence continues at coordinate 929,745 of NW_024067689.1, forward strand.
TTTATTTGTATTATCTCGTTCTTCTTGTTTTTCCTTCTTATGATATCTTGAATAGTTAAAGTTATATATAAGGGAGTAATTCCTAGTTTTATTAGAAATTTAAAATGTGTTTATTAATATAAGATAATTAAGTTCATAATTGTTGCACCCCAAATCCAGAGCATGACATGGTCGTGTTACCGGAGGGTACATCCCATAATAACATAAAGCTAAACATTTCATCTAGCTTTCAATTCCATCTCAAATATAATAAAATAAATTGGAGTCCAATTTCATTATCCATTAAATGCAACCATTATTAGTTTAGAGCTTCTAAATCCAAACATACATACCAAACCCATAATTCTCAATATTCAAAAAATCATTGACTGCAAATTCATAGTCAATTTAAAATACTAAATTTTTTCTATAAAATCACCAAGCTTACTAGCACAAATCCAAGCCTAGACCAATCTTCGTCCCTACTGATCCTATTTGCTTGGGGAGAGAAAAATAAAAATAGAAATTTATGAGCGACATGGCTCAATAAATAAACCTTTCACTGCCTTACCAAATCAAGCATAAGTTTTTGCATAAATCAATGCATTATATAAAGAAAATAATAATTATTGCAAAATAGAATATATCATAATATTATATGATAAGGTAATTCATAAAGTCAGTCATGCATACATAAATCATCAATATATCGTAAATATGATTCCAGATGTATAGCATAAATAAAATCATAAATCATTTACCATTTAACCATATCATTGATCAAATGACTTCTCTCAGACTCAATGCTAAGGTTACTATTATACCTGCGACGGTCGTAGTCGACAAACACCAACTACTATTATCCGCCGGTAGGGTTGCATGACAACTATTATTACCTGCTGGTAGGATCGCATGCCAACTATTATTACTTGCCGGTATGATCATATGTCAACTACTATTACCCACTAGTAGGATTGTGTAAAACTGGATGTCGTTCTACCCAATTTTCAAAGGCCATACATAGCTATTTGAGAGTCTTTTTGTCATAGCCATTAAGACAATTTTTCTTAAGCCATATTTCTTGAATCATATTTTCTTGAATTATACATGAATAAAATACTAAATAGCTTTATAGAGTTTATAGCCCATAAATAAACATTTAACAGTAGATTAATCATAAAATTATTCTTTTCATAACAAAAATATAATTTTCATAAATATGAAATTCAGAGTTCATAAACAAGTCATTAATATTAAAATATTCATGAAATTATTATTTCGTAATAAGTCATGAGTTTCATAATATCATATGCTTGATCCTTAATTTTAAGAAAACATAATATCATCAACATTAAAAACTATTTTCATATTTTCATAATACCAAAAAATAAGTAAAAATTTGAAAAATAATAAGTCTAAAATCTACTTACAAGTTCGAAAACTGGTCAGGAGTATAAGGCTTACCTCTTTTGTCCTAGACCGTCAGACTTCGCTAGGCGACTCCGCCAGACCTATTTAAAATATTAACAATAAAATTAATTTTTAATTGATGACTTTAATCAAATAATATGAGAAGACTTGACCTGGCGTACGGTGGTTTCGAATAGGCTTAATGAATCGGACTCAATCATGCTAAGATCAATCAACAAGATTCATCGATGGGGGTTTCAAGAATATTTAATAGGGATGGAGTGATCGGTCAAGTAAGCGGCCCTGAGCACCAGAGCAGTTTAGGAACTCATTCCAAGGGTTAACTCGGATTTGTATGGATCAATACGATCCAAAAACTAAGTTCCATAGATCTTTTAGAGAGAGAAAGTAGAGAAGAAAGAGAAAACAAGAAAAAGGGATGGTTCTCTCTCCCCCTCTTCTTCTTTTCTTCATTCTTGGCAAAACAGAGGAAGAAGAAGGCGGTTGGTGGATGTGGTCATGGTAGTCTCAACTCCCTTCCTTTTATCAGAGTTGTTCTCTGAATTTTCTCATTGGTCATTTTGAGTTTCTGCAGGTTTGGGCCTCTTCTTGTCGCCCCTTTTCTTTTCTGATCTCTTCAAATATGATTCGACAATCAGGGCTCTTTCAATCACATCTTTATAACTATTGAAGAGGTGAGACAACAAACGAGTTCAGATCGGATACCTCAGACCTTATTCAAATCTGTTAGCCTTACTCCTTTCGGACTTCAAGAGTTGGGAACAGAATCGGCCTAACTTGTTAAATTTGTTTGCATAGTCTAATACTGTCATGTCATCCTTCTGCCCCAAGGCCAAGAACTCATTCTCCTTTGCTAATTTCACTGACTTGGGATGTGAAGGCCCGGCTTGGGCCCAATCCACTCGATTGGCTCGACCTGAGGCCTGGCCCATGGAGCGGCCAAGCGCAAAAGACTCCTAGAGGGAGTCTTCTTCTCCTTTGCAACTCCGAGTAGAAGTCGGAGTCCTAAGGTCGCCGGGACACTAGGGCTCCTCTATAAAAAGAGAGCTCTTTCCCTCCAAAGCTCTCCATCCCGAGCAATCCTCCTCTTTCTCTCTCCTTCTTCCTCCTTTTTCATGTTGAGTTCACGGCTACCCGTTATTGTGCTTGCCGGAAATTGAGGTTGTCGATGCCTTCAGAGTCGAGGTAACACTTCGATCTTCTTCCCCTTTCCTTCTTCTTCTTCCCTTGACCTGGAATTGCGGCTGCCATCCAAGAAATAGGCCAAAAATCTACCAACAAAAAGGATACCCTATTTTTTTCCTATTTTGGCTAAGTGTTTCTTTCTCTTTTCAGCCACCAGCACTGCCGCCTCTTGGCGTCGGACCTCTAGTTGAGTTCCACGACCTTCCTACTCTCTTCCATTATGGAACTGTGGCAGTCAGTGAGCGGCCAATGGTAGGAAATCAAGAAAAAGTCTGATTTTTCTATTTTTCGGGCTTTTTTTCTGGATTTTCTCACCAATTGGCCACCGCTGTCCACCATCACAACTGTTGGCTGCCACCTTGCCAAACCACCATGACCACAGCTACCAACCACCTCCTTCTTCCTTTGTTTTGCCAAGAAAGAAGAAAGAAGAAAAGAAAAGAAAAGAAGAAAAGAAGAAAAGGAGAGAGAGAACCATCCCTCTCTCTCTTATTTTCTCTCTCTTCTCTTTATTTCCCTCTACTTTCTCTCTCTAGAAGATCTATGGAATCTAATTTTGAATCTTGTCGACTCGATTTACGAACCTGAATTAATCCTTGAAATGTGTCCCTAAATTGCTCTGGTGCCTAAGCCGCTTACTAGACTGATCATCCCGACCCTATTAAATGTCCATGAAACCCCATCGATGAACCTTGTTGATTGATTTTGGCCTAATTGAGTTTGATTCATTAAGCGAATCATCTAGATTTGACCTACCCGTAACCATGGTACGTCCGATTAAATTTTCTCATATTATTTAATTAAAGTCATCAATTAGAAATTAATTTCATTGTTAATATTTTAAATAAGTCTGGCGGAGTAGCCTAACGAAGTCTGACGGTCTAAGACAAAAGAGATAAGTAAGCCTTATACTTGTTACTAGTTTTCAAATTTTTAAATAAAACTTACACTTCTTATTATTTTTCAAAATTTTACTTAATTTTTGATATTATGAAAATAATATTAAATATTGATGAGATCATATTTTCTTAAAATTAAAGATCAAGCATACGATATTATAAAACTCATGACTTATTGCGAAATAATAATTCCATAAATACCTTAATATTAATGACTTGTTTATGAACTATAAACTTTATATTTATAAAAATTATATTTTTCTTATGAAAAGAATAATTTCATGATTAATTTATTGTTAAGTACTTATTTATGGGCTATAAACCCTATAAAGTCAGTTAGTATTTTATTCATATATAATTCAAGAAAATACGATTCAAAAAATATGACTTAAAAAAATGTCTTAATGACTATGGCAAAAAAACTCTCAAATAGCTATTTATAGCTCCTAAAAGTGGGGTAGAACAACATCCAATTTTATACGACCCTGTCAGCGGATAATAGTAGTTAGCATACGATCCTGCCAGCGGATAATAGTAGTTGGCATACAACCCTGCCATCGGATAATAATAGCTGGCATACGACCTACCAGTGGATAATAGTAAGTGTTTGTTGATTACGACTTTGTCACAAATATAATAGTGACCTTAGCATTTAGTCTGAGCGAAGTAATTTGATCAATGATATGATTAAATGGTAAATGATTTATAATTTTATTTATGCTATACATCTGAAACCATATTTATAATATATTAATGATTGATGTATACATGATTGACTTTATGACTTACTTTATCATATGATACTATGATATATTCTATTTTGCAATAATTGTTATTTTCTTTATATAATGCATCAATTTATGCAAAAACTTATGTTTGATTTGATAAGGTAGTGAAAGGTTTACTTATTGAGCCGTATCGCACATAAATTTCTATTTTTATTTTTCTCTCCCTAAGCAAATAGGATCGGTAAAGACGAGTGTTGGTCTAGGCTTGAAATTCGCACTAGCAAGTTTGGCATTTTTGTAGAAGAATTTTAGTATTTTAAATTGACTATAAATTTTTAGTCAATAATTTTCTGAATAATGAGGATTATGGGTTTGCTATTTATGTTTGAATTTAGAAGCTCTAAACCAATAATGGTTGCGTTTAATGGATAACGAAAACGGACTCTTATTTATTCTATTATATTTGAGATAGAATTGAAAGCTAAATGAAATGTTTAGCTTTGTGTTATCATGGGTTGTACCCCTCGGTATCATGGCCATGTCATGTTCTAGATCTGAGGCACGACAGCTATGATCTTAATTATCCTATATTAACAATCACATTTTAAATTTCTAATTAAACTAGGAATTACTCCCTTATATATAACTTTAAGGGTCCAAGATATCATAAGAAGAAAAAAACAACAAGAACGAGATAATACAAATAAACTTTAAGAAGCCATTACTATACGTAAGCCCCATGTCTAACACATATATACATACATCCACACATACATACTATTTTTTGTGTTTGAAACTCCAGTGTCGATGATTCTCAGTTTTTATTTAAGGACATCCAACTATTGGTTTTCATTAAAATCAGTTGTTATTTACATTTATTCCTTCAAAAAGAAGTTAAAACCTGGCAAATTTGACAGACTGGTCCACCCAACAAAGTAATTTTTATTCAACAAAATATTTACGTAAGTTGACATTTGAAAATGGGGTTATCTTACTAATCCAAGTAAAGACATATGAAGGCGTAGATTCGGCTCCTCTAAACTCTTCTCTGTAAATTTATCATGTCAGCTTCATCTGTAGTATAGACCTATAAGGACAAATGGATTACAGCAAAAAAATCAAAGACCATATAAGCACCGTAGCTAAATTATAGCTCTTAACAGTAGAACATGTTAACCTTTGGTTCCCTTGAATCCTTTTTCTCCTGCTTTTCAATTGCATTGCCATCTCTTTTACTAACCCAAAAGAATGAAACAGCAAAAATTAGTGGAATTACCATTACACAGCGCATCCTTTAGTGGGCAGCACATATTTTAGAGGACAAAGGAAGCACAACCATACAAGTGTTTACATGGTTTAGCAGCTTTAGCTGTACGCCTATGTCCATGGGACTAGGTTATCAGACAGAAGTTACAAGCTATAGTACATAAACACTGACACAGATATTTAACCAAATTCATGACAACCTCACCATTTTAGATATGATATGATCCATTAACAGGATGACTGAACAACCTTAATCTAAGATGGGAAAAAACTTTTTTTCTTTTATTTTTTTGAATTCAAAAACAAAACTCATCTTCAGATTTGGCCCCTAAGAGAAAATAGCTGTCAAATATCTTACCATAAAAGTCCTTCAAACATAAAAGTCCAAATGTTTTTATGGAAAATCACCTCAAGTGACATCATGCACCTTCTCCTACTTTCTTTTCTCTCAACTGTTGGCGAAGATCTTCCTTTCCATCTCTATACTAAACCACGAATGAATACGGAATCTCCATTTATGTTAATCTCAAATGTAAATGTAGATGTTTATGATCTCTTATCAGTAAAAATAGCTTTCATTTTTCTCGGATGGTGATAATTCATATTCAAAAATACTAGAATCTTTATTTTTAATGAAATCAAATAATATCAAAATGTTCTTCAAAATACAAGGAGATGGTCAACAATTAGAAATAGAGAGCAGAAATCAGACCTTCGTGGCAGTTCGGCTAGGTGAAGCAGCAGCCTCTAGCTTCCTCAATGCATCTTGGTCCCACTCTGAGCCCCTCCAGAAAATATAAATCGTAAGAAAATAACAAAATCACATGAATATCAAAGAGAACTCTTTTTAAACCAATCAAGAAAGAGAGAGGAATTGTCCAACTTTTAAAGAAGAAAGCCCAGTTATCCCCTCCACAGCAGTAAGCAGGTGGGACTGAGTCAGAAAGCAGCCCAAGTGATACAATTTCACGAGGTCAAACCCTCCAAGGTCTTTGGTTGTAGAGTGCAGCCTCAGAGAACCTGCAGCTTTGGCCTTCCCGCAATTCTTGCAGGACGATCGGTTGGATTTGGCATACTCTGCAACCACTTTATCGGGAGGGACCATTGGAGAATTCTTTTCAGTGAATTCTTCCTTCCCAGCTTCATCTGTGCTAGAGCTGAAAAATAGAAAGGATAACAGCAACAACATTAAGACAAAAAAAACATCCAACTAGTTATTCCAATTCAACGAGGAAGCATATTAACCTTTGGTTTCTTTGAACACTTTTCCTCTGACTCTTCAGCCGCATCCCCATCTATTTTACCAACCTTTTTTGATGGAAAACAGAGGGAGCAAGATGCTTCTTCCTTGTATGTATTAAAATGTGTAGAGTTTACAAAATGCACAAAATGGGTGGTACACCCAAGTACAAAATTGGGAGTTAAGAGGGAAGAAGGAAGCGCTGAGTACAGGCTAATGAGAATTCATGAGAAGTTGGTATACCGGGGAGGAGATAGGAGTTGGAATCAACTTATCATCACTCTATTTCTGGCAAATTTGGTGTGAGAGAAACTCTAGAATCTTCCTACAAAAGCAATCTTCAATTAGAGCGGTTCTATGCAAGACTCTCCTGAACAATTTATGTATCTTTTTACTCCTCCAAGAAGTCCACAAGTCTTTCAAGTTGGGTGGCCAACCTTGAATTTTTAGGCACAACTTCAGTGCAAACTAGATGTTTTTTGTGAAGGGACACTTGATGAAAAGATAGGAAACAATATATACGTTTGCTCCACACAAAGGGCAACCCGAACTCACAGCCCATCCTTTTCTAAAAAGAATGTCTCCAGTCTGAAGTTTGTTCTACTTTACCAACCCCAAAAACCAATAAAATTAAGCTAAATGAGCCTAATACATCATATGAATATAATCGACAACTAACCACACCTCCAGACACTTATGCTTCTATCAATCTCCATTGTACCATGCTACTGACATTTGCCATGCAATACAAAAGCAACAAGCAAATAAAGAACATACAAGAACATTATATAGCAATATATCTGCGCCTATGGAGCAATATCTTGGTTTTCCTCAGTTAAAATGGAGAGAATAACAGGAAGCAAGATATAACCTACAGGCTACAGTACCTTCACATTGACACAAAGAATATTTTTAACCAGATTCACAAAACTTGACAATTTCAGACATGATATAACCAATAAATACTGTAACTGCACTAAACATCAAAGGAAATTGGTAGCCGTCAATGTTTTGAATCTCTTTAAATCCAAGAACGAAACTCTCTTCCATGGCTCTCGAGGATCTTGATGTACAAAAGGCCTCCACATAAAAAAAACCATTTTTTTTTGCGGAAAATCACATACAGGCGGCATCGGTGCCTTCTTCCTACCATCTTTACTCTGATCGTTGGTAAACTCCTTTTTAACCAAGAAACAGATAATAGGCCTCTCCTTCTGTTAATCAAGGAGGTACAAGTGAGACTGTACACCAACCCGAATTCTTTCTTCAGACCATTTTCTTTTTGTGCAGAAAGCAATGCTTCTTGATCAAAGAAATCAAAGTTTCCACGTTTCAACGAGATCAAAACATACCAAAATACAGAAACTACAATGAAAGGACTAACACTTTGAAACAGAGATAAAAATTCAGACCTCATTAACGGTTTACTCGGATGATGCGACAACCTTTAGCTTCTTTAAGGCATCCTGATCACAACTCTGAGTTCCCAGGAAATAGTTGTCATAAGAAAATACAGCAGCGAAACTATATAGATATCAAAATACAAGTCTTTTTAGATCAACAAAGAAAGGGACAGGGATCGCTCAAACCTTCAAAAAAGAAAACCCCCACATCTTCTCCGTGGCAGCGAGAGGGCATCCCGAGTCGGAAAGCAATCCAAATGATACTATTTCACGAGGTCAAACCACCGAGGGCTTTCTCTCGACAAGCCCGGCCTGTAAGAACCCGCCCCGATGGCCTTCTTGCAGTTCTTGCAAGACGAGAGACCGGATTTCGCGTGCTCCACGACCACTTTGGGTGGCGGCGCCCTTGTCGACAGCGAGTGAAGGCTAGAGCAGGTAGGCGAGGGCGAGCGCGGGCCGTGAGGAAGGGGAGAGTCGAGAAGTTAGGGCTTTCGCAGGGAAGGGAGAGGCTGGAGGCGGGGGGGTTGGGGGCAGAGCAAGAGCATGGAGAGAAGGAGGCGGGTGCTAGGGTTTTATAGCCATCTAGGGGGGTGGAGCGGCTAATGGATTACGATTTCACGCCATTCTCCGGTTCTTGGAGAAGGAAGAGTTGGGGCGGGAATGGCGATGTCAATGTCGGAGCGGTGATGGGGGGCCCCGGAACCCGCCCGATGGCCTTCTTGCAGTTCTTGCAAGACGGGTGACCGGATTTCGCGTGCTCCACGATCACTTTGGGTGGCAGCGCCATTGTCGAGAGCGAGCGAAGGCTAGAGGAGGTAGGCGAGGGCGAGCGCAGGCCGTGAGGAAGGGGAGAGTCGAGAAGTTAGGGCTTTCGCAGAGAAGGAGGGGTTGGAAGTGGGGGGGTTGGGGGAAGAGCAAGATGATGGAGAAAAGGAAGCGGGTGCTAGGGTTTTATAGCCATCTAGAGGGGTGGGAGCGGCTAATGGATTACGATTTCACGCCATTCTCCAGTTCTTGGAGAAGGAAGAGTTGGGGCGGGAACGGCGATGCCGAGGTCCGAGCAGTGATGGGGACCGTGAAAGGCGTGCGCGGTGCCGGCCTCATTTTATAGAGCAAGACCAAAGCCATGGCCAGTTTTCTTTTTCTTTTTTTTTTTAATTTCTTTTTATTTAATGGATGGACCATGCATGTCGAGTATGGATGCACCTAATAAAATTAAAAAATAAAATACCTCGGAGTGCCAGAATCAAAGCCATTGGCCAATTTGACTGTAAAGCTTTGCTTTTATTAAAAAAAAAGGTACTGGCAGTTTGGTAATTATATTTATAAAATGTTGCAGAATTTTAAGATATATTTGATAAATAAAATGAGAAAATATTTTGGTATGACAAAGACCATAAAAAATATTGTATAGTATTATACAATAAAACATAATAAAATATAGAATTGGTTGCATACATACCCTCTTAAATATTTAAATTTGCATGAATACCTTCCTAAATTGATATTTGCATGTTACCCTTATAAAATACTTGTTTTGCAGATATACCCTTTATTTTTCTTTTTTTGGCATATGTGCCCACACTATCTAACGTCGTCAAAAAATTAGCAGTTTAAAATTAAAAATAACTGAAATATCCTTAATGTGTAAATATGCAAAAGAAAATATTTATAAGGGTATATATGTAAATAATATTTTTGTGAGGGTATTCATACTATTTCACATTATTATGAGGGTTTACATGCAAAAAATTCTAATTTTATTTGTTTCTATTTCAGCCTATTTTAATACTCGGATTTGTCTAAAGTGGTTTTCTACCACATGGCTATGAAGGTTGTTAATAAGTCTGAAGGGTTCAAAGTCCTTCAATAATTTTGCTTGGGGATGATTGATGTTGTTCTTCCACCCATAAGCATAGCAATAGCAAGGAAGCTTGATCATTGTAATCTATCTGTGCCTTTAAGAGATTCTAATTTTTTTTCTATATTCTAATGTATGCTCTCATATATGCATCTATAACAATAAATATTATAAGCTATGTTTCGATGAAATAAGATATAGAGGTTGTTATAAATGAAGAAGAATTAAGTAGATTAATCCCATAAGTAGTGAAATAACTTCTATAACTCTTTTTGTTATCTCTTTTTGAAGAGTAGGCACTAAACAAATTTGAGTGTTAAAACAAGTTGAAATAAAAAAAAAATTAAAATTTTTTGCACGTAAAATCCTTCTAAATATGTGAAACTGCATGAATACACTCGCAAAATATTATTTGTATATATATCCTTATAAATGTTTTCTTTTGCATATCTACCTATTAAGAAAATTTAGTGAATTTTAATTTTAAACCGCTAATTTTTTGATAGTTAGCTGGTGTTGTTGGAAATTGTATCCTAAATGTCAATCGTCAGCATGTTGATGATTGAATTTTGTAAATGAATTGATAAATTAATAAAGTGTTATTTGGCATTATTCATCATTTCATTGTACATCTTCAAATGAACTCTTATATGATGAAGTCCTTAGGACTTGTTTTATGATAAAGGAGGATTTATCTTCAAGTCCTTAAAATTGTTCGCGATCAAATGATATGCTGTTACTAGGACGACAGCATTATCGAGATTAGGTCGTTGTGTGACATATACGTTGGTTGTTCTCTTAACCAAGGAGTGTGGAGATACTGATATGTCACACAGGTGAAGTGTATGAGTACATTTTACTGAACGTGACCAATTCCGGAACGCTCTACTGTCAAGAGATGTTCCGAGTGGATATGGGTATAAGTTTGGCCCTCTGACCTGAGACCGCAACCTGTGACTAGCAAACAACTCACTGTACTTTGGTACCGAACTATCTGAATTTCTAATTCAGTGACGGAAGGTCACTGGGTACAGTCAAGTACTTGCATAGTCAGTTATGAGTCAAGATGGAATTGACCCCTCCTGAAAACAGGAGATAATGCCTTGTGTTCAATTTAGCAAAATCTTGGCCAGGATAATCCTTGTGAGGAGTCACAGGATTTCTAAAGTTGAATCACATCATGGATGCACTTATTACAGAGTTGACAGAACTCTGAAATCATCCTGACATTTAGGAGTCAAAGGAATAAATTATACGGTAACCATAGTCCAAGGGTTCTTGAATATTGCTTTGCAATCATTCGGCCTATCCAGACGTCGGGTACCATTGCTAGATGGTCATTTCGATTAGTACAAAAAGTTGTTCTTGTGCTATCGATTTGGGTTCGAACCTATGGGGTCACACGCATAGAAGTTTCTAGGTTGATCAAATGGCCGATTGATGATTAAGAATCATTCAGAGGTAATTTGGTCAGTTCGATTGACAAATTATCCTAAGCAAAAGTTGCATTAAAATAATTATTGAATTATTAGAGGATTAATTAGCAATTAGATTGCTAATGAACTCAATTTGATTGAGTAATTGGGCTTAGGTTGAGCCAAATTGAATAGGATTCAATTTGGGTTGCATCAGGGTTTGACCTAACTGGATTGGGTTCAACCCAAGTAGATTGAGCTTGACCCAATTGATGGGACTTGACCCAATTGAATTGGGCTTGATCCAAATCAATTAGAACACCTTATTTGATGTGGATTTTTAGTCCAAATAATCAGAATTGGATAAGGAGAAGAATCCCTAAATTTTAGGAACCCATCCTTATCTTCTTGGAGAAGAATAACATCTTAATTTATTCTCAAGATTTTCCATACCTATCCTATTTATTTTTAGCCAAAAATTGGCATGAGAAGAGAGGAGGCGTGGGGCTATATTTTCTATAAAAATGGCACCTCAAATCTTTCTAAAAAAATTTATATGAATTTCCTAATTTGTAGGGACTGCATGGCGCATGAAATAGGGTGGTCTGCGGCTGAACTTTCAATGCATGAATTTCTATCTTTTAGGGATCCAAAATACACGAAATTTAGATTTGTTTATCTCCTATTAGCTATCAAATCATCATAATTTTTGGAGATTTTATCAGCCAAATTAATTGGCTAAATTAGGTGTGAGGCGGGGGGGGGGGGGGTCTTTTGGCTATAAAAAACCCCCACGCCTAGGGTTCAAGATATACAATATTTAGAGGTTTCAAAAAATTCTGAAAAAATTTTCTGAGGGCCTCCATCTCTTCTTCTCCTTCTTCCTCACATCCATCCTCCATCTCTTTGAATAACAATCAAAAATTGAGTGTTTGGAAGGAGAAAGCTTCAGCTATTGCAGCGTTCCTGCACGAGCTAGCACTTCCATGGAAAACGATCTACCTAGGGCTTTGCATGGACAATCTATAGAGGCCGGACATGTGTGCGGCTGCAAAGCGTGATTAAGGAGTCATCCAAGATCTCTAAGAAATCAGGTATGAGATTTGATCTCATTAAAGTTAAGATGAGATCTTAAACATGGTTGCTGAAATTTCAGGATTGCTGAAATTTCAGAATTGTATGTTAGACATACATTCATTGTTTCATGTTTTACATAAATATTTAAATCATGGTTCTTAATTTTGTTGTAGAGATCTGATCTCTAACATGCATAAAAATTAAATAGTTTAATTTTTAAATGCTTTCGCTGTAATTTTTTTGAAAATAAATGCATGCAGCCCGCAAGGGTTACTTTCAATGGTATCAGAGCCAAGGTTTATTGTATGTTTAAACTTTATGCTTAAAACAATTGTATTAATCTAAGTAGTTTAGTAATCTAATTGGATTAATCACCAGACCGTCCGATCATAAGAGAAAGAAGGGTTCGTTACCCTCTTTTTTCATTCGATGGGATCTCCTATAGTATATAGGGGTGCCACTGTGATTGATCCTTGAAGATGAACAACGAAAGGTATATTAAAATCTATTTTAATCTTTGTAATTAAATCTAAGATTTATAAATATGTTCCGATCAGATCTAAAGAGTATTTATGAATGATTTAGTAACTGGTTTTGCATGATTAATCAGATCTAAAAATTAGTTGCATATGATGCATGAGATCTAGATAAATTCATGTTGATGTATATATGATATAAAGAACATGAATAAATCTGAAATCATAAACTTGTTTAGATTAGATCTAAATAAAATTTATGATTCATTTATTTTCTAATTTTGTATGACAAATCAAATCTGAAAATAAATGCATATGATGTATGTTGTTTAATTAATTCATATTAGTTTGTATATGTGATATATGAACACAAATCATCTAAGATTTAAACATGAATTAAATCTGAAATTAACATGATTAATTACAAATCTCAGATCTGAAAAATAAGTTTTAAGAACTGAAACTTTGTAATTAATATGTAATTAAGAATAATGCAATGATCTGAATTTTCATAAGCTTACACTTAGTTGAGAATTAAGTGATATGAAAACCTAGATCTAGAATTGTAACTCAATTCAATGACATTGCATAATTCATGGGGCATTTGGGTTAGCTCAAATCAAATTCTTAAGATTGGGTTAGACCTAAGGTTAGAATCAAACATGGTCTAATTAGAGTTAATTGATCAAATCTAATTAAGTAGTAACTAGATTAGGTCAAGAAAACTCTAGGTCAAATACAATAGTTGTAGTTGGTCAAATTCCATATCTTTGATTAGACCAAGATGGAACTTGATTGAGGCTCAAAGGTAGAGCCCGAATCATTTGAGTAATCAAATCGAAATTGATTAACCAGTCGGTGTCTAAGGTAAGTTTGGCAGTTTTGACCGATGGTTTTTAATTGGGAACTACTCGTACTAATTCGTCTTTGTCGAGTTAATGGCATATCCCTTCCACCGATCTCACTTACCTGGCTGACATGGTCAATCACATTTTGATTGGATTACTTAATGATTCGAGTTGACCCATGCCTTTAAAAAAAATCAGTATGACTGATTTAGGTGTCTCCTTAATCGGATTGAATCTAGTTCTTATTAATCTGACTTGATGAAGTCAGTGGAAGGATCTAGATTAACCGGTTCTTCTCATCTATTCTCAATTAAATCAAATCCTCTAAAATTATTAGGTTCCTAAAATGAAATAGTTATAGAGATAACTAGATCATAGCCTCCCATTAAGTTGGATGATAATGTATCCAATGGCTAGATAATCATTGGAGGCGCCACACTCCTGGTGATTATTTGACCATTGGAATTGTCATTCAATATATGATGAGTCGAGTGTACCTTCAATAGGTGATCAGGTAGGCCGAGCCACACTCGGGCTTGGTCATCTATTAGTAGATTACACGGAACCCTATCATTTAATGGTTGGACCTAACCAGAATTTTTGGTGGAGGCGCCACACGCCTGTCAAAGAGACTGGGGCAAAATTATCGCTATAAATTGTTTGGTGAAACAATTGGTTCAGAACCTACCAATAGGTGCATATGGGTTGGCCGAGCCACACTCGGGCCCATATGCGATCTATTGGATTCTATTGCCCACTAAAGAGTTAAGTGTAATTCTTCGAATTTGAGGTAGAGGCTACAAATTTGTATAAAATAGTGGGAGGACCTTTAGACTAAAGTCCAAGTCTTTAGGGTATTGTCAATTTATATACTGATAGCCGATTTTCTTTTATGCAGAAATGGCCACTAGTTTGTCACTTTGTTCATTGTTGGATAATGACAAGTTGACTGGACCCAATTTCAATAACTGGCTTCGAAAACTTAAGATTGTGCTAGAGCATGAACGGATTCTTTATGTGATAACAGATCTAGCACCTGAGCAGCCTGCTGCTAATGCACGGGGTACGATCAGAGAAACTTATCAGAAGTGGCTCAATGACCGTATCATTATCCGATGCATTATGCTTGCTGCAATGAGCGACGAGTTCAGTCGTCGGTTCGAGAATGCCCAGCCCGAAGAAATTGTTCAAGTGTTGAACGAATCTTTTGGCACTCCCGACGACGTTGATAGATACAAGACTAGTTGTGCTATTTTCAACACACGGATGAAGGATGGGGCATCGGTGACTGATCATGTATTGTACATGATTGAGTTGATCGAGCGTCTGAGCACTCTCGATTTTTCCCTTCATGATCAATTGGGGAAAAAATGCTATACTGAACTCTCTTCCTGGTTCGTACCGCCCATTTCTCACCAATTTTCGTATGACGAAACCGGTAGTAAATTATCACCAATTGTTGGGTTTACTACAAACTTCTGAGAAGGATCACCAACTCCTAAAAGAGTCGGTGAATTTAGTGGGAGGTTCGTCCAAGGGTCGTGATCCCTTTAAGAAAGGAAAGAAGAAAAACAAAAATCAAAAGAAAAAGGTGCATCGTGCTGAGCAGAGTCAGACTAAGAAGAAGAAGGCTGATCAGAGTAAGGCAAAGTGCTTCTACTGTAAGGAGCAAGGGTATTGGAAAAGAAATTGTCCTCTGTACATTGCATCTCTTGATCCGAATAGGCCTAAGAAAAGTGGGCAATCAGTTGCCAATCAAGGTATTTATATCATAACGCCTTGTAATTTTTCTATTTGTGATAATTCGACCTGGGTATTGGATACCGGTAATCCTTTTAATATTTGCAATTCGTTGGAGGAACTTCAGATCAGTGAGAGGTTTGAAGAAGGAGAAAGATTTCTGAATGTTGGAGATGGAAGACCTGTTCCAGTTCTAACTTTAGGAATTCTTAAACTTGTATTTAGCTCTCATGTAAATGTCCTTAGTGATTGTCACTATTGTCCAAGTTTTTTTATTGAATATCATTTCTATAGGCCTTTTGGCAAAAAATGGTTATGAAATATCAATAAAAAATGATTATTACAATATCATTTGAAATGGTGTAGCTGTAATGAATGGAATTCTGAGTAATGGCATTTATATTTTGTCACAGCCTGTTCATGTAATGTACAAGTCCAATAAGTGCCCTAGAATAGATAATGTCACGGATGTTTACCTTTAGCATCATAGGCTAGGTCATATTAACAAGAACAGGATGAGTAGGTTAAATAAAGAGGAAATTCTCAATGTTAATGATTGTGAATCATTAACAACATGTGAATCATGCCTTCTTGGTAAGATGACTAAGTTACCTTTTACTGGAAAAGATAAACGAGCCAATGACTTATTAACCCTAGTACATTCTAATGTATATGGGCCAATGAGCACAAATGCTAGAGGAGGATATGCATATTTCATTACTTTCACAGACAACCTTTCAAGGTATGGTTATGTCTATTTAATAAGACATAAATCTGAAGCATTTGAAATGTTCAAATTGTATCGTAATGACGTAGAAAAATAAACTGGAAAGAGTATTAAAACTCTTCGATCAGATCGAGGGGGTGAATACCTTTCCAATGAGTTTTTGACATATCTGGAAGAGAATAGAATTCTTTTCCAATGGACTCCTCCTGGTACACCGCAGTATAACGGCGTGTCAGAAAGGAGAAATCGAACTCTATTAGATATGGTTCGATCCATGATGGGGTTTGCTGATCTGCCCATATCTTTTTGAGGATATGCACTTGAGTCTGCCTGTTATATACTTAATAAGGTTCCAAGTAAATCTGTGAATAAAACACCACATGAGATGTGGACGGAACGGAAACCGGTACTCTCTTACCTTAGGGTTTGGGGGTGTCCGGCGTACGTCAAACGTTTGAAGACAGACAAACTTGAACCCAAGTTTGACAAATATTTTTTTATCGATTACTCTAAAGAAACTAAAGAATATTATTTTTACCTTGCTGAAGAACAAAAATTGTTCGTAAGCAATATAGCTGTTTTCTTAGAGAAAGAATTCCTTAGTGAAGGAACTAATAGCTCTAATGTTGAGCTTAGGAAAGTTCAACATGTAGAAGACCCAACACCATCCACTGAACCAATTGAGTCGGATTTGATTAGATCAGATCTAGAACCCATCTTAGATGCACCATTAAGGCGATCAGGTAGAGTACCACATCAGCCGGATAGATACTATGGTTTCTTGGTCCGGGATGGGGATCCTGTCGAACTTGATGAAAACGATGAGGATCCGATCACCTACATGGATGCAATGTAGAGGTATGACTCTGATGCATGACTTGGAGCCATGCAATCCAAAATGGAATCCATAAAGGTCAATGATGTATGGACATTAGTTGACCCACCCGAAGGGATTAAACCCATAGGGTGTAAGTGGATTTTTAAAAAGAAACGGGGCGCAGACGGAAAGGTATAGACCTATAAAGCCCGTCTGGTTGCTAAAGAATATCGTCAGCGTTATGGTATTAACTATGACGAGACGTTTTCTCCTGTGGCAATGCTCAAATCCATTCGGATTATGCTTCCGATAGTAGCGCACTTAGATTATGAAATCTGGCAAATGGATGTAAAGACTGCTTTTCTAAATGGAGATTTAGAAGAGGAGGTGTATATGATGCAACCTGAAGTTTTTATATCTGCAAATGAGTCTAAGGTGTGCAAGCTTCAAAAATCCATTTATGGATTAAAGCAAGCTTCACGGAGTTGGAACATACGATTTGATAAGGTGATCAAATCGTATGGCTTCATTAAGAATGAAGAGGAACCTTGCATTTATAAATAGGCAAATGGTTCAGTTATTATATTTCTTGTTTTGTATGTGAATGACATTTTTCTAATCGGAAATGACATTTCTGCAGTACAAGGAATAAACGTTTGGCTATCATCTCAATTTGCCATGAAGGATTTGGAAGAAGCATCTTACATTCTAGGGATGAAGATCTATAGAGATAGATCTAGAAGATTACTTGGATTATCCCAATCCACATACATTGATACTATACTGAAGAGGTTCAGTATGATTAATTCTAAGAAAGGCTATCTTCCGATGGGCCATGGAATTAACCTCTCTAAGAGGGATTGTCCGACAACCCCTTAAGAAAGAGAGAGTATGGATAGAATTCCATATGCTTCGGCAGTGGGATTTATAATGTATGCCATGACATGTACTAGACCAGACGTGGCATACTCACTAGGAGTAGTGAGCAGATACTAGTCTGATCCAGGTAGCAACCACTGGAAGGTTGTAAAAACCATCCTTAAGTATTTGAGAAATACTAAAAATCAGTGGTTTACCTACGATGATTCTGACTTAAAACTTAAGGGATATACCGATTCAAGTTTTCAGTCAGATCAAGATGATAGCAAGAGCGTATCGGGATATATCTTTACTCTTAAGGATGGGGCCATCTGCTGGAAGAGTTCCAAGCAGCATACAGTGGCAGATTCTATATGTAAAGCAGAATACATTGCAGCATCTGATGCCGCCAAGGAAGCTGTATGGTTGTGAAAGTTCATCACTGAGCTTGGAGTGACACCCTCCATTGATGGTTCAGTGCCTGTGAGCCATAGCTCAAGCAAGAGAACCCAAAGCACATCAGCGGACCAAGCATATTCTATGTCGCTACCACCTGGTTCGAGAGATCGTCGAATGAGGTGATATTGATCTCCAGAAGATTGATACAAAAGAAAATCTAGCTGACCCATTTACCAAAGTCCTCGGCATCAAAGAATTCAACGAACACAAGTCGAAGATGGGTATTAGATACTGTGCCGATTGGCTTTAGGTTAAGTGGGAGTTGTTGGGAATTGTATCCTAAATATCAATCGTCAGTATGTTGATGATTGAATTTTGTAAATAAATTGACAAATTAATAAAGTGTTATTTGGCATTATTCATCATTTCATTGTACATCTTCAAATGAACTCTTATATGATGAAGTCCTTAAGACTTATTTTATGATAAAGAAGGATTTATCTTCAAATTTTTAAAACTGTTCGCGATCAAATGATATGCTGTTACTAGGACGACAGCATTATCGAGATTAGGTCGTTGTATGACATATACGTTGGTTGTCCTCTTAACCAAGGAGTATGGAGATACTGATATATCACACAGGTAAAGTGTAGAAGTACATTTCATTGAACGTGACCAATTCCGGAACGCTCTACTGTCAAAAGATGTTCCGAGTGGATATGGATATAAGTTTGCCCCTCTGACCTGAGACCGCAACCTGTGACTAGCAAGCAACTCACTGTACTCTGGTACCGGAGTACCAGAATTTCTAATTCAATGACGGAAGGTCACTGGGTACAGTCAAGTACTTACGTAGTCAGTTGTGAGTCAAGATGGAATTGACCCCTCCTGTAAACAGGAGATAATACCTTATGTTCAATTTAGCAAAACCTTGGCCAGGGTAATCTTTGTGAGGAGTCACAGAATTTCTAAAGTTAAATCACATCATGGATGCACTTATTACAGAGTTGACAGAACTCTGAAGTCATCCTGGCATTTAGAAGTCAAGGGATGAATTATACGATAACCATAGTCCCAGGGTTCTTGAATGTTGCTTTGCAATCATTCGGCCTATCCGGACGTCGGATACCATTGCTAGATGGTCATTTCGATTAGTACAAGAAGTTGTTCTTATGCTACCGGTTTGGGTTCGAACCTATGGGGTCACACGCATAAAAGTTTCTAGGTTGATCGAATGGCTGATTGATGATTAAGAATCATTCAGGAATAATTTGGTCAGTTCGATTGACAAATTATCCTAAGCAAAAGTTGCATTAAAATAATTATTGAATTATTGGAGGATTAATTAACAATTAGATTGCTAATGAACTCAATTTGATTGAGTAATTGGGCTTAAGTTGAGCCAAATTGAATAGGATTCAATTTGGGCTGCATCATGGTTTGACCTAATTGGATTGGGTTCAACCTAAGTAGATTGAGCTTGACCCAATTGATGGGATTTGACCCAATTGGATTGGGCTTGATCCAAATCAATTAGAATACCTTATTTGATGAGAATTTTGAGTCCAAATAATCAGAATTGAATAAGAAAAAGAATCCCTAAATTTTAGGAACCCATCCTTATCTTCTTGGAGAAGAATAACACCTTGACTTATCCCCAAGATTTTCCTTGCCTATCCTATTTATTTTTAGCCAAAAATTGGCATGACAAGAGAGGAGGCGTGGGGCTATATTTTCTATAAAAATGGTGCCTCAAATCTTCCTAAAAATATTTATATGAATTTCCTAATTTGTAGGGACTGCATGGCACATGAAATAGGGTGGTCTGCGGCTGAACTTTCAATGCATGAATTCCTATCTTTTAGGGATCCAAAATGTACAAAATTTGGATATGTTTATCTCCTATTAGCTGTCAAATCATCATAATTTTTCGGGATTTTATCAGCCAAATTAATTGGCTAAATTAGGTGTGAGGCGTGGGGGGGTCTTTTGGCTATAAAAGACCCCCACGCCTAGGGTTCAAGATATACAATATTTAGAGGTTTCAAAAAATTTTGAAAAAATTCTCTGAGGGCCTCCATCCCTTCTTCTCCTTCTTCCTCATGTCCATCCTCCATCTTCTTGAAGAACAATCAAAGGTTGAGTGTTTGGAAGGAGAAAGCTTCAGCCATTGCAGCGTTCCTGCGCGAGCTAGCACTCCCGCGGAAAACAATCTACCTAGGGCTTCGCGTGGACAATCTATAGAAGCCGAACACGTGTGCGGCTGCAAAGCGTGATCAAGGAGTCATCCAAGATCTCTAAGGAATCAGGTATGAGATTTGATCTTATTAAAGTTAAGATTAGATCTTAAACATGGTTGCTGAAATTTCAGAATTGTATGCTAGACATACATTCATTGTTTTATGTTTTACATAAACATTTAAATCATGGTTCTTAATTTTGTTGTAGAGATTTGATCTCTAGCATGCATGAAAATTAAATAGTTTAATTTTTAAATGCTTTCGCTGTAATTTTTTTGAAAATAAATGCATGCAGCCCGCAAGGGTTACTTTCAGTGGGCACATATGCAAGAAAAAAAATAAAGAGTATGTACGCAAAACAAGTATTTTATAAGGGTATACGTGCAAATATCAATTTTAGGAGGGTATTCATGCAAATTTCAATATTTAAGAGGATATCTACACAAAAAATCCTAAAATATAATATATATATTAATACATAAATATATGATATAGTAAAATATTACTAAAATATAATATAATAATATTATTATAATATAGTAATATAATATTGTATACTATAATATAATAATTTAATATAATATTAAATTATTTAACATGACATATCAATGAATTATAATATAGTGTAATATATTATTATACTTATAGTATAATACAATAATAAAGATATAAAATAATATAATTATTAGCATAAATTAATTTCTGATAATATAATATAATATTCAATTATTTAACATAACGTATTAATGTATTATGATATAATATAATATAATATTATATTTATAGTATAATACAATAATAAATGTATAAAATATTTTCATGATTATAGTATAATATATTATTTATAGTATAATATAATATTTTTATGATTATACAATATTTATAGTATAAGATAATATTATATTTTGTACCAAACACCCTATTTTATCTAAAATTACTTTTGGAGGGCGAGAAAGTGCTTTTTAACCCTTCAAAAACTCTGCCAAATAGGATCTTTGTGTGCCGCCAATGGTACTAAGGTTAATATACAAAAAAGTCAGCATATCACTTACCGATATCAGTTGAATCCTCTGTCTATCTCGACGGGGAAACGTGGAGCACGATCAAGAGGCCAATTTTCTTGAAAGCATTATGGCTTTGATTGCAACCACAATCTCCTCCATAATATCCAATTCTAGAAAGAAATTTTATATTAAAAAAATAAGGAAGGATTTCATGCTGAGATAACTGTGATTTAGAAAGTTCTAGAATTTAAATTGCATCTACATCTTATCATCCATCATATGCTATACTCGATTCGACCTACCTCTACCTTTGAGGCATTGACTTGGAGTCACATCTCAACCGACTTTTCTCCTCTTTTATTCCTCGGTTTTTTGTTTTATTTTTGGTATTAGGTGGTGATTTTTGGTTGTAGTAGTGGTTTTAATTGTCGTGATGGAGAGCATTAGTATGTGGTTCAGGAGTAGCAAGGAGGCGGTGATGGATGGGCGGTGGAGTTCATCCCTTTGAAGCTAACTTCCTTTTCGACAAAAGTCGATGAATTCCATTGAGATCAAACAAGGGAGAATAGAGAAGAATTCGGATTGGCTCCGATCTAACCAGTTTTAGAACTAGGTAACTGAAGGTTTTTATTCTTCATTTTTATTCCTCTAAATCGTATTTTATTGGTCCTATATTAGGAGCTTGATCCAATATATTAGGAGGTATATTAGATGCAGTGGACCAAAAAGGTCTACTATTGACCTAACTCGATCTGACATACTTATTAAACAGGTTGAGTAGATTGGGTCAAGCTACCTACTTACTAAATGCATGCATTTAGGTTTCAAATCTTGACTTCTTTCATAAATAGGTCGAGCTTAAGTTTCAAATTTTCTTATCCGACCTGCATCTGACTCGACTCATATACAATCTAGCCCTTCATAATTGCTATCCCTTAGATATAATTTACTACCTCTAAACTACTTACACATCAGTGTTTTGGCGATCCCTAGCTTATATATCGAGTGATAATATATATATATATAATTTAACATTATTTAGACTATCAAATTTTTTTATTACTTCCTCATATGCTAGAAGTCTCCAAATCATATTATTTTTAGCATGTAAATAATTTAGATATACTGGATCAAATTCAACAGTTCATCTTATGATATAAAACCCTCAATATACAATCTAGACCTGATTAGATCTGAATAAAGATTTACTTGAATATAACCAAATCTAGCTCTCTCTCTCTCTCTCTCTCTCTCTATATATATATATATATATATATAGTAATGGAGGATCGGTTTGCGCGAAGTTCTTTATTCAGAGCCAATATTAATGACATAGATATTAATACACTTGGTTATCACTAAAGTTTATTACTTAAAATATAATAAATATTAATAACGATTTGGAGCTAGTATTAATGATGCAGATATTAATATACTTAGTTATCATTAAAGTTGATTACTTAAAATATAATGAATATTAATAAGGAGCCGGTATTAATGACATTGATATCAATATATTTGGTGATCATTAAAGTTTATTACTTAAAATATAATAAATACTAATAACATTGATTCTAATGTGCTCGATCATCATTAAAATTTATTAATTAATATGCAACAAAAATTTAATTATTGAAGTCTTATATTTATTATAATTTATTATATTGTTATATCATGCACCAAAAACTACCAAAAAAAATCGAAAGGATCATACATGTCACATCACATGAGTTATATGTTAATTTATTTTTATAATGAGACTCTTCCTTCTAGGAAAAATAATTTAGATTTATCAGAAGAAATGAAAAAGAAAAAAGAAACAACAAGAGAAGTGGAGACTACGTTCCACCGCTCTCCCTCTTCCCTAGGTAATGGGTAGAAAGTTCCCTTCTCCTAACAAGACTTTAATACGCCCTTCCCAAGTAGCACAAAATTATAAAGGGCCTCTCCTTCTCCTAATGGGGCCGGTAATGTGCCCTTCTTCACGTTACATAACATACATAATATTTCTTCATGCATATTTTATATAATTTTATTTAAAATCATATAAAAATACTTTTATACAAAACTTTCACCCCAGCACCGCACCAGCAACGCTAGTAAGTGGAAAATTTCCAACTACATAAAGAGTCCAGGCATCAAAGGAGAGCCTGATTGCAGATCATCTTACATTATAATAATAGAGATATAAGGAAAAAGAAAATAATTCATATCACCTCAACTTATCAAACATGCAAACATGTAGAATAGGAAGAAATTTGGAACCAAATTTAGGGATATCTGAACTTAATTTCCAACGAAGTTGCAAAGATAAACTCAGTAGATAGAAGTATAGCGATTTTTTATCATGTCATGAATCATCAAGTATTTGTCCTTTTTATCCAAAAAGAAGTGAAAATTCTCAGGAAAAAAAAAACATAAAAGAGGGAATAGGTGTGGTAGTATTAAGAGAATAGGCTAATAGCCATCTTGTCCCATAGATTTTGACCAGATAACTTGGAGAGTGAGATTCCAGACACACAATAGTTATCTTCGATGACAACTATCTAGCTCAATGAACTTGTGATCCCTGGCAGTTCTAACGAACATTGCAACATGTGGCCCTCGAACCGTGGATGCTAATGGGCTGAGCTTGGGTAAATGCATGCAAAATTTTCACAAGCCCAACGGCCCGAGCCGAACAACATCAAGTTCACCCTGACCAACCCATTTAAGGCCCTGTTTGGGGGAGCTGTTGGCAGTAGAGCTGTTGGAAGTAGAGCTGTTGGAAGTAGAGCTGTCTGAAGTAGAGCTGTTATAAAAAGCTGTTTGCTGTTTGGTAACTACATTCGTAAAGTGCTGTGGTATTTTGTTTTGTGTTTGGTAAACAAACCGAGAAAGTACTTTTGTATGACAAAATTACCATAAAGGACATTGCATAGTATTATACAACAGAACATAATAAAACATAATATAAATTAATACATAAATATACGATATAGTATAATATTATTGTAATATAAAATAATATTATGTTAATATAGCATAATAGTAATATAATTATTAGAGTAAATTAATATTTGGTAATATAACATAATATTAAATTATTTAACATAACATATTAATGTATTATGATATAATGTAATATATATTATATTTATAGTATAATACAATAATAAAAGTATAAAATATTATAATTATTAGTATAAATTAATTTCACATAATATAACATAATATTAAATTATTTAAAATAACATATTAATGTATTATAATGTAATGTAATATAATATAATATTTATAGTATAATACAATAATAAAGGTATAAAATATTATAATTATTATTATAAATTAATTTTCCATAATATAACATAGTATTAAATTATTTAAAATAACATATTAATATATTATAATGTAATGTAATATAATATAATATTTATAGTATAATACAATAATAAAGGTATAAAATATTATAATTATTAGTGTAAATTAATTTTTCATAATATAACATAATATTAAATTATTTAACATAACATATTAATATATTATGATATAATATAATATGATATTATATTTATAGTATAATACAAAAATAAAGGTATAAAATATTATAATTATTAGTATAAATTAATTTTTCATAATATAACATAATATTAAATTATTTAACATAACATATTAATATATTATGATATAATATAATATGATATTATATTTATAGTATAATACAAAAATAAAGGTATAAAATATTATAATTATTAGTATAAATTAATTTTTCCATAATATAACATAATATTAAATTATTTAACATAACATATTAATGTATTATGATATAATATAATATGATATTATATTTATAGTATAATACAAAAATAAAGGTATAAAATATTATAATTATTAGTATAAAATAATTTCTCATAATTACCCATAAAATAATTTTTCGCGGTCCAGGGGCTCTTCTTCGTGGTCCACGCTCGAGAAGGACCTCAGCGTGGGCCGCGAGGTTGATGATAAAAAAAAAAACAATAGATTGATTTTGGAAGGTATGGAGAAGGATTAAAAAAATTTTCTTCTAAAATGTGGTTCAAGAGATGCATACAAAAATTGAAAAGAAAAATACATTTTCTTACGGAAGGGAGTCTGACGGCTAGGGTTCTTGGCTCAAGCAGATTTTTAGGTTTATAAAGGGACAAACTATATAATTATGTTATTTTAATATGGGCATTTTTGTCAAAAATACAGCTTTCCGAAAAAGCTGAAACAGCTTCCTCCCAAAAGCTCCAAATTGGAGCTTTCTCTCAAAAGCTGTTTTCAGCTTCCCGCAAAAGTTGAAACAGCTTTTTGAAAAATTTACCAAACATAATTTTTGATCTAAAAGTACTTTTGGAGGGCCAGAAAGTGCTTTCTGGCCCTCCAAAAGCTCCCCCAAACAGGGCCTAAATAACATAGGTTTGGATGAGATACGTTGACGTATATTTTTATAGTTCATAGCTCAATAGTTAATACGAGCTATTGTTCTACTGTCAACATAAGCCCTAGTTCTATAATTAAAAAAGAAACCGCCAGATCTTAAATTAGATGTTGGCTACTATCATTTTAACATTATCTGTCATGCTTTTGCACGTGCAATACCAAGTTCGGTGATAAAAAAATTCCAAGTTAAAGGCATCAATTTTTTTCTATAAGATGACTATAATATACGAAGCTAGAAAAAAATATGGGGCAAGCTTCTTATTTTACCATATTTCCTCTAGTACCTATCTTAAAAAATAAAATTCTAAAAGTCAAAGACTCCTCTTACTAATATAGTGGTCAATCCCGTGATTTAAAAAAAAATGTGACATTCTTTTTCTTCCTCTTTTTGAGAACGTATTTTTATTAATGCACACCACAAAATCAGATGTACAGCAAGCAAATTAATGATGTAGTAAGTCAATACGCACATCTAGGTAAATCGATGCACAGTTTCTAAAAATTGTACTAACAGTACATAATTCACAGCCAAGTGATGCATATTTAACAAACTAGATAAAGCTAAAAAACTCTGTATTGTGTACTGGTACTGATGAAAACTATGCATCAATTTATCTAGAGTTGTATATTGGTTTGCTAGATGGCTAATTTGCTTGATATATATTACCTAGCTACGTAGTGTGTATAAAAAAAAAACATGTTCTAGAAACTATGCATTGATTCACCTAAAGGTGCATATTGGATCACTGTTGGGTGTGTATTAAAGATTTTTGTAGTATATACCAAAAAGTACATAGTATATATTACCTGACCTTGTAGTATGTATTGGTGAATATAATATTCCAAAAACTATATATCTATTTGTTTGGAGATATGCGTTGGATTACTAGATGACTAATTTGCTAAGTATGTATCACCTAATCGTGTACTATATACTGGTGACACCATGTTTTAAAAAAATTTATTGATTTTTTTAGAGGCGTGTAATAACTTAGTAAATAATTAATTTACTTGATGTATATTACCTAGTTATGTAGTATGTACTAATAAAAAATACGTTCTGAAAACAAGAAAGAAAGAGGATGTCGAGCTTTTTTCGTAATCATGAGACCAACGACTCCACCGGTAGAGGAGTCTTTGACTTGTAGATTTCTTTTTTAAGGACTTGTTTGGTTTGCCAAAAGAGGAGAAGAAAAAGTAAGGTCAACGAAAAAATGGAAGAATACCTTATGTTTGGTTGAAATTTTCAAAAGAGAGATGAAAAAGTAACTTATTTTCAAATAATTAGGAATATGGACTCTTTCTATATTCTATATGGGATTTCCATATTTCATAGAAAAGAAAAATCCATATAGGATATGAAAAAAGTCCAATTCT
Source organism: Phoenix dactylifera (assembly GCF_009389715.1). Classification (NCBI taxonomy): domain Eukaryota; kingdom Viridiplantae; phylum Streptophyta; class Magnoliopsida; order Arecales; family Arecaceae; genus Phoenix; species Phoenix dactylifera. Next base: position 957,161 of record NW_024067689.1, read on the forward strand.
CATCGGTTGAAAATTAAGATTTTTTTTTTCAAAAATGTCTTTAATATAATGGGGCAAGGTCTTTCTCTTTATTAAAAATATAACAAATATTTTACATAACCTTATTAGAAAAGTATATGTTCAACTAAATATAAGCTAAAATGTGTCACTTTTTTATGTTTAACTAAATATACAAAAATTACTATTTTAGATATTATATATTCAAACATTAGCTTTTCAAAAAAATATTTTAATTTTTTTATGCAGATCAAATAAGTTCTACAATGTCACACTAAAAAAATACTATAAAATAAAAAGGCTGCCCATATATATATATATATATATATATTGGGCCTTCCCGCAGTTGGGAAGTTCCGGCTGGAGACACCGTCATTTTTTTTTTTTTGGTAAAAGCGGCTACTCATTTCATATAACTCTAACGTGAGTACAACCTGCTAAATCGCGAGAAAGTAAAAGATGCAAATAAGGATGAACGTCATAGTCAGACGTCCAAGTAAAATCTCCGGAGTGCCGGGCAACATAAGAGGCGACCCAGTCTGCAGCCCTGTTCGCCTTCCTGAACACATGTCCTATCTGAACATCGCGCATCAACCGCACCATCCTCCGGGCCTCCCGAATAAGGGGATGACCATCCCCAAACCGATCCGCCCCTCGAAGCCAGTCGACAACCACAGATGAATCTCCCTCAAGGCAGACCCGCTCCACACCAAGTACTTGCCACACATAGGATATACCCTCCCAAGCCGCCCGCAACTCTGCTCCAACCACTGTGAGTCCAGGCGTGCGCCGCCCTCCTACTGCTATCATCCTACCAAGGTGGTCCCTAACCACAAAACCAACCCCTCCAGCCACACCATCCACTGACCGACTGCCGTCGAAATTTACTTTGAGATAGCCAAGGGGTGGGGGTACCCAAGAAACAAGGGCAAAACGGGGCGCTGAAGCAGCGTGGAGAGTACCCCAGATGTTCCTGACTATCCCAGAAGAAAAACGCATGGTAGCCGCAAGAACCTCCTTCGCAGATAGCGTCGCTCTATCCACCACCCTCCTCGGGGACGACCTTCTCCCCTCAAATAGGCCGGCATTCCTATCCAACCAAATGTGATAGGACAGGTATGCCACCAAAATCCCTACCTCCACAGATCGGGGGCTCGACGTTGAGGCTCTCAACATCTGTATCATATCCTGCGCAGAGACTATCGAGTCGGGTAGTAGGACCGGTGATCTCCTCCATATCTCTCTGGCTCTGGGACACTGCAGAAGGACATGCTCGATCGTCTCCTCACTATCTGCACACTCCTCACAGCACTGAGAGACCGCCATGCCACGCGAGGCTAACAAACTCCTCGTAGGAAGGCAGCCCCAGGCCACCTTCCAGATGAATAAAGCCACTCGCGGGTGAATCCGCAATCTCCATATCCAGCCCTCCTCAATGTGACGAGCTGGCTCCCTACCGATCAATGCACGGAGGTCTCTGACACGCACTCGCGTCCGTCCCGTCGGAACCCATACTAGCCTGTCGCCCCCCCCCCCCCCCCCCCCACCGATGGGAATCGGAAGAGACAGAACCGACTCCGCCAACTGCTCCCCGAAGACCTCCCGGATCATCTCCTCCCTCCATCGAGCCCCCTCTGATGTCAACAGCTCGCTAACCTTGCAACCAGCTAATCTCGTCGCATCAACCATGGTCGGCATACGACAGATCGGTATCTCGGTCACCCAGCTATCCTCCAGCACATCAATAGACCGACCATCGCCTATGATCCATCTAATCTCTGGAAGTACCACCCCTGCTCGAGTGCAAATCTCCCTCCAAATCGGAGAATGGTGACGACCAGCTCGCACCCCAGGAACCAAGGCACCATATTTGGCCCTCATCAATGAGGACCACATACCCTCTGGCTCAAGCACAAATCTAACTGCATGTCTAGCAACCAGTGCCTCCCGTGTCGCCACCAGGGACTGCACCCCAAACCTCCATAGCTAGCCGGCTGGCACACAACATCCCAAGCCAATAAATGGACTCCCTCCTGCCACTGCACCTCCCCCAAATAAAGTTCCTGAACAGCTGCTCAAGAGACCTCAGGACTGTAACTGGAATGAGAGTATTGGAAAGTAGATAGATAGGGATCGAGGTAAGAACTGAGCGAACCAGAGTGATCCCCTGAGACACCGTCATTTTCAAAGTCACCTAGGTACCATGCTTGGGAGCCAAAAAGAGTAAAAAAAAAGAAAAAGGGAACAAACAGTCCAGCGACCGGGCGTCCCTCAATTCAATCCGTATGCCGTCGTAGCATCGTCCATGGATCTCGGAGTCGGCTCCGCGGCGGCAGCGTTACGCCAGGAATCGTGTCTGCCGATTTATACGCACACAGCGGCTCTCCACGCCCAACCAAACGACCGTAGTCTCGTTTGCGGTCACGAAGTTTCCCTCTTGTCGCAGGCACTCCATCTACAGGGCACATGGATATCGGACGGCTGTCTGAATTAATAATAGACCCGGACCCGCATGTGCGAACCGTAATGTAACAAAGAATCGTCGTACCGCAAAGAGCTGCGACCGCTGGTTTTCGTGTCCTAGAACCCCTCGAAAATCTACAAACCCCGCAGTCCCCGGAAACCGACCCCAAAAGACGACCAGATGGGAAACCACGGCTCCCGCATCGGGACTGACCGCGCTGCCGACTACGGCCGCGGCGGTTCGGACCGCCCTCCCTCTCCCCAACCCGGCGACGGCTACGGCTACGGGCCTAAGCCCGTCCGCCACCGGCCGGCGGCGTTGGCCGTCCCCCGCCCTATCATTCCCAACGTTGGCCGCGTCTTCAAGCGCCCCATGGACGACGTCCGCGCTTTCTACACCTTCGGCAGCGAGATCGGCCGCGGCCAGTTCGGCGTCACCTACCTCGTGACCCACAAGGAGACGGGCAAGCTCTTCGCCTGCAAGTCGATCGCCACGTGGAGGTTGCTTCACCGCGATGACATCGAGGACGTCCGGCGGGAGGTCCAGATTATGCACCACCTCACCGGCCACCGGAACATCGTCGAGCTCGAGGAGGCGTACGAGGACAGGAACTCGGTGAATTTGGTGATGGAGCTCTGCGAGGGCGGGGAGCTCTTCGATCGGATCATCGCCAAGGGCCACTACTCGGAGCGGGCTGCCGCCGCGCTCTGCCGCGAGATCGTGACGGTCGTCCATGTCTGCCACTCCATGGGGGTGATGCATCGGGACCTCAAGCCGGAGAATTTCTTGTTCTTGAACACGAGGGAGGATTCGCCACTCAAGGCCACCGATTTCGGGCTCTCCATCTTCTTTAAGCCCGGTAAAGATCCTTTTCTGAATCTGTTTATGAGTTGGAAAAGTATGAGAGTACACGGATTCTATTGTATAAATTTGAAGAACATAAAATTTGATGCTTAGATTAAATTCTAGTGTGATAAAAAATGTAGTCTTTTGACTTTTTGGACATGATTGATACAATGCTTAAGTAAGATTTCCTTCACCTTCTCTTGAAGTTTATTTTTCACAAATTGGATATTTACCCCTTTCAATTTACTTCTTGTTTTGGTACTCTTTTTTTTTTGAAAAAAAGAGCAGGTGGATACTAAATAGATTGATTGATGCAGGATAAATTACACATTGGGTTAACCACTAGTTAACAAAAATGTAGTCCTTTTGGAATAATGGATGACATGTTCAAGGCAGTAATTCTTTTCCTTCACTAAATAGGATACAGCATAGAGCACCTATAACTTGAAGACCAAATTCCATGAATGGAGGTATTTTACTTTAGGATATTCGTGGTGTATCATTGCAGGATGTGCCGCATTGAACCCAAAGTACCTGAATGGGGCAACTTGCTTATTATTGGTTTCAGTTGTGGAATGGAGAACCCTTTTTAATTAGTAGATTGAGATAAATAGTTACCAGTGAGTTACTATTTTCTTGTTCATAAGCCTATAGTTTAATATAAAGTCTTTAGGGTTCTGTTTTTGAGCTTGAGGAGAAGCCAGCATGCAGCAGAGGTACTTGGTGGAGGAGCAGCCATAGGAGCATGGTAGGAGCCACTTATTGAGTCCTTACAACCATAGAGAAAAGAAGAAAAATCAGGGTACCATTTATTAGATAATTGCAATTGAGGCCTATCCATTAGAAAGAGCATGAGATTAACTCTTGAACCGCATTAGAGTCATGGGTCAAAAATGTCAAGCAGCCATATGTCTAAAAATCAAACAGAACCTGAAATACATATCTTTATTTTTTGCTAATTTAAGACTAATCTCAATTACTTTGAAGATAGCAAAGCTTATGATTTATCTGATCGGACATCTGATGCTGAGCTCTAATTGTGTTCTAGTGTTCTAGCCCTCCATTTTTGTGTCAGGGTCTTGTCCCAGAATTCTTGTTAGTCAAGGAGGGAGCTGAATAAAATATTTAATCATCCAGGGATTATATTTCAAATTTGCTGTCCAGCAATGTAGTTTGTGCCTCATAAGTATATGCACTTTTCCCTATTTCCATAGAATTCTTTCCAAGCCTATTGGAATCTTCAGGCATTATTTTGTGTTGTATGAGCTTAAGTCTTGTAGTCAATAAAGTTAGTATTCTTTTCTACTATCTATTTCTTGACAGGCTTCTTTCTCATCCAAGGTAATGTTGTATCAGCTAAGAATGCCGCACTAGTTTTTAGAAGGCTGATGTTAAGTTGAGAATTAGCTATAAAAACTTCTCGAATTTTGATGATAAAGCTTTCACTTGAAAGTTTAAGGTTACTTTATCACTATCCAAAGAGAGAAAAAAAGATTTAGAAGGTTGACATTGAGTTGAGAATTGGCTATATAAAGTTCTCGAATTTTGATGATAAAGCTTTCACTTGAAGTTTCAAGGCTAGTTTATAGTTATCCTAAGAAAAATAAGTTTTGTTGGAAAACTGTGCTAACCATTAGCTATGTTACCTGGTCACTTCATTTTTAAGATGTTTGGAAGTGTTGTCACTTTTGGACACTTGGACACGATATGATACAATATAGCCAGACTCTCCACTTTGAATTGTCTTGCTGACATTAGGAAAAGGTCCATCACTTGACACTTTTTTTTTTAAGAAGTGTCATGCTATCTTGAAGGTTTTATTCAAAGAGTACAAAGACACTTCCTTGAAGTGTCCAAAAAACTTTCAGGATACTCCAACTGAAGTGCCCAACACTTAAAACTAAGAGTTCCTAGTATGGCATTTCACAAAAAATGATATAGTGACCTTAAACCTTCGAGTGAAAGCTTTATCATCGAAATTCGAGAACTTTTTATTGCCAATTCTCAGCTTAACATACACCTTCTAAATCCAAGTTATCAAGTATATAGACAATTTAAGCAAATCAATATATGTTTAATATAAAATTGTTACCGTTATCTAGACATTTTGAGCAAAATATCATTATGTTAAAATATAGATGAATCATAATTGTCAATTTAAGTATCTTAACACATCTTAATTAACTTAAATAAATCAATTGAATAACTTAAAATAACTTGGAAACTCATGGATATTTCATCGAATTTATTTGTTAGTTAGTTTCTCTAATATCAAGCTTCTCTTTTTTCGAATAAGCATCAAAATGTATAAACACGTATTTGCATGCACAAATGTATGTAATATATATATGTGTATACATGTCTCTATATGCCATGCGATCTAGAAGGATCCCCAGATCGATGTGCATCACTTTGGCTACTACGAGCAGAGCTGGATATGGTCTAAGAGCAAGATCCGTCACATTGGAAAGTTGAGTTGTAGGCCAAACTTTCGGAGATTATAACTTGGTCATACGACGTTTGATTGAGATGATCTTTTCTTTTTTTAAATCGAACAGTTTTTCAAGATGTACGACGTGATGCACCACCAGTTGGGGGGGCGTCCCTAACGATTGAGCTCAGATTCCATCATTTAGGGCTTGAAACAGGCGATCAAACCGAAATTTTTTTCTCGGATAAGACTTTGACTGGGCGTAGCTCTCTATCCGAGAAGAATCATGTAGAGCGACAGAAGGCATAGTTGATATAGAAGTCAAAATCTATCTCCTCAAGATTTTTAGCTTTTCAATTTTTTCTAGAAGATTTTTATTAGTGATGTCTATTTTAGGAAAGAGAGTCCTACTAGGATTGAAAAGAAAAATCCGACCCAAATTGTGTAAGGGCGGACCTCATATTATAAATAGAGGCTATGTACCTCATTTTTTTTAATCATCAATAAAAGAAAAGAGGGCTTAAGCCCTACTTTTGAAATTCTTCTATCTTCATCTAGTTATCTTTTGAGAGATTTGAGTTGAGTGGGTTGAAGAAAATCTTTTTTTCTCTCCGATCAGATCATCATGTCTCCATATCAAAGCTTTTGCAGGTTACTGTGTTCATTACTTGAGTGTAGAAAATCTATATAGTCTAATAATATATAGAACAACATGACCGCTTATAGAATATGATTGGTTGGCCCAGCATCAACAAGAGCAAGCAACAATTATAATGCAAAAGGGGATTGCAAGAAGAATAAAATTGAGGAGAATAATTTGGAGAGAAATATATAAATTTATTAATAAAATAAAACTTACAAAAACTGGATCAAAGTTCTGAGATTCTACTCCAAGAATGCCTCACAACAATCTATCTCCAGTAGTGCATACACCAAGAACCAGAATACCTCACCTTTAACAAGTCACATGGACCTTTTATATAAAAGCTAAAGACTATTCCTCTTCAAACTCAAACAAGGACACTACTGCTCGCTTATTTAAAATAAAAATTCTAATAAAATTAGGACTTATCATTGATATGATAACCAACTGAAATAAAATATAAATTCCTAGTAGAACTAGGACATGCGATGACTCTCAACACTCCTCTCATTGCGTAGTCCATGTAGACAACTTTTTACATGGAGCATTTTGACAACTTTTTACATGGACAACACACCACTTCTTACCAGCTCGTCTCCTTGGGTGTTGGTGTCGAAGTCGAGGATAACTTCAACACTCCTTCTCAGCATTGACTCCATCGTCTTCATGCCAAGATTTCATCGAACATCCAGTTGACTATTTTCAACGAATATATAACAGCCATATTTTCCAATCAATATTTGCTATTGTATTTGTAGTGGTGAGCTTCAACAACCACTCCTGCACTTGCTTGCAACCACAAACCCATGTCTGATCATATCCCATGCACACCCTTGGTCTTGAACCAATATGATCCATGCTCACATGCATGGTTTCATATTCATGTGCTGCACGCCTCAATTGATAGCACCTTTGCTTTGACATACATGCATCTTCACTTGCATAGCTATGCACATTTAGCATACTTTCACCCACATGGCTTAGCCCATTCACTTGCACATAATTGACTCATTCTAAACATGAAATCAAATCCTCTTGCATTCTTTGGCTCTTCTATTTCTTGAATATACACCAAATTCTTCTTGTCTACTGTAACTAGAAGATAAAACATTGCTCTAACAGATTTGATTTTCCACTTTCTTCTCGCTTTTTTATTATTGGTCAGGCAGCATCATCATCTTCGCCCCATTAACAATCTGCCACAAATCTTGCTCAATCAAACATGGCTTCCTACAAGAACTCCAATAAGCACAATTGGTGCTATTCAATTTTTTGATTTATTGAGAGAGATGGTAGTAACATTAGCCATAATGAGTCACCAATTGAATCATACAAACAAGAGTCCACATGTTTACATTGATGCACAAAGAATTATTAGAAGCTCTTCAACCATGCTGAGCCACAAATATACAAGCTACCAATCTCAAAGCCTATAGCTTCAATACCATATAGAAAATCTACACATTGACTGATATCATGTAGAACGACACGATTATTTGCAGAATTAGATCGGTCGGCCCACGATCACCAAGAATAAGCACCAATGATAATATAGAAGTGGATTAAAAAAGAAAAAAAAATAAAACTTACAAAAACTGGGTCAAAGTTCTTGGCCTACTCCAAGAATGCCTCACAAGTTCTCTCTCCAATAATGCACACACCAAGAACCAGATAACTCTACCTCTAACAAGTCATGGGGACCCTCTATATAAAATCTAAAGACTACTCATCCTCAGATTCAATAAAGGACACTAGTAGTTGCTTACTTAAAGTAAACAATTCTAATAAAAATAGGACTTATTATGGACATGATAATCTGCTGAACTAAAATAAAAGATCCTAGTAGAACTAGGACATATGATGACTCTCAACATTGAGGACACTTAGAGGCTTGGCACCCCTGCCATGTGTCTAGGTAACTCTACATCAGACATTGTTGTGGTTAATGTTGGTTTTCACACTTGCAAATCTTAGCACAATGATGTACAATATGCTATCTATAGCTTGCTTTTCAACTTTTTTTCTGTTAAATAACTTCTGTTAGTGGGAATGGTGAAAAGGGATCTGAAGTTTCACTTCACTATATGATGCATCTGGAGACCTTGGTATTTTATAAACGCTACTATCAAATTCGTTTGAGGGGAAGGAACCAACTTACTGTAGATGATGTCTTTAATAACTAATATGGTCAAAACCCTTAAATTTTCCAGAGCGAGGTATTATCTTCTTTTCAGTATTTCTTATGCTCGTAAATTTTTGTTTTTGCCATTAAACTTTTAATTACGAGTCATTGATGCAAATGCTTGTGACAGCATATCTAACATTGTCGTATATTTCAACTATTTTTGACTTAGCTTAATTGAACTTATGAGCTTTTGAGGGTTCTGATTATTCTAATAGCAAACTCTCTGCTGCAGGAGAAGTATTCAAGGATATTGTTGGGAGTGCATATTATATAGCTCCTGAAGTATTGCGGAGGAATTATGGACCAGAGGCTGATATTTGGAGTGCAGGAGTGATACTCTACATTCTCCTGTCTGGTGTTCCTCCTTTTTGGGCAGGTTTGCACATTGTATTTATAAACTGTTTCAAATGTATCTATTGTAACTTTAGTAAGATCACCAAGGTACTTTTTTTTTTATCTGCACAGAGGATGAAAAGGGCATATTTGATGCTGTTTTACATGGGCATGTTGATTTTGAATCTGATCCTTGGCCTTCTATATCTAGTGGTGCAAAGGAACTAGTCAAGAATATGCTAAGGCAAGATCCAAAAGAGCGGCTAACTGCAGCTCAAATTCTGAGTAAGTCTTAAAATTGTAAACACATTCACAAGTTCAACTTCAAGGCATAAAAGCTTCTATTTTTCCAAGTGCATGTATATGTTTTACTTATCAAAACTGGCTGAATACAGCTTTTCTGTTTATGTAATTTTGAGAATTACTTTTTTTGAGTTTGACTGGTACTGCATTTTCCTGATTTTTTTTGGATTTGTTTCTGTTTTTTATTTTAATGAAATATTGTTTTATGAGCATTAATTATGATAGTAGTATGACGTCAACTATACTTCCAAAAATTATTTAGAGTTAAGATGCCGAGTAACATTTATGTGTTGGTTTTCTCAGCACTGATTATGGTTACTGACAAATTTATGTCTGTTTGAATTCATAGCTTCAATATTTTATCATAACTAATGTCGTTTCCATATCTCTTTAGAGGAGCTCGCAGCTTTAAATTCTAAAGTTTCTCCATTCTGTGTGCAGCATGCTGTCACACGAGCATTATTGGTGTTACTCTCATATAAGATCTCCCATGTCTAATAGACAATTGCTCTAGAGTCGTGTTTCTTAATTCCAAAGCAAAAACTAAGCACTGAATTATCAAACTTCGCTGACGGAAAATGAATTCCTGCTAGGAAATTTCCTGGGATTTGTTCCCCCCCCCCCCCCATGCTATGATATTTCAGTTAACTCAGTTTGACAATTAAAAAATAACTGCAGATCATCCATGGATCAGAGAAGATGGGGAAGCTTCTGATAAACCACTTGATGTTACAGTTCTAACTAGAATGAAACAGTTCATGGCCACGAACAAGCTTAAGAAAGTAGCCTTGAAGGTGATTGATTGCATCTAACTTTCTACATTGTCTATTTGGATTCATTTATTCCAATATAATTAGTAGAGTTGTACTGCATTCTTGCTTAGGTAATAGCAGAAAACCTGTCGGAGGAAGAAATCATGGGTTTAAAAGAAATGTTTAAATCTATGGACACCGACAACAGTGGGACAGTTACTTTTGAAGAACTAAATGCTGGTATACCCAAACTTGGTACCAAGATTTCTGAATCTGAAGTTAGGCAGCTGATGGAAGCAGTATGGTTTCTAGTCTTTCTCCTTCAGACACATTTGAATCTTCTTATGCTTTCTGTATATTTTTTCCCACCTCTTTCTTTGATATAGAAGCTGTACGTTCGGACAGATACTATTGGCAACACATCAAGGTGAAATCAATTCCAAGAGAATTTACTTGGCCAGAACCTTATGAAGCCTATAGAGAGACTATAGACATTCTATCTAGTACATCATATCATATCAGGCATATTTATGTCTGTTCTCCAGCAGCATTATTAACTATAATGGGTTGAAATATGATGTTCTAATGCTGTAGCTCATTATGTGTAGTTAGATTCTTTGCCATCTGTTGAAAAAGAAAGTGCCACTCTGACGTTTACATTCAGGGCAAGAAAAGGTTTGGTTTTCTACATAACTTTTCAACATAAAAACTTGTGTTTGTATTGAGCCTTGAATGGCTCTCTAAACATATATTTTTGAAACACGCATGCATATTTTAGTTGCATGAAATGATTTTCATGAAAAACTTGGATTTCCATCCCATTGCCTACGAACTCCTATTTATATCAGGACATGCTTATTGGTTTCAGTGATATCTCAACTTATTGTTGGATACTGGTGCGGCTGTAATCAATGTAGTTTCTTGATTTTCTAAACAGGCTGATGTCGATGGAAACGGGACCATTGATTATATTGAATTTATAACAGCCACAATGCACATGAATAGAATGGAAAAGGAAGATCGTTTGTTTAAAGCGTTTGAGTATTTTGATCAAGACAAGAGCGGGTAACCTCTCTTTTGCAAGTGTTGAATGCTTTTTAATATTAAATATTAAATTAATTTGCTAAATGTTTGTCGACTCCTTTTTGCATAGGTACATCACGTTGAAGGAACTTGAGCAAGCTCTTGAGAAGTACAATGTGGTCGATAAGAAAGCAATAAAAGAGATCATTACAGAAGTAGATACAGATCATGTAAACTTTCTGTCACTTAATTTTTCTTCTTCCATATCTACAATAAAGATTTATATTCTGCGAAAATTCCTCAAATATTCTGAGTTGTTCCAATTTGCTTGAAGGTGTTGCCGTTTATTATTGTAGAGTTTTGATGAAAACAGTTGAGAAATAGTGATTCCTATTAACTAACAATAAAAACTACAATGCATAATCAGCAGTTACAGCAATTTATTATGCTAGAATTATATATAATAAAGGGGGAAAACTTCATAGTTCAAGGAAATTATCCACCTAGGATCCACCAATCCTAGGTGGCTCGTTGAACGAGAGTGACTGACCAAATGCTTATATATGAGCTTCGTAAGTTAATTTGTGATGTCAATTAATTTTAACATATTTTGCTATGAGATGCTGAACTCTAAACGAGCCCTAATCCGTGCTAGTTTTGTTCATGAAACTCATTGGACTGGTTTAATTGGGAAACTCGTCCCGTATTTTAATCAAAAAGGCTGTACTAAAATCTATGAATGTAGACAGCATTTAAATCGGGACAACCCTTATACATTCAATTGCCCGAAGAATTTCTGTTTTAAAAGATGGTTTCTACGGGGGTCAAATTAATGACGCCTCCACTCTCTCTTTCTCTAAGAACTGGGGATTTCCATGTTACCGCTTCTGTAAAGGATCAGTTGTACCATTAAAGTACACGGCAATGCTCGATGATGTTATGTGCAGCAGCTCTAATCATTTTCAACTCATGTTGCAGGATGGAAGAATTAACTATGAGGAGTTTGTGGTCATGATGAGGCAAGACAACTCAGAGATCATTGCAAACAGCAAACGAGAGTCATGTTGTTCATGACGCCGATTAGGCAATTCTGATGTTTAGTTGTCTCATTCCTGGAGGAGGAAAAGCAACCAAAGCTCATGATTCATTTCCTGGAGTAGTTGTCTGGCAGGGATAGATTCAGTAATGCTTGCAATTTCTGAGCATTTAGCCTGCTGCAAATAAAGCGGTCCGAACATGAGGCTGTTCCAGCATTTTGTGTGATTAGTACTGATGCCTTGTTGATTTTGGTCTTTAAGTAAAACTTTCCCCTATAACTGTGATTGGTCATCACCCAGTTTTCTTCCCTAACTAATTTGAACAGACTGGTTCTACTTGTAGTTTTATAAAAAAAGAAAATTGGTTCTTCGTTTGGCCTTTGTTCAGGTCTCAGGACCGTTTCACCCAGTTCCAATATGGTTGGCACTCCTTATGGTGGTGGTCTTATAGGTTTTTTTTTTTTTTTTTTTTTGGACACTGCATGCCCCTTTAACATTTTTTTTATGAAAGAACCTGCACTTTAACATCGCTAGCTAATTTTTTAGTTTTACGTTACAACGGATTTGTGATTAATTTCCAGTCTAAGTTTATGACCGCTTCTGTACTTGGTCCGTATGGAGTCCTGATGACACGTCAGGCTGGTCAAGGAGCGAGTCTGCAGTTTTGACCACTCGGTCCGTGTAGATTAATAAGATAGACGTTGATTATACTTATTTTTTTAATCCAAACATACATATAAGTCGATTGTTATTTGGATGTAAATTAAATTTTTAGTTAAATTTAATAATAAAAATAAATACTAATTGCATTGTTTGAAGAATGGGAGTAAAATTTACTATTCAGATCGCATGTGTGGCACATATAACGAAAAGTGTAAGGCATGGTTATTAAATTTGTAAGATAAATAGGTATCCCGATCACTGATCTAACTAGATTTATATTAGAAATATTAAAAATTAAAACTATTTAAAATAAAAAAGATATTGTTGTGGTTCAAATCTGGCCCGAGGGTGATCACGCCCGAGGAGTCGAGGAAGCTGCTGGTGAGTGGAAGAAGAGGACGAGCGCCACCTCCCGTGCGGCGGCGGATCTGCACAATGCCTCACCGGTGGGGTTTCGGTGAGGGCCCTCCGACGCTCAAGTTAGAGTGGAGTTTAGTAGGCCCAACCAAAAGTTCCTTAGGTGTTACCTGACGGGGCTATTTATAATCCTTGTATGGGCGTCCAGGTGGCGGAAGTATGGCCCGTTTCCATCATGAGTGGGGATGGCGCGCAACCAGAGCTTGCTTGTGGCGCACGGTGCAGTCCGTTCTTGGGAACAGTGAAGTGAGGCGTTAACAGTCGTAGCAGGATATGGTCCCTGATTGATATGTCGTGGCGTGGCCGACAAGCAAAGCATGGTGTGGTGAGGCTACTGCAGGGCATGGCTGCAGCATGTGGACGACGAGGTCGGCCTTCTGGGGTCGGTCTCCTGGGCTCGGCCTTCTGAGCTCGACCTTCTGGCGTTGGCCTTCTGAGCTCGGCCTTCTGGGCTCGGCCTGCTGAGGTCGGCCTTCTGAGCTCGGCTTGGCTAAAATTAAGTAACTTATGCCGAAAAATAGGACGATCCATTTTTCCCCCCATCATTTGCCCCCCGACTTCCGAGTCCAAGTTGTCTTTTGGCTCGGGCAAAGGAAGTAGTCCAGTCGTTGATCATCCTGTAATATAACCAAATGTCTATGGAGATATATGTGCTGAATAAGGTGTATCTCTCGTGCAGTTGGAGTTAAGGGCTTTAGGCCGAGCTGTCCAAGCCAAGCTAAGCGACTCTGCTCTGAGGTCGACTTCAGCGGCCTTCTTTGGCTTGTGGCCGACTCAGCAGGGTGCCCCCACTTAGATCAGGGCGCGTCATCGTAGAAGGCGTCGAATGGCGTTGTATGTCGTCGAAATGGCGTCGAAGTGGCATCAAAATGGTGTTGAAGTGGCGTTGAATTGGCGCTGGATGTCATCGAAATGGCGTTGAATTGGTGTTGAATGTCCTCGAATTGGCGTTGAAATAGCGTCGAATTGGCGTTGAAATGGCGTCGAATGGCGTCGAATATGGCGTCGTTCACTTAGACGAGCTTGAGAACGGAAGAGCTCGATCACTTAGAGGAGCTCGAGAACGGAAGAGCTCGAGCACTTAGATGAGCTCTAGTATGGAAGAGCTCGAGCACTTAGACGAGCTCGAGAACGGAAGAATGCAGCTCGAGGGTAAGCATCACCCCAAGAACATAGACGAGGGGGGGCGATGTTGGAGATGGAGGTACCTTTTGGAGACATATTGATAGCTCCCGAGCTTCGAGATCCCTCAGGACTTGGCTCAGCACCGGCTGAGAGTCGTTGGAGGCTGTTAGGCAGCACGTGTTGAGCTCTGGGCCGCGCCGCTGCCCCTCGAGGGATTGACTCATCCATGATCCATTGAGGGAATGGAGACTCTATTGTAAAGTCAAGGTCGGCGTCTTGCTTCGGGCCTTGGTCTTGAAGCGTCTGTATCTGCCGCTCCAAGTCCTCGACTTTTCTGCCGAGCTCGGGTGGGGTTCCTGTTGCAGCTCGGCATGGGGCAGACCCCGCCTCGGATGGGTGCTCCCGTGCTCGAGGCATCAGGCTTCGACGCGAGCTCTTAGGATAATGGATGCGCGACAAGCCCTCCCGAGCTCGGTGGGAGCTTCTGTGGTGGCGACGTTCTACAGAAAAATGATGTTGCGAGCGACGTCCTGAGGACTCATGCTCGTGAGGAGGGAGTAGAGGCTGATCTTCTACTTACTGTAGGCCTTGAACGGCCGCAGTGAGTGCTTGGACTTGTTGGACAAGCAGGTTGAACTGCTCTAGTTGGACTTGAAAAATTTGGTCCGTCGGTTCTGCAAGGGATGGACTTTGGAGCGAGTTGCTGAGAGGTGGTGCCTGGCTCCTCGATGCATTTGAAGCTCCTTAACCCCTCAACTTCATGATCACGACTCAGGCCCTTCCTCTAGCACCAAAAATGTTGTGGATCAAATCTGGCCCGAGGGTAACCACGCCGGAGGAGTCGAGGGAGCTGCCGGTGAGTGGAAGAAGAGGACGAGCGCCACCTCCCGCGCGGCGGCGGACCTGCACAAAGCCTCACCGATGGGGTTCCGGTGAGGGCCCTCCAACGCCCAAGTTAGAGTGAAGTTTAGTAGGCCCAGCCAAAAGTCCCTTAGGTGTTACATGACGGAGCTATTTATAGTCCTGGTAGGGGCGTCCAGGTAGCAGAGGTATGGCTCGTTTCCATCATGAGTGGGGATGGCGCGCAATCAGAGCTTGCTTGTGGCGCACGGTGCAGTCCGTTCTTGGAAATGGTGAGGCGTTGACAGTCGTAACAGGGTATGGTCCCTGGTTGATATGTCGTAGCATAGCTGGCAAGCAAAGCATGGTGTGGTGAGGCTACTGCAGGGCATAGCCGCAGCATGTGGACGACGAGGTCGGCCTTCTGAGGTTGGCCTTCTGGGCTCGGTTTTCTGGGATTGGCCTTCTGAGTTCGGCCTTTTGAGGTTGGCCTTCTGAGTTCGGCCTTCTGAGGTTGGCCTTCTGAGCTCGGCCCTCTGGGATTGGCCTTCTAGGCTCGGCCCTCTGGGTTGGCCTTCTGAGCTCGGCCCTCTGGCGTCGGCCTCTTGAGCTCGGCCTTTTGAGGTTGGTCTTCTAAGTTTGGCCTGCTAAGCTCGGCCTTCCGGGTTGGCCTGCTGAGCTCGGCCTTTCGGGTTGGCCTGCTGAGCTCGGCCTTCTGAGCTCAGCTTTCTGAAGGTCGGCCTTCTGAGCTCGGCCTTTCGGGTTAGCTTTTTCAGGTCGGCCTTCTGAGCTCGGCCCTCTGAGCTCGGCCTTCTGAGCTCAGCTTGGCCAAAATTAGATGACTTATGCCGAAAAATAAGACGATCCATTTTGCCCCCCGTCAGATATATAATATAAATAATTTTTTATCAAATGCCACCGATATTCTTTAACCACTGTATAAATAAAAATAATTATAAATTATCTATTTTAAAGAGCTTGTAAGAAAAATTAAATATAAATGTAAATATATTATTAATAATTTTTGAATAGAATATCATAAAAATAAAATAAAATATATTCAATTTTCATTTTTATTAAAAAAGAAAAAAATATACTTTTATAAAAAATAGTGATTAAATATGGATATCAAAATGCACATTAAATGACTATTTAATGATGTGGATATATTTTAAATAAGTAGAATAAACTGGCTATATAAAACAAACAAAACCGATTGTTGTAGCTTGACGGATGAACGCTAGTCAGTCATTCGTCCCTGGTTCTTGGAAAAGCGCTGGGATAGTAATAAAGCAAAAGGTGAAAATGTATCAAACGGTGATCCAACCCTTTGGGTTGTTTATCGAGAAAGGATATTCACACTTTTTGCATGGTGATTGACTGGTTAAATGGACAATCTTATATTACCCATCCTCTAACTAGCATTGTCTTAGACATTTTTTTTTTGAACTGGATATCCAGATTTGGAACTTAAAAATCCTTAAAACCTAACCATATCCAAATCCAGCAAGATTTATAAGTAGATACCGTAATCTATATGTGGATCCGATCGGACACCAAAATTTTTATCGGAATCCAATGTGTATCCGATATCTGAATCTCTACTCCGACCTCTTTTCCTCGTACGCTTTCCACTCCTAAGGAGACATCGCGTGGCTAGGTTTTCTTCCTCAACCTTCCATCGGGGGGCATCTCATGATGACCTTCATAGGCTACAGGTGAAGCTCAGGTAGCTTAATATGCTGGAGAAATAAGTTATAACACTTACCGAGGACAAATGACACAAATGGATTTTGGTTTTAATGGCTTCAAAAAAGAGGTCAACAGGTCTTCCAGTACACTAACGTATCCATGCTTTCAGAACCGACCAACTCAGAAACATCCGTCACTGCTAGGACAGATCGGTAGACAGAGTGGGCTGAAGACTGCTCAAAAAAATGGAGACACAGTATAAGCCTGTTAGGACAAAGGAGTCCCCTTCAAGGCTAAAAGGTACATTAGTTGAAGGGAATGTAGCTAGACAATAACTCTCTGTCAATTAAACTAAACAATAACTAAAAGGAAAATACTGTCTTCTTGCCAAATGGGAAACATCTGAACACAATAAAGTTAGAAACTCTTGAAAAGCATACCTAAAAAAGAAACTAAATTAATCTGTGCAGCCGCCCTGTATCCAGATCCTTTGATTGTGTTAATTAAATCATCTAGAAGGTTTTTTACTCTTCTTCTTGCGGAAAAGGTATCTGAACTGCAGCGTCTAAATCAATTTTAAAAGCATAAAAGTGCCAAAAGGCCTTTAATGCAGCATCCCAACACCCCAAATGAATATAGGCTTCAAATATAACTAAATCTGTAGAAATAGATATGCACGACTTGAGCCAGCTTTAATACAAGTACAGATCCTCAAGAATTAGACTACGATGTCTTGGCTGTTTCTGGCATCTTGATAGAGTAATTCAAGCCTCTTTACAATAATGAAATATCACACAAAAATAGTCCTATGATTTGCAACACCTCGTCAACTAGGGCATGCTGCAAAAGACCTAGAGATATAGAGTGACAGAGCAGCCACACAACTATAACCAGTTAATAGATAAATACATCCAGCAATCACAGAAAGTTGTACAGAGTGCACTGACTACGTCACCAATTAGGCCTATTTGCAAAAAACATTCAACCAAGCAAATCTGGCAGGTCGAGTGCGTTGGTTGGTGAAGAAAACCATCACAAGACAGAAGCCTTTCTTGGCTTTAAGGATTTGTTTTTGGCAAAAAATGCTGACAGCAAGCTCTTACTGCGAACAGGAGGCCGATAAATTTGAAGCCGTCCAGGGTTGTCAAAGGATCTGAATGTGATTAAAGGTTTTGAAGGCTCCACAGGATCCTGACAAGAAATAAAACAGCTACTCATAAGATGCAGTGGTAGCTTTCCACCATAGGGAGCTTACCTCCAGTAGAAACATAGATTTTGTTATGTAATCACAGAAGTAATAGCAGTTAAATCGGCAGCACCTCCTATTCTTCCCTTCTCTTATGTAAGATAATTCACAGTACATCACTTTGAGAATTATGCCCCAGGCCAATCTAACAAGCATGGACAAGCGAACTTTCTACTTGTACAATGCTTGAGTTACAGAAAGCAAAAAAGATAAGCATTGCTTTGAGACAACTGCTCATTTCGTGCACAGAAGTATCTACGTGCGAAACATATCGAGCGTATGCATAATTTAATACACAGCAATGCACGTGCAGATATAAAGCATAGCTTACAAAATGAAATTGCAAGTTAATTTATTATCTTGTAATATTTCAGCAAAAGATGAGAAAAATGTCATATTATCCAACTTTAGCTAATTAAATTTTAAGAGACATGAAATGTGAATGCCAAAGAATTTCTACACCAGTTCATCAATATTTCCTTTTTCTCATGATAAATTAGGAAATTCCATATTCACTTTATAGAACGGTGCTTGGGCTGACAAGCACAATGGTGCAAGTTCGAGTCCTAAGGCAGCCCCTTTGTGCAAAAATTAAAAAAAGGGCCAAAAATTAGGTCAGTCCCCAATCTGCCCCTCTCAGGACACCAGATTGCTGGGACCATAACAGAGTAAAGGGCCTCACCTGCACTTTAGGATATGCTTTGTAATAAATCTTTTACATAAAGAAGTGGAGCATCTACTTCATTGGCTAAATGGTCAAGTAAAAGCAAGATAATACTAAGACAACTTGGATGGAGACTATGAGAAAGGATTTAGCTGATCTAGTAGTGATAAGGAATGCAGCTTTCAGTGAAGATGATGGGCAGCAAGGACTAGTAACTGCAAGCAATTAGAGTAAGTAATGTTCCCATTGTTTACAATGACTTTCTTCCCGTGAATACGAACTTTTGCAAATGTAGTAAAAAACAAATTCCCTCAATAATAGATTTGCAAAACGAAACTTATTGCAGTGGTTAACTTTTTACCCTAATGCCAAACGAGTGCAAAGCTGTATAAGAAGTGGGATTTGAACTGGCTGACCGAAGATGAGTTGATAAGGGCATTGGCGCAGCAGCGTCTTCTGCATCTGAAATTTACATGAATTCAAAATAAAACATTTGTCACATACAAATATTGAAAATAGCTCCAAAGCTATGCAGCTATCGATACACATAATATAAGAAGAAACAAAGCGACATATTAAGTTGAAAGCTTCCAAATGGACGATACTCAAAAGATGGAAGACTTCAGAAGTTATCTTAGGAGCTTTAGCATCTCCAGTGCTGCACCCAGAGAAAAAAAATCCTTTTAGCTCAGAGATAAAAAAAAAGAACCATTTATTTGGGGTTTCTGTATCCTTAATAAATCAATAGGAACAGGGATGAGAGGATAAAAGAAAAAGCTGCATAAGCTTGCCCTGATACTTCACGAGGTGCTCCATCTGATGCAGAGTTGGTCTCAGAGGCTAGAAGCCAGGAAAGAGTTTTTGATGCAGGGCTGCCTTTAAGCCAATCAACATGATATAGAGCATGAATACACAAATATATGGAGAGACACAATAGAAATAATTGAAAGAGCATCAAGTGCAGATACCCAGCACCTGGAGGATCAGGACGAGGTTTTGCTTGAACATGAATTAAATTGGCATCAATCTGTAGTTGTGAACAACTCTGCATCCTTCTGCTGACAGAATCTAGCTTGGGAATTGAAATGAGAAGTTAAAAATATACTTCCTCGTCATTTCTTCAAAGAAGATATAATCAGTTGTTACTCCTACCTGGTAAAATGTAATGTTTGTGATGTCTTGCAGTATTTGTGAACATTCGCTGCTGCCTAAGACCCTCTTTATCAGTGTATGTTTGGCAAGTAAGAATTTGCTGAAAACAAGACAGTAACATTAGTTTCCATCCAAGATATTTTAAGGGAAAGTTCATGCTATTATAGAATACTTGCCTGGTTCAGACATGAAATCTTTAGCTCCGCAGTTGAAACATCCAATGTTTGCTGTTCAAACAGGTCTGTCAACTTGTAAGCAACAGTACCAAGGTGATCTACTGCATTGACAATGGCTTGAACAGCATAATCTTTCAGATTATCCAGTACCCTAATAAAAATATGTAGTTCCATTTTCACACTAAAGCAAGCGAAATGTGCATTTGGAAATCTAGATATTTAACACAAATTCAATAGATGATTATCGTGGCAGCACCACCATGATTTCAGATATCATTCAAATATTATATGCACATGAAATATTCTGAATTTTGCAAAAACACTGCAGAATCCAAAGAAATGTATGTCTTTCAGTTCAGTCATAAAATTCAACAGTACTTGTGATTGCCAACCATATTTAGATTTATGTTTTGAAAATTATTGGTCATTTTGCTTATCCATCACAAATAAGAGAAAAGGCTATATTCTCACAAATGAGTGACATTATGTTAGTTCAAGAGAATTCAGATGATTCTAAATTTTTGTTGCAGATCAGTGAGTCTATGTTAGTCCAAGAGAAATATTATGCAACCAGAGGTAAGAGACTTGATCAATGCAGTGATCCAGAGACAATGAAGCACTTTGTTGCATGGATTCTTTTATTAGCAGCTTGTCTTGGAATGACATAAACACTCATTATTCTCAAAATTTACGTTGTAGAATTCTGAACTTGCATTCCTAGGACTTTTCTTATACCAAAATTTAGAAATTTGTATTCTGAGGCCAAATAAAGTTTAGTTTTTATGTCAATGCCATCAATTAGAATTACATAATTCCGTTATCAGTCCAAAAAATTCAATTGCCATACTTCTGGTGTCATACTCCCTGATGCCATAACAAAAGCAAACATACCACTCAATAACTAGAGGGAGATTTAACTATGTATCAATAGAGAGTATAATTTTAACCATAGTATACAGGCTAGTATGCTTTTGTAACTAAAGAACCTTGTTATACACATTTCTTTGATCTATAATTGTCACACTAAAACTTTTATAGCATATTTCTTGTAAAAATTGCTGTCCATAGCATTATTTTTCTGAAAACTGTTGGTTTGTAGTTTAAAGCCCTCATATGGATTATGATGTTTTCAGTGACTTCTACTGGAAGTAGAAATGCATGAATGAGCTATACATGATGTATGATGTATCTATTAAAATAAAAAATGAATATGAATGTTTAAAATGCACTTATTCACATTATTAAACAGCCCAAAAAGTTCAATTTAAAAGTTGAGCACAACCCAATCTTTTTGAAGTATTTGCCCTCAAGGGTGCATATATTTTGCGCCTATAGATGCTACTTGCAGTTTACAATTCATTTATTAAGTCGGCATCATTTTTTGAGGAAAATTGCATCAGAATCAGTATGTGCTTTATAAAATATGTGTATAAAAGGAGTACTAATATATATGAGAACCATCTGCCAACCAAAAACAATGCCAACTACATTTTCTTCATTATAGAACATCCTTCACAGTATTTCAGATCCAAACATAACTTTGAAATGCCACTAGAAAATAACAGTTAAATTTACGTTTTTGAATAATAAGTTTACATGCTATGTTTGATCTTAGCAGAGCTCCGATGAGGAGAAGCTTGATGGGGGTCAAGCTTGATATGGAGAGGGCTTATGACAGGATGAGGTGGGACTTTGTGCAGCAGTCCTTGCGGTTGTTTGGGGTGCATGAGACATGGATCAGGTGGGCGATGAGCTGCATCAGGGGGCCCTCTTTTGCTCTTTTGGTGAACGGTTCGCCCTCCCGTTTCTTTTCGTCGTCTGGGGGTTTGCGTCAGGGTTGTCCCCTTTCTCCATTGCTGTTTATTATTTGTGCGGATGCATTGTCTAGATTCTTGCGGCAGGCAGTGATGAGTCAGGAGCTGGAGGCTTACAGACCGGTGGAGGGAGCAGTGGCGATCTCCCATCTGTTATTTGCTGATGATTGTATGCTTTTAGCCAGGTCCACGAGACAGTCGGCTCGAGTTATAGATCAGATTCTTCGGGATTACTGTGCTCTGTCTGGGCAGCAGGTCAATTTGGACAAGTCCGCTGTTATCTTTAGTCCGAAGACGCGCGGGGCGCTGAAGCGTTCTATACTGGAGGTTCTAGGAGTAGGAGAACAGGGGGGCATGATGTCTTATTTGGGGGTACCTTTATGTGGTCGTCGTCTGAGGATTAGGGACTGTGTGTCCCTTGTGACTAGCGTCAGACGGAGACTGGAGGGCTGGCAGTCCCATTCATTGTCTATGATGGGGAGGATCGTACTGGTACGCTCTGTACTTTCATCTGTTCCTATTTATCTTCTATCCCATGTCGATATTCCGGTGTCAGTCTTGAGGTCCCTTGAGCAGTTGTTCAGGGAGTTTATCTGGGGGAGGAGGAGTGGCAGAGGCGGGATCCACTTGGTGGCCTGGGAGAGTGTTTGCCAGCCGACCAGTGCCGGGGGGCTGGGAGTGCAGTCTTTGATGACGAGACGGGAGGTGTTAGCGGCGAGGCATGTTGCCCGATTTGTGCTTGAGCCAGAGAGTATGTGGTCCTCATTGATGAGGGCCAAATATGGTGTCTTGGTGCCTGGGGGGCGGATGGAGCGTCACCTCTCTCCTACATGGCGAGTGATGTGTGCCAGGGCTATGGTGGTGCTTCCGGAGATCAGATGGGTGATTGGTGACGGGCACTCGATAGATGTGCTGGAGGATAGCTGGGTGACTGATTGGCCGATTTGTCGTCTGCCGACCATGGTGGACTCTGCGAGACTAGCCGGGTGTAGGGTCAGGGATCTGCTGGATTCTGAGGGGAGTCATTGGAGGGTGGGGCTGATCAGGGAGGTGTTTGGTGAGCAGTTGGCGGAGATGATTTTGGCCTTGCCTATTCCCTCTGGAGGGGTGTCGGATAGGCTGCTTTGGACTCCGACGGGGCGGTCGCGGGTGAGGGCCAGGGATCTTTGTGCATTGTTCTGCAGGACGCCAGCGCGACAGATTGAGGGAGGATGGATTTGGAGATTACGGATTCACCCACGGGTGGCACTATTTATCTGGAAAGTGGCGTGGGGATGTCTCCCGACGAGGAGTTTGCTTGTTCGGCGTGGTATGGGGGTATCTCAGTTTTGTGAGACGTGCGGTGATATCGTAGAGACTATTGAGCATGTTCTCTTATTGTGCCCTAGAGCTCGACAGATTTGGCAGTGCTCTTCGGTTCCCCTGATTGATGCGGTAGTCTCAACACAGGATCTGCTGCGGATGCTGAGAGATTCCATGTCTAGACCCAGGTTGGCAGCAGAGGGGATATTGAGGGCGTACCTGTCTTACCACATTTGGTTGGATAGGAACGCAGGCATATTTGAGGGGAGGCGGGGGCTTCCGAGGATGGTGGTGGACAGGGCGGCGCGACATGCGAGGGAGGTTATGGTGGCTGCCACTGAGTTTTCTTCTGGGATGGCCAGGGACATCTGGGGTTCTCCTTTCGCTGTTTCAGCGCCCCTGTTTGTTACTGTCTCTTGGGTTCCCCCACCCCTTGGCTATCTCAAAGTAAACTTCGATGGCAGTAGGTCATTAGACGGGTTGACTGGAGGGGTCGGCTTTGTGATCAGGGATCACGGTGGTAGATTGGTGGCTGCAGGTGGGCGTCGGACACCTGGGATTACAGTTGTTGGTGCGGAGCTACGGGCTGCTTGGGAGGGGTTATCCTATGCCAGGCAGGTTCTTGGCGTCGAGAGGGTGTTCCTCGAGGGAGACTCTGCGGTGGTGATCGATTGGATCCGGGGGGCGGACAGGTACGGCGACGGTCACCCCCTCATTTGGGAGACTCGGAGGATGGCTCAGACGATGGTCGGTTTCCAGATTGGTCATGTGTTTAGAGAGGCGAACAGGGCCGCAGATTGGGTCGCCTCTTTTGTGGCCCGGCATTCCGGGGATGTTTTGTGGACGTCTACTGTAGACGCTCCTTCTTCTCTGTTGTCTTTTATTTCTACGGACATGGCAGGCTGTACTTATGTTAGATCTATATGATTGAGTAGCCGTTTTTTACCAAAAAAAAAAAAAAAAAAATAAGTTTACATGCTTGAGGAGACCTTGATTAGAGAACATCACTTCAGGTGGGACAGTGCTGACAGAAAATGTTTTCTGCAGATTTCAAAGAGGAAAATCATGCATTGTACATTAAATCCCAAGAGCTCGCGTATTTCCTTGGACTGGAAACATCAAAAAATTGCATATTCAATTCCCATGGTATTCACAGGTTGGTCTCTGATATCATACCAATGCAAGTAGAGGGAAGGGTGGAGCATGATAGGTTATAGAAGATAAAGAACGATAGAATGTTCGATTACAGTATACCTATCAATTTCACAACCAGATCCAATCCAAAAATTGATGCTTAATCTTGAGATTGTGCATTGCAACATCTATATTCAATTGCATGCTGATCACGATGTTTTTCAAATATAAAAACATAAATGGCATCTTGATGAACAGCAAACACTTGTCAACATGGTTAGCCTAGTAAATATTCTTCCAATCCTGGAACTAGAAGGCAGGCATAATACTTATAATTCATGCATATAATTTTTTTCATGACGGAATGCAGATAAAGTATCAATACAACTACTTATAAAGGAAATTCGTGCAACAAGAAATCTTACATCTGTTTCTGTTCATTGTGAAGGTAAGACTTTTCACAATACTCAGCAGCAGAGTAAAGCTGAGGCCTCAAGTTCTTCAGTTCCTGCACCCAGTCAATAACAACAGCATATACCATTCAAATAGTACATACAAAATTAAAAAGAAGGACAGCATTAATAATTTTTAAGACTGTTTAAGATATTTAAAAAAGATCGCCTAAAGACATAATAAATAAAATACATGACACCGCATACATGGGAAAGCCAAGAAACAAGAAATGATACCATAAAAATTTACATACAACTCCATGGCTCGTTCTTGCAGCTATCTCCTATTCAAGAGGAAACCAATCTTTGACCCATCCATAACTATATAAAGGACAAGATTCCAAGACCAATTACCCTTTTTAAATCGTCCAATCTAAAAATCAATGAGGCGTTGGGAATAACCTGAGATCTGAAGAGAAATCTTATTTGCTGTTGAGTCACAAAAAATGGAGCCCTGAGCTCCAAAAAGAGTTTGTCCCAAGGAGGAATTAATTAATAAATACCAGGAAAATAAATGCAAATAGAAAAAGAAGCAAAGAAACCCTAGAAACAATTGAAATCGAACTGGCAAGAAAAGGTCGGAAGATCCGAAGCAAAGAACAGATAAAACCCGATCAGATCTGGGGGTTTAAAAAAAAAAAAAAAAAATCAGATCGAGAGAGAAGCAGGGAACCTGCAAGGCCTTGACGAAGCTCTTGCTCCTCTCCATGGATACCTCGTCGAAGGTCATGGCCGCGTTCTCCGGCCGCCATTGCTGCATTCTTGTCCCGCCGCTACCAAACCCGCGATCTGGCCAACCCCGAGAAAAAGAAGGGAAGTAGAGCCAGTTAAGTGGGCTTCATTAATCTAATCTTAGGCTGGAATTTTCCTTTTCCCCCTTTTTTTTGTGGGAATTGTGAAGAGAGTTTTTATGGAGGAAGAAAGTCAAGTCGAAGCAGTACCGGGAAGAGGTTTTAAGATTTTCACGGGCAAGAAAAATAAAATATTTTGGGGCCCCAATCCTGCTACCAAAATGATTCCATTACTATTGTTATCTCACAGACCGATGAATTAGAGCCAATTATTTCGTGCCATATGGTGTGGATCTCATGGTTGGACCACATGTGGCTTTATTGAAAAGATGGAGATGGCGATGGCAATGAGAGGGTGGTGGGGTTGGTTTGGTTGATGAGGCATTGATTAAGTGGTGGACCGTCGACTGAACACTGGGTACGGTCGGAGAAACCGAGCGGCTCGGCGCCGCAAAGGATTTTATCGTGCGGTTTGGATTCCGGTTTAAAATCCAAGGCTGCCGCGAGGAATGGGATCACGCGAAAAAAATGTTGGATCTTCTTTAGCTACATCAATCACCCTGCACATATCGCAAAGCATTCTAAACTTTTTTTTATGTATTTATTTGTATAAATCCAAAAACGATTGTGGTACGATCCATTGATAGGGGTGGCAATCGGGTCGGGTTGGGTCATAAACGGGTCGGGTCACATGCAGGTCGGGTCAGAAAATCATAAACCTGAACCCGACCTGTTTATTAAACAGGTCAGAAATTACAACCTGAACCTAACCTGTTTATTAAACAGGTAACCCGATCCGACCCGTTTAACCTGTTTAATAAACAGGTAACCTGTTTACCCAAACCGACCCGACCTGTTTAACCTGTTTGCCTAACCTGATCCGTTTAACCTGTTTAGACATGTTTCATCTGCCCAATCCAACCTGTTTAACCTGCCCAACCCGACTTGTTTAGACCTGTTTAGACTCGTTTAACCTGTTTAGACCTGTTTAACCTGCCCAACAGTTAAACGGGTTAAACGGGTCAGACATCTAAAATCCGTATCCGACTCAATTAATAAACAGGTTAAACAGATCGACCTGTTTACGACCCAAACCTGTTTAGGCCAAACCCAAACCTGTTTATGGCGGGTCGAACACGGGTCGGATTGGCGGGTCGGGTCATATTTTGCCACCCCTATCCATTGGTAGAGATGTGCAAAAAAGAAAGGTGAATCTTTTTTTTTTTCTTGTGAAAAATACAACCCCGATCCAAGAAGATACTAATTCTAATGGGCAATTATCAACCTCAAATGTGTCAAATGGCATCTGAAATTTTGGGTGGTATTTACTTAGCGAGTACACGTGCAATAATAAAATATTTTTTATGTAAAAATATATTTATTTTAAAATTATATATATATATATATATGTATATTAATTTATATGTTTAATGCATAATTTTTTTTGATAATAGAAATCCAGTTGTAGTAAAGAGAGTTTTGAATAAGTGAAATTTTTAATAAAAAATAGATTAAAAAACTTTTATTTCACCCAAATTCTAGAAAGGTTGTATTTTTTGTCTCTGGGATGGGAAAAAGATTCTTGTTACTCTAAAATTTATTATATGGCATATTTAATTTTTTAATAATTTTTATAATTTGTTTTTAGATTATGGAGAGTATAGAACTTTCTCTCTCCTTCCGTTTAATAGATATATAGAGATATAATGGCATAAAGGGTGGCTAATTAGTAACTAAGCCTTGAAAACGACATCACCTTTGGTCTCACCATGTCTATAAAATTGATTGGTTGATTGCGTGATTATACAAAAGCATCATTGAATTCGGTTATTTATTTTATGGATGACTCGACAAAGCCTGTGTCAACAACATGCTATGTTTTATTTGTACAATATAATTTAAAAAAAGAATAAAGAATATATTCATTAGAGCACATATTATTAGATGGGCTTGAGTATTACACTTGATAGGTGTCCCTCGAGTGACAAAAATGAAGAGTTTAGATGCATGCACACGCATGGAAGGCAATGTAGCAATATTTTTTATAGAATGACAAAACCAAAATCAAGTTGGCTATTGGCCAATGAAAAGTACGTAGCATGTTTGGTATTACCTACAAAAAATATTTTTACACCTTTTTTATTTTAAATATTTAAAATTAAAAAAATTAGAATAAGCTAAAAAACTTTGTTCATAGTTTCTTTAACTTGTTTCAAAGCAGAAGCGACCTCGATAAACCTGCAAGCGAATTTTGCACATAAGTAAATACTGCAATTCTTATACAAACTTGTGATCCATGGAAATGCAACTCAAATGTCCATGTAATGCTGCCAATTTTGTGCTGATATATTTGTCACACTGCATGCTTCTTAAACTTATATTGATCCAGACTATAATTCTTGAGATACACTAGTACTGGTAGAGGATTTCTTTAATTAAAAAAAAAAGAAAGACGTATGAACTTGCAGAGTAAGAACTCGTCCAAAGATGATCCCATGACAACCATTCTATCTCCCTCGGCGGCTCCTTACGTGTGGGGTTTGGGACCGTGCGGGCGGGCCAACACTTACTGGAGTCCAGCTAGCACTTACTGCAGCTAAACATTCATGACGCCATAAATAATAGGACAAAAACTCCACCAAATCCGTGCCAATCGAATTGAGCTGCTGCCGGGCCCAGCCAAGTTTTTTTTTTTTTGGGTGAAAAAATAGGCGGAAAGGGAGAGGGACAGAACCCCTCTCTCTCCCATCAGAATATTCGATGCGGATCGCAAGTTTCCGCATATTCTTTTCAATTCGTGGAAAATTTCACTAGGCTATTCACGTATGAGTACGTCACTCCAGCGCCATCTCAGTACTGATGGAAAAAAAAAGTATATTCATACAGAGCCATTCGGACATAGAGTATGCGGTTCTCTGATTTAATCGATGTCCGCGTATTTCGAATCCGAACAACTCAGATAGAGTCCAAATCTTCCTTACCACTAGGCTATCATGCATCTTGGTGCTTCCCCCTTTCTAAAGATGCCAGTCCAAAGTTTCCGTTGACGAAATATGGAGCATCTCTTGGCAAAGAGATCATCATCATCACTCCGGCGCGGCAACTGTGGTCCCCTCTCTCTTTACGATGGAGATTAACCAATTATATATGGCTCGTTTGGTTCGCAGGAAGCATTTTCCTTCCTAGGAATATGATTCCTGGGAAACAAATTCCTAGGAAGAGGATGCCTAGGAAAATACTTTTGGCATGTTTGGTTGACCATGGGAAAGTGACAAATTTCCAAGATGCTTATGTTTGGTTGGCCATCCACTTTCCTAGGAAAGTTATATATAATTCCTATTATGCCCTTAATAAAAATTAGGTTTTTAATGCCTCTTTAATGTTTCTTTAATGCTGAAGGGACTTTTTGGGAAAAAGTAAAAATGGAGTGATTCCCGCCTCATGGGAAAGTAACTTTCCCATGTTTCTCATGGGAAAGACTTTCCCATGAAATGTGGGAATCACATTCCCATGGGAATACAACTTTCCCTTCTCTCTCCTTTGAAAACTCCAACCAAACAAGAGGCATCTCATTACTTTTCCGTTGACCACACTTTCCCCCCTTCTTTTCCCGCGAACCAAACGAGCCCATAGGGTCCTGAGAACTACAGGAGTCTGCCTTTTAGCAGAAGCTGCCACATGCGCTCATAATCCTGTCTCGTGGCACCAGATGGTTGGATGGTTCAATCGCGCCATGGATGTCCACATCAATAAACGGCAATCGGATGCAGTCAGATCAGGTAAAAATCGGATTAGATGTGAATCAAATTAGATAGGAATTGAACTAGAAATTAATTTTTTTCTTTCTTTTGAAACTTTCCTCTCATCGTATGGTCTAAGAGAGATCCTAATGGTGACACATTCTCGCTTTTATTTCGGAAAAATTAAAAACCAACACATCTAGCAGCCATGATATAGTGGCCACCACCGTCACTGTAATCGTTACCATTTCCGCCGCCACCATTGTCCACCATTATTTCTTTCTTTCTGCTGGCATCACGTGGTCCACGGTATAATGGTTGCGGTGGCGGAGAGGTGCCGGCGGTGGCGGAGTTGGTTCATGGAGGATGGCGAGTACATCGGTCCATGGGAGATGGGCGAATAGCGCGGTGGAGTGAGTCCTTTTTTGATTCTGTTTGGCGACAAACCAGGTTCTGCCGTGTGGGTCCACTCCGAGCCTGGCTGGTTCTTTAAAAGGTAGTGGCTTTACTCGGTTTCCCATGGCACAGCTCTTGAACACTCTTCAAACATCTCAAAGCGAGTAGTGGACGATCCAACAATAGATTTGAGTGAAAGAAGGTGAATTCTTCCTTCATGCGAAAGGGTAGAGGTGATCTCAAGGTTCACCTATACGGCGGGAGCCTGGTCCGAGCTTGGTCCAGCTGATCCTTTTCCCAATATGGCGAGTTCCACTCCCACCCATGGTGCTCTAACTTGAGCTTGGGCTCATGAAAGCAGGAAGACTAGGCCAGATTTCTTATTTAAGCCCAAACATAATACATAAACAGTCCAGCCTATTTGACTGCTAAAGTACAATATTGTCTTGATTTAATGCCTAAGTACTATTGTAATCATATGCATGAAATCTCAGCGTAACCAATTTTATCTCAATTTTTGCTATACCTTATGCTACATCATGCATGTCTATATCACATGTGGCCGGAGTCAAGCTGAACCCAAGTGACTGCAAGAACATATTTCTTAGCTATTTTGCTCAACATCAAAATAACCTTTCTTTTCTTTTTCTTTTTTTCTCATACCGAGCAGCCGAACTCTCAAGATTGTGGTTCAAAATACTCAAACTATTTGTAAGGAAACGCAGTAATTGTACTTTTTAAACATTTCCGGTGCTTGCTACATTCTCTGGAGAAAGATGTATCTACACGTACAACCAGTACGTCCACGGTGCTCAAAAGGAGGTTACAACAATGGAAGAACAGAGAGCAGGAGCCCAGCGATCGGAACAAGCAGTCGGAGAATTCCAGATCTATGAGTTGGAGCATGGGAGCTCAGTCTGGTAGGTGGCCTGCGATTGGTCCTCGACGACAGATGCTTCGTCTTGCGGTCGCTAATACTAGCGCTCGCAGCTCCGACCACCACCTTTTTGGTCTGTGGCTCGCAATAACTAATGCCCGACATCGAATCAATGCCCTCAGACCTTCCATTACTCGCATCATAACAAAGCCCCGAGTTGTTATAGACCTTCAGCTTACTCCCCATCCTCCATAGCATCTCCCTACTGAAAGGAATTGGCCCCGACAGCCGGTTATCGTTCAGCTTCAATTCACTGAGCTTCTCCAATCTCCGGAAGCTCTGCGGTATCGAACCATTGAGCTTGTTGCCATCGAGATGGAGAACTCGAAGGCTCAGCAATCCTCCGATGGACTCTGGTATCGGTCCTTGCAGCCCCATGTTGGATAGAACCAACGTGATCAACTCTTTTAGCCCAGCGAAACCATCCTCTGGAATCGTCGCCGAGCTCATATAATTCCCATTGAGGATTAGTGCTCTCAGGGAAATCAATTTTCCGAGAGAGGTCGGCAGAGGACCGGAGAGTGAGTTGTGACTCAAATCAAGTAGAATTAAGCTCGCTAGATTGCCGAGAGAGTCTGGAATGGAACCTGTAAGGCGATTCCTACTCAAATCGAGTTTGATGAGGGAATCGCATTGGCCGAAGGTGGCCGGGATCTGGCCGTGGAGGAAGTTATGGCTGAGGTCCAGGACGTTCAAGGTGGGATTTCTAAGGCTCGGAATTGGTCCGCTCAATTGGTTATAGCTAAAGTCCAGAAACAGGAGATGAGTTAGCCGTTGGAGGGACTCGGGGATGGAAGAGCTCAATTGGTTGCCATGGAGATCGAGCACTCGGAGGGACGTCAGGTTGCCGAGTTCGGCCGGAATTGGCCCCACATGGCCGTTCCCGCGGAGGACGAGGGATCGGAGGGCGGGGCTAAGGCCGCCGAGGAAGGTCGGGATCGGCTGGGGGTGGTCGCCGGAGAAGCAGCGGTAGAGGAAGAGGGAACGGAGGTAGGGGAGGTGGAGGAGGGCTGGGGAGAGGGTGGCATGAGCGGGGTCGCAGGTCGGGAAAGCAGTGTCGTCGGAGAGGGCGCCGAAGGAGAGGGAGACGACGTGATAGACGTCATTGCGGTCGGGCATGCACTCGATTCCATGCCACCGGCCGCGGCACACGTCTGGGATGGCGGTGGCCCATGCATTGCCGGTGGCCGCCATGATCTCGTACACGGCGCGCTGCTCGGCCGGGTCGGTCCGGGCCAAGTTGGAGAACCCGTTCTGGGGGGCGTCGACGAGGGCCGACGAGTCCGGCAGGACCACCGTGAACTCGGCCCGGCACGGCATGATCGCCGCCAGCATCACTAGAGCTAAGATTGATGGGAGGGATAAGAGAGTGGTTGTCATCTTTCTCTGTTGGTGTTGGAATTGGGAGAGATAGACCGTTGGGAATGGAGGGAAGGTGGCAATTTATATGATTGGGTTGGCGGGAAGGGAATAGGCTCCCAGTCCCGCGGGTTCAGGAGAATTAAGTGCCGTCACGGGGAACGGGGGGATGGGAGTTAATGAAGTGTGGATTTGGATGCATTGAATTGGTTTCACGGGAATGCGGATGGAACATTAGTTCAAAGAATAGTACTGCTACATTAAAAAGAAAAGAAGAGAAAAAAATTTGGATGGGCATTAATATGAGGCAATCGAGCTTATTGGATCTAGATCAAATGGTGACACACAGATGTAGCTCTTTGTTATTACTCCTCATTGGCGTGACAAGGTCGTAAAGAACAACAGCCGTTTGGGGACACTAATGGACCCTATTCAAAGGTTGGAGTTTATTGGTTCTCTGTAGAGATTTTGGTTCAAAAAGAGAAGTACTTTTGTCAGTTGGGTCCAATTAAGCATCCAGAAATGCTGCAGGGTCTGATACATGTCAAAAATTGACACCAGCAGAAATATGTAGATGAACCTGTGCCATAGTTATTGAGAGATTACAGTGGAGAATATCCTTAAGAGATGATGGCGTAGAATATCCTACCGATTACCGACTTTGTCGAATGAGCTTCAAAATACTCAGAACATTAATACATGAATCGATGTCGTCGTGAAGCCTCCGCGGAATGTCCAAAGATTTTTTTTTTAAAAAAAATCATGTGTACTTTGGGGTAGTTTTATTTTTTGGAGTCCAGTAAATTGCTAGTTATCACCAGCTCTGTGTGCCTGGTAGTTTGTATCTATGGACTGTAAATTCACTACAAATGTGGTATCAGGATAAGCATTTGCCTCAAAAAATTTCACTAAGTCACTAATATTTTTGCTTCACAGGACTTACTACAAGTTGGAAAATCACTAATATTTTTAAATCTCTGAAGAGTTAGTGTATTTGCAGAAGTGTTGCAAAGGTTCAAGCTTTTCAAAAGTGATGCAGTGGATGTAAAGATCCGAATTGGGCCCGTCCTTGGGCCCAACGAACTGAAGTCGGCAAGGGATGCCGACTTCAGTTTGTTCATCATGGTCATCCCCACGATGAACACGCCGGCCGAACGGCCAGCGAAACCCCTGCACCCCCCTCTTCCCTCTCTCTCTCTCTCCCTCTCTCTTCGTGAACTCTCAGAGGAGCCCCCATCCCTCTAAAAAACTAAACCTTTCCTCCTCTCCTTTTTCCCCTTTTCTTGAGAGGATTGCCGGAGCCACCGTCGCCGCCGGAGCCGCCATCGCCGCCGGGAATCCACTCGTCGACAACCGGAGGTGAGAAAGACAACCTATTCATTATTTTTTTTATGGATTTAAGGGGAGAGGAATGAGGGATGTTATCGGTTGCACTTCCCCTGTTTCGGGGAAGTTTTGTGAGATTCGGCCGGCCGACGGTGGTCGGCCG
The DNA here is from genome assembly GCF_009389715.1 of Phoenix dactylifera. Classification (NCBI taxonomy): domain Eukaryota; kingdom Viridiplantae; phylum Streptophyta; class Magnoliopsida; order Arecales; family Arecaceae; genus Phoenix; species Phoenix dactylifera. The sequence goes on from NW_024067689.1 coordinate 990,564, forward strand.
GGGTCAATCAGGCCGAAACAAGTTCGGCCGGAGGTGGGCGAACGGGGGCCGGGCTTCCCAGCCCCGGTCTCTCTCTTTCCTCCCTTTCTTCCTCTCCTTCTTCTCTTCTTCTCTTCTGCACCGCTCGTGATAGCGTTGTGGCTGATGGCTGCTGGCCGAGCACCGCCGCCGAGGGCCACGGTCGGCCGCCGAAGGCCGATCGGAACCACCAGCCACCCCTTCTTCCTTTCTTCCCCTTCTTCTTCTTTTTCTTCTTTTTCTTCTTCTCTCCCTTCTTCTTCTCTTTCTTCTTCTTCTTTCTTCTCCCTGGGTTTGTTCTTGCTTTGATTTCCATGCCTCAATTGTGGATCAGAACCTGAACCGGTTGAGGCTATAAACCGGTTCCACCTATTCCGTAAATTGGGTTTGACCTAAGTTTGAGGGAATGGGTTTTGGTTATGGTCTGAATCTGAGTCAGAAATTTGGGTTAGTCTGATTTGAGTGTAATCTGGTTCGTCAAGATTTGATCTAATCTGGTCTGATCAGATCTGGTTTGGGTTGGGCTGGGGATCTGTTTTTGGGCTGAGTTGGACCTAATTGGATCTGTGGGCTGGTTTGGTTTGGGCCCGAAATCTGATCTGGACCTGTTATCTGGTTTGGTTCAATTGGGCCTAATCTGTTTTGGGCCACAATTGGTTTTGGGTTTAAAGGATTCTGATTTTGGGATTTTGGCTTACTTGTTCCTTAGGGTCTATGTTTGATCTTGGGGGCCCATTCTTGGATCTATGAACTTAGGAGTTTAAGGGATTGGAAATAGTTTAAATTATGTTTCTTAGTTAATTAAATAATTAATGTTTATGTTTTAATCAGGGTTTCGTGATATCTGTGGCAGGGATTGTTAAGCTAGCCCAGGTAGGTGACTTATTGCTTTAAAGTAGAATTTTAATATGTATCTTGCATATGTTGATGTTATGATTTATTATTGGCATTATGTGTTAGAATTAGAATTAAATATTTAATTTCATAAACTGTTATGTACTTTACTATTGGGAGTATGATCATGACTTTAATTTGGAAATTTACCATGTGGAAAGTTGATTTATTGATTTTTTAAAAAATCCGCGTGACTATAGTCTAGGCCCCGCCAATGGGATGATACGTTGGCCCTGTTGACTTGTACTGAGGAACTAGTTCCGACACCGCGACCACCGGTGATAGAATTGTGGCGGCACAGGGGTGCGTTTTGCTCTTCGGAGCGGCTCGATGGAGCGTGAGATTAGCACCAGGGGGTGCGGCACAGTGGTGCGTTGGCTCAGTGGAGCGGCTCTGCGGAGAGTTGTATTGGCACTTCGGTATAACCATACCACTGGGTGATGTGGCCGTAGTCATGCGGTTGAGTTATTTTGAGTCTCGGATCGGGTTTACAGATTGTCGTGTGGATTTTTGGATTCATGAGTTTTAGCTGCTTTTTATATGCACCATGACATGTTATATGATAACTTTATTGCATGACGTTGCCTACTGAGCTGTTAGCTCACTCCTATTATTTACATTTTTGTAGGTGATGATATATGATTATAGGGATTACGGGATGGAGTGATCATGATGTATTTAGCTAGTAGATATTGACTTTTCTTTTGATATGTATATGTGGACATTTGATATGAAAACTGGAATTTATCTTTATTTAGTTAATGAATGTTGATTTGATTTATCTGCCTTGCATGCCTGCGGGGTCCGTCCTACAGGTGCGCAGCGTCTGCTCGCGTTCCGGGCCTCGGTTCAGGGCGTGACAGTGGAAATGATGGTGAAAGAATTCAGCAAACGCTGAATTAATAAGACTCAACGATCAATTTCAGCGAATGCTGAAACCAGTAATTCTGATAATAATTTCCAAAACTTCAGAAACTTGAAAAAATAGATTTTATTCATCAAAACAAGACTGCATCTAAACACGAGGGTGGTTCTATATACACCCCCCCTATTGCTCAGGACACCCCCCAAAAATTAAAAAAAAATTAAATACTCTCTACACCCCCCATTTGCTAAGGACACCCCTAAAAAATTAAAAATTCCTAAATTACCCCCCACCCTCCCCACCCCCTCACCTAAATTGCTCTCTACACCCCCCAAACCCCCCCCACCCCGGTCTTCCCCTCCAAAACACCTCGCCAACGCCCAAAACCCCCCCATTCCCCCTTCTCCCTCTCGTCGCCGGCATTCTCCCGATCTCCGACCACCTCGCCGGCTTCTCCCGGAACCACCTCGCCGGCTTCTCCCGAAATTTTTTTTTTTCACGGTTCGTGCTCCGTTCGGCACTGGATCGCCGAACAAAAGGCTTCTGTTCGGCTGAACAGTGCCGGACAGAAGCCTTCTGTTCGGCACTGTGCAGCCGAACAGATCTGTTCGGTTGAGGGTTGCCGAACAGAAGGCTTCTGTTCGGCACTGTTCAGCCGAACAGAAGCCTTTTGTTCGGCGATCCAGTGCCGAACGGAGCACGAACCGTGAAAAAAAAAATTTCGGGAGAAGCCGGCGAGGTGGTTCCGGGAGAAGCCGGCGAGGTGGTCGGAGATCGGGAGAATGCCGGCGACGAGAGGGAGAAGGGGGAACGGGGGAGGAGGGGTTTAAGGGGGGTTTGAGGGGTTTTTTTTTTTCTTTTCAAAACGAAACGGAGGAGGAGGAAGGGGGGTGTATGAGAAAATTTCAAGGGCAATATGGTAATTATACTAAAGGTTAGTTTGGGTATTTTATTTTTGATTTTTGGGGGGTGTCCTGAGCAATAGGGGGGGTGTATATAGAACTACCCTAAACACGACGTTACCTCCTTCAAATAGACCTTTCTTCTCCTAAAATTTAGAGTCCTAACCAAGTAAAAATTCTGTGAATGGAAACTAAAACAGACCCTGAAACCGTGCGCATCTTCCCTTGGTTCTTCATAAAAAAAGGGGCTCTAGCTAAGTTTAAAAAAAATTATGACAGAATCTCGGACTTAGACCTCCTTATACCAACTTTCAGAAATCAGGCTGCGAGTTGGTTTGATCTCATGATCTTTATTGCTGATATGCTTGTCTATGACAAATAAGCTTTTATTTAATTCATGGTACAGTTCACTGGAGCCATTCCTATCTAGGTGACATGGTGGAGTAACTATAGGTTGCCTTTGATGATCGGTGGCAGGTGATCGCGGAAGAAGTTGTTGGCTGACTAAAATGATCCCCTTTCATGGCCTTGTAGACACCATGCAACCCTTCCTCAACCAGCTCTAGTACTGTTTGAGGCATGGGTGGCACATTGATCTCAACCGATCCTTCCAACATTTTAACCACTTCTCCCATTGAAGGCCTCATCCATGCGTCTTCCTGAATGCACCAAAAGGCAACTTGCAGAACCCTGAGAAACTCTGCTTCTTCCACAATCCCCCTCAGTCTTTTATCGGAAGCTTTTAATGGTGTCCCATTCATCATTTCCTGAAGTGATTAATTAAACAAGATGAGCTTTTTTTTATAGGTTTTATAAGAAAATTAAGGAAATAGCGCATGCATATTTTGAGGTTTAGATTACCTTGAAAGCCCAACCAGGGTAGAAGAATTCTTCTTCATCCAATGACATGTCGAGATTCCTCCGACCTCCAGCAATCTCCAAAAGTAGCATGCCATAGCTGTAAACATCGGCTTTAACGGTGATGGGCCGGTTGCTTATCCACTCTGGAGCCAAGTAGCCTCTTGTGCCTCTAACCATGGTGATCACATGAGAGTGTTCTCTGCTCATTAGTTTTGCTAGTCCGAAGTCTGATACTTTGGGACAGAATTTCTCGTCTAATAGAATGTTTTCTGGCTTGATATCACAATGGATGATCCTATTCCTGCATTGTTCGTGGAAGTATGCAATCCCTTGAGCAATGGCAGTGGCTATGCTGAAGCGAGTTTGCCAGTCCAGTAATCTCTCTTGCCCATTATATGAAGGAAATATCCATTTGTCTAATGATCCGTTGCTCATATATTCGTATACCAGGAGCCTGCTCATTGGATTCATATTTTCCATTATAGAATTAAACATATACATCTCAAGGTCTATCACCAATCAGAAGTACTTAGTTTGTTTCATTGGAAGCAGCATATAGAAACATGATGAATAGTTACGTGAGGCTAAAATGAATAGATCTCTTAAGAATTTTGCTGAGCTTTTGCATTATTCTTTTGTTAGTTGAATGATGGAGGGACTGCTTACCTATGCGATCGCTCAGAGCAAAACCCACAAAGGCTAACCAAATTCATGTGATGCATGGAACCAATAGTAGTTACTTCTGTAATAAACTCCCTTTCCCCATGAGGCAACATCTTGTCCAGTTTCTTCACTGCAACTGAAGTTCCATCTCTGAGGGCTCCCTTGAACACACTGCCAAACCCTCCTGATAACAGTGGTAAGAAGAAGCACAAGGACAGATTAATACTTTGAGTCACAAAGCAAATAGTACATATGATTACTATGACAGGAATCAGAATTCCTGAAGAGGTTTTCTATAACTTTTTTTTTAAAAATAAAAATAACTATGTATGCATTTAATAACTAAATAAGTAGTCAAACAAAACATAAACATAACCCACAAGACTTTTAATTCACTTGAAAACAGACCAAACAGTTAGCCACAGTTCTAGTTCAAGCATTAATAATCACTAGGAACATAATCCTGAAAACAAAAGAGAGTTTTGAGACACAGCAAACAGTCAGTGATAGCAAGTGAAAGTAAATTACCAGTTCCTAGCAATCGAGAGAAATTGGACGTCGCCGTCTGGAGATCATGGAAACTGAAATGTACCGGACCTCCTGGCAGGCTCAAGGAACCACCGATCATTCCCTGCTGCCGTTGCATTCTTCTCCTTCGGATGCTGTAACATAACAGCAAGCTCAGGAGAACAACCAGAACAGAGATGCAGAGAAGCAAGGGAAGAAGCACCCGTTCATGTTGTTGGCTACCCTTCAGCGAATCCGATCTTGCCCCACCAGACCCTTTTCCTGGCGGTCCTTGTTCCTGTGTCCCAGAGCTATTAATCCCAAGCTTCATATAGAGGGTTGAACTCGGATCCTGCTGTCCTCCAAATACCATTCTCCTCAGAGTCCAGCAATATGTCTCTCCGTCCAATAGCCCATAAACTGATGCCACACAATTGCAGTCTGCAAGGCACAATTCAGCACACTCCGAGCCTCTTGACACGCTGCTGTAATTTGAAATTGTAGAAGCTCCTGAGAAGTAGTAGTTGGTCTGTGGCAAAGTCTCCATCCTGACCGGCATGCTTCGAGTCCCGCTGCAGTTCCCTTGCGGTGATGGTATCGAGCTTGATAAGCACCCTTTGCTACCTGAGCCTACCGGAGAAGTTCCCGGCAAGCACGTACAGCTAGCATTGCTCTTGCTGCTATCCAAATTACAGACCCCACTGCCACAAATTCCAGCAGCCAAGCATGGATTAGACACTGCAGACCACTCAGCCACCCACTGGTTATCCCATCGATAGAGTCGCAGATTTCCATCTGTGCCGATTGTAATCCTTCGAAGAATCGGCTGATTCCCTGCAGAATCATTCTTGTGGACATACATTACACCAGTTGAAGATGTCCCATACCTGATACCAAAACTGCCCGACTCATCCAGTTCTGCTATGACGGCGCCTGTAGCATTCGAAATTTCTGGGCTAGACCAGTAAGAGTAGTTGGCATAAGAACCCAATGAAGGGAGGTAGGGCTCTGGAGATATGTAGGTTAAGGCAAGGCTAAGGGAGGTGCGCTGCTGAAGCATTTTGAGAGAGTAAAGACCAAGAGAAGACTTGGGTGATGTTAGCTCGAGGGAGACTGGGAGATGCTGGCCTGGTAGGAGGGTGTCTGATGGGTGCCAGAAGCTCTGCCATGCGACTTGGCGATTGCTGCTGCTTCCGTTGTATAGAATGAAGCTCCCAGAGTCCGACATCACGCCATACTCGACACCTAGGTTGGAGGTATTGGATATCCACACTGTAGTGCTGTTTCCATCAACTAGTACAAGGTTTCCGATGTCGTCCAGCTTCGCCACGGCTTCTCTCCCAACTGGAAAATCTCTGTAGGTAATGCAGGGGCTATGTTATCATTTCATGAAATCATCGCAGAGGAAAAGATTATATTGGAATCAAAGTGCTACCTGTTAGGAGACCACACTATGGTTGGATCACCTGGAAGCTTGGCATACCATATAGCTAATAGCAACAGATCGCCAGCACCTGTGGAGGTGAATCCAAATGCAAAAGTTCCATTCTCAGAGACCCAAGATTGGTTTTCTCGTGCTGACAGTTCCGAATTGAGCGGTATGCTGCCTATCAAGCAGTGAGCGAGCTGAGTAAGCATTAGAAAGAGTATGGCGAGACTATGAGAAGCCATGGACTGAAGTTGGCTGATGAATGGATCTCAAAGAGCTCGGATCATAAGCAGGTGTTTGTGAGTGCATGCTATCTATGAGGACTTTATGTTGTGAGAAAAAAATGCACATGATGATCGGAGGAAGAGAAAGGGAATGAGGAGGGTGGCCTCACAGGTGTAATTTGGTAGTTGAGCAACCGGGGCTCAAAGTTCAAATGTTTGAAAAAATCTCCAATGGTCGGCAAGGGATCATTAAAAGTGGTGACATTTGAGGTCATGGGTTTGAGTCTTAGGTGCTACGTCCCCAGATATCTCGACCAGATAATTTACATCAGCTTGGGCTTTCCTCCCTTCCTGTTAAAAAAAAGGGGAGAGACTGCTCATGAAGCTTCTCTTTAAACTTGCACAAATAAAAAAATTGTCTCTCCCCTTGAGCTTCGCCTCTTCCTTGTTTGAGTTGTCAACGAGCAAACGCTTATATTCTAGAATTTAGTTATTTTTCTCTTTCCTTTCTGCCTTCAGTGTTCATCAGGACATAGAGAGGGAAATTTTTTATAGGAAAAGCTTTTTCGAATTATATGGGTGCTTTTCTCAAGGGAAAAAAAGGGTATCTGGGTGCTTAAATTAACCTGAAATTCCAAACAATACTTACCTGGCGACTCTGGAGGCAATAGTTTGTTAATGTCAACTATATGACATCCAAATCTAATACCTGGATAAAGATGGATACAGATTTGACATGGCCTATGGAGAGAGACATGAGGAAAACCTAAAATTAGTATTGATGTAAAGTCATCAGCCTTAGCAGGCGCACAGCTTGATCGTACAATCATTTTAGCTCCTTTTCGGCTTCAGAATTTTATTTGTAAGTAAACATATTTGGTGGTTATGATACTCAAAAAAAATTGGAAACACTGAATATGAGATTAAGAAGATTATGTAGTAACAAATATGTTATGTGGCTTTACATTAAGAATAGCCGAGCCATGGCTTGTTGCATCATTTACTAAGATAATAGATGGGAATTATCAAAGCAAATTCCTGAATGCTCAAGCTGGGTATCTCAAGTTATACCGTCTTCTCTGTAATGTCTATTTCTACATTTTTCCAATCAAAGGCCTACATGAAGTGGCGTCATTCCAATACATTGCCAATTGTGCATGTAGATGGGCATAGAAACAGAAAATGGAAAAAAAAAATGAAGATCCATCAAATCCTTTTCGGACCATGAATATTGAACAATCACAAATTTCTAATGTAGTTGCAGCTGCACCAACAATTTTAGCAACAATTCACAAAAACATCAGCTTCACAATGAGGTGGGAAGAAATGCAGATTAAGCACCATGAAAGGTCAGCTTAGATAGATGATTCTGCATCACTTTTAGAGAGATGATCAACAAAACAATGTGGAAAAACATCACACTCTCATTGTCTCATTTGGAGATTATAGAGACAGACAAGGTCCCTATTAATCTAGAGGGCATTATCAAAAATTAAAACATCACAGATGCTGGCATCCTTCCATTGACTTATGAAGGGATTCCACCATAGCTAAGCAGTCTTCAACATACACAAGGTATTGAGATTGAAAAAGATATCAGAAACAAATCGGTAGAACAGTCAAGAAACAAAATCAATACAGCCATGAACCTTATACTAAAAAATCTAAGAAATGAAATATACATTCTCACATACTACATAGGACTATTCACCGATTTACGGTTATTCCAAAAATCATTTCACAGTGTGCCACACAAGATATATTGGATGATTACGCCGACAATTGAATTTTTTTCCAACATGCATGGGCTGCCTGATCATGGAGTCATGAATAATATGCATAAAGAAATCCTCATCATACCCCTAAATCACGTCAGGAAAGGGAAGATGTGGGAGATTAGTAAGTTGGGTTGAGGGGTTGGTTTGGTGCTAGTAAAAGAATTTAATGGTACTTCAACCTACCGATATGCCAGGAAGAACTTATCAAAATCTGCCATAATCCATTCAAGCTATTGAACTAAAGCTCCTTTCCAGATCCAGGGTAACTTGTCCTCCTATATTTGATTTGTCTTATTCTGATAGTTGTAATCAGGTCTTCTAAATGAACATCAGCTGGTTTCTGTATCTTTTACAGTGCCAAATACACATTGGCTGAGAACGTGATACGCTCTTGTCAATGCTGCAGAGGCCACAAATCATCCTCTACTTTGGAGTTAATTTCAGATGTTTGACTACTTAATCTAAAAATGTCATGATAAAAATTGAAGTACAAAATGATCAGGACCTAAAAATCCTCTATGGGGGCAATTAGAAAGAAACAAAACATTATTAAATAAAAGCATATTGCAGACTCGGATCACACAAATACATGGAGAATATGCAACCTTTCTCTAACTCTAATTTACACTCTGCTTAATTCTTAGAGCGGTGCTACAGCATCAAGGAAATCTCACAAAGAAATTAAGCCTTGCCGTGCAAACTCTACTGTAAGCCACAACCCAATATGGCACAAGCTGTCAGGGAGAGGACCAATAAGAATGACATGCATCATCTATGTAACTTTTTTTGTGCGAAAGATCTCTGGTACTTTAGCATTTTCATAATTCACATTATCTTCATTATATATATTTATTAAAGTTTATGGATCATATTTCTCAGATTGCAAGCAACCAAACAGGTGTGCCAACATGTTAGACAAATTGTCTTAGTGTCTGGGGAAGAAAAATCCAGTCCTTGTCTTGTAACGACTCATGTCTTACAAACAAGCCACATCACCAATAAACATCTAGGTCCAATGCTAGTTCTTAATTTGGTTATATAAGATAGCAACAGGATCAGTTACAGTCATGGATATGTAAATTTTAATGTTTTTTAGGTTAACGAAGCAAGACAATGCGGACCTGTCTGGATGGTTCACAAGTTAAAGGACCGCAGAACAGTTCACATGAACTTAGAAGCCATTAGATGGCAACAAGTTTATTGACTATCAAATTCAAATTAATTCTAATTCAGGAATAAAATCAAAGTCTACATGAAATAAATATTTACACAAATTTGTTTGCTTCAGACAAAATTTGTTCTAATTCAGTTCGCATGAGCTTAGAAGCCATTAGATGGCAACAAGTTTATTGACTATCAATTCAAACTAGTTCCAATCCAGGAATAAAATCAAATTTTATAAGAAACAAACATTTAGACAAATTGGTTTATTTCAGACAAACTTCGTTCTAATTCACATTAAAGGATTCTTCCATCAATAAACTACAGGGAGTCCACATATTCCCTAGGGATAACAATAAGACGTGAGAACTAATTAGATGTCTCTACCTGGGGAAAAAAGAAAAACCACTGCTATTTACCTATCAAAGTATGAATATAAGATTCATGAATCATTATACTGCAAGAGTCAGCTCTCCACTTTAAAATGACAGCAAAACATCAACAACCATTATCATGTAAAGATATCAGTAAGAACCAGATACCAAAACAGATAACCACTGCATAGGAAAAGGACTGATAATAAACCATGTAGCTAATCCTTTACATCCCTTGGACTATGAGAATGGAAGTTGCTGGCCTAACAAACAGTGCCAGAAAATTTAGTAACAAAAGCAGCTCAAGAGCAAACTCTTGCTGAATTGACAGTAAATCTGGTCTCCATTATAACCAAAATTCCCTATCAGAATATAAATTCACAACACCATTATTAATAAAAGAGAAATGCAACTAAAACAATCCCCATAGCTTATACATTGGAGAATTGCTCAGAGTCAAACTGGAAGCATGAACCAAAACAAGAACTTCAGTAAGATAGAGAATGATCGTCAGTCATCCCAGCCTAATCAAAACCAACCAAGGAAATCAAAGCACAAGTGCAGTATTAGCAGCAGCAGAGGAGGCCTAAGAACCTTTCATCCATGAGTGTTAACAGCCTCCCATACCAAATTCTTCGGAACTGGTTTTGCCAAGTCTTGAGCTTGCAATGCAGCAGCCCTAAGAGTCCTGACAGTCATCACATTTGCCTCCCAGAATGAAGCACTCGAGTAAGGCAACTTATGCTTCTTGCAGAGCTCCCTCACAAAAGGAGCAACCTTTCTAAGATGACATCTCGGCAGGCGAGGGAAAAGATGGTGCTCCACCTGGAACTGCAATCCACCATGGAACCAATCCATCCAAGGGGAGCAAGAGATGTCAAGCGTACCCATCGTCTGCTTCTCGAACCAATCGTTTCCGGTTGGAGGCCCGACAAATACACTTGACGAAAAGTGATTCAGACAAAACTGAATATGCTGAATTCCAGTGACCACGAAGCTCGCAACAACGAACATCAACCGTTCACCCCAATTCGGCAAGCATGAGACAAGGAGCGGATACCAGACCCAGAAAACCATGAGCCCGAGGATCTCCTGCCATTTATTGGGCACCTTCTTCTTCGACAGCAGAAGCACTATCGACTGAGCAAAAAGATTAATTCTTGCGAAACACATGACAGGATAGAAAGTCCAGTGCTGGTAGCTAACGAAGAATCTAGCAGCTGCATCAAAATTCATTTTTCTGTCATAATAAAAAGAGGTGAGGGAGCTGAACAACCTCGAGGAGACGGCGAAAAGGGGCATGTGCTGGAGATCTGGATCGAACTCGAGGCAATTGCAGGCGATGTGGTGGGCGTTGTGGTTCCTCTTCCACCACGCAATGCTTATCCCCGTGAGGCAATTTCCCGTCAGGATCTGGGTGAAGCGATTAAGCTTGGCATTCTCGACGATCCGATAGTGCCCCGAATCGTGCCCCATCCAGCCGGACTGGATCCAGAGGAACCCCATCATCCCGCCGCAGACCAGATGGACCAACGCACAGCTGGAGAAGAGAACACCATAGACAGCGGCGGAGAAGAGGATGGCTATCAAGACAAGAGAGACGCCCGAGATGTGGCCCTTGTTCTCGAAAAGTCCCATCTTGGAGAACTCGGCGAGGAGTCGGCGGTAGTCCTTGGAGACGTCGGTGACCTGGTAGTCGGAGAGGTGGCCGATAAGGAAGCGGTCGAGGTGCTTCCAGGCGGAGCCGGGGTGGTAGGCGACGAAGGCGTCGGTGACGTCCTGGCCGGCGAGGTTGCGGAGCGGCAGGTCGCCCCCGGGGTGGTCCTTCAGCCAGCCGGTGACATCGTACACCTTGCCCTGGATCGAGATCCACAGATCCGTAGCCACAACGTGTTTTCGAAGCTCGTCCGAAGAAATGTGTCTCTTCTGCTCCCCCTCCATCGCAGCTGGAAGGGAGAAGAGATTGAAGTGGAAGAGAAGAGTATAGATCTGAAATGGGAATCCTCTCTCTCCCTCTCTTTCTCTCTCTCTGCCCTCTCTCTGCCCTAAAAAGTGAAACTCATCTCTGAGTTATAAAAGGGCGGAAATTTCAAGGATTTCCACCGCTTATCGATTGGCTTCTCTCTCCTTCCATTTCTGTCATTTAGTTGGATTTATTTCCCGATATTTATTTCGAAATTATCTCTCAGCGTTTAGTGAAGACAGACTAACAGAAACTAGGGGGGTAATAAGTAGGGATTTCTAATTTTTAGACAGGGTTTAAAAGCTACCTTTTATTTCCCAGCTGCGGCCTCGTCTTCCCTCCAGCCTGCTTCGGGGACCGCGGCGACTGTTAGGTTTTTTGTGAGGTTTTTCAGAGAGATGGAAGACACGGCTTGTGGACGCATACCATACAACGGCCCGACTAAGAGGCGCCACAAAAAGAAACCTTTTTTTTTTCCCCGGGGGGTGGGGTGGGTGGGGCACAAGGCCGTTTCCGAGGAGTAATTTGCTGTGAAGCACCCACTCATCTCCTGTTAAAGTACCCTCTGACGTGGCAGAAACATATTGGTCTAATGGTCCAGGACTAGCGAATTATCGGATGCCACGTCCCGCCTCATCTTGCTGGCTGTCCATAGTGTGGCGATCCAATAGCATGCTTGGCTTTCCGAGATGTGGTTAGGAAAGATTTTGTGGAGGCGCTTTCACTTTACAAATATCTCGTCCGTCTACGTCCGTGACGCCGTACATGGACGGTGGGAGTGTCGCCACGTGGCAGAATGGACGCCATATATTTTTTCTTTTTTACATAGACATCATATGGACCACAACTATGGACAGCAAAAGCTTCGACATCTGTGAAGAGATGTTGGCTTCCCCCCGAGGAGAGTTGCAGGGGTGGATCGGCTGGGCGATGCTGAAGAAAAACTACTTGGATGAGAATCGCCGCGTCCGCCGTCCACGGAATTGACAGATTGGAAAAAGGATCTATTGGACACGTGTCATAACATGGTTCGTACGAAAGTGTCTTGAGGCAACGAGGTGTTCAGCTGATCGGAGACTAGGTCTTGGGGCCGGAGGGACAGGTTGGCGCCGAGGGCATTGTCGTGCCTTCTGAGCTGGAGCAGAGGTGTCTCTGGCTCTCGAAATCATCAAACCCACTAAGAAACCCTCACACATCGGTCGCATGAGTGGGGTCCGCCGTTGAGTGCGGAATCGGGTGTCTCGACGGGCAGGTCAATGCCCAGGTTAGAACATCTGCTCACGGCCGGATACGCTTGAAGCCTGGGATTCCCCTGATGCTTTGGTACCCACTTGACGTGTGCATAGTAATATTTATGCGGATTCATATCAACCGTTGGATTATCCTTCGGAAACATCTTACTGTCGGTAAGTACGCTGGATTGGAGGGAGAGTCGCAGTGGAATTATTGCCGTAGATTGCGACATCCTTGATGGGCGCGGAGAGAGGAGGAACATGGCAGATATTTTTCTGACCCATATGCGGAACCTACAAAAAAAACAAAAAAAAAACATTTAAACTTTATCAGAAAAGGCACGAATCATTTAAAAAAGCCACTCAGCTGTCCTGCACCGTTCATCATGGAACACATTTTACGGATGCCAATTAAAAAGGAAGCAATAAACTCCACACGCTGAGTGACTTTTTTGAATTATATTTTTGAAATGCTAGAGTTTTTTTTTTTTATTTGAAATGAGAAAGCTTAACTGTAGTTCTTAAAATATAATTAGTTAGATAACCTGCCAATATTTGCTCTGGGGGGTCAATAACTAGTGTGAAACACATGTAATGTGCGTCAAAAAATATAAATTATTATGATCATAAGAGTAATAGCTATAAATCTATAATTTTCCATCACATTGTCTCAAGTAGAAGTAGGTGCTATAGTTCATCAAGCTAAAATTAGACCTGTGCTCGATATATATAAGAATTGCTTTAAAATCTACTCTTAATGTAAAAGCCAATGAGATGAATGGCAAAGCCATCCACCATATATTTTTTTTATTTTGCAGCTAAAGGGGTTTCATTTTCGAGAGCTCCTCTGATGGCATTTAGAGTGCCCCTAGTTACCAAATTATGGATTATCTTATTTATAAAGATTTACAATCCATTTATCAAATATTTTTAGAGGTAATTTTCTTCTCACATAATGGCAACTGCATCTGCAGGCAGCACAGGTCCCACGCATTTATAATGAAAGTAATCAAAATGCAAGTTGGTTTTAGCTAGGAAAGAAGCAAGAAATTTTGTTGGTATTTTTGCTTGGACCACCATAAATGTTTCTCACCTCCATAAATTGGTAGGACAGAGTGCCGCCGGATATAGTTAGGAATACAGATGGATTGGATTATGAATGACGCCGACTCAACTTGATTCTTTATTTGGATTCTAATTTTGGACCCAAACCTAATTCAATAGAAGATCGGAATGGTTTAGATCAGATCTACCGCTACAATTTTTGATCCAACAGGTCATTCGGATCGGATAGGGTCAAGTTCATTTGTAAATCAGACCCAACCCAAAAAAATTCAGATCCGATTCGGATCCGGGTTGGATCGAGTTCGGGGCAACCTATCTATAGTTTTAGAATTTGTTTGCACCCTGCGGGTTGCGGCCCATGAGACCAAATAATTTTACAGATTCGGGTCAGATGGGGTTGGAGCGGGTCGTAGAATTAAAAATCAAAAATTACCCAAATTTCAAATGGATCTAGTCGGATTGGGATCTGCATTCAATAAACCCAAATCTGACCCAAAAAATGAAGCGGGTCCAATTTCAGTACTCGACCCAGCTCCACAGGTCCTCCAAAATGGGTTGGGTGGGTCGGGTTGGCTCGGGTCATGAGTTCATCCGACCCATTTTTAGCCTTAGATAATTTCCACCAAACGTCTTAGTGAAGCATTTATTTTTTCCAAATAGCAAATAAATATGTAATTATCCATCTATATCATCTGCTCGGTGCCGACCACCATTGATGATCTCTTAATGACAATCAGTAGGAAAACAATAGCTTCTTCCACCTTGACAAAATCCCAAAAAACAAAACCGATGGTTGATAACATAAAATTTTGTCTTTGTAATAATAGATATTTGTATGCCTCAGAAACTCATAGGATTTAAATGCTAATCTTGCTTAGACAGTGATCAGCTAGATCAAGAAGCTGCCCTAACCTTACTTAGATGTTTGCTCATTACTTTTCGACATTCGGTATTTGTCTTGTTAGCTAATCACACTCTTATGCATCTCAAACATTCAAAGAGAGGAAAAGGCCTGCTGATTGAGTAGCTTTGAATGGGGCTCATTATACTTCTGCCTGCCACTGGACTTCAACTAGTCATCAGCTACTGATTCCATTGGATGAATTTATACCCGTCTTATATGAGTTGAAAGTTTATTTGTAAGTCCAAAAAAAAATGCTAAAAATCTTTTTTAAACAAGCAATTTTGTTTGAGCATATCTTAGAAGTAGCTTTTTTCATGGAAGATATAGGAGAATACACATGGATGTCAGCATACATAAAAACATGGATGCACCATGCTCAAATAGAGTGAATTGCAACTGAAATAAGTATGATAGATGGGAACAATTCAAAAAATTAATATGCAGTGATTCCTATAAGATTGTATAAAGGAGCTTGCAATAAGGAATTTGTTTTATTTATGATATTTGATCCAATAAAAAAGCCTTTTTGAAAGCACATCAGTTACCAAATTTGGAATTATTATTTGCCTACCCACTATGTAATCACATTTAAAATAATTTTGACAAAAATATAATAAATATTTAGTTATTGCCGTTCAATATTTACGAGCACATATATTTAAAATTAACAATTAATTAACTAAAATTTCTTCTTCTAAAAAAATTAACTAGAGATTGTATCCATGAGTCAAGCTCCTGCAGTTTGTGGACATCATATAATTGGTCTACAGCATCTGGCAGACAAAGCTGGGCCAGAGGGGGTCTGGGATTCGGCCCATATTGAAGCAGGCTTGCTGCAAAACTAGTAGTTCTCACCCATGGGCCAACATACCTCTTGCAGTCTTTTTGAAGTCCAAAACAGCCCCCAAAATAGTCCAATCCATTAGATTTTATTTAGAGACATCGAAGAAATCAACGTAGTACTTATTTCTTGCTAAAAAAATTCATTTGCGGTGCTTCAACGTGGTGTTTTTTATCGCCACATACAAATTATCACAATTACTACGTTAACTATGATATTGAGCTCACGAATCTACTATCTTACAAAGTTATGGTTTGATTTGGTCTGACCCGGGATTAAATCATAGCACAATATGTTACCCTAACGTGATACCCATAACTCGGTTCGACCCCCTCAAATATGCGAAACCATACCCTACATGCGGTGCACCACAGGAAAGGAGGGCGATAATCCAAGATGAGCCGCATGATGAATGGAGCTTATAGGAGCGAGAAATCTGAATGGCATGGAGTACTGTTAACGTGGTGCATCTGGTGTAGGATATAATTTCGTCTCAAATATTGTAGCATAAAAACTAAATGGACCTCTCTTGCCATGGCATCTGTTGCTGGAAATTGGACCCGGGGGCGGCCGTCGGCTGAGGAGGAGGAGCTCCGGCGCGAGAATGGCGGGTGGTGGTCCGTCGGCGGGCGGCGTCCTCCAGGAGACCTGCAAAATGCCGGTGGCCGGGGTTTCCGGCGCCAGCCCGCCGATGCTTAAGTCAGAGGGGGGCTTAATTTTGGAGAAGGAGAGGGACTGTATGTAGAAGTCCCAAGCCTCCCCTGGGAGGAAGAAGCTTCCCTTTTTATAGGGAGAGTGGCAGGGTTACCTGTGATGTGACTGGGCGAATTAATGGGTTACCGTCACGATTGGACGTGGGCGTGTGAAGTAATGAGTTGCCGTGGATGGCCCGTTCCCATCATGGGAGGAGATGGCACGTAGCCGGAGCTTGCTTATGACGCGTAGTGCAGTACATTCTTGGGAATGGTGAGGCGTTGACAGTCGTAGCAGGGTATGGTTCCTGATTGATATGTCGTGGCGTGGCCGGCAAGTAAAGCATGGTGCGGTGAGGCTGCTGCAGGGCATGGCCGCAGCATATAGACGACGAGATCGACCTTCTGAGCTCGGCTCGGCCTATGAGCTCAGCTCGGCCTTTTGTGCTCGGCCTTCTGAGCTCGGCAGCCTTCTGTGCTCGGCCTTCTGGTCTCGGCCTTCTGAGCTCAGCAGCCTTCTGTGCTCTGCAACCTTTTGGTCTCGGCCTGCTGTGCTCGGCCTTCTGAGCTCGGCAGCCTTCTGGTCTCGGCCTGTTGTGCTCGACCTTCTGAGCTCGGCCTTCTGTGCTTGGCCTTCTAAGCTCGGCTCGGCCTTCTGAGTTCGGCTCGGCCTATGAGCTCGGCAGCCTTCTGTGCTCGGCCTTCTGAGCTCGGCAGCCTTCTGTGCTTGGCCCTCTGAGCTCGGCTCGGCCTTCTGTCGGATTTGAGTGCTTTAATTGTATTTGTGGGGTGGTCCATTTTTCCCCCCAACAGCATCACAGCACAACATGCTCATTCCTAACCCTCGGAAGAAAGGAGGAAGCTTTGAGACCCCCCTGTCCACAGCTGAAATCAACGATTACTTTCTAACTCTGCAGCAAGGTTCATGGAATCTCAGGTAAGCCATTTGATTCCTTTTTTTTTTTTCCCTCGTCGTTTTCATTTACCTGTTAATGTTGGAGAGCCGGCTATATTTAAATTTTTGAGTGGAAATTGTTTAAGCTTTCATATACTTTTCTAGTTGAGCTAAGTTATTATACTCTCCTAAGCGACAGGATTCAAAGTTGACGTGGTATGGGCACCATGGTCGCGTTTAAGCATGATAAATTTCCCAAAAGCGGTCGAGCCCAGCAGGATATACAACACGGCCAAATGGGCAATTGCGGCAAGATCTAGAGATGGCAGAAACATGTCTCTATCTTCAAAGGCAGTCACACGGATTCATGGTTATCCTAGTCGGCAAGCATTTGTACTGCTCTCCATAGTGGTAATCTTCTTCTCAAAATAATAATAATAAAAAAAAGATAACTTGTTTTAATTGTCATTTGGGGTAAAAATAGAGATGGTTGGCTTGGTTTTCAAGGGTATTTTTGCATCTTGATTAGCGTCATCAAAGATAGGAAAGGAATTTGTCTAACTCCCCGTTCCTCTAATTGGTTATCTACGAAGAAGAACGAAAAAAGAAAAAAAGTTATAGAAATAAAAGATAATTTTATCGACCGTCGTGTTCATCCTCATCCAAATTGAAGCACATCCTCATCCAAATAAAAATCCACATCCCATCAAATCAAATCATATTAGACTTGTAGACTATGGATGGGTATATAGTTTGTAAAGATTCGAGATCTAATCTAAAGAGACTAGCTAGATATTATTTGAATTTTTTGATTGTGTATAAATATGCAATATCTTCATAGGACACAATCTATGTGGGATTAAATGCACGCTCACACACACCTTTTTTTTTTTTTTTCCCCCTCTTTTGCATTCATTTCTTTTGATGTGCTTCTCCATGCAATATTTTATAGTAAAGATAGGAAGCTTAATTCTAAGCCAAAATGCGCAACTATTTGTATGTCAAAAGGATGATTCTTCATCCAATATTACATCCAACCTCGGATATTTGAGATGCAAATTTTTTAGTATGAACTTGTCTAATACTAAAGTAAAAAGAAAGAGGCAGCGAATCAAGGTGGCTGCCGTCCTTCTCTTTACAACCAAATGAAATCAACAGAAACTTCTTTTTTTTTTTTAATTTTTTGCTACAAACAGAAACTCCTTGGAGGGCCCACTTAAAGCTATCCATATGATATCTCATGTTGCTTCTTGACACATCCATATCTCATATAATATTTCCTTTTAATATTATTTTAATAAGGAGAAGCAAGTGTAAGAGAATAGCTCGCATATAATATGGAGAGGTTTTTTGTTTTTCTTCTCTCCTTTTGAGTCATCAAAAGTTTTCTAAACTTAAGATTAGGATATAGTGGTATTTTTAAGGTGCAATCGGAATAAAATATCAAAATACATCTGTTTTGTACTGAGCCTTTCGTGCTAGTGGTTAAGACATTAGCATCAACAATGAGACCATGGGTATAGATTAACTCTATTCTACCCACCAAAATCATTGATATAAATAAATCTAAGCTCTGCTGCTTAGTTTAAGCATATCTCAAGAATCTTGTCCAAAAGAAGGTTGTATTTTAAAACAAGCTTTCAATAGACTTATGTGGGAGGCGTTGATAGACCTAACATTCCCTTCTTTGTTTCTTTTGATCAATCCAAATAAGCATATCAAGGGCAAACCTTGAATGAATCTTAATAGTTGGAGATGGTTATTGATCTTCCATCATTGATTATTTTTATCCCATCAGAGTGTTTTGGACCTTTATTTTCTTTTTTTTTTTTTTTTTTGGTATGCTGGCTCCTCACACAACATGCATACGAGTACAACCAATAAGTCAGAAAAAGAAGCCGGCATAGTGAGTAGGGAATATCCGCATGATTCACCCAGAGGAAACCCCTAAAGTGATGCGCCGCAAAGGAGGCCATCTAGCCAGCTGCAATGCTCGTCTCCCAATAAACATGGATGGCCTTGAAGGAGCTACAATCCCTCACAATCCTTTGGATATCATGGAGTAGAAAATGCCTGTCCGTCGCATTGCGCCGGCCTCGAATATCCTCGATCACAGTAGCCAAATCCTCCTCGAGGTGGATCCAATCTACACTCAGAATGTGCCTCGCATAGGAGAAGCCCTCCCACACTGCCCTTAGCTCGGCTCCGATGACAGAGGTGTCATAGATCCGCCGTCCACTGGTCACCACAAGCCTGAAGTGGTGGTCTATGATAATAAAGCCCACTCCCCCCCCACTCTCCTCTCTCAACAACACTACCATCAAAATTCACCTTAAGAAAGCTGGGGAGTCGGGGCTCTCAAGAAACAGAGGCAAACTTGGTCGACCTTTATTTTCTTTAAATGAGTATTTCTAAATAAATTCCGGCATCGGCGGTGTGTGTTATTAAGTAAGACACTATGCGATTTATGACCATTTCACTTATTCATGAAAATTGACCTGCATTTTATAACACACAGAAGCTACATGTCTTGATCATCCTCATTTTTAATTTTATGAGTGAAATGAAGGATTTTTCACATCTTTTTCTTGTTGTCGCTTTCTACGTCCTTCTAAATTAAAAGAATCATCTTATACAATTCCTATATCAAAAGCTTGTTAAAAGTTAGTCTTGTTCATAGAAAAATGCACAGGACACATATTCCATAATGAAAAAAAAATCCTCCTTCCTTTAACCCAAAAATATCTCCTCTAGCATATATTTCTGGAGTCCTTTGATCAATTATTGCCATAGTTCATAAAATGAAACAGGGCAGACTGGTTCCATCTTTTCTTTTCCAGAAAAAAAAAATGCTATAATGCTGTTATAGCCACCATCTTTGTCACAGTTTATTATCATCCTCATCGTAATAGTAAAAGACCTGCAGCGAATGGTTTAAGATTTTTCAATGGTTTAAATAAACTAAAATATTTAAACGAACAAAAAAGAACATGAAAAAGCAATATAAATAGTTTTCTCAAAGAAAAAGAAAAGAAAAGCAATATAAATAGGATAAGGGAAGCAATAAGTGCACCGCTAAAAATTAAAGCCAAAAGATAATCAACTCAGGGAAATCTAGATTATTAATGACTATTAGATTAGCCGCTGAATATTTGAGTAGTCCAGAATTTTCATTTTTTTTTCCGGTGTGCGTATATTTGCATACATAGGATTGGTACTGCAACAATCCAAGATCTTACTAAAAAAGCTAGCCGGAAGGTATTATTTGGGTTCATTATTCCTATATAAGTACCCAAGATCTACCTATTGCATAGCCGATGTAGGACTAAACACACTGCTACATGGATCTCATATACTCTTCTTATTTAAGCCCTAGCATCCTTGCTAGGCTAAAGACCCAAATCTATGTAAATCCATTCACAAATATCACAAATTCAATTACAAACACCACGATCGGCTCATAGTCAACACCAATGAGCTCGTGCTGCAGTATATCTTAGTCCATATTAGGGGTGGTAATCGTAGCTGACTTACTAGATACCCGACCTAATCGATCCGAATTGAGCGGGTTTTATCCGACCCATTGAAACCCCAGGGCGAATATGGGTTCTAAAAAAAATACCTAAAAACAGGTTCAGGTCGGGTGTGGGTAATGGGATGCACCATCCCAAAACCATCTTGATATAAAGATAATGGGTTAGATAGGTAGATAGGAGTATGATGTGAGTGAATTTTATATTCTATAAATTAACAGAATATGAAATGAGGAAATCTTAACATACCTTGCAAGTTTCATGTTTTGTTAATTCCCAATGTATCTAAGGTATACTAAGGTATATTAATTAAACTATGAAAGGGGGCTAGACCGCTGAGGTATACTAAGTTATACCTTTAGATAGCATAGCTATATTAGGTTCGACTCACATGCTATTTGGATTGCTATGAAAGAGGATATATAAAAAAGTTTCCTTCCACATTTATGCATTTTCATAATATAAAAAAAATACTTGATTTATATAACTTTGTGCTGTGGATTTGTAAGGATGGTCTTGTGTTTAGGGAGAGGAAGAATTCGCTTACAGGTTATTTTCAGAATGTTTGCATGATGTGGAGCAGATATGAGCATGGGTTTTTAATTGCGGGATGGATAATTGCCCGACTCGACCCATACCCGATTTGTTATTATTTTTAGTTCATATTGGCCAAATTTGCTTTGATATATTTGTAACAACTCAGGACCTGACTCAAGTATACTAGCCAAAAAGTGCTATTAGATTTATTTGTTATGTATAAGTGTACTCAAGTTCTACTCAATACATAACCGATGTGGAACTAAATAAGCACCCATATGAATCCTCATAAATAACTGCCAAAAAGAATGAAAGATGTAGGCCTAGCAAAACAAAAACTCGATTGAATCAAATTGCGTAGATAAATCTAAATTCTAAACCTTGCCCCGAGAGGATTTTCGACATTTGTGTCTAATCATAGGGGCATCATGGTCATTAGACAGATCGACATGCCACAGGATGGGGTGGTTCTATATACACCCCCCCTATTGCTCAGGACACCCCCCAAAAATTAAAAAAAAATTAAATACTCTCTACACCCCCCCATTTGCTAAGGACACCCTTAAAAAATTAAAAATTCCTAAATTACCCCCCACCCTTCCCACCCCCTCACCTAAATTGCTCTCTACACCCCCCAAACCCCCCCCACCCCGCTCTTCCCCTCCAAAACACCCGCCGGCTTCTCCCTTCTGCCCAAAAAACCTCGCCTCAAGCACCTCCCCGGCCATCTCCCGAGCAACGAGCACCTCGCCAGCGGAGGAGGAGGGGGGAGGCGGAGGAGGAGGACGGGGAGGCGGGGGGAGGCGGAGGGGGAGGTGGGGGATGGGGAGGAGGAGGAAGGAGGACGGGGAGGTGGGGGAAGAGGAGTGAGAGGAGGTGGCGGAGGAGGAGGGGGGAGGCGGAGGAGGAGGACGGGGAGGTGGAGGGGGAGGTGGAGGGGGAGGACGGGGAGGTGGAGGGGAGGAGGGGGGGAGGTGGGGGATGGGGAGGAGGAGGAAGGAGGACGGGGAGGTGGGGGATGGGGAGGAGGAGGAAGCGGGCGCAGGGGGGAGGGGGGAGGAAGACGAGGCGGAGGGGTGATGGGGGAGGCGGAGGAGGAGGAGGAGGAGGCGGAGGAGGAGGACGGGGAGGTGGGGGATGGGGAGGAGGAGGAGGAGGGGGAGGGGTGATGGGGGAGGCGGAGGAGGAGGAGGAGGAGGCGGCAGTGAGGAGGAGGGGGAGGGGAGGAGGCGGCAGTGAGGCGGAGGAGGAGGAGGAGGAGGCGGCAGTGAGGAGGAAGGGGGGGTGTACTGAGAAAATTTCAAGGGCAATATGGTAATTACACTAAAGGTTAGTTTGGGTATTTTTTTTTTGGTTTTTGGGGGGTGTCCTTAGCAATAGGGGGGGTGTATATAGAAGGGTAGTTCTATATACACCCCCCCTATTGCTCAGGACACCCCCCAAAAACCAAAAAAAAAATACCCAAACTAACCTTTAGTGTAATTACCATATTGCCCTTGAAATTTTCTCATACACCCCCCTTCCTCCTCCTCCGTTTCGTTTTGAAAAGAAAAAAAAAAAAACCCCTCAAACCCCCCTTAAACCCCTCCTCCCCCGTTCCCCCTTCTCCCTCTCGTCGCCGGCATTCTCCCGATCTCCGACCACCTCGCCGGCTTCTCCCGGAACCACCTCGCCGGCTTCTTCCGAAATTTTTTTTTTTCACGGTTCGTGCTCCGTTCGGCACTGGATCGCCGAACAAAAGGCTTCTGTTCGGCTGAACAGTGCCGAACAGAAGCCTTCTGTTCGGCAACCCTCAACCGAACAGATCTGTTCGGCTGCACAGTGCCGAACAGAAGGTTTCTGTCCGGCACTGTTCAGCCGAACAGAAGCCTTTTGTTCGGCGATCCAGTGCCGAACGGAGCACGAACCGTGAAAAAAAAAAATTTCGGAAGAAGCCGGCGAGGTGGTTCCGGAAGAAGCCGGCGAGGTGGTCGGAGATTGGGAGAATGCCGGCGACGAGAGGGAGAAGGGGGAACGGGGGGGTTTTGGGCGTTGGCGAGGTGTTTTGGAGGGGAAGAGCGGGGTGGGGGGGGGGTTTGGGGGGTGTAGAGAGCAATTTAGGTGAGGGGGTGGGGAGGGTGGGGGGTAATTTAGGAATTTTTAATTTTTTAGGGGTGTCCTTAGCAAATGGGGGGGTGTAGAGAGTATTTAATTTTTTTTTAATTTTTGGGGGGTGTCCTGAGCAATAGGGGGGGTGTATATAGAACCACCCTATATAGAACCACCCCACAGGATGGCGGCATCTTTGCACCCACCCATCATAGCGTGATATTTCTTCTTTTCTCCCCTCCTATTATCATTCGCGTTCACATGGCACCTCTACCTCCGAACCTTGGAATTGTAGCTCCCATGGAGCCCTTGCAACACCAGCTCTCCATTGACAGCTTCTCCTATAGCTGGTTGCTGAACATTAACTCCTCTTTCGACTCTCTCGACGATGGCCTTCGCTTCTCCCTCGACGCCCAGGATGCCGGCTCGTTCATCGAGATGGACCCCAAGCTGATCTCCATGCGTTGGAAGGCCGACTCCCTTGACTTCGGCTTCAGTCTCCCTAGCTCCCAATCTCCACTCCTCGTTCACGCCGACCAGATCTTCTCTGATGGCCTGCTTCTCCCACGCCACCTCATCACACCACGAAGACGCGAAGTCGCCTCCAACTCCTCCATGAACTCGGTTTTATTAAGATCTCTCTCGCTAGATTCATCCAAGTCACTGCTCTCTGGGAGCAACCGGTTCGGTTCTCGCTACTTCTACGCAGTCCCAAGTAGTCCTGTTTCTTCGAATTCTTCATCACTTTTTGGTCCAGTGCAAGGAGTGCCCACTTCATCATGCTCAAGCTCATCCAAGAGCATGCTCTCGAGAGGCAGCAACAGCAAGCTACATCTCTTGGGGGGCTGCACGAAGCCTTCAAAGAAGTTCATCCAAAGGTACTTGAGTTTTCTAATGCCACTGTACAAGAAGTTCAAGGGACTGCAATTGATCAGGAGGGCAGGCTCTCGAGTGAGCTCGACTCGAGGCTGCGTGGAATCAATCGGAGCATCCCCGAGGACTAGCGAAACTTTATCAAGCTTCAAGTCTCGTCATGGCAGGAGAACGTTTGATATGGGAACTGAGAATGCTATAAATGATGCCGTTCTCCATTGCAAAAAATCGATCGGTGAGTCCTTGAGACTGATTGCTTGATAAGATTATGCTTACAAACTTAGAAGCAGTAGTATAATGCATATTTGTTTTTCATTATGGATGGTATTTTGTTTCTTTTTTATTATGAAGTTTGGTTTCTTGTATTGTTAGGGACAGGAGAATCAACAGGAACCATTACAGAAGAAGGCAGCCTAAGTGGATGCTGAGAAAAGAAATATTTCTGCTGAATATCATCTGCTATGTTTGTTTGTTGCTTTTGCTTCCTACCATGTTGGTTCGCTAAAGGCTTTGTAGATGATGAGCTATTGAGAGAACATAGCTTCTTGTTTTTGTTCTTAAGAACGTAGTTTCTCAAGTGATGGCTACAGATATCTATCTCTCCCTGTCTCTGTGCTTGGCTATTAATATTTGTGAGTGGACCTTTATAAAAAAAATCCCTAAAGAACTGAGAATCTAATGTTACAAAGAATTTCCGTACAAAATTCTGTAGTACTCTATTGACAGGCTAGAGTTCATGGAGGGCTTTAAGGTGTTTTAGATGGTTACCAAAGGATCCATAGGATGCTCAATGTAGTGAATTCCACATTAAGTTAAGAGTATATAGCGGAAGACCAGATCACAAAACTCTAGCCAACGGTTATGAGACTAGAGACTAAGATCAATAGGATGAATGGCTTAATATGATTTATATCACTGGTGGACAAAATCAGGAATATTTTATATCTATTCTGCTCTTTCTTATTGTGGTTAATGATTCACACATTTTTTTGCTTCTGTCATTTTATGATCATTCATGAGTTATGTATAACGAAGGCTCATCATCTCGTCGAAATTTTGTGCTTATCTCAATCTATGGTGATGACTAATATTCCTCAAAATGAATACTTTAAGCATGATGATGAGCCAGTTTCCGGTTAATTGTGGGTTGCTTGTCAAGTTTAATGGTATAACTCCATGTTATGTGGACCTTAGGAGGTAAGTCCTTTATTTTCATGTGTGTCATGTTCATGGGTTTTGGGCCCAAGCATTTGGAATGCTCTGTCTGTCTTCAACCATGCATACAGACTGGGAAAGCAGAAGATATATTGCTTCTTTAGCTATCATTGGCTTTAAACTAATCCGAGCTCCTGTCTCATTCTTCAATGTAAGAAAGCAACAAAGATGTTTGATGCCAACCCTGCAGGGCTTGCGACAGATAACAACCAATAAAGGGAGAAGAAAGAGGCACCAGCTACCAATTCAGAGGAGAAACACAAACAAGTTCACATGCCCGGGGAGAAACATTTCAATTATTAGCTCTTTTCTTGTGAAATAACTCCTATAGGTTCTTGATGGGATTAAGACAGTGGCTTCAAGTTGTGATGATCATCAATGAAGAAGAATGTATCAAGATATTTTGCTAATAATAATGTGATTTTGCAGAAAAAACCACTTTTGATTTTTGCCAAAAAAAAAATCACCTTTTCAAAAAGAATGTAAGCATGCGTGCAAGACAAAACAATCCATCATAGACCTTGCTGAATTCGTATACCCCTCAATAATGCATATATTTGGTCGTAGATGCACGAGTATTCGCAGCCGAAACATGCATAATATGGTTTAATGCAAATGTTCCTATAATTGTAACAACCTAGGACTCCACTCAAAAAGACTAACTGGAAGGTATTATTTGGATTCTTTGATCTTGCATAAGTACCCAAGATCTACCCAGCGAATAACTGATGTAGAACTAAATATACACTCGCATGGGTAGTCCTCACAATAATCGTCATAAGGACGGAGATAGAAACATAATCTAATAAGTTACAGTTTGGTACATTAATAATAATGAGATGCTTTTTAAAAAGATAAAAATAGAGTATTTTGTTTCATGTGGAATTCATGACATGGGAACAAAAAAGGCAGAAGGGGGTGACTGTGGAGGGTGAAAGGGACCCAACGACATGCGAGGTCTGGATCAGGCTGAGCTAGCTTAATAAGAATCAAGATGTGTGGTCACACTGTCCCAATTTTTCAAAAGAAAAAGTCATTGCCATGTTCTAAATCCAATGTCTGAAGTTGCCGGTTCATTGTCGTCGGCAAATGATGAGAACATTCATTGGGGGGCTTGGCATAAGGTCCACAAACTAGAGGCTGGTAGGAGATGTGGCTGAAGTTGGGAACAAATGGGTCACATGGGAGGGGTAGGAAAAGGGGAGCAAAGAAAATAAAAGATGTGTCCCTACTCTAAATTCTGCCTCCTAATTTTTCCTTCACCAGTTTGTTCCCTTCCAGCACCTATCCATATTTTCTGTCATACCTTTAAGAATGAGTGGCTTCCTCATGCTGTGAGGATCAAGAGCGCATGTTTCGCGCTTTCTGTCGGGAGTTCAGATCTCAGCATCGCATCTGGAAGTGAGTGTAGTTGCGAGTTTTTATGTCGACCGTCATCCATGTTCTACAAAAGATGGCATTGTGTCATGACATTCAGAAGATCACCAAAATTTGGTATTAATCTGGGATATACTTGAAACATTGGAAGCATGATCCATGTTTAAGACGTTCCTTGCAGATGTTTTAAGAGAACACCTTAAGATACATGCCATCTTCTACGTAATTCTCTAGAGTTGCTGATTGATCATATTAGATCAACTGAGAAGGTAAAGATATGGTGATTCCACAGCATGTTGAAGTCCTGGTTATGCAAACAAGAAGTCACTAAAGGAGCATTAGTAGACTGTGCATATCGACAGATTGCAAGCCTGTAACTAATTGGATGTTGCTCATGTTTTGCATGACAGTCATTTTCATTTTGAGCAAGAGAATAGTAAAGAGGAATTAAGCCTCTGTTGGAACAAACCAGCAAGAGGATTCCATAAATCTTTAGGTTGTCATAAGTCAACAATAAGAGGAATATGTTACATCATACCAAGTGCCGTGCAGCAGCACCCAAGCATACCTAACGTAGCATTCAAAGAAACCCTATGACAAGAATAAGGGGAATATTTTATGTCATACCAAGAGCCGTGCATCAATATCCAAGTAGACCCATTAATTTTAAGGCAATTCTACTCAATGAACGTTGTGAGAATTTTCCTCTTAATTTCAACCCAAGCCATTCATGAAGGCATCAGACAAATTTAAGATCATTCCATTATATTCATGATGGAAATACAATTAAGCCAGTTTTTTGGACAAATTAACTCCCAGAATGAACTGGAAGTCTTGAAAAGGGAATTCAACTAAAGAAGAAATAATGAATGAATTCATGTAATTCCAGTAGATGATACATCATGCGATTAACCCACACAGCCTTGATGATATCTGATGATAAAGTTGAACTCTTCGATAATAAACAACAAATGAAGCCCATCAATTAAGGACATAGTAGAGAAAGGTTCATACATTGTCTCCATAGACTTAGAGCACATATATTGACTAATTTACCAAACTCATACAATGACTGTAGCCGACTATAAGACTTACTTGAACCAACAAATAAACACAGTTCTTTTATGAACAAATTCTATTCTGTACAGAGTGCTTATGATACTGTCTTCATCTCCACATATCTGCCCATGGTTCATACAACAAAGTAGCAGAACATTTTCTTCGGGTCTTTAATTCACTTGTGGGCCGCAGATGAGGATCTGACATACCATAATGCACCGAAAGTGTAAATAGGCCAAAAAAAGTCAAAGCTCCAGCTCCGGATTGTTTTTGGGAAGAGAGGCTTCTATGTCTTTCATGTCTGAGCTTGCTGATCTCAGATGTGCAAGCTTCTTATTGAACTTTGGTCTCTTCCATGTGATAGCAATAGAGATGTCATTGGGAAAGAGATCATGGAGGATAAAAGCATGAATAATGGTGAACACCAGAAGAGCTGTTACTGTTAAGGTAGAGATTGCGGAGAGCCCAACAGAAAGTGACCGAGTTAATACATTTGTCACTTCCATTGAGTATCTGATGGTAGCAACTGAAGCACCGGTCATTGGAAAAGTATATGCCCACCACGCCAGTGAGAACCTAATGAAACAAAAGAATGTAAGAAACCATAAAATAGAGAATAGAAGGCCGTAATTAACCAAAGCAATTCTTAATAGCAAGATAGATAGATAGATAGATAGATAGATAGAGAGAGAGAGAGATAGAGAGAGAGAGAGAGATACCTGAAACCTCGGAAAAAATTAATTCGCACCGCCTGCAAATACACAAGATAATAAGCAAAACAGTTAGATAACTATCTTCAAAGAAATCACTACTGATAATTTTGACAAATGCATGGGCTTTCCCATGCACACTTATTAAGAATTATTTGTCTTTTGGACCAGTACAACCAAAGCATGCAGCATTGTCTGCTATATAATTCCCAAGCCATGGCCCAGAATCATGGTTAAAGACTCCACATATTCAGTTTTTAAATAAAGTTAAATGGACATCATTTAAATCCTTTAAAAACTAATGCTGATCTCAATCAGAAGGGATAATGGATGGTCATTCCGTATTAAGGCTTTTATTGCAAATGAACCAACATAGTTCTAAAGGAAAATAGTAATGCACTGACATGCATGAGTCGCTAGGAATGTACAAAGAGAGACTAACCAGAGAAGCATAGAGGAACATGGCGATGAAGTAGGCTATCCTCGACCCATAGTCAAAGTCCCCATTAATCTTTGCCCATGCCATGCAAGCAACACTGGGTGCTGCTACAAATAAGAAAAATACTGGATGAAGATCCTTTGGGAGAGTTTCATTGGTTGGAAGCCTCTGGTACAGGGTTACAAAAAGTACTGTATAGTGAGCTAATCCAACAGCAAAGAAGAAGATAGGCCCTTCTTTAAGTCCCATTGATGCACCAAGCAATGCACCCACAAAGTTTCCCACGATTGATAAATGATTTGATGGATTTGCCACCTTTGAGAGCCTTCGTTGGCCCCCAGACATCCATTGACCATAAATTTTAAGCTCAAGGCAAAAGATAGGAGCCATACAAACATACCAGAGAGCAGCATGAATGTTAACTGCAACTGATGGTGGCAGACCAAGTACCAAGAAAAGACAGGCTATCCAAGGAGCAAAGAAGAAATTGACACGGATTGGGTGATGGTATTCCCTTCGAACCGTTTCAAAGTAGAAGATGATTTTCAAAGAGTAAATAAGGGATATGGTTGCCATCAGTGCAAGAGAGATGCACCAGAGTATGAAGTTGACAGTCAGGCTTACATGTAGGAAACTCATAGATGGAGATATGGCTAAGGTCTTCCACAAGATAGCTTGGCTGCTTACACCAAGGCACATACCAAAAGAAGAAATTGGGAAGCGAAGAAGGAAAGGCCACTTCTTGTCTTCAGGAAGAACCGACACCTCTGTTGCCTGCAGTAAGTGAAAAGTGATAAATAACGCTGTGATATAATGATATCTAACAACTTCAACATACTAGCATATTGCATTATCATGAAAAATGTTTAGATTTACACATTATACAATGCAATATGGTCTCACATAGTCTATAGCAGGGTCCTCTGTGCCGGTACCGGGCACCATACCGATTGCCCTGCGGCACGGGCCAGCATCGTGCTATGCCGGGTCTGTACCGACACAGAAGACCGTGGGAGAGAGAAAAAGAGAGAAAGAGGGCAAACAGGGAAGGAAGGGACAGGCCAGCGGAGGTTGGCGCTGGTGCGGGTGGCGGAGGCCGCGGCCGAACCTCCGCCGGCCTCCCTCCCCAGCTCACTCTCTTTCTTTTCTTTTCTTTCCTTTTCTTTCTTCTTCTCCTGCAATAGCGTTTCGGTTTTTTTGCTGAAACCGTCCCGGTAAGCCGCTCGTACGGCTCGGGACGCTCCGAACCAGGCAATTCAGGACAGTTCCGCCAACCTTGGTCTATGTTGATTGTTTTTTGGAAGATATATATTGCTAATGGTGAAATCCTTATAAAGATGGAACAGGCATCCAGTAGAGAAACAATAGAAGCAGCGGTATATGTTATAGCCAAGAGACTGCATACCCTTAAAGTGTCTAATTCAGGCCCTTCTAAGGCATCAAAGTAGCGATCAACTGCAGGCACTGTCTCAGTTTCGGCACTATGGCAATCATTAGCTTCCAGATCTGGTTCCTGTGGTTTTCCACGTAAGTTTGATAATTGCCTTTCAAGCTTTCCAGACCATGTCTTGAAAGAATCAAACCGTTTGTCCCTCTGATTATCATTTCTGGATATCCTCAACTGACTCTCAAATGGATCACTAACTTTTCCCCCTGTTGCCTTGCCATATGAATTCCCTGTTGGTATGGGTTGAGAATGAAACTTTTCCTGTTTTGGTTGCTGTGAGTTGACAGTATCAGAGTCAGAAGGTTGATTTAGTTGCCCATCAATGGCAGTTGGTCCAGCTTTATCAATGAATATGACTTTTGCAGCTTGTGAAATATGAAGTCCGGAAGGAGAAGCCGGCATGCTGAAAGAAATAGCATGTGGCTGATGGCAGTCAGTTGCTTCAACTGGTGAAGATGGTGGAGGCCCAAAAATAACATTAGCCTGGCCATGAAGCTTAGCAGCTTCCAATCCCTGAAACAAAAGGTATTTTAAACATGAATTGAATGATCCAACCCTTAAACAACTCTATAATTCCACAAGTAAAAGCATTTACAGTTATAAACATGCTCAAAAAAATTCCAACCTTGTATCATATCGGCGCCCATATAATTCCAATGGAAGCAACTTGAGATAAAAGATCAGACATCATGTCAAGCAATTGGTCAGAAAATTTGAGACAGATACTAGTGAACTATTCAAGCTAAACCTCTTGAGAGAGAAATATATGTTACTCTTTTTGTGACAAATCCACAATTACCATCCTTTACCTTCATCTAGACAGAGCAACATGCCTGGAATCAGCAGGTACTCAGATGAAGGCAGTTGTGGAGGTCCTCGCACAATGGCTTACATGATTACTCATCATCAATTATGCATACAGACTACATACCTTCTTATCAAACTTTTGTGTATTTGCATATGCATGTGCATCTACATAGAAAGAAGAAAATATTAAAGTGAAAAAAAAAGAACTTAATTACACAGATTATTCTTGACATGCTGCTGAAGGTCAATGATTCATGAAGCTGGGTTTGAGGATTGATCTAGAAGAATTAGAAATTCAGCAAAGCATCAGAAGGAATTCAGGAAGATGTTAGCGATCAGAAAAGAACACAAGAGAAATGGATACAAAAATAAGGGTGGATTCTATCACCACACGCGGCACGTACACATGCACACAAGGGAAAAAAAAAAGGAAAAATTTAAGCCATTCCTTGAAGTATTATAAAAAGTCATGGACACCTAGTGACAATCATAACAGAAGGGAAAGCACATTTTTTCATGCTAAGGAAAAATATCTTCAATGTATTCAAGTAATGGCTTAAGTTTTTCTTTTCCTTTCTTTGGAAATAGAACCTTACGAATCAAAACGCAGAGGAAGACATATAACTTACTTTGCCAACAGTTGGATCTTCTTGAGGACTGGGAAGGGTAACCAACTGAGTTGGATAATTCATCCCACTGCACTCAACACTGTCAAAACCAGCAACTGTTTTGGAGACAATACACTTCAAAAGAGATGGAAGTTCTTCTGGCAAGCCTTGCTTGGTTGAAAGCTGGACTTGACGATCTTTGCTCTCCATTTGGTGCGACAATTCCTATATCATACACACAATTGGAGTTATATGGTGCAGCTCCAACGAGAAAAAGATTGAAACAAAATTTTTTCTTCACTTTTTTCCTTTTATATATAAATTGGAATCGATATTACTAATGATAAGAATATGCAAGAACAACAGGAAATGAACACTATCAAAAACATAATCACTTGGAATTCCGTTCAGATTCGAGTATTATAAATTAAATCAGGTGCGGTTAATTTATTGCGAGAGTTAACTATAAGGTATAAATCATAGAATCTGCACAGTATTCTCTGATTCTATTGCAAATAGGGAAGGAAAATGAAAAATATATATATAAAAAAAACAACCACCTCACATACAGACCTTTCATGATCGAAGATAAACTATGTCCCGTATACCAAACAAGCCCAGAAACATAAAACATCGAAACCACTGGAAGCTATTCATCACATTTATATAGTTTTCCTTTTTAACGCAAATATGAGCATCCATCGCCATTCCAAAAGATTTCATCATTTATTTTCATATAATTTTTTTTTCTTTGCCAGCATGATTCCTTTTTTCCAATTTATATGAAGCTTGTCTACATCTTTAGCCAAAACCAGAAATTTCCCTGCTAGCCGAAGAAGTTTAAATCCATTAC
This sequence comes from Phoenix dactylifera, assembly GCF_009389715.1. Taxonomy (NCBI): domain Eukaryota; kingdom Viridiplantae; phylum Streptophyta; class Magnoliopsida; order Arecales; family Arecaceae; genus Phoenix; species Phoenix dactylifera. The sequence goes on from NW_024067689.1 coordinate 1,023,378, forward strand.
CTGCCTCGAGCATGGTTACCAACCTGATTGGGTCTCTACTACCTTTTCCTCTACTGGTTATATCAACCGAACTTTCTATCACCAACACCAAATATTACTTACTAACAACAAACCATAGAAAAAAAAATCAAAACACCGACATCAGTCATTACATTCTGATCTAGGAGAAACAGAGAGATCTTACAACAAACACAAGACAGACCATTAACTAAATACCTGAAATGGTTTCCGTTGTGACGTTATGATAGACAGATAAAATCCTCTTTTGCTCGCACAGCCAAGAGAAGCACAATGAGGGCAACCCGCCTTCTCTTAGACTTAAATAGGAAATATAGCAAGAGAAGATCGAGAGCACATTCATCCCACTCCGCAGCCTAGAAAGGGAAGAAGATAAGGGACGCCAAGACTGACCGTCGTCTGCCGTCGGTCGCAATGTGGAAGGATGTGACTTCCGCGATGAACGGCGATACGGCGGTGAAATCTCCGTCGCCATCGCCGGACTTCCAACCGGTCGCCATCGCTCTACGCTTTCTTGGAGAAGCGGAACTCTTCCTTCTTTTTTTTATTATTATTATACTGGAGGGAGGAGAGCAGGGAATTAAGTATGGGGTGAGAAAAGATAAAAGCCCAGTTCTGGCGCCGTAAATTAAGCGACCTGGGGTGAGCCCTTGGGTCTAGCTCAGGCCCAAGCTCAAGCTCGGTCGGTTCACCATGTAAACAAAATGAGTTCACCCGGATCATGCCGTTCATCAGTAGCTAACATGTATGCCTTTTTTTTGTGGGGGAAGAAAAACATGTATGGAGTGTTTCACTCCAACTCTATTAATAAATAAATAATTAAATACTAAATTAAATGTTGTAATATTATAATTAAAATTTATTTTTTTATTTAATTGTACCTTTCTGCATACAAAAGCAGAGGTACACTGTACTTGTCCCATTGAATAGATTCAATCTTATATTCCCCTGTCAAGTCTGACGTGATAGTTATACATGTACGTTTTTAAGGAATAAATATAGAAATTAGTTTTATTTATTTATATTTGAGTTTAACCTATGCCAAGAATTTCCCTAATCATTTACTGATCATCCGAGCTGAATTCTTTACTCAAAAAAGAAAAAAAAATATTCATGACAGCTGAATCGAAGGTTGCGTCAAACTCCGGCCGGGGACGCGTTTACAAAGGATGCGATGTCAGAGGATAAGGGTTGTATCGATTCACCTTCCTTCCGGCGTAACCACCGTTGGATCGCCGACCGCATGGATCTCAAAGCGATCCGAACCTCCGTTTTTACCGTCTGCACAGCTCTTAATGTGCCCAACAGGTGATCCAACGATAAATCCGCGCGAAGGAACGTTGATCCTGCTTTCGCGCGAAAGATACAACCCCAAACCTTTCTGACGAGGCAACCGTGGCCTCTGACAAGACAGCTGGATTTTTTCAATTTGGTGTTTGATATTCCTGAAATTCTTAGGACCACTACGGCCACAGCGAAATTTGACTAAGAAATCTGTCGTTGCCAACCAATAACCCAACACTTTGACTTAAAAGTTAAAGCTACAAAACGATGATCTAACGCACGTGGTACGGAAAAAAGTCTCTCTCTCTCTCTCCCTCTCTCTCTTACTTTTTTTACCGCGCATCCATCAGCCCCCATCCATCCCAAAACTGCACGGCTTTTGATGCAGCTGGAGAACCAGCTTACCTTCGCCCGCTGGGTGCCCGATACCAGCTTTCGCTTAGAGACAGAATGATGAATATCACATCAGATCTGCGACGGATCCAGTGGATCAGTCGATAGTCACTCGCCGCATCACCCTTTGTATTTAAATAATTCAAGATCAAACGAAAGGTATCTGTTATCTACGGACTGATCCACCGGACCTCCTCCATGAAATAATTTCTCCGAACCAAGAGGTAGCTAGGTTAGAAGATAAAAAGAAAAAATGAAGCCTTATTCCAAACAGGAGCAGAATAGTGATTCCAAGATCTATGAAATATATCAATGAAGACTTCTGAGAATCAGATCTGCAACTCTTTACCTTTTTGATGGAGAATCAGTTCTATCTCGAATATCCAACGCTGTTAGCCTCAGGAATCAGAGCCTCGTGACAAGCTTGTTATTCCTGGGTTTCTCAGGAACCAAGAGACAGAGGATAACACATGGAATGATGGAATAAACGACGAGGATGGAGCCGCCCCTTCACCTTCGAGACACAACCTATATGCCCTCCCTTGTGTTGCATTTATAAGCAGCCTAGACCATTACGGTTCTTCCACGACGGCCGCAGCACAGGTAAGCAAAATTAATTAAAACCAAATATATGGCTTCTGCTAGATGGACTCCAGCTTATGGAACTCCAGTTGCAACTCTTTCAACGTATCTAATTGCTATTTGTCAAGGCTCAACCTTGAAAAACCTAGCAAGTGGGCCCCTGTTGAGTGTGGACGAGTTGAAGAGTGCCACATCAGTAGAGTTACATGTGAAATCACGAGCTAGAGTTCGACAAGCCTGTTCCTCGAAAAGTTGGGGAGCATGTGCTCCGTTTACTCTCTCCAATCTCCATCAAGATGAATGATATTTGAATTATTAAGATAATCGCCCGATGACATTACAAGATTTTGATCAAATCTACTGAGAGCAGTGATGTGAAGGGGACATCCTTGTTTGGTAGCTTCCTTATTACCTTATATATATGAATAGATTAAGTGGCTTGAGGAAAATATGATACTTTTAAATGAGATATGGCGAAGGTACATTAATTAGCAGTCACTCTTTTAGGGAGAATAGTGTTTAATCTTCATCATGGTAAGAGATGAATATATTCATTGTGATTCTTATATTTCCAGAGGTAAAAAGCCAATGCCAACCGTCTGCCTACTCCAAATTCTTTTTTATCTTTTCCAGTGGCACCACCTAATTTCACACCATTTTACTAGTCTAACATGCCAGGAGGCATTGATGACACCTACAGTTTGACGTGAATGAATTTGAGAAGTCATGCACATGCATCTAAGACTTTTTTTTTGGATTGTTCTTATTTGTGAAGCGTTTAAAATTGCACAGATATTTATTCAAAAACATAAAAGGTTGTAAACAATAGATGTAGTAATCTTTTTTCAGAAGAAAGTTGGACAATGCCGAAGCACATATGATCATATCAGTAGAAGGATGACGGAAGGGTTACCTAAAGAGATATAGGAAAGAATTAACAAGATATCATTTAAGGGGTTAACACACAACTATTCGTGTAGTGCGAGCTAATACTGCTGCAACAATATTGTTGCTTTTAATTATTCTACTTGTTCTTTTAGAAATACCTTTAGGGCTCGTTTGGTTCGCGGAAAGTATTTTTCCTCCTAAGAATATGATTCTTGGGAAACAAATTTCTAGGAAGAGGATGCCTAGGAAAGTACTTTTGGCATGTTTAGTTGACAATGGGAAAGTGACAAATTTTCAAAGTGCTTATGTTTGGTTGGCCATCCACTTTTCTGGAAAAGTTATGTATAATTCATATTATACCCTTAATAAAAATTAGGTCTTTAATGCCTCTTTAATGCTTATTTAATGCTGAAGGGACTTTTCGGAAAAAAATAAAAATGGAGTGATTTCCGCCTCATGAGAAAGTAACTTTCCTATGTTTCTCATGGGAAAGACTTTTCCAAAAAATGTGGGAATCATATTCCCATAAAAATACAACTTTTCCGTCTTTCTCCTTTGAAAACTCCAACCAAACAAGAGGCATCTCATTACTTTTCCGTTGACCACACTTTTCTCCCTTTTTTTCGGCGAACCAAACGAGCCCTTAATTTCTCCTTGAGGGTTGCGTGTCAAAACTACTCGATCACCGCCATGATGCGTTTGCACCACTTATATCCTTTGGTTCCTTAAAGAATTGTTTCATAGACTTCACAAATTGATTTTGGAAGCATACAAGATTAGATAAGAATGGAGCAGAAATTAACTATGGCATCCCTACTTAATATGGAAGACGCAGGCTTTTTGCAAGCTGGCTGTCATCTATTATGTCTTACACTCAATAAGAAGAACACATATGGCATCTTGGAGCGCCATTTTTATAAATATTTGCAGTGTGAGTGTCGAATAGAAGTAGGAAAGCGAAATACACCTGAAAAATGTATATATTTCTTAACTATAAGACAAAGGTTATTGCGTGGGCAAAGCACAACCGTCGAACAATACTCAAGCTACAAGTAAGGATCATTCTTAAATAACTATGTTCTACATATAATATTGAACCTATACCTTCAAAGTTCAAGCACATAGATGAGTAAATTATACAAAAAGGTCACGTCTTATGGTTGGCTTTAGCAGACACATCTTGAGCCGTAGCTTCTTGGACCATCGCCACCACCTTAAACAAAATTTAATCATAAAATAATATGTTGGAGACCCCCACCTAACTCAAATACAGGCCGAGGCTAGTGCCGGTCGGATTTGTAGACAGTCACCAATATATAACCATGGACTATGGTTCTTGATGACACAACTACAGCAAGTGTTGAAGCGCTCTTAATTCAAGATGATATCAAGAAAAAATGGGCAAAACTTATTACGGTTTCAATAAAATACTAAGTTGAACAAAGCAAAAAGGAAGTTACAACGATAGCTACAATATAGTAAGACTTCAAAGGCCAATTCACGTACCATCTGACCTCAGGAAAACTGAAGTTGACCAAGGGTTGCTTCCACAAATCACAGCCTCCTTCGAAATGCCGTAATATGAAAAGAAAGAAAGAAAGAAAGAAAGAAAGAAGAGGACGACAATGGAAGAGAAGAGCGCAATATACGCAAACAGGCAAGCTTAGCTTTCCCACTTGCAGTGCTGATCCAATTGGACTTAGTAGACCCCACCACAAATCGACAAGAACGAGACAGCCTATTCCGTAGGAAAGGATGGGAGGAGATGAGACCAGGAGAAGAGCATGCATGCAAGAGAGCTGGCATCGGAGCCCAAAGACGAGGGGTTTTATAGAGGATAAAGGGAGAAACTGGGTCGAGTCAGATGCCGTATTGGCTTTTCGGTCACATAGCGCAGGCGAGCCAGAGTTGACGTCACAAAGCGAGGCGTGGGTGCGGGTCGAGTCAGATGACCGGCCTATCGACTTCCGTGGCACGGGGATCCAGCTCGGAGTGGCTTAGGTAGATAAAGGCACAGTGACAGGATATGAGTTAGTGTGTGAGATTAGGTCTGAAAACGGGTAAAGGGGACCATAGTGGGCTGCCAATTGCCAGTTGAGTGGGTACTCAATGTATGATACAAGTACAAGCACCTAACTTTCCCCTTTAGCTTTTTAGTACTACTTTTTTGTGTTTTTTACGTTCTCGATGCTTCATGAAGGTCAACGAAGATGCGTGCTTGTGATAAGACCAGCTGACGAGGTGAGATCGTCAAATAATATTTGTTTTAAGGATCTGAAAAATATGTGCTAGTTGTATGTGCTACTTTAAAAAAAAAAAATTAAATTAATGATGTGCTCCAGTTAGGTCCTCGTCTTCTTTTTTTTTTTTTTTTTAAATGGTCCATCCCTTTTATGATGCTCTTGAGAGCATTGTTGGAAAGAATAGTTATTAATAACAATTTAATAATATAAAATTTTATATTGGTAAAATCACTTCGCAGCTGCATCATTTGTTTATTGCTCCACTATGTGGTATGCTATAGTACATGTCTTCTTTAAATGAGCAATCCAAAGAACTCCATGCTCGGGGGAGTAGGGTTTTTTTTATAAAAAAAAAATTCTTTAGAATTATCCTAGCACTGCTCAGATTAGTCACATTTCAAAATAAATCATCATATAGCTCATGAGCCTATTATTTATCATTAGTTACCATATTCTACTCTATAAAGCAATGCTTGTTTAGGGGATGGAGGGTAGTAATTTCAGATCACTAGCCTTTTCACAAGGGAACTTCTGTGAAGCTTATCTTAATTCTTTAGGAATGGCCGTCTACTTGTGTCTTGATTCGTCATTATTCTTTTAGTTTACTTTTTCTAGTGCCTTACAATATCACAATTTACTTATAGGATCCTACCATCTTCAAATTTGTTAAAAGCTGCAATACATGTGCAAGCAAATCGCAACGTAAATAATTACACATCCAATATAAACCGTCCTAAACTAAGAGCGCTTTCTTATGATAGGAGAAAAAAGTTGTAAAGAAGAAAATGATGATTTCTGTACTGTATGCATATAGTCTAATTAAACTAAAAATTTTGTCCAATTTTCATCACTAGTTTCATTCTACTTGCAATATCCCTAGTACTTTCTTTTTTAAAAAAGAAGGAAATGATCCTGAATAGTATTCTTTCTTTCATCTTGTCATTGAAAGCTTCATCCAGTTGCTTAGAATCATACCAAAAGTATATATTACAAAATGAATTAACCAAGGAATATGAATACAAACACTATCCTGATTATTCTATAATTAAGGTTAATATCGAAAACAAACAATATTGATTAGAGAATAAAAGTATGATATTTCTCAAATAACATTTTTTTGTTATCTAAAATTTCCTATCTCAAATACAATATGCCCGAACTTGATATCTTTATTCAATAAGATCTATTGCTATATTATTAAAAATAAGCTTTTCCTTTTTAAAAAGCTAAAGCACTGCAATGCCCTAATCTCTAAAGCCCATCTTTATCTGCATCTTAAAGTAGGATGCAAGTGGTACATGTAACAAGGGTCCAATAAATACGAATCTCATATACCGCATCAATTGCTATCAAGATGGATTGATTAGTTTGAGTGGGGAGATTAAGTGGTACTGAAAAGCATCACTCACAAGAGTGAAAGAGAGTTAGCCAGCCGTCCCTCTTGGTCCCCAAAGAAATTGAGCTAGATCTTTCGCATGAAAACTACTGTTGGATCACCCATCGAATAAATCTAAAAGCGATACACTCAAAGCGAGCCTCTGGTGACCTAATGGTAGATTCGCTCAGAGATGAAAGGAGAATTCTTCTTTCGTGCGTTGACCTTCCATTCGGAAATGCGTGGCTGAGTGAAGCAGCTCTCAGGCCACTTGTGTCTATCGAAAGACGAAGAGTGTTGCTGGTTAATTAGTTGTCTACTATTTGGCTTATCATCTCGTAAATTTTTTTTTTTTAGAAGGAGGTGCTTTAAAAAAAATCAGCTCCCGCATGACCAGCGGAAGTGGAAACCACGTGCCGCATCTCCCTTTCGACATCATTGGTCGTATACGGAGACTGACGGCGGTACCGTCCACTCCACTGCGCCTCGCTTCATCTCTCTCTCTCTCTCTCTCTCTCTCTCTCTCTCTCTTTATTTTTTTATTTTGAGTTTTCTTCAAGATCGCTGACAGCCTCATTGTATTTATTTTATGTATGCTGACGGCCGTCGACGCTTTGCATGCCGTGTACTTTACTCTGCCTCCCACCGCGCCCGCTCGACCGCCGTTAAAATCCAGAGCATCGCCGCAAGGCGATCCGTATAAAGAAAGGCTGGAAGGATTTCGAAGCTGTTTGGTGATGCCGATAGAATTCCTGATCCCCATGCTTGGATACAGCCTGGAACCCAATTACGGCGAACGACGAAGTAGCCACACATAGGTCAGCAGAGTCAGTAACTAATTACACTCGTTCAATGCATACATACTATTGGCTTCGTGGGTTGACAATTGGCACCTTTTAATTAATAAATAAATATTATTTTAATTAACTTAGATCTAATCTCTCCGGTCCTGTATTTGGTGTAGCTATCAAAAATTCATAAAAAAATATTCTTCTAGGCTCTTCTCAATGTATGGCGACTCTATTTGAAGTAATAAACTACAGGATCCAGTCTAATTTGGCTTGATATGCGATTTGATGAATAATTTTTAAAATGATCTCAACACTTAAATTTAGGCATTAGGCTAAGTAGCTCAAACCAATAAAATACGTAATTGCTGCCTAATCTTACTTCACAATTGACTTTACTAACTTAACAAAATATACAAACCTAGTCTTTCATGATCTGACAAATAATCTAGCTAATGCAGTGCATTGATTATTATTTAACTTTAATTTAGTAAGAATATTTTCTATACGACAATAGTTGATATTTTATATCTAAGCTTTATTTTTATATTTTAGTACTATTTTTAAATATCTCTTGCATATTTGAGGGCAATATAATTCCCAATGTGGTCTACTCTAATCTTATCAACTATACTTAACAAAATACAAAAACAAATCTTATTACACTTAATCTAATTAACAAAACCAAAGTATTGCTATTATTGGTTAAGCTTTTTCTTACTTTAATTTTGCAAGAATTTCTCCTCTATATGTCAATAATTCAAAATACACCTTTGCCATCTAATTTTCTTTGTTTATATTTTAACATTTAATATTTTTTATTCATTTTGTGCTGTGGGGTTATTTTGTTTATTTATATTAAAATAATTCTTTTTGTTTAGGAATTCTAGCTAATGGAGGCTCGTCTCCTATGTCTCCATTAGGGCTGTTAATGAGCCGAGCTGCTCGGGCTCGGCTCGAGCTCGGCTTGTTTTGACTCGGCTCGGTAAAAGCTCGACTCGGGCTCGGCTCATTAGTCAAACGAGCCCGAGCCGAGCCCAATATGAGGCTTGTTTACACCCGAGCCCGAGCTCGAGCAGCTCACGAGCCCAAATGAGTTCTAGTCTCCCACTGAAAAATCTTATTTCCGCACCATAATTCATAAAAATCTGATCACATAAAGAAAAATAGCCTGTTATCGAGCCCGAGCCCAATTACGAGCCCGAGCTCGGGCTCGTTATGGAGCTCGTAATTGAAACGAGCTTTACGAGCTCAAGCCTGAGCCTTTGCTTTGCCAAGCAAGCCTGAGCTCGAGCCCAATATAGAGCTCGTTACCGAGCCCGAGCCCGAGCCCGAGCTTCTGTGAAACGAGCCGAGCCGAGCTCTTCCAGGCTCGAGCTCGGCTCGGCTCATTAACAGCCCTAGTCTCCATTGTTTTCTCCATAGGGCTCGGGCTCGGGTCGGCTCATTAACAGCCCTAGTCTCCATTGTTTTCTCCATAGGGCCTATCTTTGTCACGAAAGTAGCTATCTTTGTTAAAAAATACCACATATATCAACCATCAGGGATCAAGGTCAATGATCTTACAAAATAGAAAAAAACCTCTCAAAAATTGCAGCTACCTCTTCATTAAGTATCATTTCTAATTTCGTGTTTAATTACTCAAGTATAATAAACCATGTGCTTATTAACATTATTGATCTGTAACCAATTTTTTTGTCAAATGCCTTGAAGATTGATGGTAATAGTTAGTGCTTTCCCCCCTTACCATATCCCTTTACATCTTGATTCTTCTCCACCTAGGCACATGATCTTGCTTCATTCCTTAGAACTGAAAGGGAATCTATAGTGTAATTACCCAAGAAAAGACATATATAGTGCACCATTTTTTTAAAAAGATTTTTAAGAATCATGGTAAGAGCGAAACTAAAACTTCCAAGATCAAAAGATTGATACAAATAGATAACAAATTCTTACCAGTAAGCTATATATTCCGGGAACAAAAGTGAAAACTAATAATTATGTAAAACTATTGATACAGCTGAAAAAAATAGAAGTATCAGCTAGCTACTTAGATTAGTAATTAATATCAAAAGTGGGATCTGGACCAAAGTCATTTACCGAAGACCAAAACTTGAGTCGGGTTTCTTGCCTTATTAGAGCACTCGGCATGGAAGCAATCAGTGTCAGAAGTGATATGTAAATCCACACCTTCTCTCGAAGGCCAAGGCGCGTTAGACCAATGTGCAAGAATGAATTAAGGATTGAAGGTACGTCCATGAGATCAGAGAAAAGGCAGTGCTCCAGCAAAGAAAGAATTCCCGAGTTTGGAAGCATTTGATCTTTAGATTGGAAACTGCTTTAGACGTTGGAACCTTCAGCAACCTAGCTAGGTCAGGCACTTGTCTGCAATGATCTCATGCGCATGTTTTGGAATTCCCACTCTTATAATCGGAGTATGCACATAAATGATCTGATCTAAGAGTTCACTCTTTGGTCTCAGGTCGTTTAGGCATATAGAGTGGGGAAGAGTATCTAAACATCAGAAATCATCGTCGAACTTTATCCTACTGTCACTCTCTCAGTTTACCAACCAAACATAAATCAGAAATGCAGTTTCAATGGATTCATGATTTAAAGACAATAAAGGGCAATTTTTTTTTAATCAATTTACATCTCTGGAGTGGACTGAATATCTAAGGGAATTTCAGGTAATGAACAAACATTGAATAAATTGTTGACTACCCTTGATGATGCATCACTTCCTCAACCAACAAAGCAAAATCTAATGGCTAAGTTGAATTATTCAAAAACAAAAGACAACAAACTCCCACCAAGCAGAGGCATATGGCCGGAATGGGTTCATAAATTTGAACCCGGGAATAAACTGCGCATAAATTGACTTATGAATCTCATAACCAAATGCTGTACACAACACCTGAACCAACAAAGTGGCATGAGGTACCACATAGAGTGCTTTTTTGCAATCGGTCTTCATCTCCTAATTATCAGCAAATGCTATGGCGAAAGATTGCATGCCACTTTATGATAACCATCCTTCATTGAGCGGAGAACAAGATCTGAACATAGCATGCAAATAGTGTATATATATATATTGACTCAAACGTTGCGGAGTGTTTCTTGAGATAGCAGCCTCAGTGTCTCTCATATCTGAGCTCACAACTCTCAGGTTTGCCAGATTCTGCTCTTCTGGACGACGGCAATTGAGATGTCATTCATGAATAGGTCATGGAGGACCAAAGCATAAATGATGGTGGAGACGAGCAATTCTGTTGATACGAAGGTAGAGATTCCAGAGGAGTCCAACAGAAATGTCTGGGCTAACACAATGGTTACTTCCACCAAGTAATCAATGATTACAACCGAAGCACCAGTCACTGGGAGAGAATATGCCCATTATGCTCGTGATACCTGCTGAAATAATTAAAAGTAAGAAGCCATAAACAACAGAAAAGAAATAAAAGCAAACAAGAAAAATCATGGAGAAGGAAAGTTATGTAAACCTGAAGCCTTGGAAAAAATTAATCCGCACAGCCTGCAAATACACAGAAAAATGGATGGCAGAGTGAGATGACCTGTTTGAAGAAATGAAAATCCCTCCTGATAATTTGAACAAATGAAACTGAAATTTCCATGCAACCTCCAAAAAAACAATTCGTGACTTGAAAACAAATGGACCAAGGTAAAAGAACAATGTCTGCTAAAAAATTACCAAGCATTTGCTCTCAAATAAATAAATAAATAAATAAAAGCCATTCTTCAGATAAGGGTTAAAAACTCTGAAAATTTGACTTTAATATTCAGATGATCATAATTGATTCGAGTATAACAATGATATCGATCAGTCAGGATAATCTGACGATCAATTTCCTATTTAGTGTAACCATGGAGCTTTAAATAATGAACAAGCCAGAGTGAAAGTTTTATTATAATGCGCCAACTTGCATTAGACACTGGGATGCGGAAAAGAGAGACTTACAAGAGGGACACAGAGGAACAGAGCATTATAGTAAGCCCTCCTTGACGCGTTATAAAGTCCCCAACAAATCCTTGGCCATGCCATGCAAGAAACACTGGGTGCTCCTACTAATAAGAACAATACTGGATGAAGATCCCTAGGAAGTTTCATTTGTAGGAAGTCTTTAGTAAGGTTACAAATAGTACGATAGCCTAACAGCAAAGAAGACATTAGGCCCCTCTTTTAAGTCCCATTGATGCGCTGAGCAATGCATCCCTAAAGTTGGCCATGACGAACAATGGTTTGAAAGATATGCTACCTTTGAAAACCTTCTTTGGCCCCCAGACAACCATCGGCCATAAATTTTGAGCTCAAGGCAAAAAATTAGAGAATAAGGTCATACCAAAGGGCAGCATCAAGGTTTACTGCAACTGATGGTGGCACACCATCTGCTAAGAAAATGTATGCTATCCAAGGAGCAAACACCATCTGCACACCAACTGATGGTTTCTTTCTTACCTCCTCTGCCCTCCCTTTTTGTGTATGTCCGATGGAGGAGCCTATCTACTACCAGAGAATTAGGGCGTATGGGTTGACTAGAAGTGACTGGCTTGAGTACAGCCTGAACATCGAACGTAAATGCTTCGCACCCGGATAACGTCCTACCTGTCACATCGGTGGGATTTCGATGATCACTAGATCTCTCGATTAGGATGCGACTAACTATGGGGAGCTCCTGATATGCAAGCTTGGCGATTGGCATTCGGCCCGCCTAGTGGCCAGTCCCGATCCACTACGTACTGGTGCCACGGGTTGAACACAGGTTTCCCTCTCTCTCTCTCTCTCTCTCTCTTAAAATTGCGATACTGATGATAATAATAGTTACAATAGTAATAATAGTAATAACAATAGCAGTAATAATAGTAATAGTAAATCTAATAATACTAGTAAATAATAATAAAGAAGGATGGCTGTGACCAAGACTTGGCATTGTCATGAAAGGAATAAAAAAAAACCTATGGTTTCATTGAAGATATTAATATATATAACCAAAACATGGACTGGAATCCTTTATTATCAAATTAACAAGCATAACCAAAATATCAGGAAGGTATATAAACCCATCGGAAGTTCAGCTGGCACTCGTGGAATTAAGAAGTGTGCTTTCAGAGAAACCGGTTCAGATACTCATCAACAGTAGTGTATTTGACATCAGGATAGAGCTCTGTGGCCTCCACACCAAATGATGGCTCAATCTGAAAGTTTGTCAGGTCCCCCTTGATGAAGACACAGTGGCAGATAGACAGCAAGACATTCAACGGAACAGGAGATTCTGAAAGACGGTAAGCACCTGCGTTAATAGATAAGTTATATAATGATCTTAAACTTAAACCTAGATTAAGTTCCTATGCACCTTGGATCTGCTTCAGAACCACTTCTTCAGGAACATATACCCTCTCAAAGGTCTTGCCAACCTTCTTCTCCCACAGGGAGACTATCTCATTGTGAGATAAGGTGTTGGCAGGCGGTCTAAGATACAGAATCTTGTTCAGTGTTCTTGGGTCATCCACGGCTCTAATGGTGAATGTGCCAATGTCAACTTCATCGACAAAGATTCCTGAAACAAGGGAAATAATGCCAGATATTGCAAATAAAGTTAAATGGACATCATTTAAATCCTTTAAAAACTAATGCTGATCTCAATCAGAAGGGATAATGTATGGTCATTCCGTATTGAGGCTTTTATTGCAAATGAACCAACATGGTTCTAAAGGAAAATAGTAATGCACCGACATGCATGAGTCACTAGGAATGTACAAAGAGAGACTAACCAGAGAAGCATAGAGGAACATGGCGATGAAGTAAGCTATCCTCGACCCATAGTCAAAGTCCCCATGAACATTTGCCCATGCCATGCAAGCAACACTGGGTGCTGCTACAAATAAGAAAAATACTGGATGAAGATCCTTTGGGAGAGTTTCATTGGTTGGAAGCCTCTGGTACACGGTTACTAAAAGTACTGTATAGTGAGCTAATCCAATAGCAAAGAAGAAGATAGGCCCTTCTTTAAGTCCCATTGATGCACCAAGCAATGCACCCACAAAGTTTCCCACGATTGATAAATGATTTGATGGATTTGCCACCTTTGAGAGCCTTCGTTGGCCCCTAGACATCCATCGACCATAAATTTTGAGCTCAAGGCAAAAGATAGGAGCCATAAAAACATACCAGAGAGCAGCATGAATGTTAACTGCAACCGATGGTGGCAGACCAAGTACCAAGAAAAGACAGGCTATCCAAGGAGCAAAGAAGAAATTGACACGGATTGGGCGATGGTATTCCCTTCGAACCGCTTCAAAGTAGAAGATGATTTTCAAAGCGTAAATAAGGGATATGGTTGCCATCAGTGCAAGAGAGATGCACCAGAGTACGAGGTTGACAGTCAGGCTTACATGTAGGAAACTCATAGATGGAGATAGAGCTAAGGTCTTCCACAAGATAGCTTGGCTGCTTACACCAAGGCACATACCAAAACAAGAAATTGGGAAACGAAGAAGGAAAGGCCACTTCTTGTCTTCAGGAAGAACCGACACCTCTGTCGCCTGCGGTAAGTGAAAAGTGATAAATAATGCCGTGATATAATGATAGCTAACAACTTCAACATACTAGCATATTACATTATCTTGAAAAATGTTTAGATTTACACATTATGCGATACAAGATGGTCTCACATAGTCTATAGCAGGGTCTTCTGTGCCAGTACCGGGCACCATACCGATTGCCCGACGGCACGAGACAGTATAGGCTAGCATCGTGCCATGCCGGGCCTGTACCGTCGCAAAGGACTGTGGGAGAGAGAAAAAGAAAGAGAGAGAGATAGCAAATAGGGGAGGAAGGGATAGGCCGGCGGAGGCTGGCGCTGGTGCGGGTGGCGGAGGCTGCGGCCGAACCTCCGCCGGCCTCCCTCCCTCTCCCTCCCCCGCTCACTCTCTTTTTTTTCTTTTCTTTCCTTCTCTTTCTCTTTCTCCAGCAACGGCGTTTTGGTTTTTTTGCCAGAACCGTCCCGGTAAGCCGCCCGTACGGCTCGGGACGCTCCGAACCGGGCGGTTCAGGACGGTTTCTCCGACATTGGTCTATATTGATTGTTTTTTGGAAGATATATATTGCTAATGGTGAAATCCTTATACAGATGGAACAGACATCCAATAGAGAAACAATAGAAGCAGCAGTATATGTTATAGCCAAGAGACTGCATACCCTTAAAGTGTCTAATTCGCCCTTCTAAGGCATCAAAGTAGCGATCACTAGGAAGAGTTTCATTTGTAGGAAGTCTTTAGTAAGGTTACAAATAGTACGATAGCCTAACAGCAAAGAAGACAATAGGCCCCTTTTTAAGTCCCAGATGCACTGAGCAATGCATCCATAAAGTTGGCCATGAAGAACAGTGCTTTGAAAGATTTGCTACCTTTGAAAACCTTCTTTGGCCCCCAGACAACCATCAGCCATAAATTTTGAGCTCAAGGCAAAAAACTGGAGAATAAGGTCATACCAAAGAGCAGCATCAAGGTTTACTGCAACTGATGGTGGCACACCATCTGCTAAGAAAAGGTATGCTATCCAAGGAGCAAACACCATCTGCACACCAACTGATGGTTTCTTTCTTACCTCCTCTGCCCCCCCCACCTTTTATGTATGTCCGATCGAGGAGCCTATCTACCATCAGAGAATTAGGGCATATGGGTTGACCAGAAATGACTGGCTTGAGTACAGCTTGGACATCGAACGTGAATACTTTACACACGAATAACGTCCTACCTGTCACATCGGTCAGATCTCGATGATCACTAGATCTTCTGATTAGGATGCGACCAACTATGGGGAGCTCCTGATATGCAAGCTCAGCGATATGGTGTTGGGCCCGCCTAGTGGCCAGTCCCGATCCACCACGTATTGGTGTCATGGCGTGTTTTAATTGGTTGGACCTTCTGGTGAGTTGTAATCGGTTTGGAGGCATATCATGTGAAAGTCCACAACAAAAGATCCCATGATTGTAGAGTGTAGAATAATAGAAATGGGTCCCAATGATTATTGAGAGATGAGAGCACATGTGCTTGACTAGGTTGCCCAATACAAATATGAAAAAAGGATCCCATAATTGTATGAGCACATGCATAAAAATTGATTCCAATGATTGTGGAGAGATGACAATGCACATGCTTGACTTAGTTGCCTAATAGGTTAGAAACAATGACTTGATCTTCTTTATTTTATTCCTTAATAAAATATAGTCTCATACAATACAAATTTCATAACTTCTAGGACAGTTAGAAATACAAATCTTATAATCTTAGGAATAGCTATAATATATGTATAATAATGAGAGTCAACAGTAAAAAAATTTCATGATCATAAGAGAGCACAAATATGAAAATGGATCTCAATGATTGTTCATAGTTGTGAAGTGCACAAATATGAAAATAAATCCCAATGATTATGGAGAGATGAGAGTGCACTTACTTGATTAGGTTGCCTAATAAAGATATGGAAAAGAATCCCATAATTGTAAAAAGAACAAGAATTGAAATGGATCCCAATAATTGTAGAGAGATGATAGTGCATATGCTTGACTTGGTCAAATAATATCCCCACTATTTCAAGAACATGGTATATCTATAGTCATGAAAACTATAGAGAAGACCAATACCATAACATGCACATTTGAAGCACATAAAATATCTATTTGTCTACAAAGGTGATGAAAATCTGTTTTTCAATCATCAAAACAAACCACCTTCTAATCTATAGCTTCCTCTATATAGCTCTCTTTAAACCATGCTCCTGTATTTAATTTGTCCCATGATATGACCCACACGAACTCTTTAGAATATCTGATGCCCAGCTAATTACGGTTATGCAACTTGATGCACAAAGTAGAACAACATCCTTCAACCTTTGGTGACAAGCCTGCTCCACCAAGATGCCTTTGAAGTACTTGATGCTTATATAGTTAGTTATTGCAACCATAACCTTATCTAGATCGCTACCAAGTAATCTACTTGCACATTTTTATTCTTTAATGGCAATCCTTACAGAAAACCATAATACAATTTTACTTGAAGTTTTGAGCCTCATCCCTACAAGTGCAAAATATAAGGTTATATCAATTTGTCATTTGTGTTTTTAAAAGTTATACTATCTAAAAGGATGCAACTATGTATTGTTTAAGCTTCAGGATAGCAAATGTAGTATAAGAACATAATACCTTTATCGAAAAATTGATGGAATACTTGGCGAATGACGATCCATAAAGC
The DNA here is from genome assembly GCF_009389715.1 of Phoenix dactylifera. NCBI lineage: Eukaryota > Viridiplantae > Streptophyta > Magnoliopsida > Arecales > Arecaceae > Phoenix > Phoenix dactylifera. The sequence goes on from NW_024067689.1 coordinate 1,040,219, forward strand.
CGATCCCAAATAGTTGGAAAAGGTTGGAGGTTATGGTTATGGTAAATAATTGGTGCAATTCATCAACTCCTGCCAAAGATCCATATCTGCAACACCTGAAGGCCATTTTGAAAAAATATATATGATTTTCCTATCAGAATAAAAGATAAATGTTGAAACATTAGAATGGCACAGCAGAAAAGGAAAAAAGTTGTAAGGTTCCAAATGTACATATACAATATTTACAATGATAACTTCTATAACTACTAGACACTCCCAAAACTATAAGGGGGTCAAATAATTCTCTTAAATACCAAAAACATTAATGATAGATATACATAATCTTTAATACCTGGTGACTGAAGGACTCTCCTTTTTGGCATTCCTTCTGAGAATAAACTTGTAATGTAAGCAACAACACATTGTCATGTGTCATCCCAACTAAGTTTGCAACAAAACAAGAAGTCAAGAGATCACTGAGCTAACTTGGGAATTTTGGATGAAGAACAGAAATCTTGATATGGTTTGTAATTTTCCTGCCACTTTGAAAGCTCTCTTTAAGCACTCGTAAATTTTCTGCTCAGCTGACTGAAACACCATGTTGAATGGCTCAAAATCCAACCTTATGGGGCTTAGATCAAGCATTTGAGGCCCAGATGAAACATGTCCAGAATTTGGATTGCACTTTTTTTCTATAATTCCACAAATGAATGTGTCAAATTTTTCAACTTTATTACGCAGTTTGCAGTTTCGCATCATGTGACCCGTTTGTGCTAGCTCTTCTTTTATGGCATGTGTAGCAATACCACTGGTTCCTCCATTGCAAGTTGATTTATTACCAACTTCTGCAGGTTCATACACGAAAAAAGGCTTCTCACCTTGCTGCTCTTGTGAAGCTCCCCATCCATTTCAATTACCAATATCAACAACAAACATTTCAGGGCAAACATGTTCAAGAATTGATCTGCACTGAAGGGTCAATGGGTCATCATCTTGCTCATCTATTGCATCAGGCCTGTCAATCTGTTGAAGTGCAAGAAGCACTGAAAGCGGTAGCACCGGGCCAACAAGAACCTCCCCAGGAGATGCTTTGCTTGACCACTTCTCACTTCTTATTGAAGGTTTCCCCACAAAAAAAGGTAGCAACCTATTGTGAGGCAAACAGCTAGGAACTTCTAAGAATTCAAAGGAGGAATCACGCTGATTTCCAAATAAATCTGAGTATTTTTTAAAGACCAAAGGTAAAAGATCTGCCCGAACACATGATAATACTCTTCGAGATGCAATTTCAAATATGCTGGTTGGTATGCTGGCATCACTTACAAAATCAGAAATTGAGACATTAGAGAACTTCAAACTGTTGCTAATAAGTTCCTCTATATCATGACTGAGGGAAACTTTGTTAGTTTCCTTATGATTTGAAAGAGAATTCTGCATAACCAAAGCATTAAAAAGATTGCTCTTTATATAGTCATAAAGATAAAATATCTTAAAGAAATTATATCTGTTAAATACTGCATCATCCTCACTCATCCAATATACAATCGAATCCTTGAACTCCAAAGTTTCTGGCTTTTCACCAGATAAGTTCCATGAAGAATCATATCTTTGAATCTCCAACCTACCAGGCAATGTAAGTCTAATTAAAGAAAAGCCTGCAGACTTTGAATGTCTATTCAAGAGATGACTCAGGACAACACAAAAGCCCACAACCACGTCCTTCCTCTGTTGCCATTCAGCACTTTTGGAACCATTCGCCTTATAAAATCTCTCTCTTACAATGTTGTCACCAGAACTAAACGGCCTAGCCGACAGAAAGACGTGAACGAAGATCCCAAGCATAAAGCAAAGAATTACTGAGAGTTCCTTTCTCCTTGAGCCCATAGCAAAACAGATTAAATGTGAAGCCCAATAATCCCACATCGGAAAGACTCGTTTCAGAGCCTGAGCATATAAGGCGGGTGTCTCCAAATCCTGCAGACGCGTTTTAGGAGGAAAACAAAACCGGAGAGGGGTGAAGGACGCTTGCGTGAAGTTCTGAAACCGGACAATATATGGCAGGGGAGCTCCGTGTTCCTCCCTCATGTGGCCCCCACGTGGGCACTAGGTGCCTCACATGCCCCGTGCAGGCGGGGGCGTAACATTTTGGTATTAGAGCCGATGACGGCTCTTGTCCGATGGTGGAAAGGGTGTGAAGCCCAATAATCCCACATCGGAAAGACTCGTTCCAGAACCTGGGCGTATGAGGCGGGTGTCTCCAAATCCTGCAGACGCGTTTTGGGAGGAAAACAAAACCGGGGAGGGGTGAAAGATGCTTGCGTGAAGCCTCAGAACCGGACAATATCTGGCAGGGGAGCCTCGTATTTCCCCCCTCATGTGGCCCTCACGTGGGTACTAGGTGCCTCACGTGCCCCGCGGAGGCGGGGGCGTGACACTAAACTCATTACTCAATAATAAACCTGCCAAGATGGCATATCCCGAGTTCGAGGCCCACTTATACTCATCCTCAGACGGCCTCAATTCTGACAATTTAAACATTGCAACATAAGAAGGGTGCTCGAGACTGTGATCCCATGGCAAGATGGGAAACAATGGTTGCCGTGCATCAAAAAGAAACAACTGGCGTTCAGTCACTACTGATATATGGAAATCATTGAATCCAGCCCAGCAAAAAGCAAGGATTCTGTCATTCTTTTCCAATAAAGGTGCAAGAGAGTAGGAACCAAGCATCTCAATTTTAACCAGCACTTTGTGTTCAGTCTCTTTCTTGAACCTCAGATCAACCATAACAACAGCAGTAGAACAAGCAATAATCAAAATCTCAGGCTGCCCACCATACCCGCAGCTCAACCACTTCCCTGGATCAACGCCTAATGTAACCCTAACCATGCGGCCACGCTTAGAATTAAGATTAAACCAATAAAGATCACCACTTTCTAACAAAGCGACGCTCTCCTCCGGGATATGAGGGCTCCAGCAAGCATGCACCACTGAACTCTTAAACCCTTGCTTCGCCAGAGGAACCAAGAACGGCCTCTCCCGACCAGAATCCGAATTCCTAGTTTCAACCCTAAACCAATTCACGGAGTACAAAGTGGTGGCAATCGAGAAACCCTCGGTAAGGGGTTTACCTGTGGATGCCGAATCGGCCGCCGGCGACCAGGACGACGATGGCGCGGCCGACGCCGAAATCTTCAAGATCCGATGGCAGGGATGCTTGAACCCTTTCTTCTGTCTGAAGACATCCCCATCTCGATCAACCCTAATCTCCGGCGTCGGTCCTTTAAAAGAAAGACCTACGTAACCAATCAAGTCGGCGTTTTTCCCGGTTGGGAAGAAGAGAACCATGGAGGAGCCGTCGCGGCAGCGGAGGGCGTGGAGGTTGTTGGAGGGGATGGGGTCGCCGCCGCCGCAGCCGGACGGGGAGGAGAGGAGGTCGGCGACGAGGGAGTCCTGGGCGGCAGAGGGGAGGAAGCCGGCGGTGGCGGTGCGCCCGAAGAAGGAGCGGACGCCGTCGACGAGGGCAGAGGGGGGAAGAGGGGGAGGGATTTGGAGGGCGAGGGAGCGGGAGGAAAGGAGGAGGAGAGGGGGAGAAGAGGGAAAGAAGAGGAGGGGACGGAGAGGCTTGGAGAAAGCGCCGGAGAGGAGGGTTGGGGCGGCGAAGACGGTGGCGATGGGCCAGAAGGACCGCCAGCCGTCGGAGAAGTCCATGGCCGACCGCCGGTCGTCGGAGAAGTCCACAGCGGAGAGGAGGGTAAAACACTATTCGATGGTCGGGCTGAGAAATAGGGTTTCCGAGGGAAAGGGCCGCACGGCCCATATAGATTAAGGCCCTGTTTGGAGGAGCTGTTGGCAGTAGAGCTGTTAGAAGTAAAGCTATTTGAAGCAGAGCTGTTATAAAAAGCTGTTTGCTGTTTGATAACTACATTTCTAAAGTGCTGTGGCACTTTAACATTTGTTTGGTAAACAATTGAGAAAGTATTTTTCTATGACAAAATGACCATAAAGGACATTACTAGTATTATACAATACTGCATAATAAAATATAATATATATTAATACATAAATATATGATATAGTATAATATTAATGTAATGTAACATAATATTATTATAATATAGTACTATAAAATTATATACTATAAAATAATAATTTAATATAATATTAAATTATTTAACATAACATAATATTATATTATATTATATTTATAGTATAATACTGTTACGGGGGAACTTAGCCACCATGCCCCACGTGACCGGCACGCGCGCCCAGGAAGACTACGGCTGCCCCTTGATCCAGCAATCCGACCTCGGGTCGGATATCTTCGGCTCCGCAGCCCGACCCCGAGTCGGCTGCCCCTTGATCCAGCAATCCGACCTCGGGTCGGATATCTTCGGCTCCGCAGCCCGACCCCGAGTCGGCTGCCCCTTGATCCAGCAATCCGACCCCAAGTCGGCAATCTCTTGACAACAACAGACTGTTCCCCTGAGGCACGCCGCGGCCCCCTGCTCCACTACTCCCTGCAACGGCCGTATCCGGCGCTGCCCCACGATCCCCTGTAACAGCCGTACAAAGCGGAGCTCCACTACGCCCTGCCATGGCCGTACCCGGCGCTGCCCCACGACGCCCTGTAACGACCATGTCAGTGGCAACCCCATCGTGCCACACGATGACCAATCCCCAAAGAAACCCCCCAGCCTGATATATATGCGGCTGGGGGGAAGGGGAGGGTAAGCAAGATTTTCCAGAGTATTATCTTACCTGCTACCTCTTCTTCTCCTTCGATCTCCCCTAACTTGATCGTCGGAGGGCCCCCACTACCCCGGTGGTGGTGCGAGGCTTGCTTGCAGGTCTCCCGGCGGAAGGCGGAGCGCAACCGAAGTAATTCCAAGGGAACCCCATTCACACCGCTGTGCCAATCGTTCTCGGTTTGGACCCCCAGCAACAGTTGGCGCTAGAGGAAGGGCCCGGATCTCAGAGCGATCGTAATGGCACGGCGAGGTGGTCGTGGAGCTTCCAATGCTCCCGGTCGCGGGGCCTCTCGCGCCTCTGGCCGGGAGGCCGCTGCATCTCCAACACACTCTCAGCAACACTCCACCGCCCCACCGCCCATTCAGACGGTCGAAGCCGCCCAGTTCGACCAGCTAACCCAGCAGGTTCGCACCCTCGCGGAGGCGGTGCAGAATCTGCAGGGTGCAATGTCCCGGGCGCCGCAGCGGGCTCAGGAGCCGCCGCTGCCTGAGCGTTCGCCTGTCCTCCTCAACCCGCGCTCCTTCCTCTCCCATGGGGAGGAGCGCCGGCGCGAGGAGGATTCTCGAGCACGCTCCATTCTGCCGGGACCTTCCCACCGGAGCTGCGCGGGGTACGAGAGGCGGGCCCGGGCGCGTTCCCAGACCCCCCAGTCCTCGAGGAACCCGCGCTCCAGTTGGTCCCCCTCTCGCCGCTCCTTGTCTCCCACCCACCGGTCGCGCTCCCTGGACCGGCGGGTGGACGATCTCCACCGACAACTCCAGGTCCTGAAGGGCCATTCCAAAGATCCCTTCGCCGACTTAGAGATCTCCTTCCAGCCGGCGCTTGCCTCAAGGATCCTGCGGACCCCGAATCCGCCGGGGTTCAAAATGCCGGCGATCGAGCCCTATGACGGGGCGGCGGACCCACGGGATCACGTCGAGAGTTTCAGGACCCTTATGCTCCTCCACGGAGCATCAGATCCCCTTCTCTGCAAGGCTTTCCCGGCAACCCTTCGTGGCCCGGCGAGGGCGTGGTTCGCCGGGCTGGAGGCTGACTCAATCCGGTCCTTCGACCAGTTCACCCGCCTCTTCATCACTCATTTCGCCGTCAGTAGCCGGCGGCGACTGGTCTCCGACTCCCTCTTTGATGTCCGGCAAAACGAGGGAGAAAGCCTGCGGGATTATCTTACCCGCTTCAACAGGGCTACGCTGGAGGTCCGGAACCTGAGTCAGGAGGTAGCTCTTTCAGCCCTGAAGCGTGGCTTCCGGAAGGGCAGACTCACCTTCTCCCTGGACAAACGCCTGCCGCGGAGCTTCCCAGAGCTGTTGTCCCGGGCGAACCAGTATGCGGACGCCGAGGAGGCGGCCGCCCACCGGAGCAAGGAGGCCGTCGAGATCCCTCCAAAGCTTGGGAAGAAAAGGCGGAAAGAGGCACGCCAGAGGAGGAGCCCGACGCCCCAGCGTCGGCGCAGAAGCCCGTCGCCGGCGAAGAACCACGGCGCCCCACGCCCTCGTTCTCCGCCCCGACGTTTCAACCGGTACACCCCTCTCCTGACTCCCCGGGCCCAGATCCTTATGGAGATCAAGGGGCGGGAGGACCTCCCGGCCCCGAGACAGATGCAGAGGATACCTGGGAAGAGGCCCTCCCGGGCGTACTGTGAGTACCACCGAGACCACGGCCACGACACAGAGGACCGCTTCCAGCTTCGGGACGAGATCGAGGCTCTCATCCGTCGGGGGCGTCTCGGTCGATATGTGAGCGACCGACGTCCCCCCGCAGACCCGCGTCCGGCCGACCCGGCTCCTCCAGAGCCTCGGGAGCAGAATCGACCCGTTGCGGGGGTGATCCACACTATCACTGGGGGCTGCCCCCGGCCCGTGAGGAACGCAGGGGGCTCGACGGAGGCGTCAGGGGCGGCCGTCGCAAAGAGGCAGAGGGTCGGCAATGTAATCACCTTTTGTGATGAGGATGTAAAGGGGGTTCAGACCCCCCACGATGACGCCATGGTGATCTCCCTCACTACGGCAAACTATGATGTAAGGCGTGTTCTTGTGGATAGTGGAAGCTCAGCTGATATCTTGTTTTACGAGGCCTTCCAAAAGATGGGCTTGTCCAGACAATTGTTGCACAAAATATCCACCCCGCTCATAGGATTCACCGGTGACGCTGTCCCGGCGGAAGGTGTCGTTGAGCTGCCTGTGACTGCGAGCGTCGCACCCGCAGAAGCCACGGTGCGACTCGGGTTCTTGGTCGTCCGTGTTCCCTCGGCCTACAACGCTATCCTCGGACGACCCGGACTGAACGCCCTTCGCGCGGTGGTCTCTACGTACCACTTGCTCATGCGGTTCCCCACGGCGGTCGGGATCGGAGAGGTCCGAGGCGACCAACCGACCGCACGGCAATGTTTCCTAGCGACCCTCAAAGGGAAGAAGCCCGCAGAAGCCCTAAGCGTCGTTCTCCTTAATTGCATTCTTCGTGCAGGACACTCCGGGCGGCATGTATCCCGCGGCCCACATATCTCCGTACGCGTCCAGGCCGCATCCGCCTCGAAGAACGCGCGTATCGCGGCCGCTTAACTGGCATTCCTCGCAAGCAGCAACTGGCCGGTCCGATTTCCCAGGTAACGCCTCAATTAGCATTTAATGGCCTTCTGGTGTTCCCCAGGCGACGCTTCGAGAGGAGGAGAAACACGATCGCAGCTGGCCACGGAGAAACCCCGTCGAGCGGCAAGTGATAGGGGCGCGACCAACAAGCGGAATTCCCCGAGGCTTGGCCCTCGGATGCCAGGCTAACCCGATGATCATCCCGGGAGCAGACTAGCCTAAAGCCCCGACCGGTCGCCTCGGCTTGCGCCAGCCTTGGCCGACCAACGAGCGGAATTCCCCGAGGCTCGGTCCTCGGATGCCAGGCTAACCCGATGACCATCCCGGGAGCAGACTAGCCTGAAGCTCCGACCGGTCGCCTCGGCTTGCGCCAGCCTTGGCCGACCAACGAGCGGAATTCCCCGAGGCTCGGTCCTCGGATGCCAGGCTAACCCGATGATCATCCCGGGAGCAGACTAGCCTGAAGCCCCGACCGGTCGCCTCGGCTTGCGCCAGCCTTGGCCGACCAACGAGCGGAATTCCCCGAGGCTTGGTCCTCGGATGCCAGGCTAACCCGATGACCATCCCGGGAGCAGACTAGCCTGAAGCCCCGACCGGTCGCCTCGGCTTGCGCCAGCCTTGGCCGACCAACGAGCGGAATTCCCCGAGGCTCGGCTCGGATGCCAAGCTAACCCGATGATCATCCCGGGAGCAGACTAGCCTGAAGCCCCGACCGGTTGCCTCGGCTTGCGCCAGCCTTGGCCGACCAACGAGCGGAATTCCCCGAGGCTCGGCCCTCGGATGCCAGGCTAACCTGATGATCATCCCGGGAGCAGACTAGCCTGAAGCCCCGACCGGTCGCCTCGGCTTGCGCCAGCCTTGGCCGACCAACGAGCGGAATTCCCCGAGGCTCGGCCCTCGGATGCCAGGCTAACCCGATGATCATTCCGGGAGCAGACTAGCCTGAAGCCCCGACCGGTCGCCTCGGCTTGCGCCAGCCTTGGCCGACCAACGAGCGGAATTCCCCGAGGCTCGGCCCTCGGATGCCAGGCTAACCCGATGACCATCCCGGGAGCAGACTAGCCTGAAGCCCCGACCGGTCGCCTCGGCTTGCGCCAGCCTTGGCCGACCAACGAGCGGAATTCCCCAAGGCTCGGCCCTCGGATGCCAGGCTAACCCGATGATCATTCCGGGAGCAGACTAGCCTGAAGCCCCGACCGGTCGCCTCGGCTTGCGCCAGCCTTGGCCGACCAACGAGCGGAATTCCCCGAGGCTCGGCCCTCGGATGCCAGGCTAACCCGATGATCATCCCGGGAGCAGACTAGCCTGAAGCCCCGACCGGTCGCCTCGGCTTGCGCCAGCCTTGGCCGACCAACGAGCGGAATTCCCCGAGGCTCGGTCCTCGGATGCCAGGCTAACCCGATGATCATCCCGGGAGCAGACTAGCCTGAAGCCCCGACCGGTCGCCTCGGCTTGCGCCAGCCTTGGCCGACCAACGAGCGGAATTTCCTGAGGCCTAACCCTCGGATGCCTGGCCTAGCGCCGGAAGAATTTCCTGAGGCCTAACCCTCGGATGCCCGGCCTAGCGCCGGAAGAATTTCCTGAGGCCTAACCCTCGGATGCCCGGCCTAGCGCCGGAAGAATTTCCTGAGGCCTAACCCTCGGATGCCTGGCCTAGCGCCGGAAGAATTTCCTGAGGCCTAACCCTCGGATGCCTGGCCTAGCGCCGGAAGAATTTCCTGAGGCCTAACCCTCGGATGCCTGGCCTAGCGCCGGAAGAATTTCCTGAGGCCTAACCCTCGGATGCCTGGCCTAGCGCCGGAAGAACTTCAAGAGTCAGCGACGCGAGCAGCCTCAGCCTCCTCCAGGCGCGAATGAAGCTCCTGGTTGCTCGCACGAGTCCCCTCAAAGGCCGACTCCAATTCGGCCAGCTTGGCTTCAAGAGATCGGGTTCGGTTGCGGGCGTTGTCGGCCGACTGCTGGGCCTTCTCCCACCTCTCCCGGAAGTCGGCAGCCTTCCGGGACTGCTTTTCGGCCCGCTCCTCCGCCTTCCTGATCTCGCTTTCGAGACCCGAGGCAACCTTGAGTTGCTCCTGAGCCTCCAACAGTTGCCTCTCGAGGGCGGCGAAGCCGAGTGCCCGCTCTTCGGCCACCTGGAGCCTCGTCTCGAGGTCCCTGGTCGTCCTCCCCGCCGCAGCCCGGCCTCCCTCCTCTACAGCTTTCAATCGGCTCTCGGCCCTCGCCAGAAGCCTCGCCTGTTCCTCGTGGCTCTCCTCCAGGCGGATCATGTATTGGGCGAGCTAAGAGGTAGGAAAAATGAGAGCGTCAAAGGAGGAGCGAACGAACAGTCCGACGGCAACGGCAGCAGCACAAGGGAGAAACTCGAGGATGCCTGTGAAGAGAAAGGCGGACGGGGGAGGGCCCCCGGTTAAATAGGCAGAAAGGCGGGTGACGCCTCGGTGACACCAGAGGACGCCTGGCTACCGAAGGATCGTTCGCGCCCCAAAGGCGAATCGACGCCATTAAGGAAGGATGTCCGCCGAAATCCGCAGACCGCCAGATCAGCGACAACCGCCATACGCCATAAAGAAGGCGGGGAGCTCGGAGCGCGCGCGCCTTTCCGAGGGATGGCGGCAATCTCGAAGCATCACTCCCTTCACCCGTTCCCCTCCTGGTTCCAGGCTCGGAAGTGGGGGGCTACTGTTACGGGGGAACTTAGCCACCATGCCCCACGTGACCGGCACGCGCGCCCAGGAAGACTACGGCTGCCCCTTGATCCAGCAATCCGACCTCGGGTCGGATATCTTCGGCTCCGCAGCCCGACCCCGAGTCGGCTGCCCCTTGATCCAGCAATCCGACCTCGGGTCGGATATCTTCGGCTCCGCAGCCCGACCCCGAGTCGGGTGCCCCTTGATCCAGCAATTCGACCTCGGGTCGGATATCTTCGGCTCCGCAGCCCGACCCCGAGTCGACTGCCCCTTGATCCAGCAATCCGACCCCAAGTCGGCAATCTCTTGACAACAACAGACTGTTCCCCTGAGGCACGCCGCGGCCCCCTGCTCCACTACTCCCTGCAACGGCCGTATCCGGCGCTGCCCCACGATCCCCTGTAACAGCCGTACAAAGCGGAGCTCCACTACGCCCTGCCATGGCCGTACTCGGTGCTGCCCCACGACGCCCTGTAACGACCATGTCAGTGGCAACCCCATCGTGCCACACGATGACCAATCCCCAAAGAAACCCCCCAGCCTGATATATATGCGGCTGGGGGGGAAGGGGAGGGTAAGCAAGATTTTCCAGAGTATTATCTTACCTGCTACCTCTTCTTCTCCTTCGATCTCCCCTAACTTGATCGTCGGAGGGCCCCCACTACCCCGGTGGTGGTGCGAGGCTTGCTTGCAGGTCTCCCGGCGGAAGGCGGAGCGCAACCGAAGTAATTCCAAGGGAACCCCATTCACACCGCTGTGCCAATCGTTCTCGGTTTGGACTCCCAGCAACAAATACAATAATAAATGTATAAAATATTATAATTATTAGTATAAATTAATTTTTTACTCTTTTGATGACCATTTATTTCTCTAACAAATTTTCTAACTAGGTAAAAAAATTGGTTAAATAATTACTAATATTTTTTATTTATTTATTTATTTATTATTTTATTTCATTGAAATATATTTATTTATTATTTTATTTATTTATTTATTCGTTCATTTATATACATATTTATTTATTTAGTTTTTTTTTTTTTTTCGGCGGCATTGAGGAGAAGGAGATAGAGAGGGAGAGAGAGAGGGGGGGATGGTGAGAGAGAAAGAGGCGGTGCGATTGAGATTTTTGGGAGGAAAAAGAATGGGGGTATTTTGGTCAAAAATACAGCTTCCCGACAAAGCTGAAAACAGCGTTTTCGGAAAGCTCCAAAATTGAACTTCTGCCAAAAAGCTGTTTTCAGCTTCCCGCAAAAGCTGAAACAGCTTCTTGGAAATTTTACCAAACACACTTTTTTACCTAAAAGTACTTTTGGAGGGCCAGAAAGTGCTTTTTGGCCCTCCAAAAGCTCCCCCAAACAAGGCCTAAACTTTTAGGCTATTGTGTTGATGCGGACGTATCCTGAAACTATGTGCCAACCAGGAACATGGAAGCCGCGATTTAACGTCCATGAGATGGGAAATTTGTTCTTTAGAAATAGCTTGGACATGTCCTCTATTCATCAGCCACCTTTGCCCCCAAACTAAATAATTACTAGTATTTCCTCTGTTATAATGCAGATTACGAGATGTAGAACTCATGCATCTCCAACCATAACTTTTTACCGCCATCCTAAACAACCAGTTCTCTTTATTATTAAGTCTAATATATTAGCTAACTGTGGAACTTAATTTTGTATTACTTTGACCTAGCTTATTTGGTCAAATTTAATCAAAAATTAAATTATTTTTTCACACTCAGTCTATTAAATTCTAGCGAAGTTTTGGTCGAAACGTGAAGGAGGTTTTTTTTGGATAAAAATTTCAACAAGGAAATTATAGAAAAGATGGTGATGGAGGGGGGGTATTAAGTGCAATGTTAAGATCAAATGCATTGAAAGTTAGGGCATGTGTCGGTGTCATTTGTTATTTTTCGTCATTCAGAAATAAGATGATAATTTGTTGCAACAATTCTATTGAAGGAAAACCCTAAGTAGAGGTGGAATCTATCCGCTACGAGTTGGAATACCTTTTTGGAAAATAAATCAAAAAGTTTACAAAATTTCTGCTATCTTCATTGAGAATTTGAGTAAGGGTATTAAAGTTATATATTGTGGTTGGGCTTCTATTGCCACTAAAATGATTACTCATAAGTTAGTATGTCGTGTATGCCTAAATTGTCCATTTTCTTTATTGACTATAGTTCTTGGCCTCATTTTCTCAATGAAACAAGGTGGGGAACCCATTTCCTCTCTCAAAAAAATAATATCAAAGATATAGGAATTGGTGGTAGTTTAATTAATTATTGAACTCAAAGATGAATCTATTAGCTTTAAGTTATGCATGACTACTAAAGTATATTACATGGAGACCGAAAAAAAAAAGGATTGCATCTCATACTTGGGACACTGTATGTTTGCCTCAATAAAAAGTATCTCAGTATATAATCATTGCAAACAAGACAACAAACTTTATGTGCAAACTGCAACTTAGGTGACACTTAATCCAGACTTTTTATGGGCAACATTGGTGAGTGCTAAATTCAAATCAATAGGTCTTGGCAATTTGATATTAAGCGAGCTAGTTCTTCTGTTACATGGAAGAGAAATTGTCTCCATGCATCTAAAATTCAAAATAACTAAGAAAAACTTGGTTAGTTTTCTTATAAATTGAAAGAGAATTTTGCAGTGCCAATGCATTAAAAAGATTGTTGTTCATATAGTCATAAAGATACAATAATTTTAAAAAATTACATTTGTTAAGTACTCGTCTTCAAGTAAGTTCCATGATGAATGGTATCTTTTTAATCTTCAACCAGTCAGAATGTAGCACTAATTAAAAAAAACAAAGAAAAAGATAAATAAAGATCACAAGCATAAAGCAAAGGCATGAGGTCATTATATACACATACATAAGTATATCTACATATATACTTAAATATATACTTAGATACATACATACACATCTTCTATATGTATATAGATAAGTAGATAGATAGATAGATATAGATAACTAGACTTTGCTACCTTTTGAGCGCTTTTGAGAGCATTCGGCTCAAAATATTTCTAGTTGAAATCAATATAAGTTCTCCAAAAATAAAAAATGACACAGTTGGTCATGATTTATAATATATAAAAAGGCTAAGCCAGGTGTCTTTAAGAGATCCTTGGTTGATTTCTACTAAACAGGCTTTGGAGCTAAATGTCGAATTTTTTGACTAGACTACCATTGACCCTCCCTTCAAGATTATCAACAAAAGAACATGATTAAAAAGTTAGACATAATCTATTTGCCGCTCTATTTGATCCTTATCATCTATTTCTCATCCACACAATTTCTTCTAAACATCTCAAACTAATTGGACTGTATTTTTTTTAAAAAATTATTCTATCAATTCACCTTATCTAAATCGTAAACCAATGAACTCTTTTTTAAAATTTAAAAATAAACAAAGAATTGAAACTCTTTAACTAATCCATGCATTTTATATTTCTTATCCTAAAAGTTTGAACTCTTTTCTGTTACTTTAAGTTTTAACTTGCATTCCACATATCCAATGCTAGAATACATGCATACTTATATATACATACATACATACATACATAAGTATTGATTGTTGTAATTATTTCCGGCTAGTAAAAATAATAAAATTGTGAAGCACCAATTTTTAGAAAATCCGACAAAGAGAGAGGATGTATATTTTGTTAATAATTTATAAAAATAAAAAAATTTAATGGGTAAGTTATAAATGTCCGGCAATAAATGAATTACTTCAATCAATTTTTATTACAATCTTGCATGAGAATTGTTAGTTCAATAAAATTAATATTTATATTTTGTCATTATTATATCTTCTTCCTCTTCTCTAAAATTTTTGGACTAGAGAGAGCTATTTTTGTTTCATGGTTCTTCTTCTAGTCAAAAAAGGCAAGGATCAAAATTTTTTGATGAACTAACGTTGTTTGACATGAGGTATTGATTTCCTCCAATATCTTACAAAGCAGGCTGTTGAATTAAACAATAAAAAATATTGAACTAAGTTGATGTGATGATAATTTTGTGATAGTACTGGAATAAGTAAAATAGGTTAAAGATTAAGTAAATATGGAAACATGGATAAATAAATATTATGAATGGAGTAAGTTCTTCAACATTAATATGGAGTCATTCTTTTCCCATTAGTGTACAAATCTTACTCATTAAAGTGGTGTTTCCTAATCATCTAAGTGGTGTGAATATGCATTTAGACAAAAAATGATAAGAAAATATGTCCAACTATTATAAAAATAAGTTTATTTATAAAATATGATATAGTAAAAAGTTATAATTAGTGTATTCTCAAAAACAAAAATCAAAAAGTATAAATAACAAGGATTTTTTTTCAAAAAATAAATAAGAAGCTTAATTTTTAGAAACCAAAAGATTTGTCATTTAGAAGGACAACTGAGGCAATATATTAAATGCAAGATGAAAAACATTGGTTAGTCTATGTATCGTATTGGATGATATCTTGGGATTTATTGGTCTATATTGGTTGAGATAACAAAAATCGAGATATCTTATGCTATATGAGAGGGTGGTAATAAAAATTGAGATCATAACTGTGATCTAAACCTTCAAAAGAATAGCCATCGATATGATTATTTCGAAACACATCTTTCCATAAACTTTAGTTCATCATCCATCACGACTAAACTTTATTTTATCTAATACCAAGACAATGACAAACTTTTGACTATCTCTTGAATATTGCTACAAAATTCTAGAAAGAAAACTTCTACATGATTACCAAAGTTAGGCTATATTCCAACAATAATTGAGTTTTATTTTAATGACTCATGATCAATAATAAAGGTTTTTCATACAAAAAATAAAATTAATATATAGTACATATAAGAAAACACGAAATGTTGTGAGAAGAGGTATAATGTATAACAATGATGCAACTTTTTTAATTGAATTTTGACATACAAATATGAAGATATTTGATATCAGACTAGAAGAAATACTTTCACCAGTATAGTAGTAGTGGACCATATATGTAGTTCGTGCATGAGAAATTTGGTATTAAGATGCGTGGTACGGATTATATGAATGGTTTTGTTAGCTTAGTGGAATTTTCTATAATCTGTCTTATATTTGTCACTATTCCATTCATATCATATTTAGTCATTTTCTACTACAAATGATAAAAAATATTTTAATTTTTAATAATAAATTTAAAGAATTAATATTAGGAACATTAGCACAAATATTTATACGTAAAAAATATAAAGCACCCCACGTCCCGCACCGCCGACAAGAAAACCTCCGAGATGAAGAAAAGAAGAACCCCTCGCACTTCTCGCTTTTGCTTTCTTTTCTGGTTCCCGGAAGTCGAAATCCGTCGAAAAAGGGGAGATTGGTTCTTGGGCGGATATTTGTATGCCAGAGCGGGAAGAGGGGGGAGGATTTCCGGAGAAACGGCGACATTTCTCCATAGGAATCGGAGTTCCGGAGGGAGGAGGAGATGGAGCAGAAGCATATACTCATGTCGGTCCTGGGGCTGGGGCTCGGCGTCGGGGTGGGGCTTGGGCTGGCCTCCGGCCAAACCGTCGGCAAATGGGCTGCGCCGGCGAGCTCCTCCGCCGGCGAGACGGCGGAGAACGTCGAGAAGGAGCTCATGAGGATGGTCGTGGATGGGAGGGAGAGCAAGGTTACCTTCGATGAGTTCCCTTATTACCTCAGGTAAAGTCTTTTCTTTTCTTTTTAATTTCTTTAACCGTTCTTGATTTTTTTTTCGCCCGAGAAAAACCCGTTCTTGATTCTTTTCCGCCTCAAGATTCCGTCAATCTAATGGTACGTTTATTGGTGTTAAAATAGTAATTGCGTCACGAGGGCCTCGGGAAAGGAAACATTCTTGATTCCCTGATGCCTTTAATGACTTCTGTTCTTGAACTCTGATCATGTTCAGAATATTTTGTTTTGAAATGCTATCTTTTTGAAATATTCTGCTAATCATCCGTGATTTTTTTCATTTTTCTAATCTATCTTGAACCGGAAGCTCTGTCCTGCGTCTGAAACTTGTCTCCGGTGTTGGAAATTAATATATTTCCTGATTTAGGGAGTACAGTTCATACCCCATGTCTTATTCAGAAGAGCAACAGCAATTGGAATATTAAATTCTACTCATGCGCTCTCGATCCATTTCTGCCTTTTTTTTCTTTTTCTTTTTTGCATTTGTTCGTTTGTTTGTTTTGTCAGAATGAGGCTGGAATTATGTACATATCTATGCTCTTCATAACCCCATTACTGTAAGGCAGATCAAGGAATATGTTATGCTGGAGGTCTGATGGAAGTAGTATGGTTGTGGATATTAAATTTAGTAATACATAACATGTAATGTCCGGGCCCAATACTAACTGGGCCCAATACTTTGAGGCCCAGTTTAAGAATATTTGGGCCAGATTGTTAGTGGGTCGTATTGGGGCCACGACCGATCCATAAATAGTTAAAGCTTCCATAAAAGCTAGACTAAGTACCATGGATGGCAGCCTATGGAGGGCTCCATAGGCTGCCACCTCATGCCTGAGGGCTGAATTGACGGGGCCTTTGCTGGCCAGTAGAGAGAATACCAGCTGTTGGGCCCTTAACCATGCAAAATGGGAGCCCGCCACCTCTCATCCTCGTTTAAAGGATAAACCCAGCTGGCCTGAGTAAAGGGGGCAGCTGGAGGCTTCTGGAGCAAGGGGGAAGGAGAGGGTGCCACCTCTCCAAGGGGTCACTTTCTAAGCAGTGTTATTTAAACCCTCAAGCTTCTTAACTTAGGATTACTATACCCTCTTATTTCTTAAGTCCTCTGGAGTACTGTACCAGAGAAGCTGACCCCTCGAGCTGGAGGTTGAAGGAGCTCTAAAGCCCTAGGAGAGGATGGAGGGATTTTTGTAAAGGGTGTACTGCTCGACTGCAGCTAACCTAGAGCAAGGTAAGACCTAATTTACTTAAGTAAATAGGTTTAAATTTTTAAATTTATAAAAGGGGAGGAGACGGAGGGCTGCAGGGGAAGAGGAAGAGAACAAGGCTGCAGGAGCAGAAGGCCGAAAGTTCGGCCGGAGCGGCTAGGGTTCCGGTGGAAACGGAAAAGAAAGAGAGAGAGAGACCGGAAGAGAGAGAGAGACCGGAAGAGAGAGGGGAGCGGGAGACGAAGAGGCGGAAGCCTTTGGAAGGTCGGAGAAAATCCTCTAAGCGGGTCCGGCCTAACGGGTAGGATTCGGGTTCGGGTTCCGAACCCATTAGGCTTAATAAATGGTAATTTGGGTTTAGCCAATTTGACTAAACCCGAGCCCAATTAGTTTGGGCTGAATCCAACTGAACCCAAATTCCCAAACTGTGCTAGCTCTAATTTGGGCCAAGCACTTACTCAATTAGGTCCGAACCCAATTTAAGTTAAATCAATTTATTGGGCTCATTAAACTTGAACCCAAGCCCTATCCGATTGGGCTGTTTGGGTGAACCCAAACTGTGAATTAAGTTGAATTTAAACCCAACTGAACGCAATTGAGTTGGGTCCGAGCCCAATTAAGTTATGTTGGTCTCAGCAGACCCAATTAATTATAAATAAGGCCCAGTTCAAGCCTAATTCAACTGATAGAAGGCCAAACTGACCTCGGGCTGACCCTGACTCAGGCCCAAATGAGCCACATTGATCGTAAACCAAATTAAACCCAATTAAACTTGGGATTAAGCCTATTGACCAAGTCAGAAGACCAAATTGGCTAGAAAAGGCTGGACTCAATCATGAACCAGACCCAATCCTTTAATTAAAAATCCAATTTACCCAATTTGAAGCCTTTGGGGCACGGTTTAAAACCAGATTGAGTCCACATGGGTTAATTGGGTTTTTAATTAAAGGATTGGGCCTGGTTCATGATTAAGTTCAGCCTTTTCTAGCCAATTTGGTCTTCTGATTTGGTCAATAGGCTTAATCCCAAGTTTAATTGGGTTTAATTTGGTTTAGGATCAATGTGGCTCATTTGGGCCTGAGTCAGGGTTAGCCCAAGGTCAATTTGGCCTTCTGTCAGTTGAATTGGGCTTGAACCGGGCCTTATTTATAATTAATTGGGTCTGCTGAGACCAACATAACTTAATTGGGTTTGGACCCAGCTCAATTGGATTTAAATTCAACTCAATTCACAATTTGGGTTCGCCCAAACAGGCCAATCGAATAGGGCTTGGGTTTAGGTTTAATGAGCCCAATAAATTGACTTAACTTAAATTGGGTTCGGACCCAATTGAGTTTGTGCTTGGCCTAAATTAGAGCTAGCTCAGTTTGGGAATTTGGGTTCACTTGAATTCAACCCAAATTGATTGGGCTCGGGTTTAGTCAAATTGGCTAAACCCAAATTACTATTTATTAGGCTTAATGGGTTTCGACCCCAAATCCGAATCCGACCCGTTAGGCCGGACCCGCTTAGAGGATTTTCTCCGGTGTTCCAGAGGCTTCCGCCTCTTTGTCTCCCACTCCCCTTTCTCTTCCGGTCTCTCTCTCTCTTTCTTCTCCGTTTCCACCGGAACCCTAGCCGCTCCGGCTGAACTTTCGGCCTTCTCCTTCTCCAGCTTCGTTCTCTTCCTCTTCCCTTGCAGCCCTCCGTCTCCACCTTTTATAAATTTAAAAATTTAAACCTATTTACCTAAGTAAATTAGGTCTTACCTTGCTCTGGGTTAGCTGCAGCCGAGCAGTACACCCTTCACAAAAATCCCTCCTTCCTCTTCTAGGGCTTCAGAACTCCTTCAACCTCCAGCTCGAGGGGTCAGCTTCTCTTATACAGTACTCTAGAAGGCTTAAGAAATAAGAGGGTATAGTAATCCTAAGTTAAGAAGCTTGAGGGTTTAAATAACACTGCTTAGGAAGTGACCCCTTGGAGAGGTGGCACCCTCTCCTTCCCCCTTGCTCCGGGAGCCTCCAGCTGCCCCCTTTCTTCAAGCTAGCTGGGTTTATCCTTTAAATGAGGATGAGAGGTGGCAGGCTCCCATTTTGCATGGTTAAGGGCCCAACAGCTGGCCTTCTCTCTATTGGCCAGGTGGGGCCCCGTCAATTCAACCCTCATGCATGAGGCGGCAGCCCTCCATGGGCTGCCATCCATGGGCTACCATCTATGGGCCCAATACTGCCCACTAACAACCTGGCCCAAATACCCTTAATTTGGGCCTCAAAGTATTAGGCCCGGACATTACATTCTCTCCCCCTTAAATAAATTTCGTCTCCAAAATTAAACATACCTCAAATGGACCGATGTAGCGAGGACTCAACTTGCCATGTCGTCCGAATCGGGTAACACCCTTCGAAGGAAAAATTTTTTAGGAAGACAAAGTTTTCCTCCAAAAATTTCAGTTTCCATAGCTCAGCAGGAGCCATCTGATAAGGAGCCTTAGAAATAGGTCCCACTCCTGGTGCAAGATCGATGGCGAATTCGATCTCTCAATCAGGAGGTAATCCCAGTAATTCATTAGGAAAAACATCCGAGTATTCCCTTGACTACTAAAATATCTTCTAGTTTGATCTCTTCTCAGGTACCCGTTACACAGGCCAGATAAACCGTACACCCCTTTCTTAGTGCCTTTCCGGCTTTCAAAGCGGAAATAAAATGTTGTGTTATATTGAAGGGGTGTGTCGCCCTAAAAGAAGAACTTTTGTTCTCCGGGCATCCGGAATACCACTCTTCTATTGTAACAGTCAATATGGGCGTGGTACTGAGACATCCAGTCCATGCCCAGAATGATGTCAAAGTCTTGCATGTCAAGCTATATAAGATTTGTCTTTAATTCTCTTTTCCCTAACCGAATTATGCAGTTCTTGTATTCAATGTCAACGATTACCGTTTTCTGAAGGGGTGTAGCAGCATGCGGTGGTTCTTCTAATTTCTCAGGTGCGCAGTGTAATTATCTAGAAAAACTAACTGACATAAAGAAATGCGTAGAACCAGAATCAAACAGAATAGAGGCATCAACCGAGTTGACTAGTAATGTACCTGTCACCCCCTGATCGCTGGCACTGGCGTCCTGGTGGGTCAGTGCGAAGACTTGGGGGTTGTTCCTCGGCCTCTGGTCCTCAGGTACAGAAGGTCTGGGCTCATTCCTTCTCTAACTCGGACAGTTACGTGCCATATGTCCTACCTGCCCACAATTAAAATATGTCCCAACTTTGTTCAAACAGGGCCCACTGTGGAATTTGCGACAGTTAGGACACAACCCGTTTTGCCTCTTCTGAACTTAGGCTCTTTAAAGCTTCTCGGCCTGCTACTCTGGCCTTGATCTGACCTGGATTTGTTTAGGTCAGTCCTTTCTCTGTCAGACCCTCTTAAGTCAGCCTCAACCTTCAAGACTCGATCCAACACATCTCTATAACTGGTGAACATGTGGGAGGATGTCCGAGACCTAATCCTGTACCTTAGGCCTTGCTCAAATCGATTGGCCTTACTTCTTTCATTATCCATGAATTGGGGACAGAATCGGCCCAGCTCGTTGAATTTGTCAGTATACTCCAAAACAATCATATTTTCAGACTGGGTCAGTGCTAGAAACTTATTTTGCTTCGTCTGCCTGATGGAGTCCGGAAAGTACCGAGTATAGAATAACCTTTTGAAGTCCCTGTAGGTCATTCCATTGACGGCATATGCCGTCTCCATAGCTGATCACCAAAATTCGGCATTTCCCTTTAGCATAGGGATAGCCAATCTAACCTTCACTTTTTCGGAAAGCTGGAGTGCTTGAAACATCTTTTCCATTTTCCTAATCCAAAATCCAGCTGCCATGGGGTCTGGTCCACCATCAAACATCGGTGGGTTCAGCCTGTGGAATCTTTCATAGTAAGCATCCGCCGGTTGTATAGCAGCCATCTGTATCTGCTGCTGTTGTTGGAGCAGCTGTGCCATCAATTGATATACTCCAGCCAGGTCTGCGTGGCCTGCTACAGAGCACGGAGTATCTTGAGAAACCGACTGGTAGCTAGGATCTAGGAAGGGTGCTCTCAATTCTCTTTCATCTTCCATGTTCCTTATAGCTACCTAGCAATCAAAAGTTTAGGATGAGACTAAAATAAATTGCTTTCTTCGACTAATGTATTATGACAATCTTAATATATTATGATAAGCCGGCGTGAGAACTGACCTTTCCGGCGATCGTATGAACAATGTCGTTCGCTTTTATGAGTTTCCATTGATCTCTCCGAAGAAGTTGCGGAAGCTATTTATGAATGAGCATTGCTATCTGATTCCTACAAAAGAGATAAGGGAAGCTCACTTTTGTCAAATGGGGCTCTTAACTACCCATTACCCCAGATTTTTACGGTTATATTCTTGTTAAACCTAGAGCTCTGATACCACAATTACCATATCAACTTGCATGCATAATACTTTAAACTCTGCAAGCAAGTTCATAGAATGTTGAACTGAGGAATTATATAATAAATAAATAGGGAATAATGTGATCTCTATGATATTGTTTTAGGTGATTGAGGATTTGTCACTTGAACTTGAGAAATTTGGAAAGCGAATTTCAGCAAGTAACCTGTTCTAATCTTATTACATTTAAGGATATGTATGTAAATAACTTGCTCTAATCTTATTATGGTTCATGTGAGTATCATGTTTATGAAGATTTTAAAGTGTTATTCATGTATATACTTCATGTATGGGTATATTATGAAAAGTAAGTAATCTGTCTTAATCTTATAGTTTATGAATTATGTACGTGAGTAGCCTGCTTTAGTCTTATAGTTTATGGGCATGCATACATCATGTTTATGCAGATTTTAAAGTATTATTCATGTAATTTGGATTGTGTATGAGATGGATTATGATACTATAATTGCACTTAATATAGTAATTATGGTATAAGCATAAGATGTGATGATGAATGGCATCTAGTTATGTGTACTACTTGCAAGAGGTACTACTTATAGACTCTTGATGCTACGGGCCGAATGTAACTGAGCTCGCCCCGCCAGTGGCCGATTATGATTTCGCCGTAGCATCAGAGAGTGTACTGTTTGCAAGAAGTACTATGTATGGACTCTTAGATGCTACAGGCTGAATGCAACTGAGCTCGCCCCGTGATGGCGGACAACTGTAGGAGAAGAGGAGGAGGAAGAAGAAGGGAGGGAGAAGGAAGAAGAGGTTATAGAGACACAGGAAGAAAAGAAGAGGAGGAGGAAGAAGAACAAGAAGGAGACTAAGATTTTTTCATTCAATCATCCATTGCCTCATACATGAGAGGGGTGGTCTTTATATAGAACTTACATCTTGACCAAATCAATCAATTGACACTGACTAAATTTGGACCCTTACATCAATTAATCCCTTACCAACATTGGTCCACTAAATTGACCCAATTACATAAACCCAATTGACTAGTCTAATAACAAAACAACTGACCAAATTGATTTGACTAAGACAAAAGCAAATAATGCAATAAAAAAAAATGACTCGGATTTAAATGGACCCAATCCGGGTCTGATTCAATCCGGGGGCTCAGGATCATCTGAATGAAGGGCTCTGACGTCCCTATCAACTCTTTTCGGATGGAAAAAGAGTACAGGTCTGGCTAGCTGTTATTCTGCTCTAGGAGATCGAGGTCAAAGCGCTGCAACTGGGCTTTGAAAATCCACGTTACATCAGACATTGGTCTACCTTTCCACCGAACAAGGGAACATTGATAACCACCATTCCTGGTTGACATAACCTGCTTATCCAATATATATTCTATTTGTTCTCTGCGTGCATGAAATTTGGAAGGTGGTGGCTCAACAGCAGGTAATAGGCCAGGGTGATCAACATGGGCAGGTATATCAACAAAGGGGTCAGAAAGCATGAATGTTGTCTTTTTGTATGGGACTAAATCTTTAATATTAAATGCCGCACTAATCCCATAGTCATCAGGAAGTTCCATAACATATGCATTCGAACTGATTTTCTTTAAGACTTTGAACGGTTCCGCACTACAAGCTTGCAATTTCTTGAACGTTCCCGAAGAAAGTCGTTCAAGCCTAATTCTTATCACGACGTAACCTCTTTCACTTAACTTTTTATAACATCTGTGTAAATTAGCAAAGAATTTATATTTTAAGTTATTAAAGTGAATGTAATTGTTGATTTCTTGATGCAATGAATATGGATGTGATGCAAATGATTGTGCAAACTCAAAGATTCTATATTGATGAGACATGGAAAATAGGTCTATGGGTTGTCTATGTTTGTAATCATGCACCACTTCGAATGGACTCACGCCTATGGACTTGTTAACCGAACTATTATATGCAAACTCAACTGTCGGTAACATTAAATTTCAGATCCTAGCATATGCATTCGGGTTGAGCCTATGATGTGGAAGGTTGGGCAGAGATGCTCCAGAAACTAGATCAATTGCGTGTTGGATATCACGCATCGGAGAAAGCGCATCCGGAAGATCATTAGGGACTACAGAATAAAACTCCTCTAGAAGGAAACTACTACAGGAGAATGTTCAAGGTTGGACTCCGCATTGGTATCTCTAGCCACAAGTGCCAACTCAGTGACTGGCTTTCAATATCTTTCACTACCTCTTCCACAGTAGTGATGTGAAGTGGCTTGATTGTACTTAGATCAATAGTCTCCCTTTGGGAATCATTTTGGACAAAGTCTAATCCTGTGGGTTCGTCTTCAAAGTCTTCTACACAGTCTTCTATATTTGATTCATAGACTTCTTCGACATATTCGGTCTCTTGGGTCCTAGCTTCTGGTTCAGTAATCAGGTAAGTCTTGGCAGGGCATTGGGACGCAATGTGGCCGGACTTTTGGCATCAGAAGCATTGGGTTTGGCTTTGAGAAGGAGGGTTGAAACCTAATATTCTTTTTTTCTTACCAGTTGAAGGATTCGAGACAGGCATCGGGAAGGTCGTAGTCGGTGCTTAGGTTGGGCCGGGCTGATTAGGAGGATTGAAAAGCGGTCTAGGTTATGGAAGATAATTTTGGTTAGGTCGGGCTCCTTGGGTTAGTGGTCGAGAGTCGATGGGCCTCACCACAGGTAGTCTTAAGAAACTATCTACATCTTGAGCCAATTGGTATGCTTGGTTAAGAGTGTTAATATCTCGGAGGAGTAGTTCTTTCTGGATCTCCTCGCGGAGTCCTACCCGAAACCTAGAGAGGGTAAGAGTCTTCTCTTCTATTACACCGCACCTCATATAAAACTTCTCAAATCGTGCGATGAATCAGCAACCGTCGATGTCCCTTGAGTTAACTTCTGCCACCTATCCATAAGGTGTTGTCGGTACGAAAATGACAGATACTTCTCATTTAGTTTTTCTTTCATATCCTTTCATGTAGTTATTGTTAGAAGTATGCCCTAGAAGCCAACGTGGCTGACGCATATTTGTAATCCGGGGCATAAATTTGTAATTTGACACTTATTAATAAATAAGATTGGGCAATTTATTTTTCATTCATGTATGTGTCCATGAATCGTCCAAAAAATTAATAGATGATAACACATATTCTCAAGGAGTTGAGAATTTGAGGCATGTGTCATTAAGGATTAATTTCTAAATGATCTTGATCGATGGATCCATCACGAGGGACGGTGATTGATTCGCTGAGATTAGTGCACAAATCACTTAGTCAGATTGAAGAGTCTCGAGTCTACGATGTAGAGACACTGGAGTGATTATGCAAGTACTTGTTAGAGAACAAGGTACTGAGCGTGCCCAAAGATAGTAGTCACATGGATGTTTATCCACTCGTCAGTGACTACTTATGCTGCAGTTGTATGACTGATCCTTTGACCTGCGATGCCTCAGCTATTTACTGTGAGGTTGCTGTAGTTTGACGAGCATGTGAACTTGGGCCCTAACCATTCGGGTTCTTGTAGTGCGGATTGGCTACAGTAGGTTCATTTTTGGAATAGGGTTGCATCTAGATGAGATCTATCGACCTTGATAGATTAGGAGTGATCCTATGTGATTTATGAGACTGAGTTCGATAAATTTCTGGCCAGGTATTTTTGGAAAAAGAGTTTTCCATATCTCGAACTGGAAGTCGTATAAATTTGACATATGACGGACGGTGGGGTTTGACGAGATATCCAGAATCTCCATCACATCGGGATCCATGATAGAGGGACTGTATCATACGCTAACGCACCTAAAAGTTTAGACATTTCATTCTGCTGGGTTGCCACCACATACTGCTAGGTGTCATTAGTGGATTGTGAGACTCGAAGGCATTCACTTGGTGATTAGTGAATTCTGAGAGTAGAAGTGAAATCGTTTTAGTTCACTGAAAAGAGTTTCAGTGATATTGAGATGGAGATCTCAATATGTCTCACTACCAGTCAGAATAGAACCTACGGGATCACACACATATAGGATTTAATTAGTCAGACTACCATAATTGTGATCTGGAATCACAATAGAAATCAATCATCAATATGATTGGTGATTGAATTAACTCACTAAGTGTTAGTGAGTTAATGGAAGAAGAATTAAGTGGAATTGATTGCAATTGGATTGCAATTGGGCTGATTTAATGAGCCAAATCAAATTGGGTTCGACCCAAATTGATTTGGGTTCATGATTGGGTCAATTTGATTAAACCAGGGTTTGTGCGGCTTTTAAAGACCACATGTCGTCGTAGGATGAATATGACTTAAGTCGTGTTCACACTATGCGGACTTTAAGGTCCACATGGCGTCGTAGGATGCATGCTCCCAAATCAATTAATTCTCCTAATGAGATTAGGAATCCTAATGTGATTAGAAAATTAATCAATTGATTAAGTGGACACATGTCATGCATCTATGAGCACAAGGATTGAACACTTGGCATTAATCTAAGGGTGGGTTATAGTCCCATACTCCTAATAAGATTAGGAGAAGCCCTAAACCTAATCTATAAAAAGGTAGCAAGGGAGACATTATGAAAAAATTCTCTTCTCTTCCTCTCCACACCTTCCTTTCTCTTTTCTTCTTCCTTCCCACGGCAGCAAGAGGCTTCCCCTCTTCTTCCCACAGCAGCAAGGGAGATCAAGTTCATCTTCTTCCAAGTGTTGGAAAGAAAGAAAGAAGAAGAACCTACTAAAAGATCAATTTGCCCAAGGAAAGAAGGAGTTCTTTCCTTCATGCCCAAGCCCCTTCTTCCTCCTCCACGGCAGCAAAGGGGTCCTCTGCATCCTCTTCTTCCACGACATCAAGGCAAGGAAGATCCACGCGCAAAGGTTCCTCCTTCCTCTTCCTCCGTTGCGAGTAAGGTTGAAGAAGAAAGGATTCTTCAAGGAGGTCAGTTGCAGATTTTTCTTCCAATATTATGATAGTCATGAGAGGTTTTTGCAAAGACCTAGCACTCTGGTAAGACCTTATCTCAGATGATTAGATCCTCGTGTGGATACCTGTAGGGGCCGGACACGTGTACGGCTTAACCAGGAACCTAGAAAGATCATGAGGCTACGGTGTTCTACACCTGCAGAATTTTTGAAGATAAGATCTTCAAATCTACAACTTCTGATTTTTATTTCAGTTTTATAAATCTTAATCAACCATCCTCATATCCTAATCTTCCCTCCCTAATGAGTTCAAAGATCTTCTGGATTTGGATCTAGAAATTTTTTTGAATTATACGATTCGAGGCGCGTTCATATGATGAACGACGTCCCGTTCGAATTCCGCTGCGAACATCGCATCGAACGGGGCGTATGTCAAAGGTGGTTACTTAATTAGGACCTTACGCTCTGAGTAAGGGGAGCCTCCCACCTGCTTACCTGGCCAATTGATCGATTACCTCCTATGGAAAGCTCAAAGTTGAAATCACTAAGATTTGATTACCCAATATTAAGTCGATTGGTTTTCCACTGTAATAGAGTTGCTAAGATCTTTCCGGCGTTGATTAGTCTCGGCTGGATACAATAGGCTAGTTGCATCGGGGGATTGGACCTCTCTATTAACATGAGATGTTGTGGGGTAAGGATGGGGTTGGGCTCCAATAACTGTTAGGTGAGGACCCAATCATAGCTTTATTTTCGCAGGATATACGGTGGGTCTAACTTAACCAAGGAACGGGTCCAATAACTGCTAGGTGAGGTCCTTATGACTTGAAGATCATGTTAGCTCAATATGCTTACGAAGCCTTGTACAAGAGTTGTACACTCATCGTCTATGTGTCTCCAATAACTATTAGGAGAGGTGACATGTAGATTGGTGGGACCGCAACACCCCACTCGAAATCCTAAGTCGCAGGTTTCCGTATCTTTACCAGGGGAGTGTGAGAGATCCGAGAAATAGTTGGAGGATTTGATCTAATTTTGTTTTAAAAGTCCCTAAAATAAATTAATGTCAAATACAAATTTCTAATTAGAATTTTTACTCTCTGCAGATGTCAATGGCTTCCAATCCGATAGTTCAAATTCTAGATAACAATGGGTTTACCGGATTAAACTATAAAGATTGGCTCCGCAACTTGAAGATTGTCTTGAGTTGCGAAAAGATAGCTTATGTCCTTGACCATGAACTCCCGGTGTTACCAGCCCGTGCAACTAATGAGCAGCGTGAGATGCATGCAAAATGGTTGGATGACGACAATAAGGTTAGGTGCTACATTTTGGCATCCATGTCCAACGAATTGCAATGCCAGCATGAGAGCTTGAAGACTGCTAAGGACATACTTGATCACCTACAAAAGTTGTATGGTGAACAGAGTTGCGCAGCGAGGTTTGAAGTGTCCAAGCGACTCTTCAAAACCAAGATGCGCGATGGGCAGTCCGTCCATGAACATGTTTTGACTACGATCAAGAATCTTGAGGAGCTTGAGAAACTTGGCATGACCATGCACAAGGATTTGCAAACGAATTTGATCCTACAATCGTTGCTATCTTCATATGGGCAGTTTATTGTAAACTACCATATGAATAAAATTGAATGCACCAAGCTTGAATTGTTGAATATATTTGTAACAACGGAAGGAGCCTTGAAAGGTTCAAGGGGCACAGTTCTCGCTGCTGAGCTAGCTTCTACTTCCAAGAGAAAGTCTACTGGAAAGAAAAAGAAGCCTGCGAAGAAGCAGAAGACCGAAAAAAAGCCGAAGAAGGAAGTTCCTAAGAAGAAGGCCGAACCCAAAGAAAAATGTTTCCATTGCAATGAAGACGGCCATTGGAAGAGGAACTGTCCTATCTACATGGGAAACATAAAGAGCAAGAAGGGTGACACGCCTTCTGAAGGTATGTCTAATATGCTCATTATTGAAACTAATCTAACGGTTTCTTCTATTTCTAGTTGGGTTATAGACTCTGGTTCTAGTGTTCACTTGTGCACTATCATGCAGGGTCTAAAGAAAAGTAGAAGGCTTACGGAAGGTGCGGTAACCCTACGGGTTGGCAATGGAGTGAGAGTTGCTGCTGTTGCTGTGGGCACATTCCCTTTGCATTTACCGTCAGAATTTAGTTTGATACTTAGAGGTTGTTATTTTGTACCAGTGCTAGCAGAAATCTGATTTCTTTATCTTGTCTAGCATAGGAACATTATGAATTCAATTTCAATAAAGAATATGTTTCCATTTATTTGCGAAATAAACTGTTTGGACGTGGTTTTATGATTGACGGTCTCTATCATTTACATATGGATGTATTTGTGAACGTGTCTGAGCATACGGTGAGTACCATAGGATCTAAAAGATTTAGAGATGAGATAAATCAAAAGTATTTGTGGCACCTCATACTTGGTCATATAGGAGAAGACAGAATTATCAAATTGGAGAAACATGGCCTTTTGAGTTCATTGACTTCTGAGTCATATCCGATTTGTGAATCCTGCCGTCAAGAAAAAATGACCAAATTACCTTTTGTAGGATACGGAGAGAGGTTCACTGAAATACTTGCCCTAGTACACACTGATGTGTGTGGCCCATTCGATGTGTAGGCTAGGGGTCAATTTTTCTACTTTATTACTTTTACCGATGATTTCTCACGGTATGGTTATGTCTATCTTATGAGACATAAATCTGAAGCATTTGAAAGGTTCAAAAAATTCAGATTTGAAGTAGAAAAACAGACAGAAAAATTCATTAAGGTTCTTCGATCAGATCGAGGAGGAGAATACCTTAGTGGAGAGTTTCGCGATTATCTCAAACAAAATAGTGTAGTTTCACAATGGACACCTCCTGGAACACCTCAACTCAACGGAGTGTCAGAAAGGAGGAATCGGACCCTATTGGATATGGTCAGGTCCATGATGAGCTTCACTGACTTACCCTTATTCTTGTGGGGAGATGCCCTACTTACAACTATCTACATATTGAATAGAGTTCCTTCAAGTCCGTTTCTACCACACCGTATAAGATATGGCATAGTAAGAAACCAAGTCTTGGTTATCTCAAGATTTGGGGATGTCCGGCCCAAGTCAAACGACAACAGGTGGACAAGTTAGAGTCTAGGACAATTGGTGCTCGTTTCATTAGATATCCTAAAGAGTCGTTAGGATACAATTTTTACATTCCAGAAGATCACAAAGTGTTTGTGAGCTGACATGCCATCTTCTTGGAAAAACAGTTTATCCTTGATAAAGGCAGTGGAAAAAAAATTGAGCTCGAAGAGAAAGTCTCTGAAGAGCAACGAGCAATTGAGCGTAGTGAACCTATTCACATTGAGCCATTACATGAACAACCTCGTTCACTTCGTAGATCCAGTAGGATCTCCCATCCTCCTGAAAGATACTTAGGTATGCTTACAGAGGAAATAGAGGAAGAGTTCCTAATGGGAGAAAGAGATCATAGTGATAATCCCAAGACCTACAACGAAGTGATGTTAGACATCGACTCCGAAAAATGGATGGATGCGATGAAGTCAGAAATAGACTTCATGCATTCCAACCAGTATGGACCTTAGTAGATCCGCCTGAAGGTATAGTACCTGTTGGGTGTAAATGGATCTATAAAAGAAAAATAGGTTCGGATGGAAAGGTAGAGATCTATAAGGCAAGGTTGGTGGCAAAATATTATAGTCAGCGTGAAGGCATTAACTATCAGGATACCTTTTCATCGGTAGCAATGCTGAAGTCCATTCGAACGTTGCTTGCTGTTGCCCAAGGTGACAACCCAAGAGGGGGGGTGAATTGGGTTTTCTAAAAATTATGTTCCCTAATTTTTACTTTGAATAGAATGCAGCGGAATAATAGGATGTTATTTACTTAAGCTCTAGGCAATTACAAGTAAAGCAGTGGAAGATTAAGCTAGAGCAATTATACTATGGCTTTAGGGTGCAATTGATCTAAAATTAACTTATAGTTGTATGATCAATCTTAATCTATGTGTATGGTAAGAATGGAGTGGAAGCTAAGCAAATCACTTATAACTCTATAGAAAACAAAGCTAGAGATATTACACAATCAAGCATGAATGGAAGGCATGAAATACAAGAGATAAGGCATCACAAACACAAAGATGTATAGTGGTTCGGTGCACCCCAGCACCTACATCCACTCCCCAAGACCTCTTGGGAATTTCACTATAATCCTTTAGATTACAGTCGGTTGTTTTACAAGCTCACAACCCAACTTGTTGTTTTGCGAGATCACAACGAACTCGGTCGGTTTTCACAGGCTCACCGACTAGAACCAACCGATTGTTTTCACGGGCTCACAATCCAACCCAGTTGGTTTTTCCAAAGGCTCACCAACCACAACCTTACAATGATTGTTTTCCGGGTTCACAATCAACCCAGTTGGTTTTCCCCAAAGGCTCACCAACCACAACCTTACAACGTTGGTTTTTCCCTTTGGCTCACCAACAAACCTTAACCCCTTGATTCAATCCCTTGATTGAATCAAGTTACAAGATATTAGAACAAGAGTTTAAATCAAATACAAGCTTCTCAAATAAGCAAATATAGCAAATGAAAATAAGTAAAGAAAAGAGAAGAAGCCCTCAAACTAATTTGTAGATGGAGGAACTCGGCTTCTTCTTCACTTGCCCCTCTTCTGATTTTGCACGAAGTAGAGGATCTCCGAGGCAGCACACGGATGGAGAGGAAGCTTTGGGATTCACTTGGATGCTCTTCTTCTCTCTATTTTACTTTGAATGGCCCTTTTGTGCTTATGGGAGATTTTCCTTGTAATCTCTTTGAAATCTCTTTCCTAAATGTTTTCTCCCACTTCCATACCCTCTTCCCTAGCTCTCCTCTTGATTTTATAGCTTTAGAGGGAGTGGAAACAAAAATCTAGCCGTTAGAGACAAAAATAGAGCCGTTGGAATCAAGAAAAAACTAGCCGTTATGCCTCCCAGCGTGCTGGAGTCGACTCGGCAGAAGTAGGAGTCGACTCGGCTGAAACAGGAGTCGACCTGTGAATAGTAGTCTGCCGGCACTGTAGCTGGGAGTCGACTCCGTACTGTAGCGCTGAAGTTGGAGTCGACTCGAGATCACTGTAGCGCTGAAAATCAACTCTTTGTCTTTTTGTTTGTTCTCAGTCGGAGTCGACTCGTAGAGTATCGGAGTCGACTCGAGCACTGTTTCTTGAAACTCTAGAGTGCCAGAGTCGACTCTAAACTTCCCAGAGTCGACTCGAGGACTATTTTTTTGAATCTTTCTTTGAATTTGCTCCTCCAACTCAAATCCTTTGAACTTGAAACTTGGGCCATTAAATTGTAGCTTTCTTCTAACCTTTCTTGAGAGCTTTTGAGGCCTTCTTGTATTTTTCAACTTGCTATGTTCCTTGCAAAATAAATTATCTTTTCTTCTTGCAACACAAACATTAGTAATTATACTTCAAGGTTTTGTGATCATCAAAATCAATCTTTAACTCAATCTTTGGGTCATCAGTCTCCCCCTTTTTGATGATGACAAAACTTGTAGTATGTGCAATAAAATATATTGTGTTCTAGGACTAATGCATAGCTAAGTTGCATGAAGTAGAAAACATATATATTTAAAATATACTTCATGATAATGCTTTAGATTTAATCAGCGTAATACAATCAACATATTTCAATTTAAGCTGATTTGTATTCAATTCAAAACATAAAGCATTATGAGCATATACTTAGATATTTCTCCCCCTTTTTGACAACATTAAAAAGGTTGCAAGATAATGAAACATTAAGCACAAAGATAAGAATACTCAAATATTTCTTTTTCTTTTTGTACTCTGATTTGTAAGTCAAATTATTGCAAGAATATGAATCATATAACTTAAGGCAATAATGTTAGAAAAAGATAAATGAGCATAGATCAGAGCCATTTTGGATAATTTCAGAGCAAATTATGATGAGAGCACATCTAATGTGATTCCAAGGATAGTTTTCAACTCAAGTGTAGATGGAATCTTTCTTAAGTTAAATCAAGAAGTACCACAAATGATATTCAAGGAAAGCACGAATGGAAATCTAACCTCTCTTCAATAATAAGTATGAAAGCTTGTTCATTTAAGATCTTTTGCCCAATATATTAAGTATTTTATCCACATGAGAGCAATTTAATTAATTTTCAGAGTATAAGATCAAAACTTATATACTTGAAAAACATATCATCATGTTGGATCATTAATTCTTAATGACTTCAAGGTTCTTTTATGATAATAAGAGCATTGGGGCACAAATACCAAAATATGGATCCATGCAATTTTTGATACATCTTAGAGCTCTTTTAAAGATTTTCTTTTATTCCTTTAGAAAATAAGCACAATTTGGTACATATAATAATGAATTGGCATAAAAATTGAAGTTCTAAAGAACAAGCCAATAAGAACTCATTAGTAAATTCCAAAAATAGGTTTTCTAAGAGATACTCAAGAACATTCAACACATTATTCTCTCCTTTTGTCATTAAGTTAGAGGCTCTTAAGATCAACTGTTTGAATTGCAATTTGGTTCATGATTTATGCATAAGATATATTAACCAAATAACAAGCCTCAAGGTGTATCATAAAGATTTTCAGATTTAAATTTCAGATGATACATATTGGAGAGTATTAGGATCACTTTTTATTTAGTATTCTTTCTCTCTCCTTTAGTTATAGATTTATGCGATTAAGTTCCATAAGACCTCTCCTTCTGAAATTTTCTTTTTCCCCCTCAATTGATCATTCCATTTAAGAGTTTAGAATTTGAAGATAATGTTCAATAAAATTGTCAATCTCAAAAAAAATATATTTTCTATAAGTTTCAGCGTATTTTCATAAGACTCAAGGTTTGAGATAAGACAACCTTTATAGAACTCATCTCAAGGTATAAACTTATAATTAAAGCAAGTCTTGCAATATAAGGAGGTTCATCAAAATCAATCCATAAAATTCAAGGTATGCATCAAATTAAAGTAACTTTAGGATAAGATACTGAATATCTAAAGCTCCCCCTCAAAAGATGCATTCTTCTTTAATCATTTTTTTTTTTTGTTGAATTTCAGATTTTAATGATAAACGTGAATAAAACTGAAACTTTATGATATCAAGAATGTAGAGTGATCTAGAATTATTCAAAATTTATAGCAATCACTCTTTTTAATCCTTCAAGAACAAGTTATGCTTTCTCTTAATTTTTGAGAAAATGTACTGAAATATTAATCAGAAAATGATTCATTTGAAGCTCAAATTCTTTCAAAAGCATTTACATTTTCTTTCTTTTAAGAATCATTTGAGTGAGCTGAAAAGTTTCTAGACTTAAGATCATTCACTCTCTTAATAATATATATATATATATATATATATATATTGATGGAAGTATTTAATAATGTAGGAGAGAAAAACATATAGATGATCATTGAAGTATATATATTTATAGAGCTCAATTTCTTAATCATAGTTTTTCAGCAATGTATACATGAAGCACAATAAATCCTTTTTTAATATCAAAATAAAATCATATATTTAAAAATATTTGTTTGCAATTAAGATCATTGAAAGACACATCATTTAGACCAATATTAGTACACTTTAAAGATAAGAGATGATATATTTCGGATGCGTATCGGAGCAATCAACCAAGGCATCAAAATTAATTCTGTTTTTCTTACATTAAGAATTTATTTAGAAATCATATTGAGTTTAAGCTTTTATACAAAATCAGATTCTGAATTACATAAGGATTTTCAATAGAGGCTTTCAAAATCATAATTTGAGATATGTATCTTCCACATTGTAGCTCATCTTAAATCATTACGATTGAAAACACATATTTCAAGCATATAAGCGCATATTCAGAATATTTGTATTTATGTTGAGTTTTGGTATGAATTAGAACATTATATACCAAAATTAGGCAAGTTGAAAGATAAAACAAAATCAATTCATTTTGCCTAAATAGAGATATACTTCTCTTCTCCTTTTTACAAATTTATTCAACTTTCAGATTTCAAAAATGATTGTGAACGACAAATCTAAAATTTCTTTTCAATAATACCATAAAATAACTTCATACAGTATTTCAAACATTCAATCAAATTATCCAAGCATGGAACATTACAAAATATTGAGAATCCATAATTCAGAACATCATGCCATATGCAAAATGTATCATGTGTTAAGTCATGCATTAAAATATTAAGAAAAAGCATGTCAAGGATCAAAATCAATTCTTTTCAAATAAACTCCCCCTATTTAAATATAATTTTGCACTGATTTCATCCTTAAAATGTGTTTTCAAGTGATTAAAAATTTGACTTGATTCTTCTTATATACTTTTATTTACTTTGTCTTTCATTTTTACTTTCTTATGCTCTATACTCTATTTGCTCCCTATCCGGTGGAGTTGGAAGGGGCACGAGGTACTACCACTAGCCTCCCTCTTGTGCCGTCCCTAATATACCCTACATCGAATAGTTGGGTCAAATAGTGCCGGGTACTACCACTAGCCTCTCCATTGGCACCATCCCTATGATGAGCAATATAGAAAATTTATAAAGTTCACTTCAAACTCTCCCTGTTTAAGTGTAATTAATTACGAATTTTATCCCTTCCAGATGTGCCGAATATTTTATGCTTGTTTTGCTTTTCCTTAAGATTGGAGTATTTGCCTTTACTTAGATTTTACTTCTCTTGAATAATATCCATTTTCTTTTCTTTATCTCTCTCTCATTTTGTTATTCTCAAGTAATTTACATGAAAGAGCAGAATAAAGAAATAATCTTATGTATCATATAGATGTATATCATGCAAACAACATTTTCATTGTGCTCAAGGATTCATAACTTCTCACAAGTTATTTTAAATCAAAATTTTAAGCATTTACTTGTGTATTTCATGGTCATGATATAGGCAAAGAAATATTTTAGTTTGAGCAAACCATGAAACAATTTCTAAAAGCATAAGTCAATTAATGCATATATAGACATGATATCTAGAAATTAATATTTAAAAAATTTAATCATGCCACAATAAGATTTAAGTTATTGACTTTGCTTAGCTAATTTATGAGAGAGGTATCTAAAATTACCGATTCATTCTGCATTCTTCAAGTCAAATACCTACTAGATTTCTTATGTATGAACTTTTGGCTGAAGAAGGTCCTCTCTCTTGTTTGCATGTGAATGTTTATTGTATCTTACATAGAGATATCCTTCAAGTTGAAATCTCTCATTTTCTTGCTCAAGATCCTGCATTATTAACAAAATTCTTCTCTTTCTTGAAGGAAAGTCATCAGTTTCTTCAAGATACAAACCATTCATCCTACATATTTTTAACTAAATGACTCAATATAAGATATGACAATAGTTGAATATTGAGTCACTTTACTCAAGAGATTGCCTAAGTATAAGCAAGCACATATCACTTGAACTAAAGAGATAGTTTCATTAACCAAGATGGTTCAAGGACAAGCATGTGAGGCACTAGGAAGATTTATCAAGGTTAAATCAGTTTCTTATTTTCTAAATCAATTTAGTTTAGATTTTATTTGCTTAAGATAATTATCAACAAGACATGCTAGCTAAGTTTTAATCAACTTATCTTAAACAGTTGTTTCTATCAAAATTCAGATTATGATTTATTTGTTATCAATAAAATACAATTCATGAAGTCTTTCACAAGGTCACATAATGAGCATACAATCTGGTCTACTAGCTGTATGATAAAATAATTGTTCTATCATGCTTCAATACAGCTTTAAAACAATAGATCTACTTTGCTCATCCTTTTCAAATTCTACAAGATGGGATCATAGACATACCTTCTTCATGCCAATCTTCTATGAGAGTTTTCTTGTGGACTAACTTTGGTCAATGAAGATCCCCTTTCTTGTTTGGCTTAATTTGGAGTTCGAGAGAAAATGTTAATTCATTCATCATACATATTTCAAACTCACCTTGCATGAGCTTAGTAAAATCTTCATATAAATCATTAGTAGAACCAAGAATGATGTCATCAATGTATACTTTGAGCAAGTAAGATATCACAAATTCTTCTTTTTGATGCAAAGATTTATCACTATTACTTTCTATCAAAAGGTTGCTTAAGCTTTTATATCATGCTTTTGATGCTTGTTTCAAATCATATATTGCTTTATCATATTTGTAATGAGTGTTTTCAAATATGGTGGTTATTTAACATATATCTTCTTTAATAAAGTAAGCACATAGGAGTCCATTCTACACACTCATTTGATAGAATATAAAACTCATAAAGCAAGTAAATGATAATGGTGATCTTTACTTCTAATCATACAAGAATCTCATCAAGATCTATTTCATCTTTTCTTGATTTAGTCTTTTAGTAGTCATCAATTTTTCTTCATTAAGTGCATTTCTGAAAAACTCAATTTGGTTCTAATTATTAACATGTTTTCAGATTGTTATATGTAAAAGATTAACCATATACATATATAATTTGATTTTAGTATCTTGATAATAAATCATTAGTCTCATAAAGAATAAAATGACTTGATATTTCTGCAACTAAAATCTTTTCATTGAATATTCTATATGCATTGCTTGATGAATGATATCCAAGGATAGACATATCTCTATCAGATTTGGCATTATTTTCATAAGAACATATCAAGCATAACATGTACGACTGAAAAATATGAAAGATATGCAATAGTTTATTTTCTATTTTTCAGAAGATCAAAAGGAGTTTTCATCAAAAATAGATATAATAGAAATCATATGTATGACAAGCAGTGATGATAGCTTTTAACAAAAATCATTTAAGTAGACTATCATACACCATTGTCTTTTTCATTTCTTCAAGAGTTCCATTAACACTATTTTACTTATGGTGTCCTTAGTGCTGAAATAATTGGATTTAATATTATTTTCTGTATAAACTTTATCAGGATTTTGGTTTTCAACACTGTGCCTTGAACTCTTTATCTTCACAGTTTGGAAACCTTTTTCATTTGAAATACTTTTACAAGATTTAGCCAATACAGAAAATACTTTAATTTTATTTGCCAAGAACAAATCCAATATAAGCTTTTGAAAACTTAGTGATGGAAATAACATCTTTAGATTTAGAAATTGATTCTTGTTTGTTTTCTTAGTTAGCATGCATAGCAAATTTTGACCTTTCAGAAGATAATCTAAGTAAGTCAATGACAAGGTCTTTTGAGATTAAGTACATACTAGCATGAGTTGATTTTATATGCCAAGGATGGTTTCTTTAATCTTGGTATTCATAGTGCATATATTCAAAATCACACCAAGTACACATTATCATATCTATGATCAATAATCAATAATACCATGGATAAAAACTCTCAATCAAGCATATAGAGAATTCATAGAGTTATTCTTAATAAATTGATTAATCATTTAGCAACTTATCCAATAGTGAGTAAAGTATACTATAAAATGAAATGATTTGATTATATTTCCAAAAGTATTTTCTATATCACAAAATTGATCAATACTTGCAATTCATATCAAATACTAAAGCAAAAATAATGATGAGATGCAAGGATTATTGATTTCATTATTATTATTTTTGTTAATTACTTTTCATAAGTATATTTTAAGTTTCTTTTGTTCCATGGGTATCTTGGCACACCTATGTCTACATCCTCATATTTTCATTTTGGGTACCCAAGCTTGCTTGGGTCCTTGAGAGCTAGGACATATGGTTCCTTTTGGAACCCAAATCTGTTTAATAGTAATAACTTTACCATTTGATTTAATTGTGTTAGAACGATGGAAAAAGTTGTTATGCCCATTCTTTTCATGTTTGAAATAAGTTATCTTATTTAATGGTTTGCTTGGTGAATTGATAACCTTTTTCTCTAGAGATTTATTGTTAAGTAAAGGAGTCAAGCCAAGTTTTGATTTATCATAAGCAACATATTGGCTTTCAAACATCATTTTTAATCGTTCTGAACTTACGTTGAATTTGTTAATAAAAGATTTTAATTGATTAATTTCTTTACTTAAGTTTTGATTTTCTTTAATTAAACTCTGATTTTTTTGAATCAATTGTTCTAAATTTAATCTTAAGCTTTTATTTTCAGAATTTAGTTTATCTTGTATCTCATCACTAGAATTTCTTTCTTTTAAAATTTTTAGATTTAGTTTCTTAAGATTTTTATTCTTTATAGCTAATTTTCTACATTCACCATACAAATCATGAAAAGCATTTAATAATTCATCATAAGGGAATTCTTCTTGAGAATCATTTGATGTAAAAGTAGATTCAGATTTTACCTTATCTTCTTGTGCCATAAAGCACAAGTTAGTTACCTTTTGTAGTTTTTTGGAGCTGAACTGCCTCGGAGTCGACTCGGATCGTTTTGGAGTCGACTCGGCTGACTTGGGAGTCGACTCTAGAGCGCTTGGAGTCGACTCGGCTCTCAGAGTCCCCGAAGTTGATTCTTTGCCTTTTAGTCTTGCTTTCTTCTGAGAGTCGACTCGGACGTAACTAGGAGTCGACTCGCCAAACTTCGGAGTCGACTCGTAACCTTCTGGAGTCGACTCGGTTGCAAGGTCTGAAATACATCGTTCTGTCTTTCTTCTGTTACCCTTAGGAGTCGACTCGAAAACGTCGGGAGTCGACTCGGCAACCATCGGAGTCGATTCGAACCTTTCTGGAGTCGACTCGCTGACAGGGTCTGAAAATCTGAGTCTCTGCCTTTCAGACTGTTTTCCTCTAGGAGTCGACTCGGACAAACTGGGAGTCGACTCGGCTGATAAGGGAGATTTTGCAGTTTCACTGTTAGTATGTAATTGAAGCACATGTGAGCTAATCTGAGATTTATCATAAATATTTTTTAAAGTATCCCAGATTTCTTTAGCAGATAAGCATGCAGAAATCTTATTAAATATAGTTTCATTGATAGCACAATATAGTATGTTCATAGCATTGTCATTCAATTGTGCTAAGTCTTTTTCATTAACAGTTTGAGAGAGTGTGTGAAGGTCATTTATTATGATATTCCATAAATAATAGTTTTGTGATTGAATAAAAATGCGCATGCGTGCTTTCCAATATGTGTAGTTTATGCCATTAAATAGTGGAGGTCTATCAATTAATTATCCCTCTTCTAGAAAACTATCTATTTGAGTTGTCATGATCTTTGGCTCTGGATCGTGAGATCAACAATTAACTTTAGAGCACCTGCTCTGATACCACTTGTTGCCCAAGGTGACAACCCAAGAGGGGGGGTGAATTGGGTTTTCTAAAAATTATGTTCCCTAATTTTTACTTTGAATAGAATGCAGCGGAATAATAGGATGTTATTTACTTAAGCTCTAGGCAATTACAAGTAAAGCAGTGGAAGATTAAGCTAGAGCAATTATACTATGGCTTTAGGGTGCAATTGATCTAAAATTAACTTATAGTTGTATGATCAATCTTAATCTATGTGTATGGTAAGAATGGAGTGGAAGCTAAGCAAATCACTTATAACTCTATAGAAAACAAAGCTAGAGATATTACACAATCAAGCATGAATGGAAGGCATGAAATACAAGAGATAAGGCATCACAAACACAAAGATGTATAGTGGTTCGGTGCACCCCAGCACCTACATCCACTCCCCAAGACCTCTTGGGAATTTCACTATAATTCTTTAGATTACAGTCGGTTGTTTTACAAGCTCACAACCCAACTTGTTGTTTTGCGAGATCACAACGAACTCGGTCGGTTTTCACAGGCTCACCGACTAGAACTAACCGATTATTTTCACGGGCTCACAATCCAACCCAGTTGGTTTTTCCAAAGGCTCACCAACCACAACCTTACAATGATTGTTTTCCGGGTTCACAATCAACCCAGTTGGTTTTCCCCAAAGGCTCACCAACCACAACCTTACAACGTTGGTTTTTCCCTTTGGCTCACCAACAAACCTTAACCCCTTGATTCAATCCCTTGATTGAATCAAGTTACAAGATATTAGAACAAGAGTTTAAATCAAATACAAGCTTCTCAAATAAGCAAATATAGCAAATGTAAATAAGTAAAGAAAAGAGAAGAAGCCCTCAAACTAATTTGTAGATGGAGGAACTCGGCTTCTTCTTCACTTGCCCCTCTTCTGATTTTGCACGAAGTAGAGGATCTCCGAGGCAGCACACGGATGGAGAGGAAGCTTTGGGATTCACTTGGATGCTCTTCTTCTCTCTATTTTACTTTGAATGGCCCTTTTGTGCTTATGGGAGATTTTCCTTGTAATCTCTTTGAAATCTCTTTCCTAAATGTTTTCTCCCACTTCCATACCCTCTTCCCTAGCTCTCCTCTTGATTTTATAGCTTTAGAGGGAGTGGAAACAAAAATCTAGCCGTTAGAGACAAAAATAGAGCCGTTGGAATCAAGAAAAAACTAGCCATTATGCCTCCCAGCGTGCTGGAGTCGACTCGGCAGAAGTAGGAGTCGACTCGGCTGAAACAGGAGTCGACCTGTGAATAGTAGTCTGCCGGCACTGTAGCTGGGAGTCGACTCCGTACTGTAGCGCTGAAGTTGGAGTCGACTCGAGATCACTGTAGCGCTGAAAATCAACTCTTTGTCTTTTTGTTTGTTCTCAGTCGGAGTCGACTCGTAGAGTATCGGAGTCGACTCGAGCACTGTTTCTTGAAACTCTAGAGTGCCAGAGTCGACTCTAAACTTCCCGGAGTCGACTCGAGGACTATTTTTTTGAATCTTTCTTTGAATTTGCTCCTCCAACTCAAATCCTTTGAACTTGAAACTTGGGCCATTAAATTGTAGCTTTCTTCTAACCTTTCTTGAGAGCTTTTGAGGCCTTCTTGTATTTTTCAACTTGCTATGTTCCTTGCAAAATAAATTATCTTTTCTTCTTGCAACACAAACATTAGTAATTATACTTCAAGGTTTTGTGATCATCAAAATCAATCTTTAACTCAATCTTTGGGTCATCACTTGCCATTGCAGCTTATCATGATTATGAGATATGACAGATGGATGTAAAAACTGCATTCCTTAATGGATATCTTGAGGAAGATATCTATATGGAACAGCCTCAGTGTTTTACTTCCAGTGATGGTGATTACAAGGTTTGCAAGCTGCAAAGATCCATTTATGGACTAAAGCAAGCATTTCGGAGTTGGAACACTCGTTTCGCTGATGTGATCAAATTGTTTGATTTCATCAAGAACGAAGAGGAACCATGTGTGTACAAAAAGGTCAGTGGGAGGGATATAGTATTCCTCGTATTGTATGTGGATGATATACTCCTGATTGGGAATGATATTTCCATGCTCACATCGGTCAAATTATGGTTGTCTAAGAAGTTCTCCATGAAAGACCTAGGTGAAGCATCTTATATTTTGGGGATTAAGGTCTATAGAGATAGATCTAAGAGGATGCTTGGCCTATCACAGAAAATGTACATAGAGGAAGTGTTGAAGAGGTTCAGCATGGATAAGAGGGGATTGTTACCCCTAAGATATGGGATAAATCTCTCCAAAAAGATGTGCCCCAAAACATCTGAAGAGATTCAGCGCATGAGTAGGATCCCTTATGCATCGGCAATAGAGAGCCTCATGTATGCCACGCTATGTACTCGACCTGATATAGCACATGCTATGAGTGTCACGAGCAGATATCAGTCAAATCCAGGCGAGGAGCACTGGATAGCTGTGAAAAATATTCTTAAGTACTTGAGAAAGACTAAGGATATGTTTTTGGTCTTTGGGGGAGGCACAGAATTAAAGGTAGAAAGATATACTGATTCAAACTTTATGACTGACCCTGATGATAGAAAGTCTATATCAGGATATGTATTCTTATGCAATGGAGGATCGGTAAATTGGAAGAGTTTCAAGCAACCGATTATTGCAGATTCTACCATGGAAGCAGAGTACATTGCTGCATCAGATACTGCGAAGGAAGCATTCTGGTACAAGAAGTTTGTTGAAGAGCTAGGAGTCATATCATCAGATGCCATAATCCTTTTCTGCGACAACAACGGCGCCATAGCACTGGCTAAGGAGCCGAGGTCTCACCAGAAGTCCAAGCACATGAGCGGTGTTTTCATCTCATTTGAGACTACCTCGAAAAGAAGTATGTAGAGGTGCAGAGAGTAGACTCCACTGATAATGTAGCGGACCCATTCACTAAGCAGCTGAGTCAGAAGAAATTAGAAGTCCATCTTGAGAAAATAAAACTTAAATACATGTCTGATTGGCTTTAGTGCAAGTGGAAGATTGTTAGAAGTATGCCCTAAAAGCCAACGTGGCTGACGCATATTTGTAATCCGGAGCATAAATTTGTAATTTGACACTTATTAATAAATAAAATTGGGTAATTTATTTTTCATTCATGTATGTGTCCATGAATCGTCCAAAAAATTAATAGATGATGACACATATTCTCAAGAAGTTGAGAATTTGAGGCATGTGTCATTAAGGATTAATTTCTAAATGCTCCTGATCGATGGATCCATTACGAGGGACGGTGATCGATTCGCTGAGATTAGTGCACAGATTACTTAGTTAGATGGACGAGTCTCGAATCTACGGTGTAGAGACACTGGAGTGATTATGCGAGTACTTGTTAGAGAACAAGGTACTGTGCGTAACCAAAGATAGTAGTCACATGGATGTTTATCCACTCATCAGTAACTACTTATGCTGCAGTTGTATGACTGATCCTTTGACCTGCAATGCCTCAGCTATTCACTGTGAAGTTGCTGTAGTTTGACGAGCATGTGAACTTGGGCCCTAGCCATTCGGATTCTTGTAGTGCAGATTGGCTACAGTAGGTTCATTTTTGGAATAGGGTTGCATCTAGATGGGATTTATCGACCTTGATAGATTAGGAGTGATCCTATGTGATTTATGAGACTGAGTTCGATAAATTCCTGGCCATGTATTTTGGAAAAAGAGTTTTTCATATCTCGAACTGGAAGTCGTATAAATTTGACATATGACGGACGATTGGGTTTGACGAGATATCCATAACCTCCGTTACGTCGGGATCCATGATAGAGGGACTGTATCATACGCTAACTGCACCTAAAGGTTCAGACATTTTATTCTGCTAGGTTGCCACCACATACTGCTAGGTGTCACTAGTGGATTGTGAGACTCGAAGGCATTCACTTGGTAATCAGTGAACCCTGAGAGTAGAACTGAAATCGTTTCAGTCCACTAAAAGGAGTTTCAGTGATATTGAGATGGAGATCTCAATATGTCTCACTACCAGTCAGAATAGAACCTACGGAGTCACACACATAGAGGATTTAATTAGTCAGACTACCATAATTGTGATTTGGAATCACAATAGAAATCAATCATCAATATGATTGGTGATTGAATTAACCCACTAAGTGTTAGTGAGTTAATGGAAGAAGAATTAAGTGGAATTGATTGCAATTGGATTTCAATTGGGCTGATTTAATGATCCAAATCAAATTGGGTTCGACCCAAATTGATTTGGATTCATAATTGGGTCAATTTGATTAAACCAGGGTTTGTGCGGATTTTAAAGACCACATGTCGTCGTAGGATGAATATGACTTAAGTCATGTTCACACTATGCGGATTTTAAAGTCCAT
The DNA here is from genome assembly GCF_009389715.1 of Phoenix dactylifera. NCBI lineage: Eukaryota > Viridiplantae > Streptophyta > Magnoliopsida > Arecales > Arecaceae > Phoenix > Phoenix dactylifera. The sequence goes on from NW_024067689.1 coordinate 1,084,105, forward strand.
ATGGCGTCGTAGGATGCATGCTCCCAAATCAATTAATTCTCCTAATGAGCTAATGTGATTAGAAAATTAATCAATTAATTAAATGGACACATGTCATGTATCTATGAGCACAAGGATTGGACACTTGGCATTAATCTAAGGGTGGGTTATAGTTCCATACTCCTAATAAGATTAGGAGAAGCCCTAAACCCAATCTATAAAAGGGTAGCAAGGGAGACATTATGAAAAAATTCTCTCCTTTTCCTCTCCACGCCTTTCTTTCTCTTTTCTTCTCCCTTCCCATGGCAGCAAGTGGCTTCCCCTCTTCTTCCCACGACAGCAAGGGAGATCAAGTTTATCTTCTTCCAAGTGTTGGAAAGAAAGAAAGAACCTACTAAAAGATCAATTTGCCCAAGGAAAGGAGTTCTTTCCTTCACGCCGAAGCCCCTTCTTCCTCCTCCACGGCAGCAAAGGGGTCCTCTGCATCCTCGTCTTCCACGACATCAAGGCAAGGAAGATCCATGCACAAAGGTTCCACCTTCCTCTTCCTCCGTTGCGAGTAAGGTTGAAGAAGAAAGGGTTCTTCTTCAAGGAGGTCAGTTGCAGATTTTTCTTCCAATATTATGATAGTCATGAGAGGTTTTTGTAAGGAGCTAGCACTCCGGTAAGACCTTATCTCAGATGATTAGATCCTCGTGTGGATACCTGTAGAGGTCGGACACGTGTGCGGCTTAACCAGGAACATGCAAAGATCATCAGGCTACGGTGTTCTATACCTGCAGAATTTTTGAAGATGAGATTTTCAAATCTACAACTTCTGATTTTTATTTCAGTTTTATAAATCTTAATCAATCCTTCTCATATCCTAATCTTCCCTCCCTAATGAGTTCAAAGATCTTCTGAATTTGGATCTAGAAAATTTTTTGAATTCTACGATCCGAGGCGCGTTCATAAGATGAACGACGTCCCGTTCGAATTCCGCTGCGAACGTCGCATCGAACGGGGCGTATCTCAGCAGTTATACGAGAAAGCCTTTGGATCTAATGCATATGTTCAATATTATGCCAGTACCAGTGAGCTTGCCCAATAAGCTTCATTTTGGCAAATCACACTTTTCTATCGTCAGTCATCTCATTCCACTCAAAGTAATTGTCCATGGTGGCTCTCCAATCGAGATACACGCCTGGCTCGAGTTGACCAGCAAAGGTAGGGGCCTCTACTCTTACGGTACGCAGCAGCCTCTCATTTAGATCGTGTTGTTAATCGAGAGGTGTTGGTTCTTAGAGGGATGGGGAAGGACTATAGGTGGTGCGGCCAAACCGATTTTAGGTTGGGCTGCAATGGGGGTGGTGGTTTAGAGGTCTTAGAATTTCGCATGAGCTCACGGATCTCTTGTTTGAATTCCTCGTTTCTAGCCTGCATGGCATTGAACTGTTCCATGAGAGATCTCAAAACGTCGGAATTCATGGTAGCTACAGGGGTTTTAGGTTGATTGAAATAGTATTCCCTATCACTACGGGCTAGCATGCAATGACGACACTAGGTGATGATGTGAAATGCAGTGTCACTAATTAAATCTTAATAAATATGATGTAGGACCAAATTTGTTGCAGGACAACCTACTAATGCAATCTATTATGATTTCAAAGATCAGCAAGTTTTCACAAGAATAACTTAAAGTTTAACTGTTGTTGATTTTTACTTCGGTTATTCAGATTTTAGGATTAAGATTATTCAATTTAAGAAATTAGATTGCAATCAAGTAGTACAGTTGTTCTGATCCTAAAGTAATCTGATTGAATAATGTTGAGAAACGTTTTGTTACTAGGGTGTGCTAATTTAATATTGAGATTTAATGGATAATAGAACGGGTTCGGAAGTGAAAGGTTTAATGTTCAGAATTTTGATAGCAATATAAGTTTTCAAAATGTGGATATCATGCAAGAGAACTAGAATATAATTAAATGAACAAGTCCAAAAAAAGTGGAAACCTATCACTTGTCGTGAAGTAGACGACCAGAATGTGTGCTCGTAGGCTGGAGGCGGGCTTGAGTGCAGCCTCAATAACTTGGTGGACGACAGGCCTGCTGATTGGGCTTGGGCCTGTAGAGGGATCAAGCCTGGGACAAGATTGGATCCCATAAGCGGCCTCAGGTCTGAGACAGCAGGGGCTCGTGACAGAAAATGAAAGGGGGCGGGGAAAAGAAGGTGATGGTGTGAAGTGTGAGAGGGGTTTTGGGAGGGGCAGCCGACGGTGAGGGAGATGAAGGGTGGGGTATGCGGTGGCCGGCGACGTCAGTCGGTGGGCGTCGACGGAAGGAGGCGAGCGGCGGTGCTTAGGCGGGGCGAGGACGGCGGGTGTGCCTTGGGTGAGATGCAGCCGGAGGAAGGTGGTGGGCGTCGGCGAAGGCGAAGCGGCGCGGAGGCGGTATGACGTGGCAGCGAGGCGGAGGTGGCGGTGGCGGTGTTGCGGCGATGGTGGTGCATTGAGGTGGGGCAGCATTGTGTGCGAGCGGAGGCGAAAACTGCAAGGCGGCGAGGGGGGTGCAGCACGAGAGGTGGGGTGGCGACGGATCTCGACGGTGGCGGGGAGGCAAGGCTGGAGGGGCGACGGCTGCGGCGACTAGGGTGGAGCGGCACTTCACGGGCGGCGGCGACGGCGGGCGAACAGAGGTAGAAGACGAACAGAGGTAAGGGTTTCTTTTTCCTCTTTTTTTTTACCCTTTATGGGTTCGAGTTATCGAGTTCGAGTTTTCGGGCGCAACCGCTCCGATACCCGTACATCCCGCACGTGCAACTCACGTGCACTGCTCCTTTTTTTTTGTTAGACCCTGGTTACCGGATCGTGGGTTAACGGGTGGGCTCTTACCCATTAATTTGCCTTTCTTCAACCTCCTGATGGATTCGGGAGGGTGCTCCAACCCCTACGGCGGCGACTGCGGGCGGAGCTCCGAGGCTGTGGTGGACGGCGATCACGGCCCCGACAGACGGCGGCTTCCGGCGGTGCGTCACAGGGCACAGTGGCCGGCGGGATCTTCTGCGGCTACGGGGCGTGGCTCCGTAGCCTGCGATGAGGGGCGGCGGCTGGTCATAGCGGCGGCCGAAGATGGCTTCCGAGGGTGAAGGGTGGAAGTGGTGGCTGCGAACGTGGTGGAGGCAAGCGGGATGAGGACGGCAATTGGTGGGATGATCTGCGGAAGGGGCTTTTCCCTTTTTTTTTTTGTGAAGCCGAGGGGCTGTTTCTCTTTTTTTCTGGTGGGAGAACCGAGAGAGAGAGGGAGGTTCAGATGCGGACGGGTGGCGATCCGGGCCTTCACAGACTTAGCGGTGGTGTCGGGGAGGCGGAAGCGGTGGGGGTAGCTTTGCAGCGGGGCCGAAGGTGGGGGCGGTGGTGGATTCAAGCGGCAGCAGTAGCAGATGTGGAAAAAAAATGGGGATGGTCCGTCCAAAAACAGGATCTCGGGGCTTTGGCAACAGAGGCAAAGCCGAGGCTCTGATATTAAGCTGATGGCGGACAACAGCAGGAGAAGAGGAGAGGGAGGAAGAAGAAGGGAGGGAGAAGGAAGAAGAGGTTATAGAGATGCAGGAAGAAAAGAAGAGGAGGAAGAAGAAGAAAAACAGGAAGGAGACTAGGGTTTTTCCATTCAATCATCCATTGCCTCATACATGAGAGGGGTGGTCTTTACATAGACCTTACATCTGGACCAAATCAAGTAATCAATTGATCAAATCAATCAATTGACACTAACTAAATTTGGACTTTTACATCAATTAATCCCTTACCAACATTGGTCCACTAAATTGACCCAATTACATAAACCCAATTGACTAGTCTAATAACAAAACAACTGACCAAATTGACTTGACTAAGACAAAAGCAAATGATGCAATAAAAGAAAATGACTCGGACTCAAATGGACCCAATTCGGGTCTGACTCAATCCGGGGGCTCAGGATCATCTGAATGAAGGGTTCTGATGTCCCCATCACCCCCCAATGGCCGTACAATAACTGAGCTCGCCCCGCCAGTGGCCGATAATGACTTTACCGTAGCATCAGAGAGTGTAAATCACGACATGCGTGGATACGATTTTACGTGGTATTTTCATAACAATACTTGTTGATACAAACACCGATTTACCAGCCCAGTATGAATATTTTATTATGAAAAGTTGTTATTTGATGCATATGTTGGCTTCTCAAACCCAATTACATAAAATGTTTAGTATTGTAATTGATCTGGTAAGATTATGTAGGATTACTTACTGAGTTGTGTAGCTCATACCAGTTATTTATGTTGGCTTTTCCCCCACATTGCAACTTGTATCTAGCATAAAGAGAAGCAATTCAGATCAGAATTTCCTTGTTTTACCATAGTTTTGAAATTTTGTTGTGGTCTAAATTAGCTAACTAATTCAGCTCTATCTACTTTTGGCCTTTTACCCAAAGGAAAAAAACAAGGTGAATTGCAACTCAGCAAATGATATCATTTATTTATGATATCCAAATGAGTAATGTGGACAGACTGAGAGGTAGCTTTCTAACTGAGGCACCTGAGTTTGAACTCTAAGAACACTTTTTATATACTTAGCTTATTTCAAACTTCAAACAACTTAACTGAGACATTAATAACTAGTATACTTTGACCCATAAGCTCCTGGCTTAGTAATTTTTCTGTTGCCAATCCACATCTTACAGAACAAACTGGTTAGTAAAAAAGGTTTCCTATGAGCATAATTAGTGGTTTTCTACCAAGTTCTTATCCAAAGAAAACGAAAGAAAAAGAAAAGAAAAGAAAAGTTTGCTAAAAAGGCATTCTGTTTTGAGCATTGTGATTCTCTCTTGGTTAATGCTGGTGATGATGATCCTCCCTTGATATATTGGCTTCGGTAACCGAATATTGGTTGCAACATGCCCCATCGCCTGACATATGAGTTCATATTAAATACTCAATGATGTAATTATACAACCAATTTTGCCTTCACCTTAATGCTTGTATGTCACAGGGAGAGTTGCTTGCCATGTCCTATGGTTAGTCTCATGTCTCTTAGCATCTATATCAGATCTTACAGTTGAACTTAGTTATATGGAAGGATAAATGACTAAGGCATTATCGAGACAATCATATGCATGATCCATAATTTTTTTTTCATTTTCATATAATTGAAATCAGTGATTGCTTAAGAATATACTGGAAAAGTATTGATGTAATCATGTAACTGTATTGAGAATGAGGGAGAAGATATAAGATGACTTGGGTGGGAGTTGAAGCTTCATTTGATTGGAAATCAGGATAGGGGCAGAAAGAATAAGGATATGAAATATTGACATGAAGGACAGCATGAGCCTAAGCTTTAGAAATTGACCCCTAAAGATAAGTTGAAGCTTGCTAATATGGCTGCACTCATATTCATTTTTTCCCTCAAATATTTTTTGGTGAACTTTTTTGATTTTTTTTAATTGAATAGAATCTTCTATATTGTCTCTAACATAGAATAATTTCCAGTTGTGTTCTGATTCTCTCACTCTCTCACACTTGCTCACTTCCTTTTTTTAAGAATCCAATACAGAACGCCTAAAACATTTCTTTTACCATTGTGGAAATTGAAACTTGTAACTTACAAGTATCTTGTAATTTTTTTAAGTTCAGATTATGTGCTCTGGCTATCTCTTTCTTATTGATTTTTTTTTTTTTTTTGCCTTTTGATCCCACTTACAACAAATTCAAATCCAATTATGAGGGCCTAAAAGTACTTGAATCTACTAGCATTAGGTGATATGTTCGTGTGATAGAATTTCACCTTTGTCTTTTCTTTAAAAAGACCCAGAATTCTTTATTTTTTCTATTTTTTGATATATATCTAATATCACTTGATTTGCATTCTGAACGTTAACTTCTGAGTTATATGACAAACCATTTACTACATTTTCAATCTGCAGATAGGTCTTAATGATACAATTTTTGTATTTTGTAATACTTTTGTTCTGTTTATTCTGATGGCTTAGCCTTGATGTTGATGACAACGACCAAACCTGAGCTGTACTGACAAGTGCAGCCGTTGTTCACCTCAAGCAACCGGACTTGTCCAAGTAAGCTCGAGACCATTCTCCTGCAGGTCAAGTCATTTTGCGGTCAGGCGCTGCAGGTAGTTTATGTGCAACAAAGTCATTATTTGGTCAGCATTGAAGTATATCGCATTTCTTCCTCGAAATCAAAGCCTATAATGGCTTACCTATACTATTCTGCTATTCCAAGGATCAGCGGCAATAGGTCAAGTAAGCAACTTGAAAAGCCAAAACGGTCTATGCACAAAACAAGCCTAACTCTGCGATTTGACTACCCGACCACTTCCAAAAACAGGTAGGAATTCTTAAAAAAGAGATATGTGGCCATCTAATCTAAACCATTGGTATGAAAATACAGAATCCAATCTCTGACTCCTAGATAAAGAGGAAGGAGTCGTATTGAGAAGTTGTTCAGTCGACCATCCCACTCATTTGATAGGCAGCCATGGGCCGGCATATGGGATCGAGAAGTACAGGCATCTGGGTCCGAGGTGGGAGATGCAGCTGGCGATGGACTTTCCAATCTCAGATGCTTCAGGCAGTTCCTTAAAGTGTATATGCCTATTCATATGCTTAGGCTAATTCTAGAGATCTTTTTTTTAAGAGCTGTACCAACAAATGCTTGCCAAGGCGCTAGCCCATTCCTTTGAGGCCAAATTGTTGTTGCTAGATGTTTCTGACTTCTGACTCAATATCAATAGATACAACCACAGTCCTCTTTGATTCTACATATTTATGATTTTAACATTATCATTGGGCATTTGGTTACATATTCAGAGCAAATATGGCAGTTCCAACAAAGATTCCATAAGAATTCTAAATTTCAACAACTTATAGTCAAGTAGATCTATGTTTTGATCTGGAAGAAAATTTAGGAACTTAAACATTTTTGTCACTCTACAATTGTTTGTTTTTCTTCCGCCCTCTCCCTCTTTAGAAGACAAAAGACATGAAGAGATGTGCTATTATTATTCTTATATTGTTTCTTCTTGTAGATAGTGCATATATATTTCCCTAGCCATCTGTACATTTCTAGAACTATAATGACTTATTTACTCTGCTTTAGGATCATTCATTTTACATTTTCTAGAATCAAGCTTTTCTGGAGAGTTCATTTAATCACATTATGATATATCCTCACTTGGTGCATTTATTTTGATGCAGTTATTTTAAAGATCTATATCTGAGGCAACTTTGGAGAGAATGTATAGTTTACTTGGATTTCTTTTGATCCTTCCGCAGGAGGAGGAACCTAAAGGTATTGATGTAGGAATGTATACTACAAACTCCAAGGACCCTATGTACATGAGTTGGTGTTGTTTTCATATGGCTAAGAGAATGTTTTTTATTTCTCTTCTTGCTCTTTCATGATATGATACATCTTCGTCAGGCTGATAATTTTCCTATAATTCAATTTGCTGATGATTCAAGAAAACCTTGAGTACTAGCCATATGTGTCTACACTAAAATTTTGACCAAAGAATTTGAGGAGGAAAACAATAGTGCCCACTCCCCTCCCCCCTTTACAATTACTGATCTGACTATAGAGTTTCTGACATCAGATGGCTTTATTTATTTTTTATTCAAGAAATATTGGAGATAATAGTTTACTCTATTTCTGGAGGGCCATTGAGTTTAACAGACTGCAGACCAATAGATATGACCAATGGCTCTGTAGAAATCTAGTGAAGGTTTTTGCCAAAAAAAATGAGAAAAATAACGAAGAATTTTCTTTTAATTTGCAAAGTGTCTTTGCACGGTTTGTTGGTAATAGCTGCTCATGAAGCATGTCAAGCGCATAATCTCAGATTTATCTGAAAACTATCTGTAAAAACATTAATAGGGTGTCTTAAAGTGTTTAGATGACTGACTAGTTAACATGGAATGAAATTTGTGCTAAGTGGAAGAAGTTCATTAATGATTTTTCTTGTCATTTTAATTCTTTATTCTATAAATGGTTTATATTTTATTTCATTTAAGAACGTTAAAGTTGATAATTAGGTGGGTGTGAATCAGCATTTTGGTGGTTCGCACTTTCAATGTGCTGGTAGACAGAAATAATGTTGTAAAGGATTTGGTGATGGATAGGGTGAATTGGCAGCTTGCTTATTAGAAAGCTTATGGGATCCATGAAGGTGTTTTTTGATAAGAGTATAAGCGAAATTGTAGGATTTATGTACAGGGTAAGTGAAAGAAGAAAGGGAAGAGAGAACGTGAATAACAGCATGTTACACTGAATACTCAAATCATGTGTCATACCTTACAAACTTAAGCCAGAGAAATTGATTAAAATAACTCCTATCCTATCCCACATGTCATAGTACTCTATAAGCAAGTGCACTAATGTCTATTATGCTATATTTTCTAATTGATGCCCCCCCTTATGAATAAATCTTTATTGCCAACTCTTTCTTCAATGAAATAACAATGATTTTTAATGTGTTGGTCATTTCCAGCTGAACCAATTTATAAGCTACACCGATGGCAGCCTCATTACAACTTTCTTGGTCCCCATGCTTGATACCTAGCCTACAAAGGAAAATCTTTAGCTATAGCAACTAGCATGCTCTATCAAAAAAAAAAGAAACAAATGTTATTGTGCAAATAAATATAGGGGTTGGATAAACAGCTCTGTATCAGTTTTGCCTATGAAATAATTGTTTCTTAGAGCCTTTTTTTCCTTTTGCATTTCATTACTCAATTTTATTATTACTAATATTATTATTATTGTTATTGTTATTGTTGTTTTGGTCTAATGTGAGGATTTAGATCTTGTATGACTTCTGCACATTTTATCTAAAGAAAAGAAAATCTGGAGTATCTAAGATTAAGGTATTTGATGGATTTATCTGTATTTTTACATCTCAGTCATCTTTCGCCCATCAGTTTTTACATTTCACAAATGCCTCCCAAATGGATCCAATCTCTAAAATTAAGCATTTGCCTAGAGCACAAGTGATATTCAGGTTTTTTGTCTTTTTGTCTCTTATCACGCTAGTTGTAGTTGAACTAATTATCTTTACTTCACTGTCATCATTTTAGTTTCTCTATATCATGAAGAATTTAGTGTAATTGTTTTCGCCATATTGTATTCACTTCTCATTTTTCATCTTGTCAAATTATGACTTTTCCCTCCATGTTTTGCTTTCTTTTTATTAATTCTAACTTCTAAGAGTCATTGCAGGATCATTGCATAGGCAAAGCAGCTGTGTAGGCTTAAGGCCAAGGTATAAAGTTTAAGACTTGCTAAGTTGTTGGTGACATCCTACAAGGGCAACTTTCTTACTGTTTTTATTTCTTTGTGCCCTCTGTATTTTCAGGAGATCAGATAGCAATAGCAGCATGTCCAAGCTTTATAAAAATGCATCCATCTCAGCTGATATGAATGGCCTCACATCACAATATGCTCCTGTAAATCCAGGTTATTGCACTTTGTATTTGTAGGATAATGAAAGCAAAGCTAATTTACATACTTGATATGGTTATTAATTTTCATTTTCCAATCGTATTAAAAAAACTTTCAAATTGTCGACATTGTTTTCAAATCTTTTTGGATGCACTAAGGTGAATTTTGGATCTATTTTTGCATTGCTCGTTGCATAATGATCAGGGCTAATTTTTGCTAGCACCTCACCAGCATAGGATAGCTGTAACCGTCTACATATAAAGACAGACATGATTAACTATTTTATTTCTCACTGATTATTTATCAATTTACTTCATCAGATGCCCTACTTTTCTTTGGTAGCTATATATTTGGAGAAATAAACATTTCTTACAAAAGAACAAAGCTTTCCTTTATAAAGAAACGATATCCTCCAACCTGTGATCTTTGCAACTCTATATTCTTCACTGTCTGTAATGCACCTTCAACAAAGTCTAAGAAAAGATAAATTACTCGGCCTATTTCACAGTTAAGGATGTCCATATTTTTCGGAGAAGTGACGGCTTCAATCCAAAGAGGACCTGTCAATTTGCAGCTTTTGACAAGCCTTCTCAGCTTGGCTGCTTGTTATTTCCTCAGTTCTTTCATTGATAACATCTTCTTTACAAACAACTTTTTCATCATTTTATGAACTCTTCCTTTAAGATATTAGAATTTTTCTGTGTGGTTTCCAAAGAGTTGGATTGATCTGCATGTGACTCTTTTAGTTTACAAGGCAAATTCGAGAAAATGGATTTTTAGAATTGGTTTTCTTGTTTTTGATACTCCCCTGCTTTGTAATATCATAGTTTCTTCTGTCACCAGGGTTTGCATGGCGCCTTCCTCCTTTCTTCAGGCCTCAAAGTGCCGCATAAAAGCCATGTTATAACGTACACATGGTTTTACTTTGACTTTTATCAGTGCACCTCCCTAATTTCCATCCAGATCAACAGTCTTTCAGCCTTGGACATGAAAGGATATGCTTTCCACCTTGCCTTCATGAATGACTTCTTGACCATACCATCAATACCATCACAGAGCAGTATGCCAATCTTGAAAGGAACATGAGACTACTCTGTGATGGGGATGAGTGTGTCGTTGGCCCATGCAATAATGTCGGAGTATAAAGTGTTGTGTGAGTTACAAAACTTACTCCCACAGCATCTTGAAAGAAACATGACACTGCTTTGTGATGGGGATGATTGTGTCATTGTCCCACGCAATAAAGTAGGAGCATAAACTTAAGTTGACTTACCTGCCGCAACTAATTAAGAAAGGTATTCTTCAATAACTGTAGGCATCCGTCAGCTTCTTTCCCTCATCCATGTTGCCAATTAACTTGTGCAAGTAATTTAAGGATATTATCATGCTGCCTGTCCATAGACTTGCTGTATAAACTGGTGATGTGCTTGGGATACTGTAAACCCAACTCAACCTTCTTATATCAAATTGACGTAGGATAGGATAGAGAAAAAAGATCTTTTTGGTTTGATGGATAATTAGATATGGCAATAAGAATCGATGTCATGTAAGGGATGCTGAAATTCATAATTTGATTTGCTTTCATGTTTTAGTTGATGCATCGGGATGGTTTTCTAATAGACATTTTAGTGTAGATATGTTGGAGTTCTGCTGGGGTTTATGGATCGGCAGTTTGAATGAAGTGTTTATGAGGATCATTGACAGGTCATACGAACTTAGTTTAAAATTGAATTATGGAGGTGGACATAGGGCAAGATAAATAGAAGAGTACGTCATGATGATGTTAGGAGTTGGGTGTTCCACTCTGATGATGATTTTTTTGATGGTTTAAAATTAAGGAAACTGGGAATTTTGAAGTATCAAATTTATGAGAAGATGATAACTTTGCCGGATGATGACCAACAAGCACGGGGGGGAATTCTCATCTGGAATTAAAAAAATTCATCACTTTCATGAATGAAGTCATCATCATGGAAGAAAGAAGCAAAAAATATCTCGAGTTTTATTTCAAATTAAGTTTATGGTACATCGGGGAGACAACTGTTTTATAGATCTGTACGGGGTTCTTTGTGATCTCGGACAGAGGAAAGGAAGGGAAAAATTCTCTCAAGGAGACCAGTAACAGGTCCTATTAAAACTCAAAAGGGAGTTTGACCAGTTAGCCCCTTGAATGACTAATTAACACAAGAAATAAAGGCTTGGACAGCTGAATACAAAAGAAATTCACTAAGCAATATTTAAGAATTGTCCTCATAATCATATTTGCTTAAATATAAACCAAACTATGTAATCTTAGACATGTGAAGCTACTCAAACAATATAAGATAACCCAATATAGGCCAATAGGATGCCCCAATGGATCAGGTGCAATACTGTTTTCCAAGCCTTTGACTTAATTGAGTTGTGGCAGTTATTGTTGGGAAGATGCTAGATATGATGACCTCTGAAAGGCAAACATGATTAAGAGGGGTAATCTTCTTCTCATATTCATCATCTTCGGCTTTGGTATTGGCCTAGCTTACAATTTTGTTTTAACGAGGAGATGCATACATAACATGTTAATGTCATCAAATTATTCAACAAGTAGTATTTAAACGAAGATTAATTGATGCAGTGGAGATGGTTTTCATGACCGTAAATGTCAAACTACCTGCATAATCTTTTGTCTTAACTGTTTTATTGGCCATTTATTTGGAATATGTGATAATTAGAGAATGGTATTTTTCGATCAGTTTCTCATGGCTTATCTAATTTCTCAGTTTCTCTCAACACACTAGAAGTTGGCCTTTTGATGAAAAGATTCTTCTACAACCACTTTACAAGTATTTGTTTTACCCTATCCTATTATTTTCTATTGTCTTATCCAAGGTCTGCGGAATCGTCCCGAACCATCCAGTTCGGGGCGTCCCGGGCCGTACCGGCGACAGACTGGGATGGTTCCGGCATTGAAACCAAGATGCCGTCACCGGAGGGGGAGAAGGAGAAGAAAAAAGGGAAAGAGAGAGAGAGCGGGAAGGGAGAGAGAGGAAAAGAAAGGAAGAGAGGTGGAAGCCGGGTAGCCTCCGCACGGAGGAGGCGAAGGCTAGGGAGACGCGGAGGCGGGGTCTTTTTATTTTTGCATTTTTTAAGTTGAAGTCCGCAAACCCATTGCCGACTTCACTTAATTTTTTTAATTTTAAAAAAATAATGTAGAGATTATCAAAAGAAATGTGAAAAGCTTTATAAACTTTAAAACCGGAAAAGTAGAAAGTAATGTTAGATATTATTAAGTTTGATTTAGTAATTAGTAATTCTGCTATGAACTGATGCTTGCCATGCCCATCTGCTTAGCAACTACGGGTTTCGAGTTCGAGAAGTGGGTGGTCCATTCCCAAGTATTCCAACTTACATAATTAGTGTGGAGTGGGTTTCACTTTCTCTCAAAAACAACAGAAAAATAATTAGCGATTCTGACTTTATTAATTTGTTAGTTTGTGTGGTTTTGCAACCACTACGTGCTTTCTTTTTTTTTTTTTAAAAAAAAAAAAAAAAAAAAAAAAAAAAAAAAACTGTTCTTTCTTGATCATAATGATTTTCTGCAGTATCCCCCCCCCCCCCCCCCCCCCCCCCACTTCCAGCCCTCTTTGCTTCTGCTGTAGCCATCTTCTGTTATCCCTTCTTCAGCCTGGATGTTAGAATAAATGAAAAATTCACATCGTCCTTCGGAAAGCCATTCAAGTATTATAAATGCTTTAAGACTTAAACTTGCATCTAAGTTTCTTCTATAAAGCAGTGAAATGGCCCAAATGGCTTTGTTTGCTGATTTAGAGTTGCCAGTGCCAATTTGTGACTCAAATGTGTACATTGCCATTATAGCAGAAATATCTAGAATTACAGGGCAATAATCTTAGTACCCAATTATGCAAACCAGTTGATTACTCTTAAAATTGTGCTTGTTTGCAGCATGTGGGTTTCCTCATATACCTTGAAACATATTTTTATCAGAATGGTTTTAATAATTTACTTGTTTGCTTGTGATCTATATAACTGTACCATCTTCAAATTTTAAGTGTGTGAGAGCTTTTCCATTTTTTTTTATTATATTTTTTCATTGTCAGCCTACAATGCAACAAAGTGCTGATGATGGTGGTTGACTTAAAAGAGCAGGATTGATGCAGCCGAGATGGTGATGATGAAGTCGAGGATGAGGATAAGGATAGGTTATCTATGAAATGGAAGTTATGGATATTTCTCATTACCTGAGTATGTAGATTACTTGTATCATACATGTAGTATGCTTCTTATGTTAACTGTTGCTTTCTCTTAGCTTTTCTTCCATAGCTAAACCAACTGGCATATAATGTCGTGTTGGTTGAAGTTCAAATTCAAATTCACGTAATTTATATGGTTGGGGAATGAGAAGATTCCTTTGCTTTGTTAATCATCATGTTACAGCAAATATATTGGAGCACTGAACAGGCATGCCAAACTCTTATTAAAAACATAAAATCAATTGACAAATGATTCGATAACATAAGTACTATGGGCAGTTCGTTGCTTCATTTATCTAATCTGCTGGAAAAACCTATACAAACCCACCAAATCTCATTGGACAAAACAAAATTCAGCAACTTAACATTAAACATAGGATAATGGATATTTGGAGAAAAATCAAGGTGTTTCTCTAGCACATACTATAGGAAAAAAAAAGAAAGGAAGAAAGAAAAAAGAATCAAATTCTTGTATACATGCCATCAAAATTTAAACGCCCACTCCCTATTTTTCTTTTTTTTAAATAGAAAAAAGGGTAAAACTCTTCCCCCTAGAAGTTGCATATTTTAGATCAATTTTGTTTCCTTTGAAAAGGATACCTCTTCTGATTTTTCAGCTAGTGAAACACCACCAAAGTCATTCATTAAAGAACAGAAACATCGGGAGCGGCCAAAATATACATAGAAATGAAGGATTTTTAGACTGAAGACAGACAACATGATTAGAATTAAGCAAGAAACCAATCAGAAAGGAATCTCCAATGAACAAGGTGAGAGGGTTGTTACCTCTAACAGATAGAATTACGTGATAGTAAAACATAATTACGTGACAGTTAAATTACCTCATGCAAGGATGATGATGGTTTAAAATAGAAAAACAAAATTACGCAATAGTAAAATTTGTGATGATGCTTCGTATAAGGACAATGAAAGAAAAGTGGGTGTTGGACGGTAGGGACAACAACAGAGAGTAGCAGTAGGGGTAAGAGGGTGTAAGACCATTGGAGGAAGGAGAGCATGGGAGAAAGCCTGAATATAATGGAATTAAAAAATGTCATATGGAAAAAAATTTTTAACTCATAACAATGATCATAGTGGGGAAGATTTTAAGACCTTTGAAGTAAAGGAATTCAATAATCTGGACAAAAAAAAAGCTCAAGGGCGAAGATATAAACTCTCACCAAGCACAAATTCCATCCATCCCAATTTGGAATCCAAGTAATATGCTGTCATACATGGGTCTGCCCTTGATTGCGGCCATCACACATCTCCGCGGACCAGCCGTGCTCTGTGATTTCTTGCTGCACGACTAAATTCTCAGTTTTATAGAACAAAAATTCCCATGTAGATTAAAACTTAGCTGGCCAATGTGACAGCACGTTCCTTTTGGGCTTAGCTATTTCATGTGGATGTAATGTGGAAGAGCAATTTAAGGTCCACTGGGCCTGGAAGTTTGTTCTTGGAAATGGCTTGGGACATGTCCTGTATCCATTCGTCTCTCTTTGAACCCAAACTCTAAATAATTACAGGTTTTAGTGTTATCTTTGCTATTATAATGCAAATTATAAGATGCAGAACTCATGCATCTCCAACCATAGTTTTTTACAGAATGACCTGTTCTCATTATTATTAAGTCGGCAAGTGTCAAATATTAGAATTTATGATGCAATAGGAAAGGGTTTAGCTACCTGTGGACCTGAATTTTGTATTACTTTGGCTTAGTCCATTTGGTCAAACTTAACAAAAAATTAAATATATTTTTTTTCAACCAATTATCTGACATTTACAATGGGCAAATAGCCCCAAAACATAATATGGGTAATGCATGGATGACCCGTTCATGAAACCCAAGCCATTCAATAATATTTTAATAATATTTCTATGCTCACTAATGTCTTCGTAATATTATTTTTGACTAAACTTTTAAATCTCGGCAGGATGAAGAGCATTCCGGCTGCCCCATTCTTTTTCTATGAAAAACCTTGATTGTGATAGGGTTGGGGCTTTGAAACCCATCCATACTAGAAGAGAAGAAGTGGTAAGAAAGGAAAGAAAACTTGATTGTGAGTTGGGGTTGAAAAAAAACTTGATTGTGAGTTGGGGCTCCGAAATCTATGTATGCAGGAAGAGAAGTAGATGCAAGAAAGAAAGTAATAAAAGATGAAGAAAAGAAAAATATAAAAAGAAAGAAGAACAAGAAAAAAAAAAGAAAAGAAAGGAAGATAGAAAGGAAGGGAGAAAGGAAAGAAAAGAAGAAGAGAGAGATGGAGAATATTTGTCGGGATACATGAGCGAAACTGCCACCGAGATGGGGTGTGTTTTATGGAGAAACTGGGACATCCCCATCCCACAAAATTTAAAACTTTACTTGAATCCTCCTGATACTATGATGATGTACTAAATCCTCCATTACTGACTTCCGCACAATGGATGTTTTTTAATACAAATGCCCAAAAAGATTTTAAACCTTCTACAGCTTGGTCAAATGAGCATAATTGTACTCCAATGCATGCCAAATTTGATTTAGAAGTGATAAAAAGGGTGACAATGACAGAGCACAATAAAAGTCAATAAAGGACAAATTAGGTAACAAATATCATAATTAGTTCCAGATTTATTCCTTAAGCTAGCTGTAGTTTTCAACGCATTATATAAAATGATTTCTTATTCAAGAACCAGCCAAAAGTTGGGAGACTGTTCACGAATGGCCATTGAGAGGAAGTGTCGGCAAAGATCCCCACCATGTCTAATTAAATATATGTAATATTTAGCCATTGTTGGCTATCAAATTGAAGTATAAAAAATATTTTGTCAGTGTTGGTTATCAAACTCCAGAGACCTTAATTAGAAGCCCATTACCAATTGTTGGTTGGAGCTATTTAAATCAAGTTTTCAGCAATTAATCTGTGTACATGATAGATCTAATTTTAAGCTAGCAGGCATATGGCAACCAGGTGCACTGTCCAAGCTAGGGACAAACTTTGCAACTCTCTTTTGGTGGTCTCTTGGTGACTGGCTAGCAAACTAGAAACTCACTCCCAAGATCATGTATGGCTCTCTCTAACTGGGCTAAGTGTTTATTAAAAACTATGTTTGTGTTGTACCCAATATATATATATATATATATATATATATATATATATATATATATATATATATATATATATGTGCAATATGTAATGCTTCCTTTCATCTCACTATCATAGGTTTTCCCTGAACTTCCCTTTTTCTCTCCCCACTTGTTCTTAGCTTTTCAAAAGAGTAACGCTGTGGGGCGTCTTTTGGTGCATGTAAAAAGCTTTTTTAGCTCCCTTATCACATGAGGGGACTAGTGCAATTGTAGGTGGTCGAATGCAAGTTAAGCAGGGTCAGTATTAATTTTATGGGTCCAAAAGATTTTCGGCAAAGTGGCTAGCAACGGTCCTCTCACACCATATAGAATATTAAATTGAGCATTGGATCAAGTGGTGCACTCAAGACAATAATGGAGAAAGTCTACTTCCACTTTGTCTCGTGATTTGCTTTTGAATTTGGTCCACAATAATCTAAAATTTGGTTGGAATTCGATCTTAGTTTGTGATGCTAAGAGCAAAAGTCAAAAAGGCATGGCTAAATGACAACAAATACCAACATTCGAGCTGGACAGCTAATGAATCCTATTGCGAATATTATATGTGAAACTGAATTTGATAAAATTTTGTTCTCACGTAAGCATTCCCCTAATGAATTTTGTTGATTTTTTTTATCTTCTCATAAACATAAGTTCCAAATTTTAGGGACATAAAAAGGTATTCTGAGCTTGCAGAAGTTTCATTGGTTAGTGGTGATATTGCAAAGTCCAAATGGAATTAGCTAGTACAATCTGGTTAATCTAAAATTTCCCAATATAGTTGTTCTATCGGATTAAAGAAAAGCCTTCTTGAGAAGAACTCAATAAGGTGCTATTGCGCTTTTGTTGGCTATCTGCGCCATTTGAGGAAATGGAACATATTCAAAACCTTTCAAAATGTTAATCTTGATCCACAATTTCATCAAAGTGCTTGCTGAATTCCTTAACTTCTGATAAAATATCATTCAAATATTAGAAATAAATAAAGCATTTTCACTACACTGGCATGTTCTTGATATGATATTTCTTCTAGTTGTGATAATAGTAGATCTCATTGCTTAACTGTTGCATGAGATGCTAGAAATCAAAACTAGTTGTCAATGCAAAAATAAACATAAGCATTGTCATCGGGTACTCTTTACATAATTAAAGTTCTAAGGTGCGACACGTATGCTAGATTTCTAGAATTTTTTAACAATTAAAAATTATTGTTATTTAGATATTTTTATACAGTAAATGCAAAGAAAAAATGGTTTTTCTTTTTTTTAAAAGAAAATATATATATTTTTGAACCCTCCAAGTTTTAACAAATCACACTTGAACCCTAAAAATTAAACAATTTGCAATCAAGACTGTGGAGTGATTGAGTATTTTCTAATTGATTTTGATGGGCTCAAAGCATTTGAGTATGCCTTATGTTGTTCTAATGAATTCAATTTAGTATTTCAGGTAAATCTTTATGAATTTCTATCTAAGTGCCTTGAGCTTTGGTTCAGAGTATTTTGGTTAAGTATTGAACTCTATTTGAACCAAAGTCTGCATCACGAGTCGACTCCTGAACTTTACGAGTCGACTCCGGGACACTTGAAGTTTCTGGCACAAGCTCGAGTCGACTCCGGGACTCTCTGAGTCCACTCCGACTGAGAACAGACAGAAAGACAGAACGATCAATTTTAGACCCTGTTAGCGAGTTGACTCCAAAAGGTTGCGAATCGACTCCAAAAGGTTGCGAGTCGACTCAAAATGGTCTTGAGTTGACTCCATGGAAAATCTGACAAAAAGATAGAACGTTAGTTTTTGAGTCCCTATCAGCGAGCCGACTCGTGAAGATTACGAGTCGTCTCCCACATCAGCCGAGTTGACTCCCAGTTTGTCCGAGTCGACTCCCAAAGGAAAGCAGTCTGAAAGGTAGAGATTCAATTTCGGAGACCCTGTGAACGAGTTGACTCCAAGTATTCCAGAGTCGACCCCCAAATTAGCCGAGTTGACTCCAACAAGGCCCGAGTCGACTCCGAGGCAGATCAGTTCAAAAGACAGAGAATCAATTTTTTGGTCTCTGAGAACGAGATGTCTTCCGAAGATCTCGAGTCGCCTCTCAAGACAGCCGAGTCGACTCCAAGTAAACCCGAGTCGACTCGAGGAAAAAAAACAGAAAGTTGGATTTCTGGAATCCTGAGAACGAGCCGACCCTAAGTGCCCGAGTCGTCTCCAGCTATTGGCGAGTCGACTCCAGTTTAGTCAGAGTCGACCCCAGGACGAGGCATGCACTTTGATTCAAATCTGTAACAGTGGGCGAGTCGTCTCTTGTAAAGCGCGAGTCGACTCCAAATCGCATGAGTCGACTTCGATCCCAACGGATACATTGTCAGATTGTGCAGACGGATCAGAACGGCTCCAAATCACTCTCTAACGGCTATTTTTCGAAGGAAATCACTTAAATTGCTAGAGTGAACAGTAGTAGATAATAAGAGAGTTATTCCATTTTAGCATTAAATGTTTTCAACACCAAGAGCTTCCGTAGGGTAAATCCAAGCAAAAGAAGAAAAAAGTGCATTCAACTCAAACCAAAAAGAATTCCTTTGCATTCAAAGCTCTACCTACTGTCTTACATCTTTCGGTTCATTCAAGAGGAGACTCAGAAATCGAGAAGCCCCCACTTCCTCATCTTAAATCTATTTGAGGGCTTTTAACTCAATCTTGTTTATATTATTTCATATTTGCTTTTTAGAAGCTTTCCTTGCGAACTTTAAACTCTTGTTTTTATACTTGATTCAATCAGGAGATTCAATCAAGGGTTGTAAGGTTTGTTGGTGAGCCAAAGATAAAATCAACGGTGTAAGGTTGTGGTTGGTGAACCGGAAAAAAATAACTCGGTTTGATTGTGAATCCGGAAAAACAATTGAGTAGTTCTAGTCGGTGAGCCTGTCAAAACCGACCGAGTTCGTTGGGACCTCGTGAAAACAAGTTAGGTTGTGAGCTTGCAAAACAGTCGGCTGTAATCCTAGAGATTATAGTGAACTCCCAAGTGCAGCTTGGGGAGTGGACGTAGGAGCAAGAGTTGGCTCCGAACTACTATAAACCTTTCTGCATTTTGTATTGGATCTTGTCTCTTTCTCTCTCTTCACTCATTGCATCTAGTGATCTAACTAATTCACTTGCAATAGATTTAGTAAATTACTCAACTTATTTTTAATTGGTTAATAATTAATTAAAACCCAATTCACCCTCCTTATTGGGTTGTCTTCTTGGGCAACAAGTGGTACCAAAGCGGGTGCTCTCATATCGATTGGTGTTCCAATCTTTAAAAAGAGTTAAATATTAAGATGACAACCCATTTTGGATCTTCCCTTAGCGAGGGACAATCCACCAATAGGCCTTCATTGTTCAATGGAGTTAACTATACCTATTGAAAGGCTAGAATGAGAATATTTATTCAAGCCCAAGATTATGATGTTTGGAGCATCATAATTAATGGACCATATATTCTTTCTATCTATGTTGATAACATTGCTATACCCAAGCTTGAAAAAAATTGGGATGATAACGATAGAAGGAAGGCACAACTAAATGTCAAAGCAATGAATGTTCTTTACTGTGCCTTGGATCCTAATGAATTCAATAGGATCTCCACCTGTAATTATGCTAAAGAAATATGGGATAGGCTTGAGGTTATCCATGAGGGTACAAATCAAGTCAAAGAATCCAAAATCAACATACTAGTTCATAAATATGAGTTATTTAAAGTGAAATCTAATGAAACCATCACTTGCATGTTCACCAGATTTACTGATATTGTCAACGGTTTAAAAAGTCTTGACAAAAATTATACTAACAGTGATCTTGTCAAGAAGATTCTTCGCCCTTTACTAAGGTCATGGGAAGCCAAGGTCACGGTAATCTAAGAAACAAAAGACTTGAATACGCTGCCACTCGAGGAGCTTCTTGGATTTCTAATGACGCATGAGCTCACGATGAAACAACATAGCGAAGAAGAATCCTTCCATAAGAAAAAGGTAATTGCCCTCAAGTCTACTTCTTCTGTCACGCCCCGGATCCGGATCCGTGACACGGCCGTGCTATTGCCGACTATCGCCCACAGTAGCACGCAGCCTCATACAGGGGTAACAGGTAGCCAAAAAGGATTCATCCTTATATATATATTAAAAGTTTGCAGTACAACCTTCAAGTTTGAAACCAAAAATACAGAACTTCTATGCTATTCAAATGTACAGAAGTATATAAGCTTCTCCAAAAATACGAAGCTCTGTAACAAAATAAAAACATATCTGATGGCGATCACTGGTGAGGATCTGAAGGAAAACGAAACATAAACAGATGTGAGCTACACGGCTCAGTAAGTAATCCTGCATAATCCTACCGGATCAACCAGTAGACTAAACATGTAAATCAGGGTTTTGAGAAGCTGACATGCATGTTTATCTAATAATCATCCTGGCATAATAAGTATGCAATTTAAACAAAGCAGTAGTGCAAATCACAAAATTTTCATATTATATGCATATGAAACCGTGCCCCCCGACATGCCGCGGTCCTTTTACTCTCGGATGCTACTGCGAAGTCAGACTCGGCCACTGGCGGGGCCAGCTCAGTTACTATTCAGCCACTGGCGGGGCAAGCTCAGTTACTATTCAGCCACTGGCGGGGCAGGCCCAATTCCAATTCAGCCACTGGCGGGGCAGGCTCAGTTACTATTCAGCCACTGGCGGGGCAGCTCAGTTACTATTCAGCCACTGGCGGGGCAGCTCAGTTACTATTCAGCCACTGGCGGCTCAGTCATTCTCAGTAGCATCTTTGAGCCCATTATAGTGCCTCTGGGCTAGCTAAGACTTTATAAACTTACATGCATGATTATAATATCAGTATCATCATGTTGCATATATAGCCATAGCTTCTGGGATCATTAAAGTTACTTATGCATTGTAACATATCATGTATGAAACATATATACTTAAAATAAATGCTTAGGAAACATTAATAACATAACATGATCCATAACAGGATTAGGACAGGTTACTTACAGTGATTCGTTTTCTCCCAAGTTTCTTACGTCCTGGTGACGGATCCTGAGTCACCTAAAATCACATTATAATGAGCATATTATTTCCTTTTACTTGTTTGGATTCTACCCGAAATTTAGCCCAAGTCTAATGTGTTCATATTGGAGCCTTGATTGGGTCCATATGGTTTAATTGGCCTTCTAATTGGTCATTAGGCTTAATCCCAAGTTTAATTTGGGTTTAATTTTGGTTAAATTTATAGTCTGGCTTGTCCAGACTTAGCCCAATTTGATTGGGCTCGGGTTTAGTCAAATTTGGCTAAACCCTTTCCCCTTTTTTTTTTTTCTCTTTTTCTTTTTCTTTTTCTTTTTCTTTTTCTTTTTCTTTTTCTTTGGGCTTAACGGGTTGCGGGTTCGGATTCGGATCCGACCCGCGAACCCGTTATCAGGTTTTCTTCCCCCCTTCCAGAGGCTTCCGCCTCTTCATCTCCCGCTCTCCTCTCTCTCCTCTCTTTTCTCCTTCGTCTCCACCGAAACCCACGCCTCCGGCCGGTCCTCCGGCCCCCTCCTTCTCCTCCGGCCAGATCTGTGGCCTTCTCCCTCTCGGTCACTCCCTCTCCTTCTCTCTCTCTTTCTCTTTCTTTCTTCTTTGTTTTCGCCGAGACCCTAGCCTCCGGCCGAGCCCTCGGCTTTCTTCTTCTCCTCCGGCCGGATCTACGGCCTCCTCTCTCTCTCCTTTCCTCCCTTGCTCTCTCTTTCTTCTTTTTTTTTTTCTTTATTTTCACCGAAACCCTAATTTTCGGCCCACCGAAACCCTCCTCTTCTTCCTTTTTCTTCCCTTGCAGGCGGCCGGGGAGACGAGGCTCCCCCCGATCTACCAACCGAGGTGGAGTTCCCCCCCCGGAGCGCCGGCGGAAGGGAAGGCCAGCCCTTCCTCCCTCCGAAGTAATGCCGGAGAGGGGAAGGGCTCGGAGATGGGTCGGGATCCGGCTATAAACGAGAGCCTCCACCCGCTCCGTCCACGGCAAGGCATGGCCGGAGGGGATGAAGCCTCAAGGTCCGGTGAGTTCTTTTTTTCTTTCTTTCTTTCTTTCTTCTTTTTCTTTTCTTCGGTCCTTCCTTCCGGCACCACCACCCCTTGCCGGAGAAGAGGTGGTGGTCCGGCCGGGGCTGGCGGCCCTGTGGCCGCCTCTATTGTCGTCCCGGCCAGATATGGCGGCCTGGGTTGCCCCCCCGAACCCCAAGGTACCCGCGGCCGAGGCCGCGGTGTCCGGTTCGTCAACAGGCCGAACCCGGTTGGGTTCGGTCCGGATGGTCGCGGCCTGTGAGTCCGGCCCGACCCAGGGATTGTGGGTTTTTCTCCCTCTCCTGTGCCGGCCTCCTCCCCTCTATGTCACTGTTGACACAGAGGGGAAGAGCACCCCACAGAGGGGTTTCTCCATGCTTTATAATTTTATTAACAGGGAGTCCATACCTGGTTTTAGTCGGGTGTAGTCGGGCAGTGCTTCCTCCCTGGTAGTCCCCCCTTCTTCAGAGCTTCAGGGCTCCTTGGCCTTAGGCTCCAGGGCTTCGGCTCCCTCTCTCTTTCTCTCGTTCGGTGTTTAGGGGGGTCTGTGATTTGGGGTTGCCGGCAGAGGCTTAAATATTTGTTTAGAGGATGAAACCCCCCTCTGAGAGGTCCCATCCTCTCCTTTCCTCCATACTTCGGGACTGGCCGCCGCCCCCCTTGTCTCCGGCGCGCCGGCATCGGCTGCCAGCAGGGGGTGCGGTAACCCCTCCCTGTCGGTCTTATCCCTTCATTTTTTTTTTATTCCTGATAATAATTATGCTGGCTACAGTGAAATTTGGGCCCAACCCTTAACTGGGCCTATTTCTTATTGGGCCTAGTAGGTTGTGGGCCCGGACATTACATCCTTCCCCCCTTAAATAAATTTCGTCCTCGAAATTAAACATACCTCGGTTCTCGAAGAGCTGAGGGTAGCGTTGTCGCATCTCTTCCTCCAATTCCCAGGTAGCTTCCCTTTCAGTGTGGTTGGTCCACTGGACTTTAACGTAGGGAATGGTGCGCCTTCGGAGAATTTGCTCTTTTCTGTCTATGATGCGCAGGGGAGCCTCCTCATAGGTTAAATCTTTATTTAATTGCAGAGGCTCATGTGGTACCACATGGCTGGGATCCGAAACGTACCTCCGTAACAAAGAGACGTGAAAGACGTTGTGTACGCCTGATAGCTCTGAAGGTAGGGCCAATTTGTAGGCAACTTTGCCTATTCTAGCAAGAACCTCAAATGGGCCAATGTAGCGAGGACTTAATTTGCGGTGTCTTCCGAATCGGATAATACCCTTTGATGGTGAAATTTTTAGGAAGACAAAGTTTCCCTCCAAAAATTCCAAGGCCCTTCTTCCTCTGTCAGCCCATCTTTTCTGTCTATCCTGGGCAGCCTGAAGCCTTTGCTTAATTAGTAGTACCTTGTCTCTGGTGTGCTGGGCCAGTTCGGGGCCTAGCATTTTCCGCTCCCCGACATCATCCCAGTGTAAGGGGGATCGGCATCTTCTCCCATAGAGAGCTTCGTATGGGGCCATCTGGATACTGGAATGGTAGCTATTGTTATAAGCAAATTCCACCAGTGGTATGTAACTATCCCAGTTTCCACCTAGGTCCACAGTGCAAGCTCTCAGCATGTCTTCCAGAGTTTGGATTGTCCGCTCTGACTGGCCGTCAGTCTGGGGGTGGTATGCTGTACTGAGCCTCAGTCCGGTACCCATGGCCTTCTGAAAGCTTTCCCAGAATCTGGACACGAATCGGGGGTCACGATCAGAAATGATACTCACTGGTACTCCGTGCAGGCGTACAATCTCATCGATGTATAATTGGGCCAGCTTGTCTAAAGGAATACCAATTCTGAATGGCAGAAAATGAGCTGATTTTGTAAGGCGATCAACAATCACCCACACTGCATCATTCTTTCTCACCGTTTTGGGGAGTCCTGTAACAAAATCCATCGTGATGTGCTCCCACTTCCATTCAGGAATTTCTATTGGTTCCAGCAACCCTGCTGGCCTCTGGTGCTCTGCTTTTACTAGCTGACAGGTCAAGCATCGGGCCACAAACTCAGCTATTTCTCTCTTCATCCCCTTCCACCAGTAATGTTCCCGAAGGTCCCGGTACATTTTAGTATTGCCTGGATGAATAGAGAAACGGGATTGGTGGGCTTCTTCCATGATTTCCCTTTTTAGGTCAACATTTGCCGGTACACACAGTCGGTGGCCAAACCTTAGAGTGCCATCTGGGTGCATTTGGAGTTCGGGTCGCAACTCTTTCTCCACTTCATCCTTGAGCTGGCAAATGTGCTCATCAGACTGCTGGGCAACCTTTATTCTATCGATCAAGGTTGGTTGTATACTCAAGGCGGCCAGCAAAATTTTTGTAGTTTGGGTAACCACCTCAACCTGCATTTTATCGAGATCCTTCTGAATCTGTGGTTGAGTGGTGAGTAAAGCGGCGGAGCTTATAACTGACTTTCTGCTTAGGGCATCCGCCACCACGTTGGCCTTTCCTGGGTGGTATTTAATACTCAGGTCATAATCCTTCAAGAGTTCCAACCACCTTCTTTGCCTCATATTCAATTCCTTCTGGGTGAATATATACTTCAGGCTCTTGTGGTCGGTGTACACATCACAGTGTTCGCCATACAAATAATGTCTCCAAAGTTTCAAGGCGAACACTACTGCGGCCAACTCTAGGTCATGTGTCGGGTAGTTCTGTTCATAGGGTTTCAGCTGTCTCGAGGCATAGACTACCACCTTGCCATCTTGCATCAGCACACAGCCTAGCCCGTTCTTGGAAGCATCACTGTAGATGGTAAATTCTCCAGTTAAGGACGGTAATGTCAAAATTGGGGCAGAAACTAACCTTTGTTTAAGCTCCTGGAAGCTCCTCTCACACTTGCCGTCCCAGATAAACTTGGCCCGTTTCTTAGTCAACTGGGTCAAGGGGGTAGCTATTTTGGAGAACCCTTCCGCAAATCGCCGGTAATACCCGGCTAATCCCAAAAAGCTTCTTATTTCCTTGGCGTTGGTGGGACGAGGCCAATCCACCACCGCTTCTATCTTCTTGGGGTCCACTGACACTCCTTCCTTGGAGATTATATGGCCGAGGAATGCCACACTGTCCAGCCAGAACTCACATTTGTTCAGCTTGGCGTACAGCCTCTTCTCTCGAAGGATTTGTAGCACCACCCTCAAATGGTCTTCCTGTTCCTTCCGGCTCTTTGAGTATATCAAAATGTCATCGATAAAAACTATCACGAACTGATCCAAATATTGTTTAAAGACTCTGTTCATCAAGTCCATAAATGCAGCCGGGGCATTGGTCAGTCCAAAAGGCATAACCAGAAATTCATAATGCCCATACCTGGTTCGAAATGCAGTTTTTGGCACATCCTCAGATTTGATCTTCAGCTGATGGTAGCCTGACCTCAAATCTATCTTGGAGAAGACTTCGGCGCCTTGCAGCTGATCAAACAGGTCATCGATCCGAGGTAGGGGATATTTGTTCTTTATGGTTATCTTGTTCAATTCCCGGTAATCGATGCATAGCCGCATACTCCCGTCTTTCTTTTTCACAAATAGGACAGGAGCTCCCCATGGCGACGCACTGGGTTGGATGAACTTTTTATCCAGGAGTTCTTGTAGTTGTACCTTCAATTCCCTTAACTCAGCAGGGGCCATCCGGTAAGGAGCCTTGGAGACTGGCCCCTCTCCTGGTACGAGGTCGATTGTGAATTCGATCTCTCGGTCTGGGGGTAATCCTGGTAATTCCTCCGGGAAGACATCCGGATATTCTCTGACTACTGGAATATCTTCCAGTTTGGTCTCTTTCTGGGTATCCATTACACAGGCCAGATAGGCCATACACCCTTTTCTCACAGCCTTTCCAGCTTTCAAGGCAGAAATAAAGTGTAGTGTAGGAGCATCTTGAAGGGGTATATCGCCCTGAAAGAAAAATTCTTGCTCCCCAGGTATCCGAAATACCACCCTCTTGTGGTAACAATCAATGTGGGCGTGATACTGTGACATCCAGTCCATGCCCAAGATAATATCAAAGTCTTGCATGTCAAGCTGTAAAAGATTTGTCTCTAATTCTTTTTCCCCTATCTGAATTATGCAATCTTTATGTTTAGTGTCAACAATTGCGGTTTTCTGAAGGGGTGTAGCAACATGCCATGGTTCCACTAATTTCTCAGATGTGCTATGTAATTGTCTGGAAAAGCTAACCGACACGAAAGAATGCGTAGAACCAGAATCAAATAGAATGAGGGCAGGAACCAAGTTGACCAGAAGTGTACCTGTCACCACTTGATCGCTAGCACTGGCATCCTGTCGAGTCAGTGCGAAAACCCGAGGGTTACCCCTCGATCTCTGGTCCTCTGGTGCAGTATGTCTGGGCTCGTCCTTCTTTCGGCTAGGGCAGTTGCGGGCGATGTGTCCTGTCTGCCCGCAAGAATAACAAGCTCCGGTCTTCTTCATGCAGGTACCCCTGTGGTTTCCGCCACAGGTGGGGCAGCCTCTGCTCTGTCTCTTCTTGGGCACAGACCCCTTGCTGCCTCCAGCCCCACTACTCGGTGCTCCTGATGACCGGGTCCTCTTCAGGTCCTCCCTCTCTCTCCCGGACCGTATCAGGTCAGCCTCAACCTTCAAGGCTCGGTCCAGTACATCTTTGTAGCTTGAGAATAAATGGGAGGATATTCGGGACCGAATCCCGTACCTCAATCCCTGCTCAAACCGGTTCACCTTACTTCTCTCATCCTCCATGAACTGGGGGCAAAATCGTCCCAGTTCGTTAAATTTATTGGCGTACTCCAGAACGGACATCTGGTCAGTCTGGGTTAGTGTCAAAAACTCATTCTGCTTCGCCAGGTGCACTGAGTCCGAAAAGTATTGATTGTAAAACATCCTCTTAAAGTCCCTCCAGGTGAGTCTGTCAACGGCATAAGCCGTCTCCATGGCCGTCCACCAGTATTCGGCGTTTCCGGTCAGCATGGAGGTCGCCAGCCGGACTGTCACCTCATCAGGAAAGTGGAGGGCTCGGAACATCTTTTCTATCTCCCGGATCCATGTTTCAGCCGCCATAGGGTCAGACCCACCCTCAAAGGTCGGGGGGTTCAGTCGGCGGAACCTCTCATAGCAGGAGTCTGCTGAAGGCA
Source organism: Phoenix dactylifera (assembly GCF_009389715.1). Lineage (NCBI taxonomy): Eukaryota > Viridiplantae > Streptophyta > Magnoliopsida > Arecales > Arecaceae > Phoenix > Phoenix dactylifera. Next base: position 1,112,134 of record NW_024067689.1, read on the forward strand.
TAGCGGCCAACTGCATCATCTGCTGCTGTTGCAGCACTTGCGCCATAAGCTGATACACTCCGGCTAGGCCTGCCTGACCTGCTGCAGACCGTGGAGTATCCGGGAAAACTGACCGCTCGCTGGGCTCCGGGGAGGGTGGTCTCCGGTCGTCATCCATATCTTCCTAATGATCACCTAGCAGTCAAAAATTTTTAAAGTGAGGTTATGATAAACTAGCATATTATAACATTTTCTATGACGGTGACATTCTTAACTACCCTTTTCCTTAGGCATTTTATGGTTATTCTATTATTTAACCTAAGGCTCTGATACCACTAGATGTCACGCCCCGGATCCGGATCCGTGACACGGCCGTGCTATTGCCGACTATCGCCCACAGTAGCACGCAGCCTCATACAGGGGTAACAGGTAGCCAAAAAGGATTCATCCTTATATATATATTAAAAGTTTGCAGTACAACCTTCAAGTTTGAAACCAAAAATACAGAACTTCTATGCTATTCAAATGTACAGAAGTATATAAGCTTCTCCAAAAATACGAAGCTCTGTAACAAAATAAAAACATATCTGATGGCGATCACTGGTGAGGATCTGAAAGAAAACGAAACATAAACAGATGTGAGCTACACGGCTCAGTAAGTAATCCTGCATAATCCTACCGGATCAACCAGTAGACTAAATATGTAAATCAGGGTTTTGAGAAGCTGACATGCATGTTTATCTAATAATCATCCTGGCATAATAAGTATGCAATTTAAACAAAGCAGTAGTGCAAATCACAAAATTTTCATATTATATGCATATGAAACCGTGCCCCCCGACATGCCGTGGTCCTTTTACTCTCGGATGCTACTGCGAAGTCAGACTCGGCCACTGGCGGGGCCAGCTCAGTTACTATTCAGCCACTGGCGGGGCAAGCTCAGTTACTATTCAGCCACTGGCGGGGCAGGCCCAATTCCAATTCAGCCACTGGCGGGGCAGGCTCAGTTACTATTCAGCCACTGGCGGGGCAGCTTAGTTACTATTCAGCCACTGGCGGGGCAGCTCAGTTACTATTCAGCCACTGGCGGCTCAGTCATTCTCAGTAGCATCTTTGAGCCCATTATAGTGCCTCTGGGCTAGCTAAGACTTTATAAACTTACATGCATGATTATAATATCAGTATCATCATGTTGCATACATAGCCATAGCTTCTGGGATCATTAAAGTTACTTATGCATTGTAACATATCATGTATGAAACATATATACTTAAAATAAATGCTTAGGAAACATTAATAACATAACATGATCCATAACAGGATTAGGACAGGTTACTTACAGTGATTCGTTTTCTCCCAAGTTTCTTACGTCCTGGTGACGGATCCTGAGTCACCTAAAATCACATTATAATGAGCATATTATTTCCTTTTACTTGTTTGGATTCTACCCGAAATTTAGCCCAAGTCTAATGTGTTCATATTGGAGCCTTGATTGGGTCCATATGGTTTAATTGGCATTCTAATTGGTCATTAGGCTTAATCCCAAGTTTAATTTGGGTTTAATTTTGGTTAAATTTATAGTCTGGCTTGTCCAGACTTAGCCCAATTTGATTGGGCTCGGGTTTAGTCAAATTTGGCTAAACCCTTTCCCCTTTTTTTTTCTCTTTTTCTTTTTCTTTTTCTTTTTCTTTTTCTTTGGGCTTAACGGGTTGCGGGTTCGGATTCGGATCCGACCCGCGAACCCGTTATCAGGTTTTCTTCCCCCCTTCCAGAGGCTTCCGCCTCTTCATCTCCCGCTCTCCTCTCTCTCCTCTCTTTTCTCCTTCGTCTCCACCGAAACCCACGCCTCCGGCCGGTCCTCCGGCCCCCTCCTTCTCCTCCGGCCAGATCTGTGGCCTTCTCCCTCTCGGTCACTCCCTCTCCTTCTCTCTCTCTTTCTCTTTCTTTCTTCTTTGTTTTCGCCGAGACCCTAGCCTCCGGCCGAGCCCTCGGCTTTCTTCTTCTCCTCCGGCCGGATCTACGGCCTCCTCTCTCTCTCCTTTCCTCCCTTGCTCTCTCTTTCTTCTTTTTTTTTTTCTTTATTTTCACCGAAACCCTGACTTCCGGCCCACCGAAACCCTCCTCTTCTTCCTTTTTCTTCCCTTGCAGGCGGCCGGGGAGACGAGGCTCCCCCCGATCTACCAACCGAGGTGGAGTTTCCCCCCCCGGAGCGCCGGCGGAAGGGAAGGCCAGCCCTTCCTCCCTCCGAAGTAATGCCGGAGAGGGGAAGGGCTCGGAGATGGGTCGGGATCCAGCTATAAACGAGAGCCTCCACCCGCTCCGTCCACGGCAAGGCATGGCCGGAGGGGATGAAGCCTCAAGGTCCGGTGAGTTCTTTTTTTCTTTCTTTCTTTCTTTCTTCTTTTTCTTTTCTTCGGTCCTTCCTTCCGGCACCACCACCCCTTGCCGGAGAAGAGGTGGTGGTCCGGCCGGGGCTGGCGGCCCTGTGGCCGCCTCTGTTGTCGTCCCGGCCAGATATGGCGGCCTGGGTTGCCCCCCCCCGAACCCCAAGGTACCCGCGGCCGAGGCCGCGGTGTCCGGTTCGTCAACAGGCCGAACCCGGTTGGGTTCGGTCCGGATGGTCGCGGCCTGTGAGTCCGGCCCGACCCAGGGATTGTGGGTTTTTCTCCCTCTCCTGTGCCGGCCTCCCCTCTATGTCACTGTTGACACAGAGGGGAAGAGCACCCCACAGAGGGGTTTCTCCATGCTTTATAATTTTATTAACAGGGAGTCCATACTTGGTTTTAGTCGGGTGTAGTCGGGCAGTGCTTCCTCCCTGGTAGTCCCCCCTTCTTCAAAGCTTCAGGGCTCCTTGGCCTTAGGCTCCAGGGCTTCGGCTCCCTCTCTCTTTCTCTCGTTCGGTGTTTAGGGGGGTCTGTGATTTGGGGTTGCCGGCAGAGGCTTAAATATTTGTTTAGAGGATGAAACCCCCCTCTGAGAGGTCCCATCCTCTCCTTTCCTCCATACTTCGGGACTGGCCGCCGCCCCCCCTTGTCTCCGGCGCGCCGGCATCGGCTGCCAGCAGGGGGTGCGGTAACCCCTCCCTGTCGGTCTTATCCCTTCATTTTTTTTTTTATTCCTGATAATAATTATGCTGGCTACAGTGAAATTTGGGCCCAACCCTTAACTGGGCCTATTTCTTATTGGGCCTAGTAGGTTGTGGGCCCGGACATTACATCCTTCCCCCCTTAAATAAATTTCGTCCTCGAAATTAAACATACCTCGGTTCTCGAAGAGCTGAGGGTAGCGTTGTCGCATCTCTTCCTCCAATTCCCAGGTAGCTTCCCTTTCAGTGTGGTTGGTCCACTGGACTTTAACGTAGGGAATGGTGCGCCTTCGGAGAATTTGCTCTTTTCTGTCTATGATGCGCAGGGGAGCCTCCTCATAGGTTAAATCTTTATTTAATTGCAGAGGCTCATGTGGTACCACATGGCTGGGATCCGGAACGTACCTCCGTAACAAAGAGACGTGAAAGACGTTGTGTACGCCTGATAGCTCTGAAGGTAGGGCCAATTTGTAGGCAACTTTGCCTATTCTAGCAAGAACCTCAAATGGGCCAATGTAGCGAGGACTTAATTTGCAGTGTCTTCCGAATCGGGTAATACCCTTTGATGGTGAAATTTTTAGGAAGACAAAGTTCCCCTCCAAAAATTCCAAGGCCCTTCTTCCTCTGTCAGCCCATCTTTTCTGTCTATCCTGGGCAGCCTGAAGCCTTTGCTTAATTAGTAGTACCTTGTCTCTGGTGTGCTGGGCCAGTTCGGAGCCTAGCATTTTCCGCTCCCCGACATCATCCCAGTGTAAGGGGGATCGGCATCTTCTCCCATAGAGAGCTTCGTATGGGGCCATCTGGATACTGGAATGGTAGCTATTGTTATAAGCAAATTCCACCAGTGGTATGTGACTATCCCAGTTTCCACCTAGGTCCACAGTGCAAGCTCTCAGCATGTCTTCCAGAGTTTGGATTGTCCGCTCTGACTGGCCGTCAGTCTGGGGGTGGTATGCTGTACTGAGCCTCAGTCCGGTACCCATGGCCTTCTGAAAGCTTTCCCAGAATCTGGACACGAATCGGGGGTCACGATCAGAAATGATACTCACTGGTACTCCGTGCAGGCGTACAATCTCATCGATGTATAATTGGGCCAGCTTGTCTAAAGGAGTACCAATTCTGAATGGCAGAAAATGAGCTGATTTTGTAAGGCGATCAACAATCACCCACACTGCATCATTCTTTCTCACCGTTTTGGGGAGTCCTGTAACAAAATCCATCGTGATGTGCTCCCACTTCCATTCAGGAATTTCTATTAGTTCCAGCAACCCTGCTGGCCTCTGGTGCTCTGCTTTTACTAGCTGACAGGTCAAGCATCGGGCCACAAACTCAGCTATTTCTCTCTTCATCCCCTTCCACCAGTAATGTTCCCGAAGGTCCCGGTACATTTTAGTATTGCCTGGATGAATAGAGAAACGGGATTGGTGGGCTTCTTCCATGATTTCCCTTTTTAGGTCAACATTTGCCGGTACACACAGTCGGTGGCCAAACCTTAGAGTGCCATCTGGGTGCATTTGGAGTTCGGGTCGCAACCCTTTCTCCACTTCATCCTTGAGCTGGCAAATGTGCTCATCAGACTGCTGGGCAACCTTTATTCTATCGATCAAGGTTGGTTGTATACTCAAGGCGGCCAGCAAAATTTTTGTAGTTTGGGTAACCACCTCAACCTGCATTTTATCGAGATCCTTCTGAATCTGTGGTTGAGTGGTGAGTAAAGCGGCGGAGCTTATAACTGACTTTCTGCTTAGGGCATCCGCCACCACGTTGGCCTTTCCTGGGTGGTATTTAATACTCAGGTCATAATCCTTCAAGAGTTCCAACCACCTTCTTTGCCTCATATTCAATTCCTTCTGGGTGAATATATACTTCAGGCTCTTGTGGTCGGTGTACACATCACAGTGTTCGCCATACAAATAATGTCTCCAAGGTTTCAAGGCGAACACTACTGCGGCCAACTCTAGGTCATGTGTCGGGTAGTTCTGTTCATAGGGTTTCAGCTGTCTCGAGGCATAGACTACCACCTTGCCATCTTGCATCAGCACACAGCCTAGCCCGTTCTTGGAAGCATCACTGTAGATGGTAAATTCTCCAGTTAAGGACGGTAATGTCAAAATTGGGGCAGAAACTAACCTTTGTTTAAGCTCCTGGAAGCTCCTCTCACACTTGCCGTCCCAGATAAACTTGGCCCGTTTCTTAGTCAACTGGGTCAAGGGGGTAGCTATTTTGGAGAACCCTTCCGCAAATCGCCGGTAATACCCGGCTAATTCCAAAAAGCTTCTTATTTCCTTGGCGTTGGTGGGACGAGGCCAATCCACCACCGCTTCTATCTTCTTGGGGTCCACTGACACTCCTTCCTTGGAGATTATATGGCCGAGGAATGCCACACTGTCCAGCCAGAACTCACATTTGTTCAGCTTGGCGTACAGCCTCTTCTCTCGAAGGATTTGTAGCACCACCCTCAAATGGTCTTCCTGTTCCTTCCGGCTCTTTGAGTATATCAAAATGTCATCGATAAAAACTATCACGAACTGATCCAAATATTGTTTAAAGACTCTGTTCATCAAGTCCATAAATGCAGCCGGGGCATTGGTCAGTCCAAAAGGCATAACCAGAAATTCATAATGCCCATACCTGGTTCGAAATGCAGTTTTTGGCACATCCTCAGATTTGATCTTCAGCTAATGGTAGCCTGACCTCAAATCTATCTTGGAGAAGACTTGGGCGCCTTGCAGCTGATCAAACAGGTCATCGATCCGAGGTAGGGGATATTTGTTCTTTATGGTTATCTTGTTCAATTCTCGGTAATCGATGCATAGCCGCATACTCCCGTCTTTCTTTTTCACAAATAGGACAGGAGCTCCCCATGGCGACGCACTGGGCTGGATGAACTTTTTATCCAGGAGTTCTTGTAGTTGTACCTTCAATTCTCTTAACTCAGCAGGGGCCATCCGGTAAGGAGCCTTGGAGACTGGCCCCTCTCCTGGTGCGAGGTCGATTGTGAATTCGATCTCTCGGTCTGGGGGTAATCCTGGTAATTCCTCCGGGAAGACATCCGGATATTCTCTGACTACTGGAATATCTTCCAGTTTGGTCTCTTTCTGGGTATCCATTACACAGGCCAGATAGGCCATACACCCTTTTCTCACAGCCTTTCCAGCTTTCAAGGCAGAAATAAAGTGTAGTGTAGGAGCATCTTGAAGGGGTATATCGCCCTGAAAGAAAAATTCTTGCTCCCCAGGTATCCGAAATACCACCCTCTTGTGGTAACAATCAATGTGGGCGTGATACTGTGACATCCAGTCCATGCCCAAGATAATATCAAAGTCTTGCATGTCAAACTGTAAAAGATTTGTCTCTAATTCTTTTTTCCCTATCTGAATTATGCAATCTTTATATTTAGTGTCAACAATTGCGGTTTTCTGAAGGGGTGTAGCAACATGCCATGGTTCCACTAATTTCTCAGATGTGCTATGTAATTGTCTGGAAAAGCTAACCGACACGAAAGAATGCGTAGAACCAGAATCAAATAGAATGAGGGCAGGAACCAAGTTGACCAGAAGTGTACCTGTCACCACTTGATCGCTAGCACTGGCATCCTGTCGAGTCAGTGCGAAAACCCGAGGGTTACCCCTCGATCTCTGGTCCTCTGGTGCAGTATGTCTGGGCTCGTCCTTCTTTCGGCTAGGGCAGTTGCGGGCGATGTGTCCTGTCTGCCTGCAAGAATAACAAGCTCCGGTCTTCTTCATGCAGGTACCCCTGTGGTTTCCGCCACAGGTGGGGCAGCCTCTGCTCTGTCTCTTCTTGGGCACAGACCCCTTGCTGCCTCCAGCCCCACTACTCGGTGCTCCTGATGACCGGGTCCTCTTCAGGTCCTCCCTCTCTCTCCCGGACCGTATCAGGTCAGCCTCAACCTTCAAGGCTCGGTCCAGTACATCTTTGTAGCTTGAGAATAAATGGGAGGATATTCGGGACCGAATCCCGTACCTCAATCCCTGCTCAAACCGGTTCACCTTACTTCTCTCATCCTCCATGAACTGGGGGCAAAATCGTCCCAGTTCGTTAAATTTATTGGCGTACTCCAGAACGGACATCTGGTCAGTCTGGGTTAGTGTCAAAAACTCATTCTGCTTCGCCAGGTGCACTGAGTCCGAAAAGTATTGATTGTAAAACATCCTCTTAAAGTCCCTCCAGGTGAGTCTGTCAACGGCATAAGCCGTCTCCATGGCCGTCCACCAGTATTCGGCGTTTCCGGTCAGCATAGAGGTCGCCAGCCGGACTGTCACCTCATCAGGAAAGTGGAGGGCTCGGAACATCTTTTCTATCTCCCGGATCCATGTTTCAGCCGCCATAGGGTCAGACCCACCCTCAAAGGTCGGGGGGTTCAGTCGGCGGAACCTCTCATAGCAGGAGTCTGCTGATGGCATAGCGGCCAACTGCATCATCTGCTGCTGTTGCAGTACTTGCGCCATAAGCTGATACACTCCGGCTAGGCCTGCCTGACCTGCTGCAGACCGTGGAGTATCCGGGGAAACTGACCGCTCGCTGGGCTCCGGGGAGGGTGGTCTCCGGTCGTCATCCATATCTTCCTAATGATCACCTAGCAGTCAAAAATTTTTAAAGTGAGGTTATGATAAACTAGCATATTATAACATTTTCTATGACGGTGACATTCTTAACTACCCTTTTCCTTAGGCATTTTATGGTTATTCTATTATTTAACCTAAGGCTCTGATACCACTAGATGTCACGCCCCGGATCCGTATCCGTGACACGGCCGTGCTATTGCCGACTATCGCCCACAGTAGCACGCAGCCTCATACAGGGGTAACAGGTAGCCAAAAAGGATTCATCCTTATATATATATTAAAAGTTTGCAGTACAACCTTCAAGTTTGAAACCAAAAATACAGAACTTCTATGCTATTCAAATGTACAGAAGTATATAAGCTTCTCCAAAAATACGAAGCTCTGTAACAAAATAAAAATATATCTGATGGCGATCACTGGTGAGGATCTGAAAGAAAACGAAACATAAACAGATGTAAGCTACACGGCTCAGTAAGTAATCCTGCATAATCCTACCGGATCAACCAGTAGACTAAACATGTAAATCAGGGTTTTGAGAAGCTGACATGCATGTTTATCTAATAATCATCCTGGCATAATAAGTATGCAATTTAAACAAAGCAGTAGTGCAAATCACAAAATTTTCATATTATATGCATATGAAACCGTGCCCCCCGGCATGCCGTGGTCCTTTTACTCTCGGATGCTACTGCGAAGTCAGACTCGGCCACTGGCGGGGCCAGCTCAGTTACTATTCAGCCACTGGCGGGGCAAGCTCAGTTACTATTCAGCCACTGGCGGGGCAGGCCCAATTCCAATTCAGCCACTAGCGGGGCAGGCTCAGTTACTATTCAGCCACTGGCGGGGCAGCTCAGTTACCATTCAGCCACTGGCGGCTCAGTCATTCTCAGTAGCATCTTTGAGCCCATTATAGTGCCTCTGGGCTAGCTAAGACTTTATAAACTTACATGCATGATTATAATATCAGTATCATCATGTTGCATACATAGCCATAGCTTCTGGGATCATTAAAGTTACTTATGCATTGTAACATATCATGTATGAAACATATATACTTAAAATAAATGCTTAGGAAACATTAATAACATAACATGATCCATAACAGGATTAGGACAGGTTACTTACAGTGATTCGTTTTCTCCCAAGTTTCTTATGTCCTGGTGACGGATCCTGAGTCACCTAAAATCACATTATAATGAGCATATTATTTCCTTTTACTTGTTTGGATTCTACCCGAAATTTAGCCCAAGTCTAATGTGTTCATATTGGAGCCTTGATTGGGTCCATATGGTTTAATTGGCCTTCTAATTGGTCATTAGGCTTAATCCCAAGTTTAATTTGGGTTTAATTTTGGTTAAATTTATAGTCTGGCTTGTCCAGACTTAGCCCAATTTGATTGGGCTCGGGTTTAGTCAAATTTGGCTAAACCCTTTCCCCCCTTTTTTTTCTCTTTTTCTTTTTCTTTTTCTTTTTCTTTTTCTTTTTCTTTGGGCTTAACGGGTTGCGGGTTCGGATTCGGATCCGACCCGCGAACCCGTTATCAGGTTTTCTTCCCCCCTTCCAGAGGCTTCCGCCTCTTCATCTCCCGCTCTCCTCTCTCTCCTCTCTTTTCTCCTTCGTCTCCACCGAAACCCACGCCTCCGGCCGGTCCTCCGGCCCCCTCCTTCTCCTCCGGCCAGATCTGTGGCCTTCTCCCTCTCGGTCACTCCCTCTCCTTCTCTCTCTCTTTCTCTTTCTTTCTTCTTTGTTTTCGCCGAGACCCTAGCCTCCGGCCGAGCCCTCGGCTTTCTTCTTCTCCTCCGGCCGGATCTACGGCCTCCTCTCTCTCTCCTTTCCTCCCTTGCTCTCTCTTTCTTCTTTTTTTTTTTCTTTATTTTCACCGAAACCCTGACTTCCGGCCCACCGAAACCCTCCTCTTCTTCCTTTTTCTTCCCTTGCAGGCGGCCGGGGAGACGAGGCTCCCCCCGATCTACCAACCGAGGTGGAGTTTCCCCCCCCCGGAGCGCCGGCGGAAGGGAAGGCCAGCCCTTCCTCCCTCCGAAGTAATGCCGGAGAGGGGAAGGGCTCGGAGATGGGTCGGGATCCGGCTATAAACGAGAGCCTCCACCCGCTCCGTCCACGGCAAGGCATGGCCGGAGGGGATGAAGCCTCAAGGTCCGGTGAGTTCTTTTTTTCTTTCTTTCTTTCTTCTTTTTCTTTTCTTCGGTCCTTCCTTCCGACACCACCACCCCTTGCCGGAGAAGAGGTGGTGGTCCGGCCGGGGCTGGCGGCCCTGTGGCCGCCTCTATTGTCGTCCCGGCCAGATATGGCGGCCTGGGTTGCCCCCCCCCGAACCCCAAGGTACCCGCGGCCGAGGCCGCGGTGTCCGGTTCGTCAACAGGCCGAACCCGGTTGGGTTCGGTCCGGATGGTCGCGGCCTGTGAGTCCGGCCCGACCCAGGGATTGTGGGTTTTTCTCCCTCTCCTGTGCCGGCCTCCTCCCCTCTATGTCACTGTTGACACAGAGGGGAAGAGCACCCCACAGAGGGGTTTCTCCATGCTTTATAATTTTATTAACAGGGAGTCCATACCTGGTTTTAGTCGGGTGTAGTCGGGCAGTGCTTCCTCCCTGGTAGTCCCCCCTTCTTCAAAGCTTCAGGGCTCCTTGGCCTTAGGCTCCAGGGCTTCGGCTCCCTCTCTCTTTCTCTCGTTCGGTGTTTAGGGGGGTCTGTGATTTGGGGTTGCCGGCAGAGGCTTAAATATTTGTTTAGAGGATGAAACCCCCCTCTGAGAGGTCCCATCCTCTCCTTTCCTCCATACTTCGGGACTGGCCGCCGCCCCCCCTTGTCTCCGGCGCGCCCGCATCGGCTGCTAGCAGGGGGTGCGGTAACCCCTCCCTGTCGGTCTTATCCCTTCGTTTTTTTTTTTTTATTCCTGATAATAATTATGCTGGCTACAGTGAAATTTGGGCCCAACCCTTAACTGGGCCTATTTCTTATTGGGCCTAGTAGGTTGTGGGCCCGGACATTACATCTTCGAACAAAGATCTTTCTTGCAGTAGTAGTAGTGAAGAAGAAGATAATGAGGAAGATGAAGAAGAGGCTCTACTTGTGCAAAAATTCAGAAGATTCATCAATAAGAAGAAGCCCTTCCATAAGAAGAGATTTCCTTCGAGTTCCTTCAATAAGGATAAAGGTAAGGAAAAAAAAAGTGAGGAAATCAGATGCTATGAATGCAATAAGCCTGGTCATTTCAGAGCCGACTGCCCCTTGCTGAAGAGGGTCAACAAACACAAGAAGAAGAAAGCTCTTGTCACCACCTGGACTGACTCCGATAAGTCATCATCATCATCGGAAGAGGAACAAGAGGAGAAGGCCAATTTCTGCCTCATGGCCAACGAGAATGAGGTAAGTACTAAAAACCATTTAAATTTTACTTTTGAAGAATTATATGATGCTTTTATTGAGTTAATGGATGAATATAGAGCACTAACAATTAGAAACAAAGAATTAAAGCTAGCTAAGAACAAAGAAAATTGAACTAAGGAAAACCTAGAGCTTGAAACTAACAATAAAATACTGAAACTAAAAATAGAAACCTTAATTAAAGAAAAGGAAGGATTAACAAAGAAAATCTTTGTTTTAAAAAATACCTATCAAACTCTAAAAGATAACTTTACAAAAGATCTAAACTTACGAAAAACAGAAAAACTGAACTTAACAAAAGAACTTGAAAAATATAAACCTATTGTTAAGAAGTTTACTTATAGCTCTGAAAAACTAAAAATGATTCTTAATAGTCAAAGAGCTGTGCTTAATAGAGCCGGGTTAGGTATAAACCTAAGAACAAACAGAAATTTCTTAAAAGCTTCTTTGTAAAAGCCAGTGAAAGTAAAGCTAAAGATTTAACCTGTTTTTGTTGTGATAGAGTAGGACATAAAGCTAATGCATGCAACTATAGAAAAACAGAAGCTAAAAGAAAGATTAAAAAGGTTTGGGTTCCAAAAAAAACTAACATAGCTAACCTTGAAGAACCCAAAAAAACTTAGGTACCTAAGACTGTATGATTTTCTTGTGTAGGAGTGTCTTGCAGCCAAGCTTAATAAACACTGTTGGTACTTGGATAATGGCTGCTCAAGACATATGACGGGTGACAAGGAGCAATTCTTCATCCTAGAATCTAAGAAAGGAGGTGCAATAATTTTTGGAGACAATAACCAAGGTCACATTATTGGTATCGGTAAAATACAAATCATACCTTCAACCCTTGTTGATAATGTTCGGTTTGTAGATGGTCTCAAGCATAATTTACTTAGCTTTAGTCAATTATGTGATAGAGGTTTTGATGTTTTGTTTAAGTCATCTTTATGCATCATAATCAATTCAAATGACAATAGCTTAGTTTTTAAAGGGCTAAGACGTGGCAATGTTTATGTAGTAGATCTTGATGATCTTGCTAAAAACAGCCGCTGCTTTGTAGCAAATGATACTAAGCTCAATGAGGCAAGTTGGTTATGGCATCATAAATTAGGTCACGCAAGCATGGATACACTATCTAAATTAATTAAAAGAGATTCTGTGATTGGTTTGCCACAGCTGAAATTTAAGAAAAATAAAATTTGTAGAGCATGTCAATTTGGCAAACAATATAAAAGTTCTTTTAAATCTATAAACTATGTTTCTACTACTAGACCTCTTGAGCTACTTCACATGAACCTTTTTGGACCAACTAGGACCACAAGCCTTGGTAGAAATAAGTATGGTCTCGTCATAGTAGATGATTTTTCTAGATACACGTGGGTTATGTTTTTAGCTCATAAAAATGAAGTATTTTCAGTGTTTAAGAAATTCTATAAAAAAGTAACTAATGTAAAAGATACTTCAGTTATAGCTATTAGGAGTAATCATGGAACAGAATTTGAAAATCATCTCTTTAAAAAATTTTGTAGTAAAAAGGAGATAACTCATAATTTTTCTGCACCTAGGACTTCACAACAAAATGGAGTGGTAGAAAGAAAGAATAGAACCCTAGAAGAAATGGCTAGGACCATGTTGTGTGAAACTGATCTCTCAAAGTACTTTTGGGCTGAAGCTATTAACACATCATGTTATATTCTAAATAGAGTTTTGTTGAGACTAATTATAAAGAAAACACCTTATGAACTTTAGAGAGATAGAAAACCCAAAGTAAACTACTTTCATATTTTTGGTTGTAGGTGTTTCATTCATAATAATGGTAAAGATAACTTAGGCAAATTTGATTCCAAATCTGATGAAGGTATCTTTTTGGGATACTCTACATCAAGTAAGGCATATAGAGTCTTCAACAAAAGAACTCTTATTATTGAAGAATCTATTCATATTATTTTTGATGAGACTAATGGTGCTTCCTCTAGCAAGGGAGTAGCTTTTGATGATGATGTAGGGATAGTTGAAGAAAAGATGAATGACATGACCTTGCAAGAGGATGAACCGAAGCAAATTGAAAAGACTTCAACAAGCCAAGAGGTAATTGCTGATCATGGGCTTACAAAGGCTTGGAGGTATGCTTAGGGTCATCCGAAAGAGTTAATCTTAGATGATCCATCTCAATCTGTTAGAACTAGAGCCTCTCTTAGGAACTTAAATAATCATCTTGCATTTGTATCACATTTAGAATCTAAAAACATTGAAGAAGCTGAAAATGATGTAAATTGGATAAACGCTATGTAAGAAAACTTAACCAATTTACAAGAAACAAAGTATGGAATTTAGTTGAAAGACCCTCTGAATACTCAACAATTGGAACCAAATGGGTGTACAAAAATAAGCTTGATGAAAATGGAGTTGTGATTAGGAACAAGGCTAGACTAGTAGCAAAGGGCTATAATCAAGAAAAAGGTATAGACTTTGATGAGACCTTTGCTCCTGTGGCTAGACTCGAGGCAATTAGACTGTTACTAGCATTTGCATGTATTAAAAATTTTAAATTATTTCAAATGAATGTAAAGAGTGCTTTCTTAAATGGGTATATTAATGAGGAGGTCTATGTAGAACAACCTCCTGATTTTGAAAATCATCAATACCCTAACCATGTTTACAAATTAAATAAAGCACTTTATGGTCTAAAACAAGCTCCTAGAGTATGGTATGAAAGACTTAGCAAATTTCTATTAGATCATGAATTTTTTAGAGAAAATATTGATACAACCTTATTTTTGAAAAAGAAAAACAAAGATATGTCAATAGTGCAGATTTATGTAGATGATATTATTTTTGATGCTACTAACAATCGTCTTTGCGAAGAGTTTGCTGAATTAATGCAGAGTGAATTTGAGATGAGCATGATGAAAGAGTTGAACTACTTCTTCGGAATTCAAATCAAACAATCTAAGAAAGAGATTTTCATCAATCAAGCTAAGTACATCAAGGAGATGCTAAAAAAATTTGATATGGATGGAAACAAGTCAATCGACACCCCCATGAGCTCATCATGCAAACTAGACAAAGATGAATCAGGTAAGTCAGTAGATCAAAAGCTGTATAGAGGAATGATCGGTTTATTATTATATCTTACAGCAAGTAGACCTGATATCATGTTTAGTGTATGCATGTGTGCTAGGTATCAATCCAATTATAAGGAATCACACCTAATTGCAGTTAAAAGAATTTTAAAGTATCTAATAGGAACAAAAAATATAGATTTATGGTACTCTAAAGAATCAAGCATAAACCTAATAGGGTATACTGATTCCAACTTTGCTGGTTGTAAACTTGATAGAAAAAGCACCAGCGGGTCATGTCAATTCTTAGGAGAGAACTTAATCTCATGGTTTAGCAAGAAACAAAACTCGGTTGCACTATCTACGGTGGAAGCCGAATATGTTGCTGCCGGAAGTTGTTGTGTACAAATTCTATGGATCAAACAACAATTGGAAGATTATGGCATTAAACAAGATAAGATTTCCATAAACTGTGATAATACAAGTGCCATAGATCTAACTAAAAATCCAATTCAGCACTCAAGAACTAAACACATTGAGATAAGACATCACTTCATAAGAGATTATGTACTAAATGGTGATGTGATGCTTGAGTTTGTTTGTACTGATGATCAACTTGCTGATATCTTCATAAAATTCTTAAGTGAAGATCGATTTTGTATTCTTAGAAGAGGGTTAGGAGTGATTCCATTTCTTTGATTTTTTTCTCTCATTCATTGATTTTGATCATTAATTTATGTTTTTATATAGTATTCCACGTCTATGATCATCAAATCATTCCTTAAGCTCTAAAGATTACCATTACTCTCCCTTTTGGCACGGTTCTAACTGAAATTTTGGTTGTGCCAGAGCTCGAGTCGACTCGGATGATTTTGAGAGTCGACTCGTGCGCGAGTCGACTCGCGAATTACCAGGAGTCGACTCAAGGTTGGAAATTCGTCTTTTAACCCTAAATGAACCGATTTTTTTCCAAATTCTTCTTTTCGGCCGTCACTGTTCCAAAATCCCAGAGTCGTCTCCGACGGTCGTCTCGGCTTCCTCCTTTCATTTTTCCACCTATTTCTCTCTCATTTCACGTCTCTCCCTCCTTGGGTAGGTCGGGATGCCTAGAAAAGCCATTGTATCTCACCGGAAGAGACCTCTTGTTGCGAGCGGCGCTGAGAGACGATCCAAGGCGAGGAACGAACCCGTGAGACCACCTCCTCCGGTTCTTTCTCCGCTTCGGTCGATTTCCTCACATTCGTGCGCCGGAAGAGTTGTCTCAATCAGAAGGAAAGTCGATTTTGACTTCCTCTCCTGAGAAGGATTCACCTTAGGGCATCATCTTAGGGCTCAAGGTCTAGATTTCTTTTGTTCTCTTGATCTTCCTACATACCCTAGGTTAGTTCGAAAATTCTATGGCACCGTCACACGGGGTGGCGGCGGTCTTCAAAGGAGGGTAGCCAATGTCCCTATTTGCATATCGGAGGATCTCATTGAAAGAGTAGATGCCCTACAAGCCAATCGCAATATGTATTGTGAAGGATTTTCTTTTGATTTTCCAAATCATGTACATGACATTTAATATAAATAAAGGCATTGTGTTTCATCATATGCTGTTGATTATATTTGTGATGAACCCCTTAGATTAAGGCAATGATTTTGAGGCTATGATGAGATCATACTAGTGAGACCTAAAATTCTAAAATCTTAATCTTAAATATTTCCAGTCATTGGTACATTGAGTCAGGGATCAATATTTACCGGAAAGACTGGCACATCTTATGTATGCTCGATGCAGAGGGTGATTGATCTCACAATCACTTGTGTGGAAACATTAATACAAAGATGTGGGTGCTCATTAGAGAAATGAGTTCACTGAATTGACCTACAAAGAGAAATCTTATGAAGTCTTACTTACATATCAAAAGATGATTCTCTTAGTGGGAGTTGTGCAACTGATCCTTTGACCTGAGATCACCATAGTATCTTGTGCACATAAATCCATATTTTGGTTTCCACTCATTCATGACAATAAGTTATGTACGAGGTCTTCTCGATATGGTGGATTGTGTATGAAGGTTATGAGTAAGTCAACAAGGAATTAATCACTTCTAGTAAGAGAAGATCGCATCCTATTTATTCTAATCATATGATAATTTAGGAAGCCTTTGATCAAAGTACAATGAAAATTAGAAAGAGTTTCTAATGTTTCATTATTCGAATTATCATTAGAAGATTGAAAAATATATGAATATGAAATTGAGTTTGACATATATTCATACTCATATACATATTCGGGATGCAGTTTGATTAAAGGATTGAATTGCACAGTAACTTGCCACTGAAGGGTATTTTTGGTATTTCCACCAAATTCCATATTTTTCGGGTAGACATGATACGTTGCTAGACGTCAATCTTGTCTTATAGGTTTGATCGAATTAAAGAGTTTAATTCGATCACCAATTAGAAAGGATTCTAATTGTTAAGTTCGGGTTCGCGCAGTTTGGACTTAAATCGATTAGAAGAGTTCTAATCAAGTTGGGTCAACTCGCACTCACACCTATTGCTGGCTAAGTATGGAACCCAATGGGTCACACACAAGAAAACTTATTAAGGGTCTAATTGGATTAGATCATGTTTGCAAGATAGACATCTTAGCAGGTGTTGCAAACCCTTAGCTCTTGATTCGAATTGGATTCGAATCCGATTCTTAATTGATCTAATTTGATTAGATCATGTTCTAATATGGGTTAGCCAAGAGTTGGCACCTAATTGGCTTGGTTTGAGTCTAATTGGATTAGATTTAATAAATCATTCAATCTAGACCGTTAGATCTTGATCAACGTTGGAGGTGAACACTTGGGCACCTAGTGAAAATTCTGCACATTGGATTAACATTAGAGGTATTCTTCTATTTCTGTATTTATATTATATTATTTGATTGCTTTCATTAAGGTGATCTTGGCTTATAAGGGTTTTATGTTAAGAAACTTTATCAAGAAATTTTTAAAATTCCTAGCTTCCGCTGCCCATTATAGCATGCTAGAACCCTACACTCATTGCACGAGTCTTCCACCTCTCTCATGAGGGTATAGCTTCCACTCACCCCTCTGATAGATTTGAGGCCCTTACGGCCATTCTAGGGAGAGCACCCCAGTTATCCATTGAGGAGGTCTTCGCAAATCAGCTCTCCACTGTGATGCGCCTCCTACTTAGTATTATTTCTCGCACCCTCCTTCCTAGAACGGGTAGGTTTGATTTTATTTCTGAGAGAGACCTTGCTGTCATGTTCCACATCCTATATGACGTCCCTCTCAACTTTTCTAAACTCATTACAGTCATATCTGTGATCCTTTAGAAAAACCAAGATTGAGTCTTCCATATGGTATGCTCTTCACTCTGATCTTTAGGAAATTAGAGGTCTCTATTCCTGAGGGGGAACCTTCTCGTTCACTTCGCTACACTAACTATATGGACGAGGGGACTCTCCACCGAATAGGATTCCACAAGGTTGAGGGTACTTGGATTAGAAAAAATTCTTCTGCCATACCATCTGACCTCACTTCTCCTCACTCTCCCACTTCTGACCATGATCCGGATACCTCCGCAGATCCTTCCCATCCACTGCTGGCCCTTCATCCACTGTGCCACCATCTCAGCAGCCCCTTGAGGTTAGGCTTAGTGGTGAGCAGCTCAGAGCACTGAGAGATGATATTCTAAGAGAACTAAGGAGTATAACTAGTACACCCTCTACTGATCTGACCCCCTCAACTGTAGCAGTTTCAGTGATGATTGCTGAAGTAAAGGAGGAATTATCCAGTCGAAGAAGTCTTATTTAGGGTCAATACATGAGATTCTCATATATTCAGGAAGATACAAAGCAGATGCAGGACTCAGTAAGATCAGAGCTGTTAAAGCTAAATGAAGGAGCAGAAAGAGTAGCAAATGCTATTATAAATAAGCTTGATGCGAACATCGATAGTGTAAACCAGCTGACCCAAACCTACAATTGGACTACTTCAGAAATTATTCAGCAACTAGAAAATATCTCTGAGGCAGTTCGCTTGCTTATGGAGTGTCAACGACGAAACTTGGGAGCCTCATCTTCTTCTAAACGTCCACCTCTCTAAACTTGTACTTTCTTGAAAATTATTTGAAGTCCTTTTGGACTTTCAATCATTATACTCAATTTTGTAATACTTACAATGAATTGAAAAGTCTTATCTTTATCTAAGAACTTGTGTATTTTGTGTTGTTTGTATGCTTTTTATATTTTGAGTACTATGTACTTTCTGAACATCTTTTATATATTCAAGCTTACAGTGAATGAAAAGCATATCTTTTTGTCCATTTGTCATCCTTCTTGTATGATTTGACTCTTTGATACTTCACCTTTTTGATACAATGACAAAAAGGGGGAGAACATATAATATATTGTAAGTAAAGGGAATCACTAAACAAGAAAACTTTTAAGCAAAATGTGATTTGTTCTTAGTGGATTCGATACCTCGAGGTTCATTATTCCTCCGTTGGGGCTCCTCAAAGAGTAATCTTCAGAGTTTATTCAAGGGATATTCGGAGATTAGTTGGATCATATTCAAGAACAAATCGTCAGATTTTTCCTTCTATAATTAAGAACTTAAGTTCAAGTTTAAAATATTAAAAAAAAATTCAGAAAACTTGAACAAAGTTCTAACAAAATTGAATGCACATGTTGAGGGGGAGAATCTGAAATTCTAAGAAAGCAAATTCATTAAAGACATATAAGCCAAATAATTGATTGTATGATTTGAAGACTTATATAATTCCAAATGAAAGGAGGAGCTTTAATTTCAGAGTTTATTGACTCATACCTTTAAAATTTGGATATACTAAATGACTAGACATTTGAATTCATTTCAAAATTTTACCTTGAATCATTCCTTGAATGAGTAATTCACTTTACAAATATCCAATGTTTTGTCATCATCAAAAAGGAGGAGATTATGGAGTGATTGAGTATTTTCTAATTGATTTTGATAGGCTCAAAGCATTTGAGTATGCCTTATGTTGTTCTAATGAATTCAATCTAGTATTTCAGGTAAATCTTTATGAATTTCTGTCTAAGTACCTTGGGCTTTGGTTCAGAGTATTTTGGTTAAGTATTGAACTCTATTTGAACCAAAGTCTGCAACACGAGTCGACTCCTGAACTTTACGAGTCGACTCCGGGACTCTCCGAGTCCACTCTGACTGAGAACAGACAGAAAGACAGAACGATGAATTTTAGACCCTGTTAGCGAGTTGACTCCAAAAGATTGTGAGTCGACTCTAAAAGGTTGCGAGTCGACTCAAAATGGTCCTGAGTTGACTCCATGGAAAATCTGACAAAAAGACAGAACGTTAGTTTTTGAGTCCCTATCAGCGAGCCGACTCGTGAAGATTATGAGTCGTCTCCCACATCAGCCGAGTCGACTCCCAGTTTATCCGAGTCGACTCCCAGAGAAAAGCAGTCTGAAAGGCAGAGATTCAGTTTCGGAGACCCTGTGAACGAGTCGACTCCAAGTATTCTAGAGTCGACCCCCAAATTAGACGAGTCGACTCCAACAAGGCTCGAGTCGACTCCGAGGCAGATCAATTCAAAAGACAGAAAATCAATTTTTCGGTCTCTGAGAACGAGATGTCTTCCGAAGATTTCGAGTCGCCTCTCAAGACAGCCGAGTCGACTTCAAGTAAACCTGAGTCGACTCAAAAAAGAAAAACAGAAAGTTGGGTTTCTGGAATCCTAAGAACGAGCCGACCCCTAAGTGCCCGAGTCGTCTCCAGCTGTTGGCGAGTCAACTCCAGTTTGGTCAAAGTCGACCCCAGGACGAGGCATGCACTTTGATTCAAATCTGGAACAGTGGGCGAGTCATCTCCTGTAAAGCGCAAGTCGACTCCAGTAACAGACGAGTCGACTCCAGATCGCATGAGTCGACTTCGATCCCAACGGATACATTATCAGATTGTGCAGACGGATCAGAACGGCTTCAAATAATTCTCTAACGGCTATTTTTCGAATGGAATCACTTAAATTGCTAGAGTGAACAGTAGTAGATAATAAGAGAGTTATTCCATTTGAGCATTAAAGGTTTTCAACTACCCAGAGCTTCCGTAGAGTAAATCCAAGCAAAAGAAGAAAAAAGTGCATTCAACTCAAACCAAAAAGGATTCCTTTGCATTCAAAGCTCTACCTACTGTGTTACATCTTTCGGTTCATTCAAGAGGAGACTTAGAAATCGAAAAGCTCACACTTCGTTATCTTAAATCTGTTTGAGGGCTTCTAACTCAATCTTGTTTATATTGTTTCATATTTGCTTTTTAGAAACTTTCCTTGTGAACTTTAAACTTTTATTTTTATACTTGATTCAATTAGGGGTTGTAAGGTTTGTTGGTGAGCCAAAGATAAAACCAATAGTGTAAGGTTGTGGTTGGTGAACCGGAAAAAACCAACTAGGTTTGATTGTGAACCCGAAAAAATAATTGAGTGGTTTTAGTTGGTGAGCCTGTCAAAACCAACCGAGTTCGTTGTGACCTCGTGAAAATAACAAGTTAGGTTGTGAGCTTGCAAAACAACCGGCTGTAATCCTAGAGATTATAGTGAACTCCCAAGTACGGCATGGGGAGTGGACGTAGGAGTAAGAGTTGGCTTCGAATCTTGAGTTGTCTCCTTGGGCAACAAAGATCATCAAATTATCTTTATGTATTAATATGATCTAAGAGCAGACCCTGGCATAACACTAAAATTACTCCATTATGATCTAGAAATGTTATATGTTTGAAATCAGAAAACAACATTTTCGCACATGAAGATAAAAATGCATATATCCGATCCTCTCAAAATCCCATGACGGTAGGAGCCACGTATCTCGTATGCTAGGATGCCTCTAATTTCATACAAGTCTTTCTCACAAACACATGCCAAACTACGGTAACCCTTCACCTCCGCTTATAAGATACTGTCTTCGCATGCATACTGAATCATAATGTCCAGTGAATTCGCACCTTGAACTAGCCATGTTGTTCAAGGCTACTTGGCTAGCACTAGATGATGACCTAATGATCATCATCGATAGTACCTTGTGCTGGCCTAGATCATGGCAAGGATCATAAGATTCGATACCTAATCCTTGTGCTGGCCTGGATCCGCCACTTGTCAAGTTGGTATATGTCCAAGGTGGCTAGAAAGGAGATCCCACTTAAAGCAAAATACGTTGTTGGCAATTTTCTTTGAATCTCTCTTAGCTTTAGCTGCTGGCCGCTCCTTTTTGAAAATTTGGTACATGGCATGAGAAAAACCAGGCAAAAGTAAGTCAGAAAAGTGGGTGCACCAAAAGCTATAGTGGCAATGCGTGTATCGCATATCTTATTGTCATTATATGAGGCAAAAGGTTGCCTCCCTCGGAGGGAGGCAGGTCATGTGAACATAAAAGCTTAAGAAAACTCTTTAGTATCTCTTGTAACCTATTGGATGCCTTCAAGATCCTTTCCAAGCTCCCAACTTTCCATTGATGGGAGACTTGGGAGCTTGGCTGTCCTAGCCACCCCAACTTTAACAGAAGATTAGTAGAAGGTGCCATGGAGTGGCCAAAACATTGGGCGAACAGCCTCCAAAATGTAGGACCAACATGCCATTCACACGTTAGAGTAGTCAGTCTCTTGATGGGGACTGCACTCTTGCTCTCGCCTTTGCTTGCGAGGAAACCATTGCACCCAGCTAATTTACTCGTTTCGTGAATACATTTGCATGTCCACGTACGTGCATGCCAAAACATGGGAGCCAGTGAGCAAGTGATATTATAGAATTGATTGTGCCAAAAGGGTTCGGTAGCGTTGCTACACTTGGGCTCAAAAATAGCTGGGCATTGGTCTGCAGCAGCCAATGACAGGAATTTTTTGATGGAAAATGAGCAGTTAGTGGACAAAATGCCATCCTTAATTGCTTTATATACAAGAATATAGATGAAGGTTCTATACAAGGGAGTTTGTAAAAAGTTTGATGGCTCATGTCGACATTCATTAATGGTTTTTTTTTTTGGGTATACAAGAGAGGTTATGACGTGGTATCCTTAATTGCGTACTTTTTCTCCAATTAACATCTCTTTTAACACAACTGATCTCTTGATCAAACTACCATGCCTCTAGATTTTCTTTTTTTTAGAAAAAAAAGGGTACATTATTTTCATTCTACTGTACTGCAGGCCTTACAAAATTATGGGCTTGAACAAGGTGAAAAGCTCTCTCAAACTTGTTTCCGGAAGAATTTTTTTTTTACCAAAATATTTTTTCTAAAAAGCTGATTCCTATAAATAAGATATTTGAAAAAAAAAGATTTTGGCATATTTAGTCGATCAAGAAAAAATAGTACATTTTAGAATAGCTTATGTTTGGTTGAGCATCTACTTTCACAAAAGTTGTGTAAAATATCTATTATACCCTTAATAAATGGAAATATCTTAATCATGAATTTTGATGGCTTAAGAGTAGTTTTGAAAAAAAAGATCCTAATTCTCAACCGGCGAAAAAGTAACTTTTCTATGTCCCTCGTAGATTTTTTTATTTATAAAATATAGGCATCTTATTGTTATAAGAATGCTACTTTTTTTCTCTCTCTCTCTCTCTTGAAAATTCCAACAAAACAAGAGATTTTTCTTTGTTTTTCTATTAACTATTCTTTCTTTCTTTGTTTTTCCATGAACTAAATGAGTCCTACACTAGGGCTCCTTTTATATGCAAGCAAGGATCGACGTAATTTGCACAATTTTTTGTCAAACACGACACCAGGTTAATTATGAAGCAGCCAACTACCAGTTGTTGGCCTGATGAACTTTTTCTGTGCGCAAAGTGGGCACGTCAATGTATTTTCCTTTCACCTACATCATACCTTATGTTCCTTGAATCCTAGAGCTATAATTATTTGTATGTTCATACCATATCCTGTATGTATGTTTTTGACACACGATTTGCTCTGATTAAATAGTTGGGCATTAACTTTGGCCATTGTCTACTTGTTTGCGAGCAGACTTCCAGCACTTTGCGGAGAGCTTTTTTGAGCTTTTATTTCACTACTTTTTCCCTTGACTTTATCAAAACTCAAAAAGGCAATTAAAGAACATCTTTTTATATTTCTATGCAATATGCCTTTTTTTTCCTTCCCATTCATTTCCTGTTACCTTTTATAATGCATCTAAACGGCTGTTGAGATTTTTCAAAGTCCACCATAGCTATGTCTGCACCACTCAAGTAAGATTTCTTAATCTAAAAGTATTAAAAGGAATCACTTTAGTCGTATTTTAGTGGCAAGGGAAGGTTCTCCAAATCATTATATTAATAGCATGTCTTCGCCTTTATCTTTGTCGTCGTAGTTGTTGTTGTTTTATCATCAAACTTATGGTTTTTATCTCCAAATCATTATGATTACTGTATTTGCTAGAATTATCTCTCAAACAAATAACAAACAATAACATTAAAATTAAGTACGAATTCATCGACCTCCGATTCCAGCAATAATTGTTTGAAACTGTTCTCAAGCCTTCATGTTAAATTGAGAAATTAATAAGGCTAAATGCTTGCGCAAAATGAAGAAGATGTGAGATTTAAGCTCATGGCTTCAATTGGAGAATGAGTACACATTGGTATTAATCCGGGCACCATGTATAGCAAGTAACAATGTTTTTTTTTTACTTCTTCCTTTCTTTCTTTTTCTTTTTTTTTCTTTTTAACTTGCAATTCATACCGACGAGTACAAATGCATCTAATAAAATCAAAAAACAAAATATCTCAAAGTGTCCGAGGCAGCTCCTCATCTCCAGCCCATAAAGTACTATCTGCATGGCTGGCCGCATAAGCGGCCACCTAGTCCACGGCCCCATTAGCTTCTCGGAATACATGCTTAGCCGAAAAGGCTCATCCATCCTTCATCATTGTCCCGATATCTCGGAATAATAGGTGGTCGCAACCAGTACCCCTTGAACCCTCTGGATCTAACTGATAATCGTCGCCGAGTCATCCTTCAGAATAACTGAGCTGGCTCGTAACTCTTGTCGGGCATGACGAAAGCCCGCCTAGACAGCTTTCAACTCCGTACTGGAAACCAAGATGTCGAATAGCTGGCAGCCTCCTGCAACTATGATTCTAGCGTTCGGATCTTTAATAACAAAATCTGCACTTCCTCTCGAATCTCTGTCCGAGATAGATCTGTCAAAGTCGGCTTCGAGAAAGCTCGGAGATGGGAAATAACAATGGCAATAACAATGCCTTGAAATGACAAAGAATCTTACATATGGCAATAACACTAGAAGAGTTTTAAATGACAATTTAGTTTTATCCGAGAGAGAGGGAGAGGGAGAAAAAGAATCTCTGTCGCTCTCTCGGTCCCCGGACTCGGAAAAGAAAGGGGCCCACGGCGGCGCCCCAGGTCTTCCCCCCACTGCATCTCGGGTATGGCCTATGGGACCCACTTGATGCGTTGCAGCTGTAAATTCGTTAGGGACCACTCCTGGTTCCCACGTGCCTTCCATTGCGACGTGGGGCCGACACTCGCTGACTCGGCTTTCGGAACGGCCGGCGGCTGCCGACGTGGTGGCCACCAATAGCTGCTGTAACTTCGTGACACGTGTAAAGTCGTTAGAACCGAAAGACAACGTCCACATGTCAAGGATGGAACACCTACGTAAAGGCTTCATACATGAAAAACCTAATACTATAAAAGTCGTCAAGGGTTCCCGGATTTTTTTTTTTTTTTTTTTTTTTGAGTATTGCCACATCCTCTTGGCTCTTGGCAAAATTATTATAACAAGGAAAGGGAATAAAATTTTAACTGATAAATACTAACTTTGGCGAACAGTAGCAAAGAAACACGCTACGTAAGTATTTTGCTCGGGAAAAAAAAATCAAGCTTAAATTTTCTAAATTTTGTATCATAGTCATGTAGAGAGGTTTTTCAGCTTCAACAAATGATCATATAGTACATGAGCTGTATATTTGACAAATATGGCTTGGCTTAAGAATCATTTCTTTTTTTGGTAAAATATTATTTCTTATTTTCACTATATATTATTTAATATCTGCTAGTGTACTACAAATTAATTAATCATTGCTTCTTATTCAAAACTTTCTCTCATGCAATATTAGATATATACTTTACTAATAGTAAAGTATATCTTGATTGTTAAGGCTCATTTTAATATAAAAGCAATGCGGCAAGTAAATCAAAAGGTATGGCTAAATATAAATATATGAAAAGGTTTTCTATTTTTTACTTTTGGAAATATTCTCTTTAAGATTTGTTAATAATATAATATATTTTCATAATTTATCCTTCACATCAAATTAGATGGCATGTTTTTTTTCTTAAAAACAAAAGGAACAAAGATGAAAACAATAAATACCACATATTAAAATGTTCACATGAAACTAAGTTGGGCATCATTGACCAGTACAAATACTATTATTTTTTATTATCCATGGCATATGAATGTTATAAGAACTAATTTTAAGATGTATGGATCCCAAGTAATATAGCATTTTTTGTGCATGGGCGACACATATGTTATGCATATATCACAAGATAATTTCTGGTTAAAATAAAGTTATACTTTATTATGCATATACAAAACCACTTTTATTTTTTGTTAGTGAACTGCATACATAATATGTCTTGGGGACATTAGGTAATTATCTAATTACTATCAATTTAGATACATCGAGTGAATTGACAACAACTTGCCAGTTTGCGCTCATCCAGCAAATTTTATTGAGAAATGCTAATAATATCTCGAAAAACATGCCAAGATAATTCTTTATGGTCAATTAGGATTTCTTTTAATTATTTCAAGTGAATTTGAAAGTTCAGTTATTTTCCCACAATAATCAAGATTTCTTTTAATAATTCACGATCAGTAATAAAAGATTTTTCATATAAAAATAAAGTTAGCATATAATATACATTACAAAAGCACAAGATGTTGTGAGAAGATATTAATAAACGTAGCTAGAATTCTCTAAAACCCCTCCTATCTAAGTCACCATTCCATCAACATATTATATTTAATCCTTTTTCTAATATAAATAATTAAGGATTATTTTAATTTTGTAACAACAATTTCAAAAAAAAAAAAATTGGTAACATTTCAAAAATTAATATTAGAAAACAAAATTAGTACAGTTTTTTTTAATGCTTATTTCGTTTATGGAATCAATGACAACTCTATGTGCAACCCCCTTCCACGCATCACCGATCTCTCGAATCTACATGGTAAGAGACACTTTTCTATGCACCAACAATGAACAGGCAGCCCATACTATCGCTCATTAGAAGGCATTGTAGGGTGATGTGATTACGGGCCAAACTGATAAGAGCGGATTAACGTTCAAACTCCCAATCAAACCTTTGGAAGCAAACGTAGCACGGGAACACAGCAACGTAGATTGATGCGATTGCAGGCCATGGAGCCTTGCTAGGTTTCCCATTCCACGTGGCATTGGCATACCGGCTTATCAAGACCCTAGAGGGATGCTCAACCATAGTGATTGATTGGATACGGAAGAAAAAAGAAGGAAGGATGCCAGTCTCCTGCGGTGCGACATCAGGCTAATGCCCTTCTAAATAGTGCACGTTTACCGAAAGACGAACGAGACCGCTGATTGAATTGCATCTTACGCTGCGCAGCACTCTAAAGAAGTACTTTGGCCACATCGGGGGCTCCTTCCTCGCATCTAAGCCAAGTTTTAGTCCCTAATTCTGTTGGTAGGTCCCACATTGAAGCATGGTGAGCGGAGCTGTTGTACTAAAAAATATATATTAAGAAAAAAAATTGCGCCAATTCAAAAGTTGCCACGTAGGAGAGAGCTAACGGGGGCAAATAGCTGGCGCTCGGCAGCGCTGGATAACCCAGGTTACTTAGGCCAACGTCCAAAACACGTCAAAAGTCGCCCGGGACACGTCAAATCCGCGCTAACTCTAGACGACGCCGTTCCGCTCGCCGTTTGCGACAAAAGAAGCTAGATAGGAGGAACAAACGAACGAAACCAAAAACTAAAAGGCGAGGTCACTGGAAAGAACTTAAGGGCTGCAGGCACCGACCGACTTCCCTGCGTCCCTCCTCTCTCTTTTCGCTTCTCCCCCGTAAGTCCTTTTCCGGCCGCCAGCTCTCGCACCTCCCTTTCCGGCTACTTTCTAGAACTCGGATTCCACCAGAGCCGCATCTATATATATATAGAGCACCCCACGTCCCGCACCACCGACAAGAAAACCTCCGAGAAGAAGAAAAGAAAAACCCGTCGCACTTCTCGCTTTCGCTTTCTTTTCCGATTCCCTGAAGTCGAAATCCGTCGAAAACCGGAAGGGGAGATTGGTTCTTGGGTGGATATTTGTATGTCAGAGCGTGGAGACGGGGGGAGGATTTCCGGAGAAACGGCGATATTTCTCCATAGGAATCGGAGTTCCGGAGGGAGGAGGAGATGGAGCAGAAGCATATACTCATGTCGGCCCTGGGGTTGGGGCTCGGCGTCGGGGTGGGGATTGGGCTGGCCTCCGGCCAAACCGTCGGCAAATGGGCGGCGCCGGCCAGCTCCTCCGCCGGCGTGACGGCGGAGAACGTCGAGAAGGAGCTCATGAGGATGGTCGTGGATGGGAGGGAGAGCAAGGTTACCTTCGATGAGTTCCCTTATTACCTCAGGTAAAATCTTTTCTTTTCTTTTCTTTTCTTTTCATTTCTTTTTTATCTCTTTAACCGTTCTTGATTTTTTTTTCCCCGAGAAAGAACCGTTCTTGATTCTTTTCCACCTCATGATTCCGTCAATCTAATGGTAAGTTAATTGAAGTTAAAAATAGGAATTGCGTCACGAGGGCCTCGGGAAAGGAAACGTCCTTGATTCCCTGATGCCTTTATCTAATCCAGGATTTTCGATTTTAGCTTTTATTTTGACAAAAAAATTGGATATTCAGTTTGAAAATTCTGATCATGTTCAGTATATTCTGTTTTGAAGATGCTATCATTTTGTAGCATTCTGCTAATTTCGCGTGACCTTTTTTTTCTCTAATGTATCTTGAACCGGAAGCTTTGTCCCTGTGTCTCAAAGTTGTCTCCGGTGGTTGAAATTAATATATTTTCTGATTTAGTGAGTACAGTTCATCCCCCATGTCTTTTGCAGAAGAGTCGAGTTGGCAATAATTGGAATATTAAATTGTACTCATGCACTCTCAACCCATCTCTGCCTTTTTTTTGCATTTAGTTATTTATTTGTTTATTATTTATTTTGACAGAATGAGGCTGGAATTTTGTATATATCTATGCTCGTCATAACCCCTTTACTGTGAGGTGGATCGAGGATTATGCTGTAGATCATGCTGGGGTCTGATGGTAGTAGTATGGTGGGTGATATTAAATTTAATGATAGATAACACAAGGATCTTAAGTCATTAATGGATCATAGTAAAGAAGTAGATGGATTTGATGATAAAGATAATCCTCACTTGCCTTTGAATAGTATGCCTGGGATCCATGTTCTGTTTGTGAGAAATTGCATATTTTTAATATGATTCCAAGCTCTCTGCTTTTTCTTTGTCCAGAAATAAATTTTCTTTATTTTTCCCATATTGAGCTATTTTAAGTGTGACAGTCCTGCTAATTCAATGCAAGCAGTTTTGAAGGAAATTTATTTGAAAATGACTCAGTTTACCTAATTTATTGGATTTATATATAGTCTTCAAAGTGGAATTTTTGCATAATGTTACTTTTCTATCAACTTTTCTCGTCTCTGTATTTTGTCTTTTGCTATGCTTTCTTGCTCCCCACTTTGCAACTTTTATTTAGTATAAAGAGAAGCAAATCAGATCAGAATTTCCTTGTTTTACTATAGTTTTGAATTTTTGATATTGTCTAAATTAGTTAACCAATTCAGCTATATCTGTTTTTGGCCTTTTACCCAAAGAAAAGTAACAAGGTGAACTGCAACTCAGCAAATGATATCATTTATTTTGATAACAAAATGAGTAATGTGGACAGACTGAGAGGTAGCTTCCAAATGAATTACTTATATTGAACTCTAAGAACACTTTTTGTGCACTTAGCTTAGTTCAAACTTCAAACAACTTAACTGATACATTAATTACTAGTATCCATTGACCCACAAGCTCCAGGCTTAGTAACTTTTCTGTTGTCAATCCACATATTACAACACAAATTGGTTATAGTAAAAGGTTACTTATGAGAGTATTAGTGTTTTGCTACCAAGTTTCTTATCCAAAAAAGGAAAGAAAAAGAAAAGAAAGAAAAGCTGGCTAAAAAGGCATTCTGTTCTGAGCATTGTGATTCTCTCTTGGTTAATGCTAATGATGGTGATCCTCTCTTGATATTCTGGCTTGAGAAACCTAGTATTGGTTGCAACATGCCCCATTGCCTGGCATATGAGCTCATATTAGGTACCCAATGATGTCATTATACAACCCCTTCTGCCTTCACCTTAATGCTTGTATGTCACAGGAAGAGTTGCTCGCCATGTCCTATGGTTGGTCTCATTTCTCATAGTATCTATATCAGATCTTACATTTGAACTTTGTTATATGGAATGATAAATGACTGAGGTATCAATTATACAATCATATGCATGATCCATATATTTTAATTGCAACCGCTGATTGCTTAAGAATCATACCCAAAAAAGTAATTGATATAACTGTATTGACAGTCAAGGGAGCAGATATAGGATGACTTGGATAGAAGTTGAAGCTTCATTTGATTGGGAATCAGGATAGGGACAGAATGAATGAGGATTTGAAATATTGGCTCAAAAGACGAGATGTGGCTGAGGTTTAGAAATTGACCCTTAAAGATGAGCTGAAGCTTGCTAATATGGTTACACTCATTTTCTTTTTTTCCCTCTAATATCAATAGTCGACCCTTTTTTTTAATTGAATAGAATCTTCTATATTGCCTCTAACATAGAATAATTTCCAGTTGTGTTTTGATTGTCTCTCTCTCACACTTGCTCACTTGCTCTTTTTTTAAAAGAACCCAATACAGGACACCTGAAGCATTTTTTTTAACCATCCATATGGAAATTGAAACTTGTAATATTTCACAAGTATATTTTAATTTTTTTTTTAAAGTTCAGATTATGTGCTGTGTCTATCTCTTATTCTTTTTTGCCTTTGATCCCACTTACAACAAATTCAAATCGAATTATTGTGCCCAGAAGTACTTGAATCTACTAGTATTAGGTGACATGTTCGTGATATAGAATTTCACCAATATCTTTTCTGTAAAAAGAATTCAAAACCCAAGAATTACTTGATTTTTTCTGTCCTTTGATATATATCTAATCTCACTTGATTTGCATTCCGAACTTGACTTCTGAGTTAACTGACATAACTGTTGATTACATTTTCAATCTGCAGAGAAATTTTAATGATACAATTTTTTGTATTTTGTAATGCTTCTGTTCTGTTTATTCTGATGACAAAGCCTTCCTGTTGTTGATGACAGTGAAAAGACCCGAGCTTTGCTGACAAGTGCAGCCTATGTTCACCTCAAGCAAGTGGACTTGTCCAAGTACACTCGAAACCTTTCTCCTGCAAGTCGAGCCATTTTGCTCTCAGGCCCTGCAGGTAGTTCATGTGCAACAAATGCCATTATTTGGTTAGCCTTGAAGTACTTAAAGTGTATATTCCTATTTATATGCTTGGGCTAATTCTAGAGATCTTTGTTTTCAGAGCTTTACCAACAAATTATTGCCAAGGCACTAGCCCATTTCTTTGAGGCCAAATTGTTGTTGCTAGATGTTACTGACTTCTCACTCAAGGTCAGTAGATACAAGCATAGTTCTCTTTGTTTCTATGCATTTATGATTTTAAAATTATCATTGGGCATTTGGTTACAGGTACAGAGCAAATATGGCAGTTCCAACAAAGATTCAGTAAGAATTCTGAACTTACACAGACAACTTCTAGTCAAGTAGATCTATTTTATGATCTGGAATAAAATTTAGGAATATAAACATATTTATCACTCTACAATTGTTTGTTTTTCTTCCCCCCTCCCCCTCTCCCCCTCTTTAGGAGATAAAAGACATGTACTGATATTGTTCTTATTTGTTTTCTTCTTGTAGCCAATATATTTCCCTAGCCATCAGTACAGTTCTAGAATTATAATGACTTATCACTCTGCTTTAGGATCATTCATTTTACATGTTTTATAATCAAGCTTTTTTGGAGAGTTTATTGAATCCCATTATGATATATCCTCACTTGGTTCATTTATTTTTCGGCAGTTCTTCAGAAGATCTGTATCTGAGGCAACTTTGGAGAGAATGTCTAGTTTTCTTGGATCTCTTTCGATCCTTTTGCAGAGGGAGGAACCTAAAGGTATTAATGTAGGAATACATATTACATACTCCAAGGACCCTATTTACATGAGTTTGTGTTGTTTTCATATGGCTGAGAGAATGCATTTTAATTCTCTTCTTGCTCTTTCATTATATGATATATCTTCTTCAGGCTGTAATTTTCCTGTCATTCTATTTGCTTGAATTAATTCATAATTAGCTTGATCATGTCATAAATATATGATTCAAGAGAACCTTTAGTACTAGCCGTATCTGTACATTAATAGGGTGTCTCAGAGTTCTTAGATGACTGACTAGTTAACAAGGAAATGATATTTGTGCTAAGCGGAAGAAGTAGATTAATGCTTTTTCTTGTTATTTTGATTCTTTATTTGTATAAATGCTTAATATTTTATTTCATTTAAGATCCTTAGGGTTGATAATTAGGTGGGTGTGAATCAGCAGTCTGGTGATTTGCACTTTCAACGTGCTGGTAGACTATAATGTTGTAAAGGATTTGATGATGGATAGGGTGAATTGGCGTCTTGCTTAATAGAAAGCTTATGGATCCATGAACATGTGCTTTGATAAGAATGTAAGTGAAATTGTAGAATTTATTTACTAGTTAAGAGAAAGAAGAAAGGAAAGAGAGAACTTGAATAATAGCATGTTACACTGAATACTAAATCATGTGTCATATCTTACAAAATTAAGACAAGCCAGAGAAATTGATTAAAATAACTACTATCCCATATCACAGTACACTGTAAGCAAGTGCATTAATGTCTTATTATGTTTTATTTACTAATTGATCCTTCCCCTTTATGAATAAATCGTTATTGCCAACTCTTTCTTCAATGACATAACAATGATTTTTAATGTGTTCGGCCATCTCATGCTGAACCAGTTTATGAGCTACACCAATGGCAGCCTCATTACAACTTTCTTGGACCCCATGCTTGATACCTAGCTTGCAAAGCAAAATCTTTAGCTATAATAACTAGCATGCACCATGAAAAATTTGTCTAGAAAGAGAAACAAATGTTATCGTACAGATAAATATAGGGGTTGGATAAACAGCTCTGTATCAG
The DNA here is from genome assembly GCF_009389715.1 of Phoenix dactylifera. Taxonomy (NCBI): domain Eukaryota; kingdom Viridiplantae; phylum Streptophyta; class Magnoliopsida; order Arecales; family Arecaceae; genus Phoenix; species Phoenix dactylifera. The sequence continues at coordinate 1,144,658 of NW_024067689.1, forward strand.
TTTTGCCCATGAAACATTTGTTTATCAGAGCCTTTTTTTCCCTTTTGCAATTTTTATTTAATTATATTATTATTATTATTATTATTATTGTTCTTTTATTATTATTTTGGTCTAATGTAAGGATTAAGATCTTTTATGACTTATGCACATTTTATCTAAAGAAATGAAAATCTGAAGTATCTCAACATTAAGGTATTTGATGGATTTATCAGCATTTTTACATCTCTATTATCTTTAACCCATAAGTTTTTTTTTTTAACATATGTCTTCCTAAGGGATTTATAATATCTGAATTAAGCATTTTCCTAGAGCAGAAGAGATATTCAGGTTTTATGTCTTTCTATCACTTATCACACTAGTTTTCAGTTGAACTAATTTTCTTTAGTTCAGCTGTCATCATTTTAGTTTCTTTACATCATGAAGGGTTTATTGTAATTGCTTTTGCGATATTGTATTCAGTTTTCATTTGTTTTTCTTGTCAAATTATGATTTCCTCTTCATGTTTTGCCTTCTTTTAATTAATTCTAACTTCTAATAGTTATTGCAGGATCATTACGTAGGCAAAGCAGCTGTGTAGAGTTAAGGCCAAGGTATAAAGTTTAATACTTGCTGAGTTATTGGTAACATCCCACGTGGGTAACTCACCTGCTTTTATTTCTATATGCCTTTTGCATTTTCAGGGGATCAGATAGCAATAGCTACACGTCTAAAATCCATAAAAATGCATCAGTTTCAGCTGATATTAGTGGCCTCACATCACAATGTGCTCCTATAAATCCAGGTTATTGCACTTTGTATTTGTAGGATGATGAAAATAGAATATCTCTCTGTCTGTTAGGATGAAAGCAAAGCTGATTTACATACTTGAGAGAGTTATGATTTTTGGTTTTATAATCCTATTTAAAAAAACTTTCAAATTGTCAACATTGCTTTCAAATATTTTTGGATGCACTACAGGTGAATCTTGAATCTATTTTTGCATTACTAGTTGCATGATGATCAAGGTTAATTTGTGCTAGCACCTCACCAACATAGGATAATTATATCTGTCCACATATAAAGACAGGGATGATTAACTTTTTTTATTTCTCATTGTTTAATCATCAATTTACTTCATCATATGCCCTACTTTTCTTTGGTAGCTATAGATTGGACGATTTAAACATTTCTTGCAAAAGAACAAAGCTTTCCTTTATAAACAAATGACGCCCACCAACATGTGGTCTTTGAAACCCTATATTCTTCCCTGTCTGTAAAGCATCTGCAATGAAATTTTTGAAAAGATAAATAACTCAGCCTATTTAACAGTTAAGGATGTCCATATTTTTTGGAGAAGCAACAACTTCAATCCAAAGCGAACCTGTCAATTTGCAACTTTTGAGAAGCCTTCTCAGCTCGGCTGCTTGAGATTTCCTCAGACCTTTCATTGATAAAATCTTCTTCATAAACAACTTTCTTCATGATTTTGTGAACTTTTGCTTTGAGATACTAAAATTTTTCTGTGTGGTCTCCTAAGAGTTGGATTGACCTGCATGTGACTCTTTTAGTTTGCAAGGAAAATTCAAGAAAATGGATTGTTACTCCTCTTCTCTGCAATGTCATAGTTTCTTCTGTCACCAGGGCTTTCATGTTGCCTTCTTTCTTTGGGCCTTAAACTGCTATTATATAGCCATGTTGTAACTTACACATAATTTTACTTTTGACTCTTTTAAGTGCACCTCCCTAACTTTCATTTGCATCAACAGTCTTTCAGCCTTAGGCATGAAAGGATATGCTTTCCACCTTGCCTTCATGAATGACATCTTAACCATACCACCAATATCATCATAGAGTAGTATGCCAACTTGAATGAAACATGACACTGCTTTGTGATGGGGATGATTGTGTCATTGTCCCATGCAATAAAGTAGGAGTATGAAGTGTTGCTTAAGCTAACTTACCCACCACCACTAATTATGGAAGGTATTCTTCAATAACTATAGGCATAGGTCAGCTTATTTCACTCATGCATGTTGCCAAAATCTCATGCAAGTAATTTAAGGATATTATCGTGCTGCCTGTCCATAGACTTTCCATATAAATTGTTGCTTCACTTGGGATACCGTAAACCCATCTCAACCTTCTTGTATGAAATTGATGTAGGATAGGATAGAGAACAAGATCGTTTTGTTTTGATGGATAATTGGATATGGCAATAAGAATCAATGTCCTGTAAGGGATGCTGAAATTCATAATTTGATTTGCTTTCATGTTTTAGTTGATGCATGGGGATGGTTTGCTAATAAACATTTTAGTGTAGATATGTTGGAGTGCTGCTGGGGATTATGGATCCACAGTTTGAATGAAGTTTTGATGAGGATCATTCATAGATCAAGTGAACTTAGTTTGAAATTGAATTATGGAGGTGGACAAAGGGCAAGATAAATTAGTATATGTAATGCTGATGCTGATGTTAAGAAGTTGGGAGCTACAGTTCGGGTGTTCATTTAGATGGTCTAATATTAAGGAAACAGGGGATTTTGAAGTATCAGATTTATGAGAAGAGGAAAACTTTGCCAGATAACCACCAACAAGCATGTGGGGCAATTCTCATCTAGAATTTGCAAAAAAAATAGTCATTTTCATGAATGAAGTCATCACCATGGAAGAAAGAAGCAAAAACTCTCAAGTTTTATTTAAATTAAGTCAATGGTACATCAGGGAGACAACTATTTTATAGATCTGTACTGGGTTCCTTGTGGATCTAGGACATAGGAAATAAAGAAAAAAAATCTATCAAGGAGATGAGTAACAGATCCTATAAAAACACAAAGGGGGGTTGACTAGTTAGCCCCTAGAATGACTAATTAACACAAGAAATAAAGGCTTGAGCTGCTGTATCCAAATGAAATTCACTAAACAAACTTAGAATTAGCCATAAGCATTGATCTTGTAATTGAATTTGTTTAAATAGAAACAAACCTAAAGTAATCTTAGACATGTGATGCTCATCAATGCAAGATATGATGATCTCTGAAAGGAAAACATTATTAGGAGGGGTAATCTTTTCATATTCATCATCTTCCACTTTGGTTTTGACCAAGCTTACAATTTTGTTTTAACGAGGAGAGGAGACATAATATGTTACTGTCATCAAATTATTCAACAAGTATTATTTGAAATGAACATCAATTAATGCAACTGTGCTGGCTTTCATCACTGTAACTGACAAACTACCTGCATAATCTTTTGTCTTTACTGTTTTATTGGCCATTTATTTGGAATATGATATTTAGAATTCCTTAGGAAATGGTATCTTTTAATCAGTTTCTCATGGCTTATCTAATTTCTCAGTTCCTCTCAAACGCACCAGCAGCTGGTCTTTCGATGAAAAGATTCTTCTACAATCACTTTACAAGGTACTTCTTTTATCCTATCCCGTTATTTTGTATGGTCTTATCTTTCCTTATCCTGGAGATACTTTGTGCCATGATTATTTTGATCAGCATTCGTTGTACCACCCGAACCTCACGGTTTGAGGCATACTGAACCGTACTGGGTGGGAGTGGACCAGTATGGTTCTTCCCCTCAGTTTGAGAAGTCGGGCGAGGGAGAGAGAGAGAGGAAGGGAGGGAGAGGAAGGAAGGAAGGGGGGGAAAGAGAGGGAGAGGGAGGGGGAAGAGAGAGAGACCAAGAGAGAGTGGGAGGGCCGGAAGCCCTCATTGAAAGCAGTGAAGTCAACAACAATTGCCAACTTTAGTTCAAGTCGGCAAAATAAAAAGGGGACCGCTATTTCGAAACGAAACTTAGGTCCCTGTTTTCAAGGAGGGCTTCCAGCCGTCTCACCATCTCTCTCATCCTTCCTCCCTCTCCCTCTCCCTCTCTCCTTTCTCTCTTTTTCTCTTTCTCCTTCTCCCTCTCCCCCTCCCTCTCCAGCTCTCCCTTTGTCGGTGCCCCTTGGAACAGCATAGCATGGTACGTATTATACCATACTGCCAGGCAACCATTACGGGTTTCGGTACCAGTACAACCAACCTTGATTTTGATTGCTTCATATATTGAAACTTCTACATTTTGTCAAATTTGACATTACCTTGTTCTTGGAAGGGTTCTAATCGTGAGATCACTGTTCAGGTTTTGGTTTCAGTTTCAAAAATTAATCCCATTGTCCTGTATATAAGGGATGTTGAGAACCTTCTATACAGATCGCAAAGGATATATTCTTTATTTCAAAAAATGTTGAAGAAGCTATCAGGACCAGTGTTGATACTTGGTTCAAGATTGTTGGAATCTGATTGCGACTACAGTGATATGGATGGAAGGGTCAGTAGTCTGTTCCCTTACAATATAGAGATTAGGCCTCCAGACGATGAGACTCGTTTGGTTAACTGGAAATCCCAGCTTGAGGAAGACATGAGAATGATACAAATTCAGGATAACAAAAACCACATTGCAGAGGTACTTGCAGAGAATGATCTTGAGTGTGATGATTTGGGCTCCATCTGCCTAGCAGATACAACGGTTCTCAGTAATTACATAGAGGAAATTGTTGTGTCAGCTGTTTCTTACAATTTGATGAATAACAAGGTACCTGAATATAGAAATGGAAAGCTTGTCATTTCTTCAAAGAGGTTGGTATACAGTGGATATCTGGTTATTTTTCTGTTGGCCTCTCCCCTCCACCCTTTTTTTACTTATTGTGTGTTTCATATAACAGTTTGTCCCATGCATTGAGTATATTCCAAGAAGGTAGACATTCCAGCGAGGATACTCTAAAGCTGGAAGCAAATGCTGAATCAGGAAAGGTATGCCTTGTCTTTACAACAAACATGTAAAGTGTGAATAATATAGTGCTGTGCAAAGCTGATAGATGATATTATTACTTAGGAAACTGTAGATGAAGATGGTGCAGCTGTGGCTGCAGCAAAACCTGAAGTGAGTGCTGAAGTCTCACCTCCTGAAAAGAAAAGTGAAGCAGAGAAACCAGCATCAGCAGTGAAAGATGCTGAAAGTTCATCTCTACCACCAAAAACGCCTGTAAATTTTCTTCTTTCTTGCCTTTCTTTGACCATGTTTTCATATTCTGATGTATACAATAATAAATGTTTTTCTGTTCTGCATGTAATAAATAGTTGTCAAAAAAGTTATGTGTATTTGCTCTTTACCAATTACTTTAGTAACATAAATTTTTGGACTGTCTTGTATATTAGGGAGAATTTTGTTGCAGATATTAGGTTTATTTTCAGTGCTCGTATATAATTTAAATGAGGAGTTTGGATTCAAAGGACAAGAGGATCCCTCCACTATCTGTCTATTCTTTTACACTCGAGAAATAATCTAGATTAAGAAATCAGAAGGAAAGATTTAATGTTAGGAATACATCCCATCTGTAACATGATCTCAACCAAAAATGACATTTGAATGCAACGCTTTATTCATTTCTTCTGCGTAAATTTATTAGTTGTGGAGTGGTATGTTTGGCTGATTGCAAATCAATGGTATGTATCCATAAGAGTGAACCTTTAGGGCTGTTCTATTTTTGACTGAGGTCTTCTATGGTTTCCCTCCTTTTTTGAGCAAATGATTGCTAGATGGCTTCCTAACAAACTTATTTAACTATTTTTTTATCTAACAGGAAGTTGCTCCAGACAATGAATTTGAAAAGCGGATCAGACAAGAGGTCATCCCAGCAAGTGAAATTGGGGTGACATTTAATGACATAGGTGCCCTTGATGAAATCAAAGAGTCTCTTCAGGAGCTAGTCATGCTTCCCCTTCGACGTCCTGACCTCTTTACTGGAGGTCTCCTAAAGCCTTGCAGAGGAATCCTACTGTTTGGGCCACCTGGAACTGGGAAGACAATGCTAGCCAAGGCTATAGCAAATGAAGCTGGAGCAAGTTTCATCAATGTTTCAATGTCCACTATCACATCAAAATGGTTTGGGGAAGATGAAAAGAATGTCAGAGCTTTGTTTACACTTGCTGCTAAGGTCGCCCCTACTATCATTTTTGTGGATGAGGTCGATAGCATGCTTGGGCAGCGAACTAGGGTAGGAGAACATGAGGCAATGCGGAAGATCAAAAATGAGTTCATGACCCACTGGGATGGCCTCTTAACTAAGTCTGGGGAGAGAATCCTTGTTCTAGCAGCGACAAACAGACCGTTTGACCTTGATGAAGCAATTATTAGGAGGTTTGAGCGCAGGTTTGTTTGGTTGTATATTTGCATCATGCCTTGCAGTAAAGTAGATATAGTCACTTATAAAGAACATGCCATTTTTCCAAATCTAATTTCCTGTATTTGAACAGAATAATGGTTGGCTTACCATCAGTGGAGAGCAGGGAGTTAATCTTAAGGAAACTTTTGTCGAAGGAAAAGGTTGAAGAACTTGACTACAAGGAGCTTGCAACTATGACAGAAGGATACAGTGGTAGCGATCTTAAGGTCTGTATGTTTCTTATGGCATTTAGCATCAGTTAGTGATTGATGATTAACTTGTGGCAATTGTTGAGCAGAACCTATGCGTGACTGCAGCGTATCGCCCTGTTCGAGAGCTAATTCAGAGAGAGAGGCTTAAGGAACTGGTAAGCCTTTAAATAGCTTCTATAATAATATTTTCTAGCATCCAGTGGCTCAATTTGAAATTTTGTTGACTAAGCAAATTTGCCAGGTCATTCTATTCGAATAAGAAAATCTTTTAGTTTGTTTTCCTCCTTGTTCTTTGAAAAATTTGTTGCTTACTGTTTGAAGATCTCTAGATAAGCACATTACCTAAGTCTAGTTGCCGACTATTTCTGGAATGCCAATGAAGATGAAATTTGTTTCCACTTTAAATTTAATCCTGTTTTCAAGAATATTAGACGCCCCAGGCTAATCCAATGTATGCTTGTTCTTTTTTTTTTCCTCCTCCTCTTGAGAACAAAGAAGAAAAAAAAAATCACTTCTAAGCATAGTTCTGTCCAAAATTGTCATTTATCAAAGTATTTACTAAACTTTATTCTGAATTCTGAAGTTTACCTTTGACGTATCAAGAGGTTTTTTTCTCTTCTTAAATGCCTAGTTCTGTCAAAAATACTAAACTTTATACTGAAGTCCCATAGGCCTCTCTCTCTCTCTCTCTGTGTGTGTGTGTGTGTGTGTGTCTGTGTGGCCCTCCCTCTCTTTCTCTCAGTTCCTGTTTATAACATGTTACACCGAGCTGAATTGTGGTTGGACTATTGGATTGTGTTTATTTTTCTCAGGAGAAGCGGAAAGCTGAGGAAGGAGACAGTTTGGCAGAGAGTTCAGAAAATAAGGAAGAGGATGGGGAACAAACATTAACCCTCAGACCTTTAAACATGGAAGACTTGAGGCAGGCAAAGAATCAGGTGAGTTTATTTCTCTGGGGTACTCTCTAAAACCTCCATGTGCAAAAGAAGTAGTGTCTGGATATGCATGTATGTGTATGTCTGTCTCATTGTGCATGTTCATGTGTGTTCTTGGCGCTTGTTTGTGCATGTGTCCACATGCCCCATGCCCTCATTGGTGTGTGCTTTGACAACCTTCTGGACAAGCTTTTGCTGAGTTATCTTGATTTGGACTTCCATAAGCAGGACTGGTGTCTTTCTGTGCTGATGCTCCCATAAACCTGCATCCTGATGAGGCATGCTAACTGATTGAATCTGGATATACTAAAAAGCATCAATGGACTATTTACTTAAATCTGGGTTATATATGTGATTAATTTGTGCCATACAACCCTTGAGCTCATTTATTATTGGTTTCTTTTTATTGTTTTCGTTTTTGGGTTAATAGTTATAGATCTTAAATTTATGTAATAATGTTTGATGATAATGGTTGTGTTTTGAGGTTAAACATTAGAACTTTGCATTCTCATCCTTTCCTGACAGATTGAAGATCTGTCCATGAGCATCTTATTGTGCAAGCCTGGTCCATCTATCGCCCACATATCTATTCGTTTCTAACTGTGCTATTGTGCACTTTCTCTTTCTTTTTCCCCTTTTCTGATTTGTTTCTATATATTCGGAATAGACTGTGATAATTCAGAAGGGAGTTAAGTATTATCTTTATGACCTGTAAAGATACTTATGTATTTGCTAAATTTTCTAATGCAGGTTGCTGCCAGTTTTGCTGGTGAGGGTTCTGTGATGAGTGAACTGAAACAATGGAATGATTTATATGGGGAAGGAGGCTCAAGAAAGAAGCAACAGTTATCTTATTTCCTATAAAGCATACATGTATATACAAACCAGTGAAAAATGAGATTTCACCCCTGGTGACCACTCAAATGCTCTTGCGGAGCAATTGATAATAAACGAAAGGAGCATTAAGTTGCTGGCTGGTTTCCAGTATTTGTGTGCATTTTAGTAGTGGCGGGGCTACAGATAGAAAAGGTAGATAGGTTGCTTGGATCTGTCAGATGTAATTTATACCCATATAGAGTGTATTATTTTTTTCATATGATACATTTTTGAGGTATGTATGTATTCAGTTGTTATATGCTGTATTATTTTGTTGCTTTAATTTAGACAATACAATTCTGAATGATTATTAGGAACTCTATGAATATCATTTCTAGAAAGTCTAGTGGTTGGATCATTGCAAGTTTCTCCCTCTCTTGAACCAACCAACCTCCCCACCCCCTCCACCTGCGGGGTTTTCCTCTCATGTTAGAAGAATGTCAAGGGATGTGTTCTGCTGAACTGTAATGTCATGTCTGAGAAGTTAAGAAGTGATGTGAGTTTTAAAGTTCAAACCCTGCTACTAAAATGCTATATGCATGAGCCACTTACTTGATTAAGCATCTTCCTTATTTTCAGTTTAAGAACTTAATCACATATGTGTTCCAAGAAACTATTAAAGTCATTAGTTGCATCAGTTGGTTTGGTATACTTTGCAAAAGAAAAGTTGAGATTGTAGTGGACTAACATGAGAAATAGAAAAACTAATTAGAAGATAATGACAGGCAATTAACAGAAAGCACCTGGTTTGCCCAACAAGCACTGAGCATTTGATGGTTTATTGTGATCCCATTAATTATAATTTTGTAAAGATTAAGGTAATGTATAATAATTGTTGGGATTGGATTGATGTATTTGTCTTGGTTATGGAAGAAAAGTTAGGTGCATGGTCTCTTCCACATCAGGGCTGAGCACCTTGGATGCACCTGAGAAAATCCATGAGTGGTTGTGATCTGCGTTTCAACTTTTCATTATTTATGCAACTTGATGAGCACTCCCCAACATTTGGCTAGTGTATTTTTATTATCACCCTCTCTTTATCGAAGAAGACAACCAAGATGGTGGACCGGTTAGATATGGGTGTCTTATAGACATTTGGAGAGAGGAAGGGGGTAATGCCCTCTGCGGCTCTGCCTAGCCAAGAGGTGGTTGTAATAGCAAGTAGAGGAGCAATTTATGAGCAGCGCTAGCAAAATCCGAAAGAGGGATATTTAGGAGATAACTGGCATGTTTACACTTTTCATCTTGATGAGAAAGTTAAAAGCATGAATTATCTCCTTAATCTGCGCAATATTTAGGTTACCTGGCATTTTGAGAAATCAGGACATGTTCCTGAAGGATGGGATCATATGAAAGTTTACACGCACACACATAACCTTAAAAACTCTATTTTGCATATTTAACCATGTCAAAACATAATTTACATACAACCCCTGCTAACTTTTACTTTTTGCATAAATATCCTACTTTTGCAATCCACCGTGTGGTAGGACTTGTATATTAAAATAATAAAAATAATATTTTATTGAAAAAATTAGTTGGACACCCTATCAACTTGATATTATTATTTTTTTAATATATCTCGAGTTTAAAAATTTTCAAAGTAGTTCTTAAAGTTAGTTAGATAGTTTAATGTAATCCCGAGTTCCATTCATCATTCAATGCCATTACAATGCCATTATAGAGGATAATTTTGTTCTCATCGGCTTATTTATCACAAAAAAAAAAGAGCCTCTTCTCCTCTTCTCACCCGCCTCATCCAATTACCTCTTCCTCCTTTCTAAGCCTCACTATTGTTCTCATCCCTCCTTTTCACCCCTCCTCTCTATCTAACAGCCTTATCCACTCCCACCACCTTCATTCCTTCCAATGTATCCTCTTCCTCCTCTCAAAATGCCACTATCATCCTTATTCTTCCTCTCTATCTCTCTTCATCTAAGTTGGTCCCAAGCTCACATGAGCCCCACCCACTCCAACCATCTCATCCTCTTCCAGCACCTCCTCTTCCTCCTCTCTAAACCTGGCTGCTATTCTTATCCCTCTTCTCTATCTAACTTGGTCCTGAGTCCCACACGAGCTCCACCCTCTATGAGGATTCGTGCGGGCGTATGTTTAGTCTCACATCGATTATTCACTGAGAAGATCTTGGATACTTACATAGGACTAAAAAATCCAAGAAATACTTTTCGGCTAGCCTTTTTGGGTGAAGTCTTCGGTTGTTACAAATAGTATCAAAGCGAACTCGGCCCATAGCCTATGTGGACCAGGAGACACTGCAGCATGGGTTCATAGAGGCTGACCATGGGCCGATCGTGGTGCTTGTGATTAGATTTGAATGGACTTGAATCCTTAGCCTGACGAAGACATCAAGGCTTGAACGGAGAGAATATGTGAGGACTCGTGCAGACGTGTGTTTAGTCTCACATTAGTTATTCGCCGAGGAGATCTTGATTACTTATATAAGATTAAGAAACCGAAAAAATACTTTTCGGCTAGCCTTTTTGGGTGAAGTCCTCGGTTGTTATAAATGGTATCAGAACGAACTCGGCTCATAGCCTATATGAACTAAGGGACACTGCAACATGGGTTCATGAAAACTGATCATGGGCCGATAGTGGTGCTTGTGATTATATTTGAATGGATTTGAACTCTTAGCTTGACAAGGATGTCAGAGCTTGAACGTGGAGAGTATATGAGGATCTATACAGGCGTGTATTTAATCTCATATCGGTTATTTACCGAGGAGATTTTGGATACTTATACAGAACTAAGAAATCCAAAAAATACTTTACGGATCACCTTTTTGGATAAGATCCTTGGTTGTTACACACTTTCACCACCTTCTCACCTTCCAACACTTCCTCCTCCTCTCTAAAACTTGCCGCATCCTCATCCATCCTCTTCGTCTCTCCTCTCTATCTAACCTAATCTCGACCCCACCCACTCCCACTACCTCCTCATCTTCTAAAACCTCCTTTTTCCTTCTCTCTAAATCCTATCAATATCTATCTTTGCTCGCCTCATTATCTCTATTCCCCTCCCTCCTCTCTCGCATGGTCGATCTTCTCTTCTCCACCATCGTCTCTACTACTTTGCTGCCGCTTTCGACCTTGTCTAGCCCTTCCGTTCCTGCCATCCTCTCTGTCACTTGCTCTATCCCCATAGTCATGCACCCCAAAGAGATCAAGGACCACAACATTGACTTTGACCCATCATAGCACCATTAGCAAGTGCTGCCAAAATAAGGATATTCTAATCTAAAATTCTCAAGTGACCATCCCATGGTAAAATTTTGTGAGCTCAAATAAATTATATTAAACTATTTAACTAACTTATAAAATTATTTTAAATTTTTTTAAACTCGAGAGACAATTAACTAAACTAGCTTTAAGCGAGGAAATGTCCATGTAGTTTTTCCTATTTTATTTTTACCTAAAATGATGAAGTGCCCTTTTGGCCCTTTTACCCCCACCCTCACCTAGAACCTAATTCTCTCCCCTCCTCTGGTCCTTGCAACCTGCCACCCACCCCCATTTTTTTTTTGGTACATTGGCTGCTCACGCTGCTTTCGCATGAGTACAGCTAGTTGCATCACTATCAAGAAGACTACATAAACCAGAAGGAACATAGGACTTTGGATCCATAGAAAATATCCAGAGTGATGGGCAACAAATGAGGCAACCCAATCCGTAACTTGGTTCTCCTCTCGAAAGACGTGTCTGACCTGGGCAGCACGGCCAGGGGCGGCTCAATGCATTTGGGGGCCTAAGGCGAACTTTCTAAGAGAGGCCTTTTTTTTAAATAATAATAATAATAATAAATTTTAATAAGTGCAAAATATTTTAAAAATTTATTTAAAAATAATCCGTCTAGCTTTTTGAGATGCAAAATTGCTAATCAAACTTTTGTACTCAAGATTTATTAAAATACTATTTTCAATCGATAATATAGCTAATCCATTTAATTTTTCTTGTGACATAGTTGACCGCAAATAAGATTTTATCAACTTTAATTTTGAAAAACTTCTTTTAGCAGAAGCAACTGTTACAGGTATTGTTAACAATATTCTGTAAGCAATGCATGCATTTGGAAAAGAATCTGTTTTTTTAATAAAACTTAAAGTATCAATAGGGGTACAAGTTTCTATTTGTAAAATTTCTTTTAAAACGTTTAACTCTGAAAATAGATCAAGACCATCAATATCAGAATATTCACCATGCTTTAAATAGTTTTCAAGATTAAGACAACACCTTTTCAAATTCTCTTCATTCAAAGATTTTAACTTTCTAAAATTAAACAAAAAACCAAAAAAATCTTCATATATGGTGAATTGTTCAAACCTACTTTGAATTGAAGAAATAGCTTGATCTACTACATATAAAAAGTAATCAATTCTAAAAGATTCTTCAGCTGATCTTATTGTCTCATCATCAGTATTTTCATCAAATTGTTTTTTTCTACGGATCACACGTTTTTCACGAAATGTAGGTTCTATTTCCATTTCATTTGCAATTTCTTTAGATGAATTCAAAGCATTCATAAATCCATTTTCTCTATAACTTTTTAAATAAGAAAGAAGACCTTTTAATTGATCTATAGCAACATCAATATGCATGTCTTCAAATTGTAAATTCTTACTAACTGAGTTAACAGCAAACAATATATCGTACCAAATATTCATGCCTAATAAGAATTCAAAATTTTCAATCTCATATGTAGCTAAACATATGGCTTCACTCTTTATTTTAGGATCTTCACTAGTTTCCGCTAATTGAATTAAGGCATCTCTTATTTTAGGAGCTTGATGTTTAATTGCTTTGACACTTTCAATACGACTTTCCCAACGTGTTTGTGATAAAGGTTTAAGAGTTAATGTAGATACATTATCTTGTAAAATTTTCCATCGTTTTGTAGAAGAAGAAAATAAGGTATAAATTCGTTGTATTACTCCAAAAAAAGATATAGCCTTAGGACATGAGTTAGCAGTATCACATAATACTAAATTCAAGTTATGACATCCACATGGTGTGTAAAATGCTCTAGGATTTATATCTAATAATCTTTTTTGTACACCTTGATGTTTTCCTTTCATATTAGATCCATTGTCATACCCTTGTCCTCTTATATCATTAACCTCAAGTTTATGTTTTTCTATTATATTTATAAGTTCATTAAAAAGGCCCTTTCCAGAGGTATCATCTACTTCTAAAAATTCTAAAAAATATTCTTCTACTTTTACTGGACTTGTTGAAGTATCTACACATCTTAAAACTAGGGTCATTTGTTCCTGATGGCTTGCATCAGGAGTGCAATCAAGTATTACAGAAAAGTATTTTGCTTCTTTAATCTTTTTAATTATTATAGCTTTAATTTCAGACGCTAATATTTGAATCAATTCATTTTGAATATTATGACCTAAATAATGATTGTGAATTTCACCATGTTGAATGCGTCGAACATGTTCTTGCATTACTGGATCAAATTCTGCAATCGTTTCAATAAAACTTAGAAAATTTCCGTTATTGCTTTGATAGATCTTTTCATTCTTTCCTCGAAATGCTAAATTATTTTTTGCAAGATTTTTTACAACAGCAATAATTCTCAATAAAACTTTTTTCCAATGATCCTTCTCTTGGTTTATTTGTTCTTGGAGACTTTTATCAATTGTCTTATTTTTTATCAATCTCACTTCTATATCAATCCACCTATTCATGCTAATGATATGCTCATTAGTTGTTTCATGACTTTTAAGCTTGATACCTAGATTTTTCCAATCCCTACTTCCTTCATTGACTAATTGACTCGTGCTAGACTTTGAATCAAATAATTTACAACAAAAACAATATACCCTATCCAAATCCTTTGAATACACTAACCATCTTCTATCATATTTTTCGCCATTAGGTAACTTACGAATATAATGTATAGTAGAAAAGTGTCTATTATTTTCATCCCTAGGAAAATGAAGATCATAATCTCTAATTGGACCTCTTTCTACTAATAGATCTCTCAACTTTGTATCAATATTTTTCCATTGACCAGGATCATATATATTTATAGAAATAGAACTAGTTTCATTAAATTCTACACTATCCTTATTTATCCTATCTTCATCTAATTTCTTATTGTGTTCTTCACTAGATATTGTTTGGTTGCCAATCTCAATTTGTTCCGTTCTTTTTATATCATCTTCTAACTCTATTTCGTTTTGAGTTGAACTTGATGTAGTGTTTTGTTTATTTGTGACAATAAATCTATCTAAAGCACCTTTTTGAGATTGAATGAGTTTTTCGATTTTTCTTTTCTTTTTGAGTTTTTCATACCCACATTCAAATTTTCTATTAGACATTTGAATCCAAAAATAATATTATCAAACCAAACAATTAAGACAATCACTACAAACAAATCAAAATAGAATAGAGTTGAAAATGATAAAACCCGAAATGCCAATAGAAGGGGTGCCGGACTCGACGACGAACTCCAGTCCCAACAAGCGGTGCCGGACTCGACGACGAACTCTGAACTCAAATTCCAACAAGCGGTGCCGAACTCAATTTTAATGGAGACCCTAGACATGAAAAACTATTATCAATTTTTAAGAATAGACATAAAATTTATTTTCAAGAATCCGACAATAAAAATTTTGATAGCATTGAAATATAAATAGTAAAGTGGAAATGGGTGCCGGGCTGCCGGCTGCCGGCACAGTTCCGGCAGCCGGCACATTCTGCCCAAAAAATAAATCCCCCGTTCCCCACTTCCCAGACGGCCAGACCCAGACTGCCAGACACCCAGGGGCGGAGCCGCGGAAACAAAGGGGAAAACGGAAAACAGGGGCGGAGCCGCGGAACGGAAACAGGGGCGGAGCTGGACTGCTGGAGAAGCCAGAAGGAGAAGGAGAACTCACCTGAAACAGGGGCGGAGCCGCGGAACGGAAACAGGGGCGGAGCTGGACTGCGGAGCCGCGGAGGGCCGAGAACGAGAAGGAGACCTGGAGAAGAGACGCCGGCGTCAAGTCTCAAGAACCGATTTATCGAGATTCGAGGAACGGGAAGCCGGGAAGGAAGAGGAAGAACTGTTGAGTGACTTGAGGATTAGGGATTTAAGAACTCAAGGATGAAGAAGAAGACGCCGTCCACTTTGGTTATTTGGGATTTAAGAAGCAAGAAGACGGTGGCGTGCCAGGCGGATGGTTGGATACTTGGATGGAGAAGACGGGCTACCTAGTTGGCTACGCTAGGGCTTGGGCTAGTTGGCTACGCTAGGGCTTGTTGCCGTTGGCCTGGATGCCGGTTGCGGAGGACCGTTGGTCGCTGGCTCGCTGCCCGCTGGTCGCTGGCTCGCTGTCGCTGCCCGCTGGTCGCTGGAGCCTGGAGGAGGAGCTCGCTGGGCGGAGGCCGGAGGCGGAGGCCTTCCTTTGGTCCGAGGCCCTAGGCGACCGCCTCGATCGCCTAGGGCTCGGGCCGGCACTGAGCACGACACTCCCTCAACATGTGTCGTGTGTCCCCTAGGAGTAGGTGCTCACCCTCCCCCTGCCCACTCCCGTAAGTACTCAATCATCACGACTAAGTCTCCCTCCAGTATGAAATAGCTAGCATCAAGTACATGTTTTGCATATGAGAGCCCCTCCCATGCAGCCCTGAGCTCCGTCCCAAACACTGAATCTTCGAAGGAATGACATCCTCCCACCGCAATCAATCTGGAGCAGTGGTCTCTAATCACAAATGCCACTCCCGCCCCCAGAGGGCAGGCTCCCATCAAAATTCATCTTAAAGTGGCTAGAAGGTGGGGTCTCCAAGAGATGAGAGCAAACCTGGGCGCTGTAGTAGCAAAGAGGGGGTCCCAGATGTCCCTAGCCAACTCAGGTGAATCAGACCCAGTAGACTTGATGATCTCCACAGCTTGACGGAGGGCCCGTTCTACCACAGACCTCAGGAGTGCCCTCCTGCCCTCGAAGACTCTAGCATTTATATCCAGCCAAATGTGATAAGCTAAATAAACAGTAGCAATACCCCACCCAACAGTGCTCGGAGATCAAGCAGCATCCCTAACCAGCCGAAGAAAGTCCTCTATCACAACACCGGGCCTCGGAGGGAAAACGATGCCCTCCTCCACACCTGAGCTACCCTGGGGCACTCAAACAAAGCATGGCTGACTGTTTCTACCGAATCCGGGCAATCCCCATACATTGGAGAAATCCTAACACCCCTCCTAGCTAGCATGTTCCTAGTCGGTAGGCAGTCCCAGACTACGTTTCAGATGAATAGTACCATCCGGGGGTGAACCCACAACCTCCAAATTCATCTACCATCACACTGCCTAGCCATCTCACCCCCCATCACCGCCTGTATGTCAGCTGAGCGCACCCTAGCCGACCCAGTCGTTGTCCACACCAATCTATCCGGTGCACCTTGAGGAATCAGGATGGCAAGAATCCTCTCAGCTAGTTACGCCCCGAAGGCTTCTTTGATCAAGGTCTCATCCCACCGACCCCCGCCAGGGACCGTCAGGTCGCTAACTTTAAGCCTGGCCAACCTAGCCGAGTCGACCATCGTCGGCATCCAGCAAAGCGGTAGCTCCGTGACCCATCTATCCTCTAGGACATTGATGGATTACCCATCACCAATCATCCACCTGATCGCCGGCAACACCAACGGGGCAGAGGAGCAAATCTCCCTCCATATGAATGAACAATGACGCCTGCCTCGGGCCTCCACCCCCAACAAGTGAGCACCGTACTTAGCCCTCAGTAGGGCACTCCACAAACTCTCCGGCTCCAGAAAAAATCTAATGGCGCATCGCACGGCTAGCACCTCCTGCCTCGCCAACAATGACTGAACCCCTAGACCTCCCAGCCTGAGTGGCTGACAGACTAACTCCCACGCCACTAGGTGAATGCCCCTCCTGTTCTCTTGCCTGCCCCGCAGAAAGTCCCTGAATAACTGCTCCAAGGATCTCGGAAGAGACCGCGGCACCGAAGTATGCTAGCAAATACACCGATATCGAGCTCAAAACCGTCCACACTAGGGTGATACGCCCCATCATGGAAAGGGCGTCCACCTGCACTCCCTCCGGTCTGCATCTGATGCTCTGTTCCACGTTGGAGCAGTCGCTACGCTGAAGCCATCGACCAGTGATGGAAACCCTACGATACCTCATCGTACCCTCCTGCTCGCCCACACCCAAAGTCTCTCTAATGGAAGCCTTGATCCGCGGTTGGGTCCTAGGACTAAAGCAAATGGCAGACTTAGCCCTATTCACCAGCTAACCGGAGGTAGAACAGTAGTCCTCCATAATGTCCTGTATCAATCTCGCCGCTCGCCGTGTCGCTCGCACCAATAGAAGGCAATCATCAACGAGTAGTAGATGCGAGATCTGGCACGACCCTGCCACCGGTCTGTACACCTCCAAGGCCTGATGGTCTGCTGCATGCCGAAAGGCTCTGGATAATGCATCTGAGCAAAGGGGACAATGGGCAGCCCTGTCGGAGCCCTATCGTGGACTCGACATACTGTGTGGGTGAACCGTGCACCAGAATGGCGAAGGAGGATGAAGTCACGCACCCCAAGACCCATCGGATCCACTGCTCATGAAAGCCAAAACTCACTAGTGTACTGTGCAAGAAATCCCACCTCATCCTAGCGTAGGCCCTCTCCATATCTAGCTTGATGCCTATCAAGCTCCTCCACCTCGGGGCTCTTTGAAGATCGAACCAGAACTCTTAAGCAATAAGAATATTATTTGTGATGGTTCGCCCTCCCACAAAGGCGCCCTGCTCCGGACTGATGAGCCTAGGTAGAACCCCACGTAACCTGGCCACGAGAACCTTCGCCGTGGCCTTGTATAGGGTAGTGCACAGGCTAATCGGCCGATAGTATTCTAGCTCCATGGTATCAACCCTCTTCGAGATCAGGGTGACAAGGGTGCTCTTCCAATCTGCTGGTGGGACTGCCGAGCTAAAGAACAACTAGATCACCTTCGCCACATCCTGACTAATGATCGACCAGTACCTCCTGAAGAAAATCGGAGGAAAACTATCCGGTCTTGGGGCCCTGCCTTCCCCAAGGACCACAGAGCCTCTCTAACCTCCTTGATGCGTTCGCAAAAACTGCTCTCCCAAGTACAGGAGAATCGCACAAGTAGTAAAACTCAGGAGTCCGAAGTCGATTTCTCAGGAAGCGGTTTATGTATTATTAGCATAATTTCAGATGTGATTTGAGATGGTTTCTCAAAATTGAAAGTAAAGAATAATAAGTAAATAAACAAAGTTCAATTAAATTGAGATGGGATCCAAAATCTTCCTTGACTATATTGCATCTAAGAAATAAACTCTACGGTTCTTGATTTAAAGATTCAAAAGTAGAATAGATCTAATCATGGAATATATTTTATGAACACATGAACTCAACTTCTAAGAATTCATCGTGCCTATTACGTCTACAACGAATTAAATACTAAAGTAATCCATGTATCAGTAGACATAAACCATTAAAGAACTATCTACAAAATAAATATGCAAGAATCCAGAACATATCAATAGATATAAATCATTTAGAACAAAAGTTTAGAGTTTACTTCAAAAAAGCAATAAATCAAAGGTTCATCCATCACCCTTCCCCAAGAAAATCAGCTCTTCATGAATTTGAGACTCCTCTTCGTGATTTCTTTGTAATGCAGCCTTTTTTACCTCAGAACAGCGAGTTCCACAAGTATATATAGGGTTTAAGGACTTAAAACTCTAGAAAACATGGCTTAGCCATGTTTGCATGCATTTTTCCAACTTTACCCTCAAGTACCAACGTCAGCATAAAGTTTGGGAGGCTCCTTAGATTGCATCTGATCTTCAAATTTCACATTCTTAAGGCATTGGAAATCCCTGAAAGTTTAGTTTCCAACAAAATTTGAATCAGCTCAATTGGACTTCTGTAGCTTCCGAAATTATCAAAATACTACACAAAGGTCCAATCTGTCAGGGCCCAGGCTGGCAGTTTCGGAAAACCTAATTTTGCAACCTCATTACTTTCTCTCCGGAGTTCCAATTGACCTGATTCCTGATGTATATGAAATCTCAACATGTCTACTTCATCTCCACCAAATTTGATTTCATTTGTACTGCAATGGAGTATTCAATCTCCTTAACTCCATTCGGGATGCCGAAGATGGAAGGTTAACTGTGACCCAAACGGATCGCTGATGTGGCTCCCTTTCATCCGTGGATCCTCTCGGCCTAATGAATCTAGGCCACTGGTTGCTCCCTAACCTGTGTTTCTAAGGAAGAATCCATGGACTCTCCCTTGGATTGTTGATTTGTCCCTTGCTGTGTACTGCTGGCCGTTGACTTGTCTCCCCGTTGGCTGTGGCTTGGACGCGGGCTGATAGTTGTTCTATGCGGCCGAACTTAGTCCTGCTAATGCACATTTTAGCTTTGATTTAGGATCACTTGCACCCAAAAAAAATATAATATTAATTCAGCGATATTATCGTTATCTTGTTAGTAATAATACTAATTTAAGTGGTATGTAGATCGCACTTTTGTGCTCACATCACTCCTCAGTAGAGACTGCCCTGATCAGAACTGCATTCTCCCCCTCAAAGACTTTGGCAGAAGGCGGCGGCAATGCAGGCTGGCCCTTCCTGTCTGGCTGGTCTGTCCACCTAGACCTGAAAAACTGCTCTAACACCTGTTTAATAGCCATCGGATCCTCTATCATCTGGCCATCTGAATCTCTAATGCTCCTGATTCTGTTCCTCTTCTTCCTAATGATAGTGGATTGATGAAAAAACTTGGTGTTTCTATCCCCTTCCCTGATCCACTGGACTCGGAACTTCTATCTCCATAATGTTTTTTGTTGGTGAAAGAGAGAGCCATGGGTAGATAGATAAGATCTCAGCTCCTCCAACTCTACTGAAGACAACCCACCTCCCTGCACCTCCTGAGATTGCAGCCTGGAGATAGCCTTCTCTGTCTTCTCCACCCTCCTGAAGATGTTGCCCACCTCTTTCCTGTTCCACCGCCGCTTGGTTGTCTCTAGTTTGCAAGAAACTCTGTACATGGCATTTCTCCGAACCAGTACCCGCCAAGCCTCATGAACAACCTCCCAAGAGCAGGGGTAAGACAACCAAATCTTTTCGAATCTAAATGGAGATCGAAAAGGAGTAGTGAACGAGGTACTAACTAATATCGGGCAATGATCCGAGGCGATCCGAGGTAGATGACTTATCTGGTAGTTTGGATAGCACTGCACCCAACCTCCAGTGGCGAAGACTCTGTCAATCCACTCCCAGAACCTAGCTCGCCCCTGCCGGTTATTGCACCAAGTGAATCGGAGGCCATCAAACCCAAGATCCACCAAACCATTGGTTGAGATGAAGTCTTGGAACTCTCTGACCTCCCATTTGTTGGAGAAGGTCTCCCCTCCATCTTCTCTTGCGGGCCATCGATGCAGTTGAAGTCCCCTGCTACCAATAATGGATGACCCAACTGACTGATTCTAACAATCTCCTCCCACAGACACCTCCTCTCCCTATACTCCGTACTGGCGTATACAACAGCAAGAACCCATGGCCTGGCCATGCCATCCGAGATCACCATCACGATCTGTTGGTCACAAATATTGAAAATGTCCAACTCCCCACACCCAAGTCTCCAAGCTGCAATGATACCTTTCGACAGGCCGCAGGACTCCACCGCATAGAAACCCCACGACCTAGGAAGGGCTCTCCTTGCACGTTGTAAGCTTCTGTAGGAAAGTCGAGTCTCAAACAAGATGCATACATCTGGTTTATGAACCTGCACTAGTGAAGGAGGGCTTCCCCGCCCCCCGACAATTCTACAATAAAATCTTCATTAAAAACCCAGAGTGGTAGCCTGGATCCTCTCCCCATACCGTGTCTCGTCTATACCACTCAGCTCCCTGCATTCTTCTTCATTCTAGTTTCTCTCCCCCTGAACACCCTGCAATGCCCGCTTTAGGAGACCGAACAATCTCACATGTGGGGAGGCAGCTCATTCCTCTTGGTGAGTTGCCTGTGCCTTCCTTAGATGGAGCGTGCCAACCCCCTGGTTGTGGCCCCAGCCTGCCCTTAGTCACCACCCCAGGCACCTGTGTCCTCCCAGTCGACGTAGAGACCCGCTTCCCCATAGAACTGCAGGCTTCCTTATCTTGGAGAGCAACCGTACCACCCACCCCTTGAAGCCCCCGACAAACACCCTGCTGCTACGACGACCAAGTTTAACTATATCGCGCTACCGCTAGGGCCTGTCTCCGCACGCCAGTCGACGTATAGTGCCAACCATGGGGGTGCACAAATATGGACCGCACCTCACCTCCTCCACTAGGACGGAACTCCAGCCACTGCGATCCACCAAAGGGACACCAAGGGAGATGAACCCCACATCCAGTCGTGGATATGCTCTGAAATTTTGTAGGAGAAAAGTTGCGGATGTGCTCGATGCCACCCTCTGCCAAGAGACCCTCACCCATCTCTCCTCCTACCACCTCGACCACCTCCTCCTCGATCCGCATCCTCCTCATCTGCCCCATTAATGGCCGCACCGGTTGCCCTTCCCCTCTTCCTCGACGACCCCAGCTACCAGTTCCACAAGATTGTTCTACCAACGAGTCGCCGTCTTGTTTGCTCGACACCCTGGTCCATGTATATATGTTAGTTACACCCAAACCTCGATCCAATGGCCCGAAGCTCATCATCGCAATGTTTTAGATCCTTGTTAATCGAGAGTTCCGCCCATCTCCTCACGACTTGCAATTTTCTCCCTTCATCACTTGCTGGGGCCAATGATTGCAAGAATAGATGAGGAGGCAGGTGGATTGGACGATGAAGAAGAGAAGGAGTCAGGGAGGGGGAGGTTAGTCCTGGTGATGACAACGGTGAGGTTGCCGGCGCTCACAAAGTGGCCGGACAAGTAGTGGGCAATGTTGAGGAGGGGATGAGGGTGTTTTTGGGTGAAAAATGGCAAGTACTCTGGTGCCCAAACAACCAGTTCGAATGCCCCAAAAAGGTTGATGGTACGGTCCCTGCTCCCTATGCACAAAGTAGAACTTTGTGAGAATGTATGTAAACGACATTTTCCAAGGATGATATGCAAATTTAAGTTTGACAGAGCTGTACATACAAGAAACCTTTAAAGAAATTATATCCGAACCGGTCCGGCAGGCTACATCCCGAGGCTAACTCGAGCTTACCAGGGATAAAGATGAAAGTTTATGTACTATTTTTACAAAATATGGGGATTTATGTTCAAGAATGCATTATATTCTTTTTTTTTTTTCTTTTTTGATGAATAATGCATTATATTCTTTACAAACTAGTTTAAGATTAAGAATGCAAGTGTCGAGGCTCGCTCAAATTTATCACCATCATATATAATTTTTACAGTGATAGTGCTTCTTGTATACGTAATAATACGTAGGTTGATCCCGGCCTCCCGGTTCGCCTACTAGTTCAACTTTATCATCCACTAACATGAAAAGCTAACTTACAAATATCACAAAAATTGAGGGGTCTAGATGTATTCGTGCGCTATTGAAAGTCTCGGAACTCGAGCGCCGAGAGTAGCTCAAATTCGCAACGGATGCTAAAAAGTAGGGGTGCAAATGGGTCGGATCGGATCGGATTCTAGGTGATCCCGATCCGATCTGGTTTTTTGTTCGGATCCTAATTTTAGACCCAGATCCGATCCGGTTGAAGATCGGGTCGGGTCCGGGTCGAGTCCGGGTCCGAGTCGGATCGGGTTCGGATCCGAATCGAATCCAATTTTTTTGTATTTTTGGGAAAGAATTTGGGTAAATCTAATTTGGTCATATCATAATTATGAGGTGCTGGGTGACCCATGACTTGAAAGACTTGCAATTGATCTCCAGCTAGAACAGATGACCCCGACTTAGGCCCTGTTTGGGAGAGCTTTTGGAGGGCCAGAAAGCACTTTCTGGCCCTCCAAAAGTACTTTTAGATGAAAAACTGTGTTTGATAAATTTTTCAAAAAGCTGTTTCAGCTTTTGCGGGAAGCTGAAAACAGCTTTTGGGAGGAAGCTCCAATTTGGAGCTTTTGGGAGGAAGCTGTTTCAGCTTTTTCGGAAAGCTGTATTTTTGACAAAAATGCCCATATTAAAATAACATAATTACATAGTTTGTCCCTTTATAAACCTAAAAATCTGCTAAAGCTAAGAACCCTAGTCGTCGGACTCCCTTTCGTAAGAAAAGGTATTTTTCTTTTCAATTTTTGTATGCATCTCTTAAACCACATTTTAGAAGAAAAAAATTTTAATCCTTTTCCATACTTTCCAAAATCAATCTATTGTTTTTTTTTTGTCATCAACCTTGCGGCCCACGCTGAGGTCCTCCTCGAGCGTGGACCACGAAGAAGAGCCCTTGGACCGCGGAAAATTATTT
The DNA here is from genome assembly GCF_009389715.1 of Phoenix dactylifera. NCBI lineage: Eukaryota > Viridiplantae > Streptophyta > Magnoliopsida > Arecales > Arecaceae > Phoenix > Phoenix dactylifera. The sequence goes on from NW_024067689.1 coordinate 1,168,288, forward strand.
TATGGGAAATTATGTGAAATTATTATGAAAAATTATTTTATACTAATAATTATAATATTGTATACCTTTATTTTTGTATTATACTATAAATATAATATCATATTATATTATATCATAATACATTAATATGTTATGTTAAATAATTTAATATTATGTTATATTATGAAAAATTAATTTATACTAATAATTATAATATTTTATACCTTTATTTTTGTATTATACTATAAATATAATATCATATTATATTATATCATAATACATTAATATGTTATGTTAAATAATTTAATATTATGTTATATTATGAAAAATTAATTTATACTAATAATTATAATATTTTATACCTTTATTATTGTATTATACTATAAATATTATATTATATTACATTACATTATAATACATTAATATGTTATTTTAAATAATTTAATATTATGTTATATTATGGAAAATTAATTTATAATAATAATTATAATATTTTATACCTTTATTATTGTATTATACTATAAATATTGTATTATATTACATTACACTATAATACATTAATATGTTATTTTAAATAATTTAATATTATGTTATATTACCAAATATTAATTTACTCTAATAATTATATTATTATTATGCTATATTAAAAAAGCAATTCTCTCTCCTCTGGCATCACTTTACTACCTTTAGATAAAACAGTTCCCGCAGAAGACAAAGCAGACTCTCGGATGGCACTTGCTTTCCGCAGATTGAAATGAGAAGGACTTTAGGCCTTCTACCGCCTCTTTTTCGGTATGAAAAACTATAAGCTCTTTCCTTTTATTCGAAATGAAAAGCCGAACTCACTGGCGAGAGAGCAACATAATATTATTTTATATTACAATAATATTATACTATATCGTATATTTATGTATTAATTTATGTTATATTTTATTATGTTCTGTTGTATAGTACCATGCAATGTCCTTTATGGTAATTTTGTCATACAAAAGTACTTTCTCAGTTTGTTTACCAAACACAAAACAAAGTACCACAGCACTTTACGAATGTAGTTACCAAACAGCAAACAGCTTTTTATAACAGCTCTACTTCCAACAGCTCTACTTCTAACAGCTCTACTGCCAACAGCTCCCCCAAACAGGGCCTTACTAACTAAGTCGGTCCACAAGCCAAATTTCATATCACACTATTTTTTGTCCATATGACTGATTGGACAGAACTTGGTGTCTCCCAGCTTCCCTCTCACGAGGACAAAAAAAAATCCCAGACCTTCTTCAAAATCCAATTCCTTTGCAGAAAACTGGCACATGACCCATATTCAGTTCGACGCTCCCTCACTTCCTTCCTGTAAAAGTTAAAAAAAAAAACAGAAACCAAAAAATCGAAGGAAAAAAAAAGAAAAAGAAAAGAAAAGCCAGCTACGGAGACACCAGAGGTACCAACAGTGTAATAGACCGAGAGAGAGGATCCTGACGGACCAATAGTGCCACGACCCACATTAAAAAAAAGAAAAAAAACTCTCTTTTGCTTTTTTCCTTCTCTCTTTCTCTCTTCGGGTCCATTCGGATCGGATCTGGTCCGTTCGATAAACCCAGATCCGTTCCAGAAAATGATTCGGGTCCAATTTTAGAACCCGACTCGGATCCGCGGGTCGGGTCGGGTCTACGCGGGTCGGGCCGGATCGGGTCTCGGATCAATCTGACCCATTTGCAGCCTTACCAAAAAGGAACGTAACATAAAAGTCTCACAACGTTTAGGGACTTAGCTGTAATAATGTACGAATACGAGAAGTTTCGTCAGCGCCGAGAGCTGTACAAAATGTATGAGAAGCCGTTTTACATATAACCCCTTTTCAATATCGATATTAGAAAACTGTTGATCGTGGCGCTGGAAGGCAGTGTTCGATCCCGTCTCATTATGTCGCCTTTCAGGACGAGTCGGTGGAAAGAGAGGAGAGAGAGGAGATGGGGAGAGCCACGGCATCGGAGCGATACGAGGAGCTAGGGTTAGCGGAGGCCCTCTCGCGGCCCTACGACTACCCCACGGCGTGCCGCGAGCTCGGCCTCATCCTTCGACTCGCCTACGCGAAGCTCCCAAAGGGCCTCCAGTCCCTCGTCTTTCGCGACACCCTCTCCGCCTTCCGCCGCCTCCCGCAGTGAGTCCCCCCCCTCCGTCTTCTCTTCTTAATTTTGCTTCAATTTCTGATTCGTAATCGTCGTTTCTTGTCTCCGAATCCCTAATTCGCCTTGGCCCTCTTTTGGAGCCAGATATCCTTGTTATTGTGATTCATCTTTTAATATTATTACCGGCCTCTCTAATCAAATTATTAGTCGGTCTCTTTTTATTTCGATAGATCTGCAGCGCTTTGGTTCTCTCATTTTAGAGTATCTTCTTCGGATGTTTCTGTCTGTGCAATTATGGGTTCCCCAAGGAATTTTATGCACGCTTCTGCTTGGGGGTTTCTTTTGGAATTGCTAAGTTGCGATCTGTTCTTATGACCAATTTGAAAGAAGATTTTTTCTACTTTTTGATGTTTTCCCTTTTCTACCAATATCATATGTTGACTGTGTCCTTTACTGTTACTATGGCTTGTTATTGATTTATGTTGACGGGGTTAGTATGTGAATTATTGAATGGGTCTTTAAAAAGTTACGCATAATTTGATCTATGATTCTGTACCTTTTTGGGGAACAAAAATGTACCGAAACGTGAAGATAAAAGGTGAATGTTGGAGCACATGAAACGAGGTGCTCTGCAGACCTATATCATAGTTCTTAGACATTTCGACCTTACAAGGATTTACTATTGTAGGTAATTACTTGCTTGGACTGTAAAGTTTAAACTAAAAGCGTTTCTCCATTCTATTGGACAATCTTTAGCAAAAGGAAATAAAGGAGATAAAAGCTTGGATCGTATATAATGAACATTTCATTGCTTCACTTGGTATTATCTCAAAAATAAAATGTACAATTTCAGTATTGTATTACCATTATTCCTAATGATATAACCGTGACATCCATCCTTTTATTCTTGATCCAGTGTCGTACTTACATTTAAATCAACATTTAATATATATTCCTTTTTTTCTTTCAAAAACTAATTTGTTGGAAACTGTTGCATCTTCTTATAACAAGGCCGTATATGCTAAACAGTTATAATTGAACTTGATATATTTGAATTAAGAATATCTCATGGATGGAGTTAATTTTCTTTTTTTGTTGGCTTAATGTTTCTTTAATATTTCTTCACGCGGTAGCCTGACCAAAGAATAATCTGGAATGCATTAGAGTCTTGTTACAGGTCAGACTTTCAAAAAATTTTATGTGATGCTCCATCAGTTGGTTTTACATCTACTCTCTTATAGTTGATTTATGTTCTCGAGTACTAGGTCCATATTATTAATGCGCCAAGCTGTTTTTTATTATCAATTATTATATATCTGTGATAAGGATTTGCGATGGATTGGATCCTTACAGAGCAAATGGCTTCCTAATACTGCAGAGTGCAAACAGGTTATGGAATTTCATCAGCAAACATCCTTCTTCAGGCAGCAGAAGTCGTGTTGCCCAAGCAGAAAAAGGCACTAGCTGTTTCAGAGTTCAAGCATGCTGCGGTTGCACACAAGAGGCACTCCAGAGCTCATGAAGATGGAGGTACTAACTAGACAATGCATGTGCAAAAAAAATCTCATGCCTTGCAGACTCTTTAATTTATTTCAATTTATCAGTTTTTGAATACTCAAAATGCCTGTAACACCTAGACTCAAGGCAGCTTCATGCTGAACTGCCTGTCTGAGTATACATTTATTCCACTGACCCAGTAAAAGGTGCCTTCTGTGGTTCAGGGCAAGCAGTCATCATATAGTCAGAAATAATAATAACATCTTACCATTACATAGCAATTACATTTATGTTTAAGTACAAATCATCTGGCTATGATAGCCTTGGCAACTGCCTTATGCTTCTTGATCCCCCAAAAAACAGAGAAAAAGAAAAAGAATCTCTAGGATTTAAGTAGTCTAGTTACCATTGAGCACACATCACATTAGTGTCAAGTCAAGGTTTGCTTATTTCTTCCCCATATTTGTTTTATTACTCCAGAGTTTTGGTTTCACAGAAAAAATATTAAGCATGATTTTGATTAACCAAGCCATCATGGAAATTTCTCACAAAGTTACAATGGCATAAGCTTTATAGTTAGATGTAGAAAGGAGTTGGGATAAAGTCGGGTCTGGCTATATATGGAAATGGCAATGGATAAAGTACCTGTAAAATTTGACCTATTTGTACCCAAACCCGTTTAAAATTCTACTATCTGAACCTATTCCAAATCCGATTAAAAACTTGCCCAAAAATTCCAAACCTGTCCCATTGAAAAAGAGCAAATGATTGGGTACCCGAACTTGACTGATTAATCTTTATTCGGATCGAGTTATTCGGGCCGGGTCGGGTACCCAATCCAGAATTACCCAAAAAAAATAGAGGGGGGGGGGGATACTATCAAGTAAAAATGGGTATAAATAATTTGGCAAACGGTCTAAAGATAAATGAGTTTTGTAGCTTAGTAGTAAAGGCACAAGTTAGATGTCCTTGAGGTTTGGGGTTTTGGGTTCCCTCACAATACATATATTTTATAAAATTTTATAAAAAATAATATTATATATAATCGGTTTTGGGTAGCGGGTACCCAAGGAAAACCTAACGGGTTTGAATTTTAAATCCCAAGCCCATCCCAAACCCTATAGGGTTTCACTTCTAAACCCTATAGGGTTAACTAGGGTTCAGGACTGATCGGATGCCCAAAAAAACCTGCCTAGCTGCCATCCCTAGCTATATATTGTTAGACCTAAACCGCATATGTAGGGCACAGGTCCAAACTCAATCAACAAGCCTTCATCCATATCTGGTAGTTAATCTGATAATAATTGGGTATCAGGTAATTAATGAATATTTGTTGCACAAAACAAAATACCTCGAGCTTAGCTCAGATATGCTTGTCTTGTTGCTCCTTTTTTTTTCCTAATTTTAGTTTGAATTCTCATGTAAGTTTTAGGCATGCTTTTGATCAGATTAGCTATAGGAAATTCAAGATTTTAGTGGTGTCAGCCTACTGGCTACAGTGGCAAATAGTCAGAGTTAGGCTTATATTTATGTAGTTAAGAAAAAAGAAAAGTTCTGTCGGTAGTGAATTTTCAATTTTGTTATCTGACATTTGGATGGAAACTTTCCTCTTCAGGTTCAATGCAATTACCACATGATGTGCTTGTCCACATCTTCAGTTTTCTGGACATGCGATCTTTAGTAACAGCCAGTTCAGTATGCTGGTAGTCTATTTTTTACCTGTATCTATTAGCAGATTGGTTTTTCACTTCAAGTTGATAACATGTTTCATCTTCTATTAGAAGGGCATGGAATTCTGCTGCAAGTGATGATACATTATGGCAGTTGCAGTATTCCCTTCTGTTTGGAGAGTATGACATCAGCCGCCTGCGGACTGGCAAACTAGTTCAAGTCAAGGATATGGTTTTCCATCAAGGCATAGAACGTGTGGATGCAATGACCAATCTCAACTGGAAGGAAGCTTATAGAAGAAAATATATAGGTATGCATCTTTTGGCTTATAAGATTTTAAGTAAGAGTGCTTGTAGCAGCTTTTGACATGAAACTTTTAATGTATGCAGACACAACCATCTATATGGTATCCTTATGATATTGAAGGCACCATTGCTTACATGGCTATGAATGCTGTAATGATAAAAAAAAAAAATCAACATCAACTTTTAGGTGCAAACATACAACATGGAAAGCATGCAAAGATTGCATTAAATCATAGAAATTTTATATGGGAACAACAGACAAGGAGAAATGTTGATTGTTTGAGTTTGTTGATTGCTTTTACCACATTTGTTAAACATGCATTTTGTAAAACCATCTATTTTGGAGGAGATTTTTTTTTTTTTTTTTGCTAATTGCCTTGTATTTATGTACTTTAGCATCAGAATCTTTAAATTGCAGGCCATGCAGGATTCCTTTCCCATGCTCATCTATGTATGGTCTGAATAAATTTTTAGTCGTATCACATTCCGATCTTTACTTTTTTTGCAATAACTTTTAATATAATTTAGCATTTAGACTTCAGAATTTGTAACAGAATGTGATCCCTTGGAAATATCCTGGTGATTCTGTGCTCCACTCTAATTTTCGATATGATCACTATATTTTTCTTTACTCCTACATGAAGCTTTGCCCCTGCATTTCTTCCAGTTATGTCATTAATGGATTTATTAATGTCACATGTCAAATTAGTTTTCTTGAAAGTCATTTGAAATTCCCATGATGATGATTAAGAACTAGATATTGACCTTCTGATAAATGCACTTGTCTAAAATGAAAAGCAAATGAGTATTGCGTCAAAACATATTTCATACTGTAATGAAGGACTGGGACAAATGGTCAACATGTTTGCCTGCTAACTGTCTTCTCATCTTGTATATGGCATGTACTTTTATAGAAAGTTCTTTCTTGAAGTTAATTGTTATGTCTGCATTCTAGTGGCAGAATTTTTAGTTAGCAGAATTTCACATCGGCAGCTCCATATCTTTTGTCCTACAGTTTACTTACTGTTGGTCGGTATTACAATTGGATTTTGGATTCTGTTTGATGATGTCATAATTTATATATATATATATATATGTTTATACTTGGGTTTTTGTTTCCTGAAAATGCAGTCCAGTTATGTTGCTGTAGGTCACTGTAAAAGCCCTCAACTCCCAATTAATATTTTGCCTCAAAGTTCAGAAAAAGTTTATAAATTTTCCTTTTTTTAGTTGTGCTTTTGTATGTCCTTCAAATTCTTGAACTTAAACATTTGGATTTCGCTGCATTTTGTAAAGTATTAACTTTAAGTATTATTTTAGTTCATTGACTATAATTGTTATTTTTTTTTTATTTTAACCTGCATTTCCCCTGTGCTTCTCTGTTGCTTTACCCTGTTATCATGAATTACATTGAAAGATTGAAATATGGAAAGAAACACCATGTCTCAATTATATATTTCTTTACTGCACATATCTTTTAGCTCTCTTTGCTGAAAAATGGTGGCGTTTCATGCAAGTCTTTTTCTCTCTCAGCTATCCTCAACTTCCTCCACCAATCTTCTTCTATGTCAAGGTTCTCATTTTAGATAAATCAAGACTGGTAATTTTATTGCAGGTAATTCATCATTGAGATTCACCTCAAATAGAGCATTATGCGTACATTGCGATTCAATTATTTGGCTCAGCCACATGACTTGCGCCAGGCCACACCATTGTCATAAGCTTGAGAATCAGAGAGTAAAAATAAGACCCCTATCACCTAATAAGGTAATGTCTTTTAATTTTTAACTCCTTGCATTTAATACAGACATCTTATAGAAACTGTTTGTTTTCCCAAGAAATTTTGCCAAGGATGATTTAACTTTTTTCACATTAAGAGTCCTTCAGGATTGTCTTTGCCATGCAAGCAGAGCTGCTGACAACTCTAAATAAGTGTGATGTATAGCTTTCTTTAGGAAAAATTATTATCAAGTGATATAATTAAATCAAAAGTAGATACAAAGATAACTGACCAGTGTTTTTTTCTTTAAAAAAAAAATCCCCCTGTATCTTTTTCTAGGATGAAAACATGAAGTAGCTCAATTTGTAGTTTAGAAAACTGTACACTTAGTCACTTGACTGCACCGCATGTTGTTTTAAATTTGATAACTTGTTAGTTATCTGCATGTTTTGAGGTCAACGAATCTCATTCAGTTTCAGATTATCAGTTTGAATTGTTATCTGCATTTTTCATCAGGTTGTGAATTATCTAGTGGGAGAGACTGAATTAACATTGTCATCGTCTGACGAAAGTGATAGTAGTGATACTGATGAATTGTCGAACCATGGACAGCGGCTTCTGAAGTTATGGGCCTATCCGAAGCTTACAAGCACCAGCTAAAACGTGCCTTGTAGAATGTTTAATTTTGGAGGCCTCCCCGCCTCTGCAGTGTGGGCAGCCTGAAAATGTTCATCGTGTCACTTCTAAGAGTGCAGGCCAGTTATGGAAGATCGGTATATGACATGATTTGGAATCCATGAACAGTGGGAAATGTGAAGGTACTTAAGCGTTATTAAACCATCATCTTCCATGATCATATTATCGAATTGGAAGTGATTCGCGATTGTACTTCAAATATGGTTGTATTTATTCAACACTTATATTTTGCTTGCCATATCTATGTACATAATACAGTTTGAAAGTCTGAACCTCAATCCGGTTTTAGCAGTAAACCAAGGTCTTTCAGACAGTAGAGTAATCTGTAGGAAACATCAGCTTCTGTTATCAGAGATCTATGCCCTTCAACTTTAGCTGTTGCCTGAGACGGCCAGCCAAATGGTGGCTGATGGAGAGCAGTTCAAGTTGCAAAATGAAATATATCATGCTCGAATTGTGAATGGGACAACATGGTCCAAAGTCATTGTGCTCTGATCTTTTTTGCCTTTAAATTGTGTATTCGTGTAATTATTTTGAAGAATTTGGTTGTACAGATCATAGGAACACCACACACATTTAGATACAGGAGCTGCATTCAAAGCCCATATCCTGGTCAATGAGGATACAAACTGTGATTGGGTTAAATCCTGATTGGTGACAGCAAGTGTACCTCTCTCTATGCAATTCATATTACTTCGGTTGCTGTTCGTTTGCATGGTTCAGAAAATGAAACAATCAGTACTCGTTTGCATGCTTCAGAAAATGAAACGATTTCTGCAATCATAAACTTGAAGGCGCAGACACGTGCTTGCTACTTTCATGAAAGTCTCAAATTGCTCATGGTTCCAACATGAAGAAGAAATCACTTAAGTTTATGTTAACGTTTGGTTGTCTCTGCATTTGGCAAGCTGGTAATTTTGTAACATATGATCAATATATTTAATTTACTAAAAAAATAGAAGGCAAGCTGTCCCCACAGACCGGTCTTTCTTTCTAAAAAATTTCTTCTGTGGCTATCAACGGGAAAATTTCAATCTTTTCCAGCATTGTGCAGTTTCAAATGGTGGGGGTGCCGTGGTTTTAAGACCCTGTGGATGATTTCGATGGAAAATGCACCCGTAGAATCACGACACGATTACGGCAAGACCTGCTGCTGGAAGGTTGGGTCAATTTCAAGAATATTCCTGTGCCTTAAAGCAACATGATCAATCGCCAGAGGAAGGTGAATGGCAGGGCGGTCGGCAAACTCTTCTAGTGATTACCATGAATTTACTATACTGAAAGCAATTTCAAAATTGAGGTCGGGTCTGATCAAGCTTAGCTTGAAATTTAATTTCAAGCATGAAATGCTTGCCAGAGCTTGGTTTGTTTACTATTATTTCAAGCTCAATTCGTGCCTAATTTCAAACCAAGCTGAACATAAGCTTAAGTGAGCCTAGTAAATCCTTTATCAAGCTAGAAATTAATAACTCAAGTCCAGCTTGAACCAAGCTCCGTACATGCATGAATTAAAACTTGATTTCAAGCATAGTTAATCTAAATTAACAACTAATAGACTCAAATATTAAAATATTTGAAGATTTTTTTAAAAAAGAAAACTAAAAATACTATGCTGTTTTACAAAGAAAAATCAAGCCTTACAAAAGCAGAACTAAATTTCAATCAGGCTAGCCGAGCCCAAGCCAAGGCCGACCCAAATAACCTTGGGCCTAATTCACCCAGAGCTAGTCCGGATCCATCTGCAAACCTAGCTTTCATTTTCGAAGTTAATACAGCGGTTCAGCGCCGCGTTTAGACTAAAGACACTAATCTATTCTCCAAGCAACTAGATAATATTCTGGATAATTTGCAAACTTAAGCAATATAATTTCAATAAATTTAAAAAAAATAAAAATCGGCATCTCGAAAAATTCTGGAGGGTAAAAGAGATAAGTGGGGGAGAGAGAAATAGATTGCAATGTAGCCGTGGGTTCAGACGCCATGAAAAACCTAAAAATCGTTCATGCGCCTACGAAACGGCCAAGTTTCCTCTGCGAAGGGAATGATATGATCGTTAGAGATCGTTAGAGAGATCTCAACTATGGAGATTTACCCCCTCTGCTGGGGCCTTCGCTTTCCCTAATCTACTCCATACTTTTACTCAATACTTTATTTCCTATTTCTCGCTGTGTGAAATCAAAATCTGAGAACAGATGGATCGAAGGACTGAAACTCTGAAAAGTACTTCAAATCCGGCGATCCGACATCACTTCGTTTCCTGTCCGAAGGCAAACTTGGATGAGATCGCACTGTTCCAAAGCGATCCCTCCATAGGTCCTTCGTTTTAGAGATTGAAATCGGACAAAAAAAAACCAAAAAGGAATAAGAAAGACAAGGTAGATTGGATGCTCGGTGAATACGAACCAGATAAAATTATAGGATATCATATCGCCGAAACGATCACGAGATTAATTCCTCTTCATCGCATCCCAAAAGAAACTTTAGGGGAAGGGGATTTCGGGTGTCGGGAACGAAACCTAAGCCGATGGCCGCCGCCGTTGTGACCATCGGCTGGGTTAGGGCACCCAGGGCCTTTTATAGATGAGTCGATGGAGATGAATGGAACTTTTTCTTGATGGACGGCTATGATCTACTGATTGATTAAGATCCGGACATCAACGGGCATTCGAAATCGGATCAGCCAAATGAGGGCCTGCTTCTGGGATTGGCCTAAAAGTAAAAATAAAATAAATTTTTGAACAATTGATAATAAAAATAATCTGAAAATGGTTTCAGTTAAAAAAAAATATATAATGATGCCTCCTCTATCTTTTTCGATTCTAAAAAAATTTCAAACAGTTCTTTCTAATTTTTTAAATTATTTTAAACTGATCCTACTGTTCATCTGCATTGTTTTTATCATAATGTCGCATAAAATTGTATTGTAACTAAAATACCTCGATCGTATTATCATAGTGTAGCATAAAATTATATTGTAACCAGAATAATTCCTTCGTATTTTTATATTGTAGCATAAAATTGTATTGAACTAAAATATCCCCATGACATTAGTTATTTGTTAGATGAAGTCGTGATAGAGATCCTAAAAAACTCTTGGTATATGACCTACAGTTAAGGATTATCAACTACATATCTCAAAGCACTCTGAACATATTTATTCATATGCTTGCAGAGATTCTAAAACATCCGTAGTATATAGGCATAGTTAATGATCATCTAGTACATAGATCTCAAAGCACTCCTTGCAACTTTATTTATCCATATGCATGGATCTTAAAGACCTATAATATATGGCACATAGTTAAGAATCACCCATCGTGCAAATCTCAAAGTACTTTGAACCCCTCCATTCATCTACATGCACGGTTCTCAAAGCATCCTTACTATATGACATATGGTCAAGGATTACCCACCATGCAAAATTCAAAGCATACGAACCCCTTCATTCATCTACCTACATAGATATCAAAACACCTTTAGTATATGATTCATAGGCAAGGATCACTCGTCGCTCATATATCGAAGCACTCGAACTGCTTGATTCATCCGCTTGCATAGATCTTAAAGTACTATTAGTATATGGCCTATAGTTAAAGATTACTTATCGTACATATCTCAAAGCACTCTAAAACCCTTCATTTATCTGCACTTTGGAAGGGGTGAGGATGCTTTGGTCATATGCAACAATAGACTTGCTTTTTGCTGGTTGGGAAGTTGAATAATTAGTCTGGAACAGTTTGGAAACTAGAAAGATTCGTTTGAAACTTCCAAAGTTGAGAGGGTATCTCTAGGACAAGTTCTAAGTTAAGGGAGTGTTCCTATAATTTTCTCCAAAAAAAAAAATGCCAAACCATTTTAACAAAGTCCACTCTTGCTCAATCCTCTCAAAGATCTTAATATTTCTAATAACATAATTGGATCTTTTAATCTGTAGATTGATTTGTTTTTCTCTCTCTTCAACAAAAAGAAAAAATATCGAATCATTTCTTCTAGGGGTGTCCAGTGCAGAGAGTCGCTCAACATGTCGGAAGATCATTCACAGAAGAAAAGTCATAAATTTTATGAACAAAGTTCAGCATAAAGGCGTATAAAAATACAAAGTTCAGCATGATATTATTTCATTTTTCAAGTTGTGTCGTCTCCCTAAACGAGACGTGTGGTCACCTCGCCACGTTTTCCTTTTTCCGGATGGATGTTGACCAAGCCACGTTTAATTCAGAGGGAAGCAAAAAAAAAAAAAAAGGTTTTATTTTTTTGGGATTTGCTCCGATGCATTCTAAAATTATATATGAAATAAAATTTTAAATTTTGTTTTCCATCCACTGAATGATGAATGGTACCATCGAGGTGGTAGCACAACTGGAACAGAGCTTTGTTTCCACAGGAGTGATTCAGGTTCGAAATGCGTAGACGTTAATTAAATGCGGTCCTGTGGTGCTGGGGTAATGTACTCACATGCGGGTTCGCCTATGCTGGTGGGGAGGGTATGAGAAACTTTCTATCTGTATTGAACATTTCCTGGTGGAAGGAGGCCTAGTGGGGGCTGCTACCGGGGTGGAGTTAATTCCCCTCCCCACTTTTGCCAAAAAAAAAGATAAAATAAAAAGTAATGAATGGTGATTTTCTCCCAATACAACCTATTATAACGAGTAGCAAAATATCTAAGAACATGTGCAGATAATTTGATAATTTGGGTAGTTTTTGTTAACAATATATCACCTAACTAAGCAAATAAATCTAATAATTATAATTAATAAAATTCTTTAAAAAATAATATATATATATATATTATTTGGTATCAAAATAAATCTATTTTATCACAAAAGAAATCTATTCTAGCATAAAATAAATATATTCATTTAATAAATTCAAATCGTAAAATTGCAAATCCTACGGATCCACTAATATTATTTAAAATAAAAATAAGAGAAAATAGCCTAATTGAAGGCAGGTCGAAGCGCGTAGACGCTGTCCCAAAGAAGTGTTTGCCTCCACATACGGGTCTCCCGGTAATCCTTCTCAGAGATACGACGACCCTAAACTTCCTCTTCGGTATGTCTCGAAAGAAGCCAAATCGAACCCGATCGGACTTACAGATTCAGCGAAGAACAAAATAAAAAGAATAAAATAAACTGAATATAATTGCAAAAATAAAAATCAGAAGTGGCTAAGAGGAAGGACTTTTCTTCAGTTTTTTTGATATTTTTCTCTAATTTTTCGTGTCTAGAATAAGATAAAATATGGGGTATTTATAGAGGTATTTGAGCAGGGACATTTTGGTCTTCTTGCGAAGGCGCGGACGCACCCATGATGATTTCGCAAACGCCCCAGCGGGCGTTTCTCTAAATTCAAATGCGCACGCGGCCGAGTCTCGGGCCACGTGCGCACTTAAATTTTTCCAATAATTCTTCACAAAAATTTAAATAACTTTTAAATCAAAATAAAATGCTGGATATCTTATATTATGTAATAAGTGTAGGTACTTTTCGGTTTGAACCTTCACTTAGTGGCAATTGATTATATCTGTGGAGCCAAGGTTGTCTTAACCTTGAACCTCAATCCATCGCTCAGATTAAATCAATAGCACACATAATATAGTCCGATCTGGGTTTTAAGCGGGTTGCGCTAATATGGTCATACGCAGGTATCTTTTATGTGCTTTTTAGGGAATCACCCATTTTTCATAATCGCGGCTTCACGACTGCACATATAGGAGAGTCCTAATAAAGGAAGTTAGCAAGGAAGCTCCTACCTCTTGGGTCTCGGATTCATTAAGAGTTTTACAAACCAACTCATCCTACCGCTTGCTTTTATGAGCACTAGCACCATAGGAATGAGGAAAACATAAAACAGTGCTCTTCTTAGTTACACTCCGGTTTGTTTCTACCCATTAAACCTTTTGAGGTTGGATTCCCATCATGGTTATCTATCTTTATGGGCTAAGCCCCATCCCCTCGATGACTCTAGAACTATTGTTCTAGACAAACCTTTTGTAAGCTGATCAGCCAAATTATTTTTTGATTTTACAAAATTCAAAGCAATAATGTTATTTTTCAATTTATATCTTAATGATTTATGATGCACTTTTAAGTATCTATTTATTTTTACATTGGCATTTTCTTGCCCTGGGATTATAAATCCCTCTGATTGGTCCATATAAATTTCTTTATTTAAATCTCTATTTAGAAAAGTTGTTTTCACATCTATCTGATGAATCACTAATCTATGGATGGAGGCTAATGCTATCAGGACCCTAATAGTAGTAATCCTAGCTACAGGTGCATAGACATCAAAAAAATCTACCTCGGGTCTCTGAGTAAAACTCATGGCAACTAATCTAGCCTTAAATTTATCTATAGACCCATCAGGCCTAAGTTTCTTCTTAAAGATCTATTTACACCATATAGTTTTATAGCCAGAAGGAAGATCAGTCAGTTTCCAAGTATGATTTTGGATATTTGATTGCATCTTATTGTCCACAGCTTCTTTCCAAAAGGGTGAATTCAAGGATTTCATTGCGTCCTCAAAAATAGTTAGAGAGTCTTTTATAAGAAAAGTATAGAAGTCATCTCCAAATGTTTTCTCTACTCTAGATCTCTTACTCCTCCTAGGTTTTGCTTCTACTTCAATTTCTCTTGTCCTTATTCTACTAAAGCTACTAGCTATACCACTATCTACTCTAGTCCTAAGTGGAAATGTATCTTCAAAATATGTTGCATCTCTGGCTTTTATGATAGTGTTCTTACTAATATTACTTTCTTCTGAATTAATCACCAGAAATCTATTGGCATTACTATTGGCTGCATATCTTATGAATATGGCATCCACTATTTTGGGCCCTATTTTCTTTCTCTTAAAATCAGGTATTTTTATTTTTGCCAAGTACCCCCACACTTTCAAATAGCTAAGATTAGATTTTCTATGTTTTCAAACTTTATATGAGGTTAGATGATTATTTTTGGAGGGAATCCTATTGAGGATATAACAGGATGAAACTAGAGCTTCTCCTCACAAATTCTCTGGTACTTTTGAGCTTATAAGCATTGAGTTAACCATATCCATTAAAGTCCTATTCTTCCTTTCTGCTACTCCATTTGATTGGGGAGAATAGGGAGCAGTCACTTCATGAATGATTTCATGATCTTCACAAAATTGAGTTATCTCATTAGATGTATATTCACTTCCCCGATCTGATCTAAGAATTTTAATTTTCTTTTCCTGTTGGTTCTCAGCTTCGATCTTAAAAATCTTAAATTTGTTGAGCACCTCATCCTTGGTTTTAATTAGGTAGATGTAACAAAACTTGGATAGATCATCTATAAAATGTCACAAAGTATCTATTACCTTCCCTAAAAGTTCTACCAAAGTCACAAACATCACTATGAATCAACTCTAATAGATCTGAATCCCTATTAACAGATTTAAAAGGCTTTTTAGGAAGTTTGACTTCTACACAGATTTCACATTTCTCATGGTTCTTAAGATTACTTTTTGGTATTAAATTTAGGTTCATTAGTTGCTTAATTGTATTATAATTTACATGACCTAATTTACCATGCCAAATAGAATAAGGTTCTATATTCATGATCAAAGAATTTTTATTTATTGAAGGAACTATTACATTCAACTTAAACAATTCTTCACTTAGGAATTCTTTTATAATAAATATTGCACCATGAGAAATTACAACTTTATTGAACTCAAACACAAGACGACAGCCTTGCTGGACAAGCGAGGAACCACTAATTAGGTTTCTCCTAATGATAGAAACATGTTGGACGCCGTGCAGGGACAGGACTTTTTTAGAAGTAAGCTTTAAGTCCACACGTCCCACTCTTAGCACACGCGCCTCCGAGCTGTTTGCCATGATCACAGCTCCTCCACTAGAGACCTGGTAAGAAGAAAACCAGGAGCGATTCAAACAAATATGAATACCAGCTCCGGTATCAATCCACCAATCAAGTGCTTGTAAAGTTATGTTAACTTTAGGAGTGAAAGAAACAGACCTGAAAGCAGTCGCAGAGAAGCCAACACTAGAAGTCACCATGTTGACTTGAGCACTGGTTGTGTGTGGACCTTTCTTCTTGGATTGAAGAGGTGTAGTCTTCTTATAGAAGCATTGGAGCCAAATGGTTGGTTCAACCACATACATAACAGAAACGAACACCATCTTCCACTTTCTTCTTCTTCTGCTCCTAGGATTGGATAGGTTTTCCATTGTGGTGGTTAGGGTTTCTAGGGTTGTAAGGCTTCTTTTTGAAGGGTCGGTTCTGATTTTTCGTAGGTGGTGCCTCTACATTATAAGTATTGTTTTTGTGTCTAGTAGAGGTTTTACTCCTGAGCCTATGTTGCTCTTCAATTCTAATCGAGTTCAAAACTTGGATTAGGATGAGATCTCCTTGGGTATGTGATGGGGACATCAGAGCCCTTCATCCAAATGATCCTGAGCCCCCGAATTGAGTCAGACTCGGATTGGGTCCATTTGAGTCCAAGTCATTTTCTTTTATTGCATTATTTACTTTTGTCTTAAGCAAATTATATAATTTGGTCAGTTGTTTTGTTATTAGACTAGTCAATTGGGTTTATGTAATTGGGTTAATTTAGTTGACCAATTTTGGTAAGGTATTAGGTGATGTAAGGGTCCAAATTTAATCGGTGTCAATTGATTGATTTGATCAATTGATTACTTGATTTAATCAAGATGTAAGGTCTATATAAAGATCACCCCTCTCATGTATGAGACAATTGATGATTGAATGAAAAAATCCTAGCCTCCTTTTTGTTCTTCTTCTTCCTCCTCCTCTTCTCTTCTTCCTATGTCTCTATAACCTCTTCATCCTTCTCCCTCCCTTGTTCTTCCTTTTTCTCCTCTTTCTCTGCTGTTGTACTACATCAACTTGGTATCAGAGCCTCGGTTTTGCTTCTGTGCCAAAGCCCCAAGTCCTTAAACAACGTCTTTCTCCCTTGCTGTCTTTCTCCCACCACCACTGCCGGCCTCTGCCTTTCCCTGCTTCTTCTTCCATGCTGAAGTCTCCAAATAGAGTCTCTCCTGATCTCTTCTTCCCTCATCCGGCCTACACCACACACCTCCTCCATCAAGCCTTCCGGAGAAAAAAAAGAAAGAAATCCTTTCTTCCTTCTCTCAGTTCTCACCTAAGGAACAGGGAAAAACCCCTTCGCCAGGTCCACCCCACCCGTCGTCACACCCACGCCCACCGTCAAATGTCCTCGCCGCCGCCGCCAGCAATTGCCGCACAGAGTCGAGCCACCATCAGACATCCTCGCCGCCGCCGCCGCCCAGTGAAGGCCTGAGCCCACCGTCGGAGGAGCCATATCCCTACGAAAACGTCGCCGCCCGGTTCCCATGCCTATCGATGCCGCTCGTGGCTGCTATGGTCAGCCGCCTCCTGTTGCCGCAAGCTCCGCTGCCATCGCCGCAAGCTCCGCCCCGCCCCGCAACCACCGCCGCAAGAACCAGCTCGGCCAACCTTGTCCATTGGGAGGTTGAAGCCAGCCAACCTTAACGGGTAAAGTTCCTAACCAATCAACCCGTTACCGCTAGCCCGGATCTGTTCCCTCAAAAAAAAAAAAAAATCATGTGACTTACACGTGAGTGCCCGCAGAGGGTTATCGGAGCAGGTCGAGCCCGATAACCCGAATCCAATCGGATCCGCAAAAAAAAGGAAAAAAAAGAAAAAAAAAGGAGGAAAAAAAAGAAAAATAATTAAAAAAAACAAAGAGAGAGAGAAGTACCTGTTCACCTTCTCCTGTCATCCGCTCCACGCTGTTGTCACCCCCACCGTCGCCACTCTGCCGTCCATCGTCCGTCCGCCGCCGCTCCCATCTCCACCAGCACTATCTCCACCGCCGCTCCGGCCGACAGCAGCGCTTCCCCGACTGCGGCCACCGCCCTTGGCCTTCACCGTCAACATTGCCGAAGCTTCCGCCCTCGCGCTCCGCCCTCCCTTCGCCGCCACTACGCCGCCCGCCGTTGTCGCCGCTGCAACGACCTCCTCCATCTTCCTCACCGCCTATCGCCCCTCCCCAAATCCCCATTCACCCCATCAGAACCTCCCTTCCCCCTCTTTCTGATCCATAGATAAAGGCCCTCGGGACCATCAGGCCGCAGGCCCCTTCGGGCCCAACCCCCAGTCCCCTCTACCCACAGTACGCAACAGGCCCATCCATCACTTCAGAGCCCTTCCAGAGGCCCAAGGTCAACCAGTCCCTACATCAAATCCCAGCAAGCCCTTTATCAACCTGTGCGCCAGCAGCATCTCCTCTCCATAGCTTCAACCTCCAGCCGGTCATCTCTCCTCGTTGTCCATTTCAATCGTGCAACATTTCGGGTTCAGCAATCAACACCACTGAGTTTCTGCGCTGCATCCGACAACATCTCCACTGCTTGAGAAGCCACAAGCGAACGACTCTGGCCGTCTGCTTCACGACAGGTGATAGGTTTCTACTTTCTTGGGCTTGTTCATTTAATTATGTTCTAGTTCTCTTGCATGATAGCCATATTCTTAAAACTTACTTTTGCTGTCAAAATTCAGAATATAGAACCCCTACTTTCAAACTTATCCTATTCACCTTTTAAAATTTAGATATTAAATTAGCATACCCTAGTAACTGGACATTTCTCAACATTCTTCGATCAGATTGATTTAGGATTAGAACAACTGTACTACTTGATTACAATCTAATTTCTTAAATTGAATAATCTTAATCCTTAATTCTGAATAACCGAAGTAAAAATCAGCAACATTTAAACTTTACATTATTTTTGTGAAAACTTGTTGATCTCTGAAATCATAATAGACTGCATTAGTAGGTTGTCCTGCATTTCACATCATATTTATTAGGGTCTCAGTAGTGACACTGCATGTCACATCTTCACCTAGTGTCGTCATTGTATGCCAACTCGTGGTGATAGAGAGTACTATTTTAATCAACCTAAAATCTCTGTAGCTACCATGAATTCCGACATTTATAAATCTCTAATAAAACAGCTCGATGCCATGCGGGCTGGACACGAGCAATTTAACAAGAGATCCGTGAGCTCATGTGAAATTCTAGGATCCCTATACCGCCAACCCCTATTGCAGCCAAATCTAAAATCGGTTTGGTCGCACCACCTGTAATCCTTCACCATTTTTCTAGGCACCAAACACAATGCTCTAAGTGTCAACAATTCGGCCACATAGCATCCCAATGTTCTATTAAGACCTATTTGATTATTGAACTAGAAGTTAGGAGCCAAGAGGTCGAATAAGTCTATGAACCAATTATAGAAGACTATGAAGAAGACTTTGAAGATGAACCTACAGAATTAGACTTTATCCAAAATAATTTCCAAAAGAAAACTATTGATCTAAGTACAACCAAGCCACTTCACATCACTACTGTGAAAGAGGTAGTGAAAGATATTGAGAGCCAGTCATCTGAGTTGGCACTTATAGCTAAAGATACCCATGCGGAGTCCAACCTTGAACATTCCCCTATAGTAGTTTTTCTTCTAGAAGAGTTTCATGATGTAGTCCCTGATGATCTTCCGGATGCACTTTCTTCAATGCGTGATATCCAACACACAATTGATTTAGTTTCCGAAGCATCGCTACCCAACCTTCCACATCATAGGCTCAGACCGAATGCATATGCTAGAATCTGAAATTTAATGTTACCGATAGTTGAGTTGCATATAATAGTTCGGTTAATAAGTCCATAGACATGAGTCTATTCAAAGTGGTGCATGATTACAAACCTAGGCAACCCATAGACCTGTTTTTCATGTCTCATCAGTATAGAGTCTTTGAGTCTGCACAATCATTTGCATCACATCCACATTCATTGCATCAAAAAATCAACAATTGTAGTCACTTTAATAACTTAAAATATAAATTTTTTGCTGATTTACACAGACGTTATAAAGAGTTAAGTGAAAGAGGTTACATCATGATAATAATTAGGCTTGAACGACTTTTTTCGGAAATGTTCAAGAAATTGCAAACTTGTAGTGCGGAACTGTTCAAAGTCTTAAAGAAAATCAGTTCGAATACATATATTGTGGATCTTCCTGATGACTATGGAATTAGTGCGACATTTAATATTGAAAATTTAGTCCCATACAAAAAGACAGCATTCATGCCTTCGACCCCTTTATTGATATACGTGCCCATGTTGAACATCCTGAACTATTACCTGCTGTTGAGCCACCACCTCCCAAATTTCATGCACGTAGAGAACAAATAGAACATATATTGGATGAGTAGGTTATTTCAACCAAAAACAGTGGTTATCAACGTTACCTTATTCAGTGAAAAGGTCAACCAAAGTCTGACGTAACGTGGATTTCCATAGCCTAGTTGCAGCGCCTTGACTCCGATCTTCTGGAGCAGTACGACAACCGATAGATCTGTACTCGACAAGGTCGAGTTTTTTTCATCCGGAAGAAGTTGATGGGGACATCAGAGCCCTTCATCCAGATGATCCTGAGCCTCCATATTGAGTTAGACTCGGATTGGATCCAATTGAGTCCGAGTCATTTTCTTTTATTGTATTATTTGCTTTTATCTTAGTCAAGTCAATTTGGTCAGTTATTTTTTTAGTAGACTAGTCAATTGGGTTAATTTAGTGGATCAATTTTGGTAAGAGATCAGGTGATGTAAGGGTCCAAATTTAATCGGTGTCGATTGATTGATTTGATCAATTGATTACTTGATTTGGTCAAGATGTAAGGTCTATATAACAACCACCCCTCTCATGTATGAGGCGATTGATGATTGAATGAAAAAACCCTAGCCTCCTTCTTATTCTTCTTCTTCTTCTTCCTGCGTCTCTATAACCTCTTCTTCCTGCATCCCTATAACCTCTTCTTCCTTCTTCCTCCCTTGTTCTTCCTTCTTCTCCTCTTTTCCTGCAGTTGTGCTACATCAGTATGGCTCAGAGTCTTAGCAAAATCAAACCAGAAATTAGGTAGTTTATCTATCAGACAGGCTACTTGAAATGATTCATCCAAATTGGTCCTATTAGCCCTAAGCTGGTAGATCAGGATTTCAAAGTCATGAATTTGGTCATTTATAGGCTTTGAGTTCACCATCCTAAAGATATTGAAGTCGGAGGCCTTAAACCTCCTTATCCCAGCATCATCAAGACCATATTTGCTATCTAGGGTGTCGCAGAGTTCTTTGACACTCTTGGTTGTGTAATAAATGTCATACAACCTTTTAGAGAGGGCACCTAGGATTCTATTAATGCCATGATAGTCTATCTCATCAGGTGTCCTAGAGGGTGTGCTGGTGGAGGTAGAAGGCTCAGTGTGAGAGGAGGATGAACTCCAGTTTGGGTTTTGGCGAGTAGCATATCGTGAAATAGTTGGATTGGACTCGTTATCAACTTTAGTGGTACTCTCACCTATGGCTGTGATCAATCTTAATGTGGTGAGCCAGAACCGCATTTGGTTCTGCCACCTCTTAAAGTTATGGTCATCATTTTTTTTAGGTTTAACACTAAGGTGGTCACTAGTGTTTGAGACCATAGATTCAAGGTTATAGAAAAGGAACAGAAACTTGAATGAAGGCAAAAAGTTTATGCTAAAAGATTGCACTAAAAATTGTATTGAATTTTGAATGTCTAATTGATATATCCAAAAAAATAATAGCCAGATCAGCTCCAGATCGGTGGTGGAGCACTAGGCTTACTTAAGTACCAACCTTTCTTAGGCATGTACACCTTTTTGATAAGATTTTCTGACACTATTAGTTAGTAGATATAATCACTAGAAATCACACAAATTTAATTTTTACGAAAGCCTAAGTGCAAACTTAAATTTATTATTATGAATTAATCAATTTCCAAATTTTATGTTTGAATTTTTCAAATTAGTAATAATTAATTATTAATTTAGTGCTAGCTAGATAATTATTGTAATTGAAATCTAAAATATCAATTCAATGAATTATAAGATTTATTACCTTATTAGAATAATTGATTACTAATTTTGTGCTAGCAAATCAATTATTATAATTAAGATATAAAATATCAATTCAATGAATTATAAGATTTATTACTTTATTAGAATAATTGATTACTAATTTTGTGGTAACAAATCAATTATTGTAATTGAGATCTAAAATACCAATTCAATGAATGATAAGATTTATTATCTTATTAAAATAATTGATTACTAATTTTGTGGTAGCAAATCAATTATTGTAATTGAGATATAAAATGTCAATTTAATAAATTATAAAATTTATTATTTTATTAGAATAATTGATTACTAATTTTATGCTAGCAAATCAATTATTGTAATTGACATCTAATTTGTCAATTCAATAAATTATATATTAGAACAATTTATTATCTTATTAGAATAATTGATTGAGATCTAATAAGATAATTTAATGAATTAATTATTATGTATTAACTAATTTCCAAATTTTTCGTTTAAATGGGATTTGGAAATTACTCCTTGTGGAGTCTAAATGGAGGTATGATAATGTTGGAAACCTTGATGGTCGCATACATATATTTTTAAAAATTTTACAGTGGAAGCATGAATTAAACTATTTAATTCCTATGCATGCTAGAGATCATATCTCTACAACAAAATAGATGCAGAACTTTAAACATTTATCCTAAACAAGTAGGCATGATTCTATGTCTAACATGTAGTCATGTAGAATTTCAGCAACCTAGTTGATTTCTAATTTTAATTTTTAATGAGATCATATCTCTACAACAAAATAGATGCAGAACTTTAAACATTTATCCTAAACAAGTAGGCATGATTCTATGTCTAACATGTAGTCATGTAGAATTTCAGCAACCTAGTTGATTTCTAATTTTAATTTTTAATGAGATCAAATCTCATACCTTTTTGCTTTGAGAACTTTGATGATGCCTTGATCACCTTATATAGCCGCATATGTGTCCGGTCTCTACGGATAGTCCACACGAAGCTTTAGGAAGATCCACAACTGCAGGAGTGTTAGCTCATGCAGAGGTGCTGCAGTGGCTGAAATTTTCTCCCTCGAAGCACTCAACTTTTGATTCTTCTTCGAGAGGATGAAGGATGGAGATGAAGGAGAAGAAGGAGGAGAGAAGGTGGCTGGCTCTCAGAATTTTTTCAGAATTTAGAACCCTTTCTAAAGACCATCTCTATAAACCCTAAGTGTGGGGGTCCTTTTATAGCCAAAAGACCCCCCACGCCTCACACCTCTTTTGGCCAACGAATATGGCTGATAATTTTTCCAAAAAAATTTGGTGAATCGGCAGCTAAGAGTTGAACAAATTCTCTTTTAATCTTGTGCCAAGAATCCATAAAAATCAGGGGGTTATTGCACCCCAAACTTCAGCTGCACGCCACCCTACTTGATGCGTCATGCAGTCCCTACAAATTAGGGATTTGATTCCTATCTTTTTAGGAAGATTTGAGGCGCCATATTTTTCTTGAAAATAGCCCCATGCCTCCTCTTTCCTCATGTTAAAAATTGGCCAAAAATAAAGAGGATAGGCACCACTGCTTTTAGGGATAAGGATGAGGTATCTTTCTTCTCCAAGAAAAAAAAGCTATGGTCCTAAATTTTAGAAATTCTTTTCCATAATAAATTCTGATTATTTGGACTCATAATCCTCATCAAATAAGGACTCTTAATTGACTTGAGTCAATTCCAATCCAATTGGGTCAAGTTCAATCAATTAGGTTATGCCCAATCGGCTCGGGTCGAATCCGATCGAATTAGGTCAAACCCTAATTTAACCCAAATTGAATCTAATTCAATTTGGCTTAATTAAAGTCCAATAATTCAATCAAATTGAATTTATTAGTAATTCAATTACTAATTAACCCTCCAATCATTCAATAATTATTTTAATGCAACTTTTGCTTAGGATAATTTGTCAAGCAAATTGACCAAATTACCCCTGAATGATTCTTAATCATCAATCAGCCATTTGATCAACCTAAAAATTTTTATGCGTGTGACCCCATAGGTTCGAACCTAAGCCGGTAGCACAAGAACAACTTCTTGTACTAATCAAAATGACCATCTAGCAATGGTACCTGACGTCCGGATAGGTCGAATGATTGCAAAGCAACATTCAAGAACCCTTGAACTATGGTTACCGTATAATCTATCCCTATGACTCCTAAATGCCAGGATGACTTCAGAGTTCTGTCAACTCTGTAATAAGTGCATCCATGATGTGATTAAACTTTACAAATCCTGTGACTTCTCACAAGGATTACCCAGGTCAAGGTTTTGCTAAATTGAACACAAGGCATTATCTCCTGTTTCCAGGAGGGGTCAATTCCATCTTGACTCACAACTGACTACGCAAGTACTTGACTGTACCCAGTGACCTTTCATCACTGAATTAAAAATTCAGGTAGTCCGGTACCAAAGTACAATGAGTTGCTTGCTAGTCACAGGTTGCGGTCTCAGGTCAGAGGGTCAAACTTATACCCATATCCACTCGGAACATCTCTTCACAGTAGAGCATTTCGGAATTAGTCACGTTCAGTGAAATATACTCCTACACTTCACCTGTGTGACATATCAGTGTCTCCACACTCCTTGGTTAAGAAGACAACCAACGTATATGTCACACAACGACCTAAGCTCGATAATGCTGTCGTCCTAGTAACAACATATCATTTGATCGCGAACGGTTTTAAGAACTTGAAGATAAATTCTCCTTTATCATAAAACAAGTCCTAAGAACTTCATCATATAAAAGTTTATTTGAAGATGTACAATGAAATGATGAATAATGCCAAATAATACTTTATTAATTTGTCAATTTATTTACAAAATTCAATCATCAACATGCTGACGATTGAATAAACCTTTTAAAGATTAAACAAGTTATTACCTTTTAGAATGATTTATTGAATTATATATTACTAACAAAAAAAATAAACCAAATACTTCTTTGGATTGTTAGCAATATATTACCTAACTAAGCAAATAAATCTAATAATTGCAATTAATAAAAATTCTTTAAAAAATAATATATATATTTTATTCGATATCAAAATAAATCTATTTTATTACAAAAGAAATATATTCTAACACAAAATAAATCTATTCATTTAATAAATTCAAATCACAAAATTGCAATTCCTACATATCCACTAATATTAAATTTAAAACAAAAGTAAGAGAAAATAGCCTGATTGAAGGCAGGTCGAAGCGCGTAGATGCTGTCCCAAAGTTTGCCCCCACGTACGGATCTTCCGGCATTCCTTCTTAGAGATACGACGATCCTAAACTTCTTCTTCGGTACGTCTCGGAAGAAGCCAAATCGAATCCGATCAAACTTGCAGATCCAGCGAAGAACGAAATAAAAAGAATAAAATAAACTGAATATAATTGAAAAAATAAAAATCAGTAGTGGCTAAGAAGAAGAACTTTTCTTCAAAATTTTTCTGATATTTTTCTCTAATTTTTCGTGTCCAGAGTAAGATGAAATTGGGGGTATTTATAGGGGTATTTGAGCAGGAGAATTTTGGTCATTTTGTGGACGCGTCAACGCCTTCCGTAATGATTTCGCGAACACCCCAGTGGGTGTTTCACTAAATTCAAACGCGCACGCAGCCGAGTCTCGGGCCACATGCGCATTTAAATTGTTCTAACAGTTTTTAGGGGTCTGGATGGTTGTTACAAGCAACCATTTTTTTTCTATTTTGGAGATTGCTACAATGCCTTTTTTTTTTCCAAAAATATGATTAATTGTAGCCTTTGATTATTGAAAATTTAGATTAACTGATATCCATCTAGTTAATCCTTTGCCCCCATTTCCTATCCCCCATTGTATCAAATCGTTTAATCACCCTTACTTTCAAGTAGAAGTGCAAATGGATAAGGTCGAGTTGATCCCAACCCAATCTAGTTTCTTGTTCGGATATTAATTTTGAACCCAGATTCTATCCATTTGAAGATCGGGTTGAAACAGGACTATAATTTTTGACCTAACGAGCTATTCGGAACTGGTTCGGTCCATATATAATCCAAACTTGACTTAAAAAATTTGAATCTAATTCAAATCGGGTCATGGATCAACCCGACCCAGTTGCAGCCTTACTTTCAAGTCATTCACTCTGGCATCCCACTTCTCTCTCCCTCCCCTCACTTGTTGGTCGCGCTCCATCTTTCACCATAATGCCATCCACCTCCTTCTAGCAAGGTGAATCCTTCCATCGCGCGAGGGATACCACTACAGTTCTTAGAAAAGGCTCTTCAGCAAAACCGAAAACAATGAGATTTGCTACAATGCTTCCAAAATTTATATATGGATTAAATTTTTTATTTTTGTTCGTTGTCCGTTGTACCTAGGGGTGCAAATGGGTCGGGTCGGGTCGGATCCTAAGTAACCCCGACCCGATCCAGTTTTTTGTTCGGGTCTTAATTTTGGACCCAGACCCGATCCAGTTGAAGATCGGGTCGGGTCGGGTCGGGTCCGATTCGGATCCGGGTTCGAGTCGGGTCGGGTTCGGATCTGAATCGGGTCCAATTTTTTTGTGCTTTTGGAAAAAGATTTGGACAAATCTAATTTGGTCATATCATAATTATGAGGTGCTGGGTGACTCATGACTCGAAAGATTTGCTAAGTTATGGATGACCTTGAGTCAGAACAGATGACCCATAACTAACTAAGTCGGTCTACAAGCCAAATGTCATACCACGCTATTTTTTATCTATATGACTGATTGGACGGAACTTGGTGTCTCCCAGCTCCCCTCTCACGAGGACAAAAAAAATCCCAGACCGTCTTCCAAAATCCAATTCCATTGCAGAAAATTGGCACAAGACCCATATTCAGTTCAGTGTTCCCTCACTTTCGCCCTTCAAACGTCAAAAGAAACAAAAGCCCAAAAACAGAAGGAAAAAAAAAAAGCCAGCTAACGAGACACCAGAGGTATCAACAGTGTAATAGATCGAGAGAGAATCCTGACGGGTCGAGTGTTCCTTCACTTTTTTTTTTCTCTCTCTCTCTTTCTTTTCGGATCCATTCGGTAAATCCAGATCCGATCCAAAAAATGATTCGGATCCAATTTTCGAACCCGATTCGGACCCACGAATCCTAAAATTCGGATTGGATCGGGTCTATGCGGGTCGGGTCACGGATCGATCCGACCCATTTGCATCCTTAGTTGTACCATTAGATGGTCCAAATTTTTTTGCAAGACAACCTATAACAACGGGCGGAAGCATGAAGTACGGATGGCAAGAAGTGCAATTCCAATAAAATCGAGGGTTGAAATTCATACCATGTGACAGAATGGTCGAGAATGTGTGCAGATAATTTGGTAATTTGAGCAGCTTTTGCTTTCTTCTCTGTTTTGTTACAGGACTCTCTTGCGCGATGGGTTTAGACTGCTTTGAGATAAGTGCAATGAATGATCTAATGGTGGATGGAAGGAAGATAAATCCTTCTTTCGCAATTGCATTGCCTCTCCCGAAGCCTTTCGTCTCCCGATTGCCCGTGCTCCTTTGCTCCAACTGTTGACGCCTCACTGGAGCAACCGCTGCTTCCTTCGCTTCATCCCATGGAATCGAAATCGGAGAGAGAGGGAAGGGGATGGGATTACGGCGAACGGGGGGAGGGGCCGGCGAGTTAGAAGAGGGAGAGAGGGGGAGAGAGAGGGAGGGAGGGAGGGAGCGAGAGGAAGCGAACGGAGAGAAGAACGCCAGAGAAGGAAGTGGGGAGAGAGAGGGAGGATGGGTTGATCGGTGGGGGTAACTTGAGATAATCAACGGCTATGATTAATCATATTTTTAGAAAAAGAAAGGGAAAAAGAAAACGCACGCAAACCCTTTTTGTTTTTTTTGAGAGGAGTTTATTTTCATCGCTCTAATTAAATCTTCCGTGTCCGTAAACCCTTCTCATAGGAGCCGACCCACCCGTTCGTCGACAGAACCACCGCTATCTTATTTCCTGCACGAAGGCATCACCTCCCGAGAGGGAGGCTACTGGTAGTACCTCGGGTCGGTAATCTGTAGGCAACTATCATTAGTAAGGGTATTAGGCCGAGACATAAGCGCAGGGGAAAAGTCTCGGTAAGCCAACCTTACTAAGGTAGGGAACTGAGCATAGCCAGAATGGCTGGCTAAGCTACTGGTGATAGGAGCATATGAAGGTATAATATTCAGACCTTAAAACTTTTTATTTTATTCTCTTTTCTGTACTTATTAGACTTTAATGAAATTTAAATGTCTTGTAATCTAATCTCATGCTAATTAATATCATAACTGAGCAATGGTCCGTAGGAAGGCCATTTGTACCCGCTAAAGCCGGGATGGCGAGAAAAGGTGTTCAGGCCGCATCCGTGAGGGACTTATAGACCAAAACTCAGATATGGTATGAATCTAGCAAGATTGATAAGATTTAAAAGACAGAGTCCTGTGATAGGATAAATAATTAAAAGTCTAATAATTATAGAAACTAGCATAAGATAAATTCTTTTAAGATCAATAATATTATATATTCATATCTCCTATTCACCATTCTGCTGCAATGGAACATCCTTCCATACATCAACAAGATAATCATCTTGTAAAAAATGCTCAACTCATTGAATATCCAAAATCAATGGATGAAATTAATAATTGGACAATTCCAAAAGTATTACCCAATGAAATCTATCATATAGGTAGATGGGATTTCAGTTCAAAGATGATAATAAAAACAATTGAACAAACATTTCAAACAGATGGAACACCACAAATCCTTAAATTATTAAGGAAAGAAGATATTGAAAAATATAGAAAAAAGTATCAGTTCCTACATATAGGAATGATTCAAGTAGCTTTTAAACCATTAACTTTACTAGGAAATAATACTAGTTTAATGTCAACCATCAGAGATGGGAGATGTAATCTATTTAAAGACTCCTTAGCAGCGGTGGTGGAAACTAGCCTCTGTCATGGACCAGTGTATTTCAATTGTGTTCCAAACCTTAGTCTATCTTTGACAGACACAAATTTATATGAAGCCTTAAAACTAAATATAATAACATCTGGTTATGACTTTATACCAGGTTCAGAAGTAATAGCAATAAGCTATAGACTTCATTTTAAAGTACTAAACACTCTAGTACCTAAAAACATAGTAGATACCCAAAAGGGTCAAACAACTCTAGTATATACAAATCTAGAAACAACGAGAATAGCTACAAATAGATTAATTTCATGGAATGAAATAAATTTTCCAGAATCATGGTCTATAGAAGAAGAAATTCCAACACCACCAATAGTAAACACGAACATAGACCAGATAATCCAAATGACTGATGGGTCTGTAGAAATCATGTTTAATAATTCTACAAGAAAGGTCAAAATTTCTGAAATTGGCAGGTCAATGTCAAGTAGAAGTTTCGATACAAGGCCTTCTACTTCCAGAACTAGAAACAATGAGACAAATGTTGTAGAAGAAATAAATATAAGTAAAAATAATATTCCCTATGGAATTTATAAGAGTAAGGAATCTCCTACTCGATCAGAAATGAGTTTCCATATTTAATGGATTATAGTCAAGGAAGCTACATAAGAAGAAAACTCAATGAAGAGTTTCAATCAGAAGGTAATAAACCCTTTAGAATATGGTATTTGGGAAAATTTTCTCCGCTAGAATTAAGATACTATAAAAATAAATATTATGAGGAACTGGAATACTATCAAAAGATAGAATATTTTACTCCTTGGTTTTTGAAATTTTATACAAATGAGAAAAACCAAGAAATATTAGTTCTCCAAAAAACATGGACAACGGTACAGGATGAGATAATAAACTCACCCTTTCCTCCGCAACAAATGATAAAACTTCAGTCAACTGAAGCAATGGCTTATTCCAACTTAAGTAAGATGGAACATGCTCATATAACAATCAGAGAGTTAAACACTCTAATAAGAGCTCAAAATTATACAAATGCATACTTATATTGCATAGGAACAGAATTGTTACAATTAGAAAAGAAATTAAATGCAGTACATAAAGACCTGGAGAGAGATATAAAAATTTTAGAAAAATTAAAAGAAAATCCTAAACAAGAAGATAAGGAATCAATAACTCCTGTAATTCAACCACCTCCAGAAGTAAAAAACTTCAGACTAGAAAAACCCAATGCAGAGTTCATAAAGGTTTTAGAAGAAAAATTAAAAGGAATACATATAGGGGTAGTTAATAGGAATTCTAGGACTAACCCTGATAGCGAACAATCAGACGAAAGTAGTTCGGAAGAAATATGCAATAAAATTGCACAAACCCTTAAAATAGATTCAGATGAACAATTATCTGAAAAAGATATCTCAGACTTAGATAAGTTTGAAGAACAGATGAATGAACTAAAAATAAATCCGATAAAATATGAACCTAGACCATTAGAAAAATATTATTACAAAAGGCCCTCTCCATTAGATGTCTTACATGAGGAGAGAGAACCATTTCAGAATTCTTATTCTGGAAAACACATCTATGAATGGAATATAGATGGAATGTCTGATAAACAGATTTTAGATGTAATACATAGAATAATGATGTATTCAACAATTTGCCAACAGAATGGTAACACTGATCATGAAATTGTTAAATTCATAATAGCTGGATTTATAGGTCAGTTAAAAGGATGGTGGCAGGCATATTTAAATGACAACCAAAGGAATGAAATTATGGGACATATAAAAACCATAAAGGTAGAGCCAGATAGGCCAACTAGCAGTGGTACAATAGGTATAGACACTGAACAAGATGCGGTATATACTTTGTGTGTAACCATAATCCAACATTTTGTAGGATTAGAATTAAAAGATGGAGATTCAATGAGAACTCTATTACTTAATCTAAATTGCCATACTTTAACGCATTTTAGATGGTATAAGGATACCTTTATGACCAGAGTATTTCAAGTAAATGATCCTAACTCTGAATTATGGAAATCTAAATTTATAGATGGATTGCCATATTTATTTGCGGCAAGAATAAAGAAAACTTTAAGAGATAGACAGGGTGGAATAAATATAAATTATGAACAATACACCTATGGACAAATTATAGGAGTATGTGTTCAAGAAGGATTAAATATATGTAATGATTTAAAACTTAGAAAACAAATAAAAAAGCAAGCACAAACAGAAAAACACCAACTAGGTGATTTCTGTCACCAATTTGCATATGACATGCAAGAAAACCCAGAAGGGTCAAATAGAAAGAAAAGAAGGTACAAAAAATATGTACATAAAACACCTCGTAAAGAGTATAAGGCATATAAGCAAAGAAGATACTTTAAAAAGAAGCAACAACAACAAGAAAAACATGCTATTAAGAGAAAAAAGAAAAAGAGAGTTATCAAAGAAGAACCTAAATGTTATAGGTGTGGTAGATTTGGGCATAATGCAAATAGATGCTCAATGCGAAGGAAAATTAATTCCTTAGAAATAGATGATAATCTGAAAACCCAGTTAATGAAACTTATGATAAACTCATCTTCAGAAGAAGACAGTAATTATTCAAGCTCATCAGAGGATGAGATAAATGAAGTAATAACTTCATCAGAAGATCAAACAAAGTCAGATAAATGTCAATGTAATACAGTACAATGTGACAAAAATTATTGGAAATCTTTTGTAGGAATGAGATCATTAAATGTACTGACAAACAGTCAAGAAGAGATATTAAAAGTTATAGATCAAATTACTGATCACAGTATAAAAAAACAGTTATTAGAATTTCTAATAGAAAAGAACCCAAATAACAGAGAATCGTCAAGATTAATATTACCTAATAAAGGATATCAGTTTCAAGAAGTTATGAATAGATTCAATAGTTATAAGATAAAAGAAAAACCTGTTTCTTTACAAGATTTAAAACATGAAATAAAACAGCTAAAAATAGAAATATCTATGTTAAAAAATAAAAATGAACGGTTTAATACTAGAATATCTAGCCTAGAAAATGCAAGAGAAGAGTCTCAGACATCCTTTATAAAAGGTAAGGATATAAAACAGGAAACAGATGATCTTCCTGATTATTTAAATATATTAAACCAGATAACATACCAAAAATGGTATATAAAAATAAATCTAGTAATAAACAAGAGTTTTGTACTAGAAAATGCCAAAGCATTAATAGATAGCGGCGCAGATCTAAACTGCATCCAGGAAGGATTAATTCCAACAACTTATTTTCAAAAGACAGTACAGTCATTAACTGCAGCTGGAGGAAATAAGTTACCAATCAGGTATAAAATACCTAAAGCACATATCTGTAATCAAGATGTTTGTATTGAAACATCTTTTATGTTAGTTAAAAATTTAACACAAGAGATAATTTTAGGAACTCCTTTCCTAAATGATATTATGCCAATAACAAAAATAGATAATTCTGGAATCTATGCCCAGAAGGAGGGAAAGCAGTTAGTATTTCTGTTTATAACAGATCCACATACCAAAATGATAAATGAAATCAAAGATATCCTTATAAAAAAGGAAAATCAGCTAAACTTCTTAAAAAAGGAAATGACAATATACAATATAGAAGAAGATATAAAGAAACCATATAATCAAATTAAGATTAATGAAATAGAGAATCAGTTTAAAAATGAAATCTGTAATGAACTACCCAATGCCTTTTGGGATAGAAAAAAACATCAAGTCAGTTTACCCTATGAGGAATCATTTAAGGAACAAAATATTTCTACTAAGGCTAGGCCAACTCAGATGAAACAAGAATATTTAAAATTATGTAAAACTGAGATAGAAATGCTTCTAAAAAGAGGACTAATAAGAAAATCTTCTTCTCCTTGGAGTTGTACTGCTTTCTATGTTAATAAAAATGCAGAGAAAGAAAGAGGAAATCCAAGATTAGTAATCAATTATAAGCCCTTAAATAAAGTGTTAAAATGGATAAGATATCCATTACCAAATAAAAGAGATTTGTTAGAAAGACTGAATGAAGCAATTATCTTTTCAAAATTTGATCTAAAATCAGGATACTGGCAAATTCAGATCAAAAAATCTGATAGATATAAAACTGCTTTCACAGTACCATTTGGTCATTATGAATGAAATGTAATGCCCTTTGGATTAAAAAATGCCCCTTCTGAATTTCAGAAAATTATGAATGAAATTTTTAATGACATACCATATATAATTGTATATATAGATGATGTTTTGATATTTTTGCAAAACTTTGCCAGTCATATTAAACATCTTAAACACTTCAAAATGGTAGCCCATAAAAATGGTTTAGTAATATCACAAAGAAAAATGAACTTGTTCCAAACCAAAGTAAGGTTTTTAGGACATTATATTTCCCAAGGAAAAATAATTCCAATAGAAAGAAGTATTGAATTTGCATCAAAATTTTCTGATGAAATAATTGATAATAAGCAACTTCAAAGATTCCTAGGAAGTTTAAACTATATATCTGATTATTATAAGAATCTAGCAGAAGATACTGCTATTCTATATGGAAGGCTCAATAAAAGTCCGATTCCGTGGAGTGATTCGCACACCAAGCAGGTAAAGAAAATTAAGTCAAAGGTAAAAAGTTTACCCTGCTTAACATTAGCTAATCCTAATTGGTTTAAAATCGTCGAAACCGATGCATCAGATATCGGATTCGGAGGAATTTTAAAGCAATTAGACCCTGGTAATAACAAAGAAATTCTTGTCAGATTTGTTTCTGGAAAATGGAATCCAACTCAAAAGAAGTATTCTACTATCAAGAAAGAAATGCTTTCAATAGTTAAATGTATATTAAAATTTCAAAGTGATCTGTTAAATCAACAGTTCCTGTTGAGGATAGACTGCACAGCAGCAAAACAGATCATAGAAAAAGATGTTAAAAATTTAGTATCCAAGCAAATCTTTGCTGGATGGCAGGCACAGTTGTCTGTTTTTGATTTTAATATTGAATACATTAAATCCGAAGAAAATTCTCTTCCAGATTTCTTAACACGTGAATTTTTACAGGGATGATTCCTCTTAGAGGAGCATATGCTCGAGGAAGAAATTCTTCTCGAGGAATCAGGGGACGCAGTGCCAATGCACTTCCCATGAATACAGCAAATTTTCTGTTTCATAAACAGCCAGAAAGGGTACCACAAATGGTGGACCTAGCAACCTACTTGGGACAACAAAAACAAAAGCAGGTTGAACAGCAAAATGCTGCAAGAGAAAATCTCTCTTCTTCATCATCATCTAAACCAACAATGAAAGAGGTGCTTCAAGAAAGTACTATTGACACCTCATTCTTGCAAAATAATTGCGAGACTATTATAATGTACCTGAGTCCAAGTGATATCGAACAAATGGAAGACCCATGGTGCATTCGTCAAAAATATTTTGATGAGCAAGGATATCCTTCGATGCAAGACAAAGACAGACAGATAATGGAGAAATTATTGCTCCTTACTGAATCTGTGGAAATTAATCACAATTTCCATAATAATAATATAAATAATTATATCAATTATAGTAAATGTACTATTTGCAGGATCATGCAGCCACAAGAATGGGGATTAGATCCCAACAGGCCAATAATGATAACCAAGTATGGTTATGAAATTATGGCGACCTACTGGGACTACGTCGAGGCTTTCACTAACTTATTTTTTATGAAAATTTCAAGAGAAAGCACTCTTGGTTTTTACAGGTACATCCTGATGTTCTAGCCAAACCCATTCCGGGTTGGTTCAACAAATGGTGGACTTTCTTCGGCCCTGATCTAAAAATATTACCTAAAGAATTATTAGATCTTTTTGAAGAAT
Organism: Phoenix dactylifera; assembly: GCF_009389715.1. Taxonomy (NCBI): domain Eukaryota; kingdom Viridiplantae; phylum Streptophyta; class Magnoliopsida; order Arecales; family Arecaceae; genus Phoenix; species Phoenix dactylifera. The sequence continues at coordinate 1,203,049 of NW_024067689.1, forward strand.
GGGTGGACAATCATCCCGTCATCAACAAAATGACCGATGATCAAATATGCACTACTACTTGTCCTATGATCTATTTCATAGAGAACAGAATCTCCTGGATCTGGAAGTGGACCCTATCTACTGGATTTGACTCCAATAATATTCCAGTACTAAAAAGAAATGCTCTTTACAAATGGTGGGTAGGAATGCCCAAAGACAAATTAGATGGCATAATAACTACCATCAAAGGAAATATTCATCTTTATAAGGAGAAAAAAGTATTTGGATCTCCTCAACAATCCAGCACTGATGATGACAACTTATTTATGTCCATGAAACATAAATTAAGTAGGAGATATCCTAATATATCTGAAGAAGAAGTAAAGGCAAAATGCCTAGAGAAAATCAAGAAGGAATTCTTCGAAGCATTTGATGATAAATCTATGAAGTCTGCCTCTTCCCAACAATCTTCATCAAATACTCCCGAAAACACAAGTAATACTTATGATTGCTTAGCAGGAGAAGCACAAGATCCAAATGAAGATCTTGAAGTTCAGAATACTCCTACTCCAATGGAGGAAGTATGGCAAACTATTCTCACCCGAAGACCTGGACAAAAGGGAGCAGTCAAATCTGTCCCAAAAACAGATAAAGGAAAGACTGTGGTCACATCAAGCTCAGGATAAAACCATCCTGTGAAGAAATAGCTTCACCGACATTTTTATGTATACAGTGAACAAATGAGTGGTTCACTGACAGCTTTATATCCTGTCACCTTTTACTTTCCAGCTATGAGTGGTTTTGTAAATCTGTGTGCACCCCTGGTTTTGTAAATCTGTGTGCACCCCTGGTTTTGTAAATCTGGTTTCTGGTTTGTTTTCCTCCTATAAAAAGCCCCTTTGAGATGTGTTCAAGGCAGACGAAAAAATATCGAATGAAGAATTACTTTCTTACATCTCATCTGTCTGAGTCTCTCTCCTGATGTTATGAAGTGGCTTATCATGACAGGAGTTCAACATAATATACATATGCTACTCCTAAATAATATGGTTTTGTATCAAAGAAAAGTGCTTTATAAATATTAATATAAAAACTTTACTTAATTCTTTATATGATTATATGGTTATTAACACTATAGCTTATATAATGCCCTTAATGATCGCATGCATTTTGGATGTATTTTATCAGCCATTATATTGGAGTAATCATGCGTTATACCTTTCGGTGGTCTAATGTAGCCTTGGCCATAAATGATGTTCATGGTGTGCACATTGACGGTTGGTTCGACTATTTTACATCTTAGGGTTAAATTTGTGCTGGCCGATCAAGGATATTATATCTACCCCAGAGAATATTTTCATCTGTCTGAGTCTCTCTCCTCTTCTTCATCAACAATGAAACTCCCCACTTCCTTCTCTAAATTTGAAACATCTTTTATGTTAGTTAAAAATTTAACACAAGATATAATTTTAGGAACTCCTTTCCTAAATGATATTATGCCAATAACAAAAATAGATAATTCTGGAATCTATGCCCAGAAGGAGGGAAAGCAGTTAGTATTTCTGTTTATAACAAATCCACATACCAAAATGATAAATGAAATCAAAGATATCCTTATAAAAAAGGAAAATCAGCTAAACTTCTTAAAAAAGGAAATGACAATATACAATATAGAAGAAGATCTAAAGAAACCATATAATCAAATTAAGATTAATGAAATAGAGAATCAGTTTAAAAATGAAATCTGTAATGAACTACCCAATGCCTTTTGAGATAGAAAAAAACATCAAGTCAGTTTACCCTATGAGGAATCATTTAAGGAACAAAATATTTCTACTAAGGCTAGGCCAACTCAGATGAACCAAGAATATTTAAAATTATGTAAAATTGAGATAGAAATGCTTCTAAAAAGAGGACTAATAAGAAAATCTTCTTCTCCTTGGAGTTGTACTGCTTTCTATGTTAATAAAAATGCAGAGAAAGAAAGAGGAAATCCAAGATTAGTAATCAATTATAAGCCCTTAAATAAAGTGTTAAAATGGATAAGATATCCATTACCAAATAAAAGAGATTTGTTAGAAAGACTGAATGAAGCAATTATCTTTTCAAAATTTGATCTAAAATCAGGATACTGGCAAATTCAGATCAAAGAATTTGATAGATATAAAACTGCTTTCACAGTACCATTTGGTCATTATGAATGGAATGTAATGCCCTTTGGATTAAAAAGTACCCCTTCTGAATTTCAGAAAATTATGAATGAAATTTTTAATGACATACCATATATAATTGTATATATAGATGATGTTTTGATATTTTCGCAAAACTTTGCCAGTCATATTAAACATCTTAAACACTTCAAAATGGTAGCCCATTAAAATGGTTTAGTAATATCACAAAGAAAAATGAACTTGTTCCAAACCAAAGTAAGGTTTTTAGGACATTATATTTCCCAAGGAAAAATAATTCCAATAGAAAGAAGTATTGAATTTGCATCAAAATTTCCTGATGAAATAATTGATAATAAGCAACTTCAAAGATTCCTAGGAAGTTTAAACTATATATCTGATTATTATAAGAATCTAGCAGAAGATACTGCTATTCTATATGGAAGGCTCAATAAAAGTCCGATTCCGTGGAGTGATTCGCACACCAAGCAGGTAAAGAAAATTAAGTCAAAGGTAAAAAGTTTACCCTGCTTAACATTAGCTAATCCTAATTGGTTTAAAATTGTCGAAACCGATGCATCAGATATCGGATTCGGAGGAATTTTAAAGCAATTAGACCCTGGTAATAACAAAGAAATTCTTGTCAGATTTGTTTCTGGAAAATGGAATCCAACTCAAAAGAAGTATTCTACTATCAAGAAAGAAATGCTTTCAATAGTTAAATGTATATTAAAATTTCAAAGTGATCTGTTAAATCAACAGTTCCTGTTGAGGATAGACTGCACAGCAGCAAAACAGATCATAGAAAAAGATGTTAAAAATTTAGTATCCAAGCAAATCTTTGCTGGATGGCAGGCACAGTTGTCTGTTTTTGATTTTAATATTGAATACATTAAATCCGAAGAAAATTCTCTTCCAGATTTCTTAACACGTGAATTTTTACAGGGATGATTCCTCTTAGAGGAGCATATGCTCGAGGAAGAAATTCTTCTCGAGGAATCAGGGGACGCAGTGCCAATGCACTTCCCATGAATACAGCAAATTTTCTGTTTCATAAACAGCCAGAAAGGGTACCACAGATGGTGGACCTAGCAACCTACTTGGGACAACAAAAACAAAAGCAGGTTGAACAGCAAAATGCTGCAAGAGAAAATCTCTCTTCTTGACTGTTTGTCAGTACATTTAATGATCTCATTCCTACAAAAGATTTCCAATAATTTTTGTCACATTGTACTGTATTACATTGACATTTATCTGACTTTGTTTGATCTTCTGATGAAGTTATTACTTCATTTATCTCATCCTCTGATGAGCTTGAATAATTACTGTCTTCTTCTGAAGATGAGTTTATCATAAGTTTCATTAACTGGGTTTTCAGATTATCATCTATTTCTAAGGAATTAATTTTCCTTCGCATTGAGCATCTATTTGCATAATGCCCAAATCTACCACACCTATAACATTTAGGTTCTTCTTTGATAACTCTCTTTTTCTTTTTTCTCTTAATAGCATGTTTTTCTTGCTGTTGTTGCTTCTTTTTAAAGTATCTTCTTTGCTTATATGCCTTATACTCTTTACGAGGTGTTTTATGTACATATTTTTTGTACCTTCTTTTCTTTCTATTTGACCCTTCTGGGTTTTCTTGCATGTCATATGCAAATTGGTGACAGAAATCACCTAGTTGGTGTTTTTCTGTTTGTGCTTGCTTTTTTATTTGTTTTTTAAGTTTTAAATCATTACATATATTTAATCCTTCTTGAACACATACTCCTATAATTTGTCCATAGGTGTATTGTTCATAATTTATATTTATTCCACCCTGTCTATCTCTTAAAGTTTTCTTTATTCTTGCCGCAAATAAATATGGTAATCCATCTATAAATTTAGATTTCCATAATTCAGAGTTAGGATCATTTACTTGAAATACTCTGGTCATAAAGGTATCCTTATACCATCTAAAATGCGTTAAAGTAGGGCATTTTAGATTAAGTAATAGAGTTCTCATTGAATCTCCATCTTTTAATTCTAATCCTACAAAATGTTGGATTATGGTTACACACAAAGTATATACCGCATCTTGTTCAGTGTCTATACCTATTGTACCACTGCTAGTTGGCCTATCTGGCTCTACCTTTATGGTTTTTATATGTCCCATAATTTCATTCCTTTGGTTGTCATTTAAATATGCCTGCCACCATCCTTTTAACTGACCTATAAATCCAGCTATTATGAATTTAACAATTTCATGATCAGTGTTACCATTCTGTTGGCAAATTGTTGAATACATCATTATTCTATGTATTACATCTAAAATCTGTTTATCAGACATTCCATCTATATTCCATTCATAGATGTGTTTTCCAGAATAAGAATTCTGAAATGGTTCTCTCTCCTCATGTAAGACATCTAATGGAGAGGGCCTTTTGTAATAATATTTTTCTAATGGTCTAGGTTCATATTTTATCGGATTTATTTTTAGTTCATTCATCTGTTCTTCAAACTTATCTAAGTCTGAGATATCTTTTTCAGATAATTGTTCATCTGAATCTATTTTAAGGGTTTGTGCAATTTTATTGCATATTTCTTCCGAACTACTTTCGTCTGATTGTTCGCTATCAGGGTTAGTCCTAGAATTCCTATTAACTACCCCTATATGTATTCCTTTTAATTTTTCTTCTAAAACCTTTATGAACTCTGCATTGGGTTTTTCTAGTCTGAAGTTTTTTACTTCTGGAGGTGGTTGAATTACAGGAGTTATTGATTCCTTATCTTCTTGTTTAGGATTTTCTTTTAATTTTTCTAAAATTTTTATATCTCTCTCCAGGTCTTTATGTACTGCATTTAATTTCTTTTCTAATTGTAACAATTCTGTTCCTATGCAATATAAGTATGCATTTGTATAATTTTGAGCTCTTATTAGAGTGTTTAACTCTCTGATTGTTATATGAGCATGTTCCATCTTACTTAAGTTGGAATAAGCCATTGCTTCAGTTGACTGAAGTTTTATCATTTGTTGCGGAGGAAAGGGTGAGTTTATTATCTCATCCTGTACCGTTGTCCATGTTTTTTGGAGAACTAATATTTCTTGGTTTTTCTCATTTGTATAAAATTTCAAAAACCAAGGAGTAAAATATTCTATCTTTTGATAGTATTCCAGTTCCTCATAATATTTATTTTTATAGTATCTTAATTCTAGCGGAGAAAATTTTCCCAAATACCATATTCTAAAGGGTTTATTACCTTCTGATTGAAACTCTTCATTGAGTTTTCTTCTTATGTAGCTTCCTTGACTATAATCCATTAAATATGGAAACTCATTTCTGATCGAGTAGGAGATTCCTTACTCTTATAAATTCCATAGGGAATATTATTTTTACTTATATTTATTTCTTCTACAACATTTGTCTCATTGTTTCTAGTTCTGGAAGTAGAAGGCCTTGTATCGAAACTTCTACTTGACATTGACCTGCCAATTTCAGGAATTTTGACCTTTCTTGTAGAATTATTAAACATGATTTCTACAGACCCATCAGTCATTTGGATTATCTGGTCTATGTTCGTGTTTACTATTGGTGGTGTTGGAATTTCTTCTTCTATAGACCATGATTCTGGAAAATTTATTTCATTCCATGAAATTAATCTATTTGTAGCTATTCTCGTTGTTTCTAGATTTGTATATACTAGAGTTGTTTGACCCTTTTGGGTATCTACTATGTTTTTAGGTACTAGAGTGTTTAGTACTTTAAAATGAAGTCTATAGCTTATTGCTATTACTTCTGAACCTGGTATAAAGTCATAACCAGATGTTATTATATTTAGTTTTAAGGCTTCATATAAATTTGTGTCTGTCAAAGATAGACTAAGGTTTGGAACACAATTGAAATACACTGGTCCATGACAGAGGCTAGTTTCCACCACCGCTGCTAAGGAGTCTTTAAATAGATTACATCTCCCATCTCTGATGGTTGACATTAAACTAGTATTATTTCCTAGTAAAGTTAATGGTTTAAAAGCTACTTGAATCATTCCTATATGTAGGAACTGATACTTTTTTATATATTTTTCAATATCTTCTTTCCTTAATAATTTAAGGATTTGTGGTGTTCCATCTGTTTGGAATATTTGTTCAATTGTTTTTATTATCATCTTTGAACTGAAATCCCATCTACCTATATGATAGATTTCATTGGGTAATTGTTGCCCAGATAGACAACCCAAGAGGGGGGGGGGGTGAATTGGGTTTTTAAATTAACTTAGCTAATTAAAACTTTGTAGATGATTAACGAAATACTATAGCCAGTTATTTAATTAAAGCTAAGTGCTGTGAGTAATGTGTGGGGAAGAAGATGAGAGACAATGCACTACAAACACAAAGTTTTATAGTGGTTCGGAGCTAACCCTTGCTCCTACGTCCACTCCCCAAGTCTCACTTGGGAATTTCACTATAATCCCCTTGGATTACAACCGGTTGTTTTGCAAGCTCACAACCGAACTTGTTGTTTTACGAGCTCACAACGAACTCGGTCGGTTTTCCCAGGCTCACCGACTAGAACCAACCCCGATTGTTTTCCCGGGCTCACAATCAAACCCTTACACTCGTTGGTTTTAAACCGGCTCACCAACCAACCTTAATCCCCTTGATTCAATCCCCCGATTGAATCAAGTAAATACACGAGATAGAAGAAAACAGAAAATAGCTTCTCAAAAAGCAGATTTAAAACAATATAATCGTAAAGGAGTTAGAAGCCCTCAAACGCTTTTAAGATGGTGAAGAGGTGTGGCTTCTGGAACTCCGGTCTCCTCTTGAAAGAGTGATCGACTTGAAAGCAGGAGGAGGAAGCTTTGAATGCTGGGAAGATGTTGGTGGAGCAGTAAATGCAGATCTTCCCTTTTTCTCGTTGAAGAGCACTTAGAGAGCTTGAAGACTTGAATGCTAGGAGTGGAATATGTGTTGTCTACCTTGCTACAGTCTTCTGTGGCTATTTAAGTCAACCCCCACGGAAACTAGCCGTTACTCTGCTTTTTCTGGCCGTTCTGCACACTCTGCGCAGCCTGACAATGTGACCGTTGGTGGGTTGGAGTCGACTCGCGCGATCAGGAGTCGACTCGGCTGTAGCAGGAGTCGACTCGAGCTTTTCCGGAGTCGACTCGGCAACTGTTCCCAGTTTGAATTAAAGTTGCTGTCTTGACTGGGAGTCGACTCGTCTTGACCCGGAGTCGACTCGCCGACTTCTGGCGCTGACCTGGCAATTTTGGAGTCGGCTCATCCTCTGTAGTCCGTGGATCCAAATTTGAATTTTGTCCACTCGAGTCGACTCGACTGTCCTGGGAGTCGACTCGAATCTCAGAGCCCGAACTCCCGATTCTCTGTCTTTTGGCTCATCCAGTCTTGGAGTCGACTCGAACTGTCTGGGAGTCGACTCGAATCTCAGAGGCAGTAACATGGTCTTCTGTCTGTCGATGGTCGCACAGTCTCGGAGTCGACTCGCGTACTGCGGGAGTCGACTCGAATCTCAGAGTCCATAAAACGCTCTCTGACTTTTTCTGTGTGTACCGCTGGGAGTCGACTCGCATTCCACTGGAGTCGACTCGAATCACAGACCCGAAAAACTGCTCTTCTGTCCTTCTGTCTGTTTTCAGTCGGAGTTGACTCGTACTGATCAGGAGTCGACTCGAGCTCGTGCCAGTGACCTTGATACGCTTGGAGTCGACTCGTGAAACTCGGGAGTCGACTCGTATCTCTGACATTGGTTCATGCAGACTTCTTAACTTATCCAAAATGCTATGAACCAAGTCTAGAGACACTTGGACAGGATTTTCACTGAAACACTCAATTGAATTCATTAGTAATCACAAGATATACTCAAATGCTTTGAGCTCATCAAAATCAAACGGGGTTTTAATCGATCACTCCACAATCTCCCCCTTTTTGATGATGACAAAACTTTGAGTATATGTAAAATGAGTTGCTCAGTAAATAATGAATTAAACTCCATAAATGAATTCAAATGTCTTGATAATTTAATTTATCCAAGTTTGAAAGGAGTGAAACATTAAATTTCGGAGTTAAAGTTCCCCCTTTCATTTGGAATTATATAAGCCTTCATATTCTGCAATCAATTGTTTGGCTTATATGACATTAATGATTTAGCTTGATTAAAATTCAGATTCTCCCCCTCAACATATGCATTCAACTATGTTTTGATTTTCTGAATTTCCTTTTAATGCTTTGAAATTTTTGAACTAAAAATTTTGTTTTTAGAGGGAAAATCTGTCAATTTGTTCTTGAGTAGGATTCAGCTAATCTCCGAATATCCCTTGAATAGATTCTGGAGATTACTCCATTAGGAGCCCCAAAAGAGAGATAATGAGCCTCGAGGTACCGAATCCACTTAGAACAAATTTATGTGTGTTTTTAAGAGTTTATCGTTTTATTTATTTCTTTTTAATATTTCTCCCCTTTTACATATTTTACACATTTCTCCCCCTTTTTGTCATCAAACCAAAAAGGAGGTAATCACACACAATCAATGGCACAAATGGCACAGTCAATCATCAAATGGCACAGAAATGAAGATAAGATGTCTACTCATTGTATTGATATGAAGGTGAATACATTTGAGCATACAATAGGTAAAGCAAGAACAATACAAAAGAAGACAAAACACAACTCAAAATCATCTATGACCTCCTCGAGGATGTGCCTCCCCCTCTCGAGGATACATCTCCTCCTCTGGAGGATGTAGCTCCCCCTCTCGAGGATACATCTCCTCCTCTGGAGGATGTAGCTCCTCCTCTCGAGGATGTGACTCCTCCTCTCAATCGGCTCTGCTCCATGAGGAGGGCGACTGCCTCTGTAACATGGCCCAGCTGCGTGATAATAGACGTGGTGGCTCTGCTATGTGTAGTGGAGAGCTCAGTCACCGACGTCTGAAGCCCAGTCACCGAGGTCTGAAGTGCGTCCAGCTTGTCGATGAGCACATTCGACAAGCGCTCGGCCCCCTCGGTGGTGGTGTGCATGTCACGGCGGATGTCATCCCGCATCCTCCTCGTGGTGCTCGTGACCTCGCTCATGCTGTGGAACTGGGCCTGCACCAGGGTCCTAATGTTGTAGATCTCCTGCCGCACCTCAGCCGTCATGTCTGTCACGGCTGTCAAGGATGGGACCAGTGCTGAGGATGGAGTGGGTGCAGGAGTGGGAGCTGGCACGGAACCTCGGAGCTCCCGGAGCAGCTCGTCCCTCAAATCTCGGACGATCTCCTGCCGCAGCTCCCGGAGCTGCTCTGGATCAATACGGACCTCCATAGATGGTGGAGCTGAGGAGGAAGGTCCGGCAGAGGTGGTAGGAGCAGGAGGAGTGGATGGAAGGTCTGGATGGTCTGGGGACTCTGGGTAGTCAGAATCTGGCTCAGGACTGGGTGATGGTCTGGTGGTCTGAGCGGTGAGAGTGGACTTCCTAACCCAGATCCCTTCTCTCTTCCGAAATCCCATCCTGTGCATGGTCCCCGTACCCAAGCGATCAGTCCATCGCAAGGCACGAGAGGGTTCCTTCTCAGGAATGGAAATTTCGTACTGCCTAAAGAGAAGAGTGAATAACATTCCGTATGGGAGGGAGAGCCTAGGTCTATCCAGGGGCTCACACATATACCTATAAATGAGCTTGGGGAAGTTGACCGGGGTGTCCTGAAGAATGTAAGACATAATAGCTAGGTCCCTCTCATTCACAAAATCAAATCTCCCTGTCTTAGGAAAGATGGACCTGGACAAAATGCTCAAAAGGATTCTCACTTCAATAGGAAGTGAGCTAGCAGATACCTCATCTAGGGGAGACTGAGGTGGATGCCCTAAGACGATCGTAAGGGCCTCAAATCTGTCCTCAGGATGTGCAGGAGCCACCCCTACTAATGGAAGGTGGAGGATATGGGCAATGAGGTCCTCTGTGACACGCAATGGGACACCTAATACCGTGCCCTCAATACCTCCATCTCCCCGATGGACGGTACTGTAGAACTCTTGAACTAGGCCAGGATAGGTGGGAAGGTCCAAGGTGAGGAAGTACTCTAGACCCTGGGCTCTAAACCTATCCCCTATGGTGAATCCTTTCCGGGAGAGATAGTCGAAAGTGACATACCTCCCGGAGGTGACGGCCTTCCCGGCCAACGGCCTAACAAGAACCACCCTAGGCGGGGAATGATCCGGAGGAGGTTGCCTCGCGGGATCGTGCCGCGCCTTGGAGCGCCGCTCGGGACCGGCCACGGGACGGGACCTCTTTCTAACAACTCCCTTGCGAGGCATCTTGACCTAAACGAGATGAAAACCTAGAGAACGAAGAAGGATCGATAGAGGAAGCTCGGGACTGACCTGAAAAGACCTAGGAACGGACGGAAACTCAATGTCCGGCGAAGAATCGACGGGAAAAAGGGCTTGGAGACGATCGAGGATGACCTAGGAGTCGGCTCTAGGGCTTTGTGAACAGTGGCGGCTTGAGAAAAAGTGTTTGCGAAACGACAAACCTAGGGTTAAAAAGTCGGATCCCGACTGCGAGTCGACTCCCTTGAGTCGCGAGTCGACTCGACCTCGAGTCGACTCCAGAAAATGCGCGAGTCGACTCTCCTTATGCGCCTGTAGACTTCGAGTCGACTCCCGACAATGTGCGAGTCGACTCCCCCTCAGCTGCCAACTTTGCGAGTCGACTCCCCCAAATGCGCGAGTCGACTCCCCCTTAGGAGCCGGCTCTGAAACTTACTCGAGTCGTCTTTAACCTTGGCACGCACTTAAAAATCATGCTATAACCGTGCCAAATGAGGGAAAATCACCTAGTTGGGATCTGATTTGATGATCATTGAATAGAAACTCTATTTTAACCTCATTTTAACCATCAAAATCAATTAATCTAGTGGAAACTCCCACTAGGATGGGTCAATCACTCCTAATCCCCTCCTAAGTACACTGAACCTCTCTTCACTTAGGGGTTTTGTGAAAATATCTGCTAATTGATTATCAGTACAAACAAATTGGAGAGTCACATCACCATTCAATACATGATCTCTTATGAAGTGATGTCTTATCTCAATGTGTTTAGTTCTTAAGTGTTGAATTGGATTTTTAGTTAGGTTTATGGCACTTGTATTATCACAATTAATGGGGATTTTATCTTGTTTGATGCCATAATCTTCTAATTGTTGTTTAATCCACAAGATTTGAGCACAACAACTCCCGGCTGCAACATATTCAGCTTCTGCAGTGGATAATGCAACCGAGTTTTGTTTCTTGCTAAACCATGAGATTAGGTTTTCTCCTAGAAATTGACAAGACCCGCTGGTACTTTTTCTATCAAGCTTACATCCAGCGAAGTCTGAATCTGTGTACCCTATTAAGTTTAGGCTAGATTCTTTAGAGTACCACAGCCCTATGTTCTTAGTTCCTATTAAGTATTTAAAGATTCTCTTAACTGCAGCTAGGTGTGATTCTTTAGGATTAGCCTGATATCTAGCACACATGCACACACTAAACATAATATCAGGCCTACTTGCAGTAAGATACAGTAAAGAACCTATCATACCTCTATAAAGTTTTTGATCTACAGATTTACCTGATTCATCTTGGTCTAACTTACATGATGAGCTCATGGGGGTGCTGATTGACTTGTTTCCCTCCATATCGAACTTCTTGAGCATCTCCTTGATATATTTGGCTTGATTGATGAAGATGCCTCCTTCAGATTGTTTGATTTGAAGCCCGAGGAAGTAGTTCAGCTCTCCCATCATGCTCATCTCAAACTCACTCTGCATCAAATCAGCAAATTCCTCGCAGAGGCGATTGTTAGTAGCACCGAAAATGATATCATCAACATAAATCTGTACTAATAACATATCCTTATTTTTCTTTTTCAGAAATAATGTTGTATCTACATTTCCCCTAGAGAATTCATGTTCTAATAGGAATTTACTAAGTCTCTCATACCATGCTCTAGGTGCTTGTTTTAGACCATAAAGTGCTTTGTTTAGTTTATACACATGATTGGGGTATTGATGATTTTCAAAACCAGGAGGTTGTTCCACATATACCTCCTCATTAATAAACCCATTTAGAAAAGCACTTTTTACATCCATTTGATATAGCTTGAAGTCCTTAGAGCATGCATATGCTAATAATAGTCTAATAGCCTCAAGTCTAGCTACGGGAGCAAAGGTTTCATCAAAGTCTATACCTTCTTCTTGATTATAACCCTTTGCTACTAGTCTAGCCTTATTCCTTATAACAATTCCATTTTCATCTAGCTTATTTTTATATATCCATTTTGTACCTATAATTGGATATTCAGAAGGTCTCTCTACTAGATCCCACACTTTGTTTCTAGTAAATTGGTTTAGTTCTTCTTGCATTGCATTTATCCAATTTACATCATTTTCGGCTTCTTCTATATGTTTGGGCTCAAAGTGTGAAACAAAAGCTAGATGGTTATTCAAATTTCTAAGGGATGCTCTAGTCCTAACGGGTTGGGATGGATCATCTAGAATTAGTTCCTTAGGATGCCCATGAGCATACCTCCAAGCTTTAGTTAGCCCATGATCCACTATAGGCTCTTGGTTTGATGATTCTCCTTCAATCAACTTTTGATTATCATCTTGAAATCCCATCTCATCTATCTTTTCTTCAAGTATTTCAATATCATCATCAAAATTAACCTTCTTACTAGATGAGATGTCACTAGAGTCATCAAAAACAACATGTATAGATTCTTCTATAACTAGGGTTCTTTTATTAAAGATTCTATAGGCTTTACTAGTTGTAGAATAACCTAGGAATATTCCTTCATCAGATTTTGGATCAAATTTCCCTAGATTCTCTTTCCCATTATTATGTACAAAACACCTACATCCGAAAACATGAAAATAGTTAACCTTTGGTTTTCTGTTTTTCCACAGTTCATATGGTGTTTTCTTTATGATGGGTCTTAATAGAACTCTATTTAATACATGGCAAGAAGTATTAATGGCTTCTCCCCGAAAGTACTTAGGGAGGTTACTTTCACATAACATCGTTCTAGCCATTTCCTCTAGGGTTCTATTTTTCCTTTCCACAACTCCATTTTGTTGTGGTGTCCTTGGTGCTGAGAAATTATGGGTTATCCCCTTTTTACTACAAAATTCATCAAATAATTGATTTTCGAATTCGGTACCATGGTCACTTCTAATAGCTATAACTGAGGACTCTCTAGCATTTGTTACTTCCTTATGGAACTTCTTAAACATAGAAAATGCTTGATCCTTATGCGCTAGAAACATGACCCATGTGTACCTAGAGTAATCATCTATTATAACTAGACCATATTTATTTCCACCTAGGCTTGTTGTTCTAGTTGGACCAAATAGGTCCATGTGTAGTAATTCTAGAGGCCTAGAAGTAGAGACACATTTTATGGATTTAAAAGAGTTTCTAGATTGTTTGCCAAATTGATATGCTTCACATATTTTGTTCTTTTCAAATTTTAATTTTGGCAAACCTATCACGGAGTCTCTTTTAACTAGTTTAGTTATTGTGTCCATGCTTGCATGACCTAACTTACGGTGCCATAACCAACTAGCATCATTTTCTTTAGTTTCATTAATAACTAAACATTGGTTATGTTTTGTAAGGTCTTCTAGATCTACCACATATACATTTCCACGTCTCATCCCTTTAAAAACTAAACTATTATCATTAGGATTTGTTATAATACATAGTGATGGTTTAAACATAACATCATATCCTTTATCACATAATTGACTAATGCTTAACAAGTTATGCTTAAGACCATCAACATATCTAACATTATCTATAAAGGTAGAAGGGGTGATTTGAACTTTACCAATACCAATGATGTGACCTTGGTTGTTGTCTCCAAAAGTCACAGCACCTCCCTTCTTAGCTTCAAGGGTGAAAAATTAATTTTTATCACTCGTCATGTGCCTTGAACAGCCACTATCCAAATACCAGCAGTTTTTGTTGACCTTGGCTGCAAGACACTCCTACACAAGCAAATCATGTCATCTTAGGTACCCAAGTTTTCTTGGGTCCTTCATGGTTAGTCAAGTTGGTTCCTTTTGGAACCCATACCCTTTTATTTTTTCTTTTAGTTTTACTTTTCCTAAAATTACATGCATTTGCTTTATGTCCTACTATTCCACAACAAAAGCAAGTTATTTTCTTAATTTTAGTTTCCCCAGCTTTAACAAAGAAGTTACTAAGAAGTTTTTGCTTATTCCTTGGTTTATACCCTAAACCCGCTTTATTAAATATGGCTCGTTGATTATTAAGTATCATGTTTAACTTTTTAGAACTATATGTGAATTTTTCAACTAAGGGTTTGTATTTGTTTAGTTCTTTAGTTAATGTCTGATTTTCGGTTTTTAGATTATTTAGCTCTTTAGTTAGATCCTTGTTTAAGACTTGTTTATGGTTTTTGAGATCTGAAAATTCCTTTGTTAGTTTCTCAATATCTTTCGTTAAGGTGTTAGTCTTCTTAATTAGGAGTTGGTTGCTTGTCTTAAGTTCTAGATTTTCTTTGGTGAGATTATCTTTATCCTTAATTAATGAATCATGCTTATGAATATAACTTTGGTTAGTTACTTTTAGTTCTCTGTTTTTAACATTTATATTCTTATACTCAATCATTAATTCATTGAACGCATCATAAAGTTCATCAAATGTAAAATCAAAATGCGTATCGGAAATTACCTCATTTTCGTTGGCAAGGAAACAGAAATTGGCCTTCTCTTCTTGTTCTTCATCCGATGATGAAGATGATGCATCGGAGTCCGATAGGGTGGTGACAAGTGCCTTCTTCTTCTTGTACTTACTCCCCTTCTTCAATAAGGGGCACTCTGCTCTTATGTGTCCCGGCTTCTTGCACTCGTAACACCCAATCCCCTCATTTTCCCTTTCCTTACCTTTGTCTCTGCGGTAGGAATTTGAGGGACCTCTCCTTTGATGATACGTCTTCTTGTGGTTGATAAACTTCTTGAACTTGCGCACAAGAAGTGCCTCACCACCATCTTCCTCATCTTCTTCCTCTTCACTGCTGCTGCTGCAAGACAGGTCCTTGTTAGAAGAAGTAGATTTTAAAGCTATTACCTTTTTCTTATGGGAGGACTCTTCCTCGTTGTGTTGTTTCATGGTAAGCTCATGCGTCATCAGGGATCCAAGGAGCTCTTCAAGTTGAAGCTTGTTCAAGTCTTTAGCTTCTTGGATCGCCGTCACCTTGGCTTCCCACAACCTTGGTAGACACCGAAGGATTTTCCTGACAAGTTCACTGTTAGTATAGTTCTTGCCAAGGCTTTTTAGGCCATTGACAATATCAGTAAACCTAGTGAACATGCTTGTGATTGTTTCATTTGAATCCATTTTAAATAGTTCATATTTATGAACCAAGATGTTTATTTTGGATTCCTTGACTTGATTCGTGCCCTCATGGGTCACTTCAAGTCTGTCCCAAATTTCTTTTGCAGAATTACAAGTTGAAACTCTATTGAATTCATTACGGTCTAAGGCACAATAAAACACATTCATTGCTTTAGAGTTTAGTTGTGCCTTCCTCATGTCATGTTCATCCCAATCCATTTCTAGTTTGGGTACCTTAACACCCTCTACATATGTGAATGGGATGTATGGGCCATTCACTACAATGGTCCACATCTCATAGTCTTGGGCTTGGATGAATATTCTCATCCTAGCCTTCCAGTATGAGTAGTCGGATCCATTGAAGAAAGGAGGTCTTTGGGTGGACGGACCCTCAATGTGAGAAGATCCAAATGGGGTTGTCATTTTGATCTTTTAACTCTTGAGTGGAAGAGTTTTTGGCTCTGATACCACTTGTTGCCCAGATAGACAACCCAAGAGGGGGGGGTGAATTGGGTTTTTAAATTAACTTAGCTAATTAAAACTTTGTAGATGATTAACGAAATACTATAGCCAGTTATTTAATTAAAGCTAAGTGCTGTGAGTAATGTGTGGGGAAGAAGATGAGAGACAATGCACTACAAACACAAAGTTTTATAGTGGTTCAGAGCTAACCCTTGCTCCTACGTCCACTCCCCAAGTCTCATTTGGGAATTTCACTATAACCCCCTTGGATTACAGCCGGTTGTTTTGCAAGCTCACAACCGAACTTGTTGTTTTACGAGCTCACAACGAACTCGGTCGGTTTTCCCAGGCTCACCGACTAGAACCAACCCCGATTGTTTTCCCGGGCTCACAATCAAACCCTTACACTCGTTGGTTTTAAACCGGCTCACCAACCAACCTTAATCCCCTTGATTCAATCCCCCGATTGAATCAAGTAAATACACGAGATAGAAGAAAACAGAAAATAGCTTCTCAAAAAGCAGATTTAAAACAATATAATCGTAAAGGAGTTAGAAGCCCTCAAACGCTTTTAAGATGGTGAAGAGGTGTGGCTTCTGGAACTCCGGTCTCCTCTTGAAAGAGTGATCGACTTGAAAGCAGGAGGAGGAAGCTTTGAATGCTGGGAAGATGTTGGTGGAGCAGTAAATGCAGATCTTCCCTTTTTCTCGTTGAAGAGCACTTAGAGAGCTTGAAGACTTGAATGCTAGGAGTGGAATATGTGTTGTCTACCTTGCTACAGTCTTCTGTGGCTATTTAAGTCAACCCCCACGGAAACTAGCCGTTACTCTGCTTTTTCTGGCCGTTCTGCACACTCTGCGCAGCCTGACAATGTGACCGTTGGTGGGTTGGAGTCGACTCGCGCGATCAGGAGTCGACTCGGCTGTAGCAGGAGTCGACTCGAGCTTTTCCGGAGTCGACTCGGCAACTGTTCCCAGTTTGAATTAAAGTTGCCGTCTTGACTGGGAGTCGACTCGTCTTGACCCGGAGTCGACTCGCCAACTTCTGGCGCTGACCTGGCAATTTTGGAGTCGGCTCATCCTCTGTAGTCCGTGGATCCAAATTTGAATTTTGTCCACTCGAGTCGACTCGACTGTCCTGGGAGTCGACTCGAATCTCAGAGCCCGAACTCCCGATTCTCTGTCTTTTGGCTCATCCAGTCTTGGAGTCGACTCGAACTGTCTGGGAGTCGACTCGAATCTCAGAGGCAGTAACATGGTCTTCTGTCTGTCGATGGTCGCACAGTCTCGGAGTCGACTCGCGTACTGCGGGAGTCGACTCGAATCTCAGAGTCCATAAAACGCTCTCTGACTTTTTCTGTGTGTACCGCTGGGAGTCGACTCGCATTCTACTGGAGTCGACTCGAATCACAGATCCGAAAAACTGCTCTTCTGTCCTTCTGTCTGTTTTCAGTCGGAGTCGACTCGTACTGATCAGGAGTCGACTCGAGCTCGTGCCAGTGACCTTGATACGCTTGGAGTCGACTCGTGAAACTCGGGAGTCGACTCGTATCTCAGACATTGGTTCATGCAGACTTCTTAACTTATCCAAAATGCTATGAACCATGTCTAGAGACACTTGGACAGGATTTTCACTGAAACACTCAATTGAATTCATTAGTAATCACAAGATATACTCAAATGCTTTGAGCTCATCAAAATCAAACGGGGTTTTAATCGATCACTCCACAGTAATACTTTTGGAATTGTCCAATTATTAATTTCATCCATTGATTTTGGATATTCAATGAGTTGAGCATTTTTTACAAGATGATTATCTTGTTGATGTATGGAAGGATGTTCCATTGCAGCAGAATGGTGAATAGGAGATATGAATATATAATATTATTGATCTTAAAAGAATTTATCTTATGCTAGTTTCTATAATTATTAGACTTTTAATTATTTATCCTATCACAGGACTCTGTCTTTTAAATCTTATCAATCTTGCTAGATTCATACCATATCTGAGTTTTGGTCTATAAGTCCCTCACGGATGCGGCCTGAACACCCTTTCTCGCCATCCCGGCTTTAGCGGGTACAAATGGCCTTCCTACGGACCATTGCTCAGTTATGATATTAATTAGCATGAGATTAGATTACAAGACATTTAAATTTCATTAAAGTCTAATAAGTACAGAAAAGAGAATAAAATAAAAAGTTTTAAGGTCTGAATATTATACCTTCATATGCTCCTATCACCAGTAGCTTAGCCAGCCATTCTGGCTATGCTCAGTTCCCTACCTTAGTAAGGTTGGCTTACCGAGACTTTTCCCCTGCGCTTATGTCTCGGCCTAATACCCTTACTAATGATAGTTGCCTACAGATTACCGACCCGATGTACTACCAGTAGCCTCCCTCTCGGGAGGTGATGCCTTCGTGCAGGAAATAAGATAGCGGTGGTTCAAAGAACCAGTGCCGAACGATTTGGGGAGGCGGGGGGGGGGGGGGGAGCTACCTCGAGGTGGTCGTGGAGGCGCCGGCGAGGTGCTCGTTGCTCGGGAGATGGCCGGGGAGGTGGTTCCGGGAGAAGCCGGCGAGGTGGTCGGAGATCGGGAGAATGCCGGCGACGAGAGGGAGAAGGGGGAACGGGGGGGTTTTGGGCGTTGGCGAGGTGCTTTGGGCGGAACAGTTCAAAGGGAGACGGAGGGGGTTTGGCCGCCGGCGAGGTGCTTGAGGCGAGGTTTTTTGGGCGGAAGGGAGAAGCCGGCGGGTGTTTTGGAGGGGAAGAGCGGGGTAGGGGGGGTTTGGGGGGTGTAGAGAGCAATTTAGGTGAGGGGGTGGGGAGGGTGGGGGGTAATTTAGGAATTTTTAATTTTTTAGGGGTGTCCTTAGCAAATGGGGGGGGGGTGTAGAGAGTATTTAATTTTTTTTTAATTTTTGGGGGGTGTCCTGAGTAATAGGGGGGGTGTATATAGAACCGCCCAGATATTAATTTTGAACCCAGATTCTATCCATTTGAAGATCGGGTTGAAACAGGACTATAATTTTTGACCTAACGAGCTATTCGGAACTGGTTCGGTCCATATATAATCCAAACTTGACTTAAAAAATTTGAATCTAATTCAGATCGGGTCATGGATCAACCCGACCCAGTTGCAGCCTTACTTTCAAGTCATTCACTCTGGCATCCCACTTCTCTCTCCCTCCCCTCACTTGTTGGTCGCGCTCCATCTTTCACCATAATGCCATCCACCTCCTTCTAGCAAGGTGAATCCTTCCATCGCGCGAGGGATACCACTACAGTTCTTAGAAAAGGCTCTTCAGCAAAACCGAAAACAATGAGATTTGCTACAATGCTTCCAAAATTTATATATGGATTAAATTTTTTATTTTTGTTCGTTGTCCGTTGTACCTAGGGGTGCAAATGGGTCGGGTCGGGTCGGATCCTAAGTAACCCCGACCCGATCCAGTTTTTTGTTCGGGTCTTAATTTTGGACCCAGACCCGATCCAGTTGAAGATCGGGTCGGGTCGGGTCGGGTCCGATTCGGATCCGGGTTCGAGTCGGGTCGGGTTCGGATCTGAATCGGGTCCAATTTTTTTGTGCTTTTGGAAAAAGATTTGGACAAATCTAATTTGGTCATATCATAATTATGAGGTGCTGGGTGACTCATGACTCGAAAGATTTGCTAAGTTATGGATGACCTTGAGTCAGAACAGATGACCCATAACTAACTAAGTCGGTCTACAAGCCAAATGTCATACCACGCTATTTTTTATCTATATGACTGATTGGACGGAACTTGGTGTCTCCCAGCTCCCCTCTCACGAGGACAAAAAAAATCCCAGACCGTCTTCCAAAATCCAATTCCATTGCAGAAAATTGGCACAAGACCCATATTCAGTTCAGTGTTCCCTCACTTTCGCCCTTCAAACGTCAAAAGAAACAAAAGCCCAAAAACAGAAGGAAAAAAAAAAAGCCAGCTAACGAGACACCAGAGGTATCAACAGTGTAATAGATCGAGAGAGAATCCTGACGGGTCGAGTGTTCCTTCACTTTTTTTTTTCTCTCTCTCTCTTTCTTTTCGGATCCATTCGGTAAATCCAGATCCGATCCAAAAAATGATTCGGATCCAATTTTCGAACCCGATTCGGACCCACGAATCCTAAAATTCGGATTGGATCGGGTCTATGCGGGTCGGGTCACGGATCGATCCGACCCATTTGCATCCTTAGTTGTACCATTAGATGGTCCAAATTTTTTTGCAAGACAACCTATAACAACGGGCGGAAGCATGAAGTACGGATGGCAAGAAGTGCAATTCCAATAAAATCGAGGGTTGAAATTCATACCATGTGACAGAATGGTCGAGAATGTGTGCAGATAATTTGGTAATTTGAGCAGCTTTTGCTTTCTTCTCTGTTTTGTTACAGGACTCTCTTGCGCGATGGGTTTAGACTGCTTTGAGATAAGTGCAATGAATGATCTAATGGTGGATGGAAGGAAGATAAATCCTTCTTTCGCAATTGCATTGCCTCTCCCGAAGCCTTTCGTCTCCCGATTGCCCGTGCTCCTTTGCTCCAACTGTTGACGCCTCACTGGAGCAACCGCTGCTTCCTTCGCTTCATCCCATGGAATCGAAATCGGAGAGAGAGGGAAGGGGATGGGATTACGGCGAACGGGGGGAGGGGCCGGCGAGTTAGAAGAGGGAGAGAGGGGGAGAGAGAGGGAGGGAGGGAGGGAGCGAGAGGAAGCGAACGGAGAGAAGAACGCCAGAGAAGGAAGTGGGGAGAGAGAGGGAGGATGGGTTGATCGGTGGGGGTAACTTGAGATAATCAACGGCTATGATTAATCATATTTTTAGAAAAAGAAAGGGAAAAAGAAAACGCACGCAAACCCTTTTTGTTTTTTTTGAGAGGAGTTTATTTTCATCGCTCTAATTAAATCTTCCGTGTCCGTAAACCCTTCTCATAGGAGCCGACCCACCCGTTCGTCGACAGAACCACCGCTATCTTATTTCCTGCACGAAGGCATCACCTCCCGAGATCCAAATATTTTTCCAAGAAAACAACGACACAATTGAACGATTCTCCTCCTGGAATTATTCCCCTATAAAAAAAATCCATCGCACCACCGCCCTTCCTCTTCTCCAGATCTACCGACCTCTCGAATCCCTCTTTTCGATCTTCATCGGGATCGCATTCTTGCCCAAGATTTCGTCTTCTTGATCGCGGGCTGGAAGGGGGCTGTGGGACAGTGGGATACGAGAAGAATCGGAGGATGCGGAATTCGATCACGACGTACAGGGAGAGCCTCTCGCGGATCGCCAGCGAGGTGCTGGACGACGAGGAAGAGCTCGAGAACCCCCAGACTCGAGGGGCGGTGGGGGAGGATTCGCCGGCTTCCGGGCGCCGGTTTTCTCGCCGGCGATCTTCGAGGTTTAGGTCCCCAACCGGTTCTCCGGTCGCCAATGGGACCGATTCGGGGTCCCAGGACGAGGTATGATGATAGATTTTTGAGTTTTTTTTATGAGAATTATTTGGCTATTAGGTTGATTTAGATTTCAGATTGGGTTAATACTTGCTGGTCGTGGAATTATGGATCTTTGTGACCATTTTGGGAAAAAAAGGTTTCCTGATTTCAGCGCGACAAATCTCGCCTTGGTAGTTTAGAGCTGGCGTTATCTTCTCACTAGTTGAGCTTCAGGATCCTGACTTTGGCTTGAAAATTTGGCAAATAAACCTTCTTTGGTTTGGAGGTTGGGAATTAGTAG
Organism: Phoenix dactylifera; assembly: GCF_009389715.1. Taxonomy (NCBI): domain Eukaryota; kingdom Viridiplantae; phylum Streptophyta; class Magnoliopsida; order Arecales; family Arecaceae; genus Phoenix; species Phoenix dactylifera. The sequence continues at coordinate 1,224,794 of NW_024067689.1, forward strand.
TCATATCTTTTACAAAACCAGATTGGTATTGAAAATTTATCTGAATCCATACAAGAGCATCCGAATCTTTCAATCAATATTAAACTTAGTATCTGCACGAGGAGCCAGATGGTATTATTGTCTTTTTTAGAGTCGTCCTTGATTCTTATGTCATTTTGTTCAATCTGTAAAAAGTCTAGGATTCTTAGATGATCTCTCAAAGTACAAAAAGATGGTGGTAAGGTTCAATTTGATAAAAAAATGATAACATAAGCTCTTCCTTGCAATATAGTTTGGAATATGACAATGGTGATACTTGGGAGAAAGATCTCATCGTGCCCACGGAACTGTTTGGTTGTTTTTTGTCGGTGAGCGGGATTTACACTGGAGAACAGAGCTTTCAATGTTATACTTCTTGGTTTTTTTTTTTTTTTTTTGGTGAGCGGGATTTGCAACTGAGAACAGAGTTTTCAAAGTTATACTTCTCCATAATCCTTTGGAGCCCAAGGTGGCAAGAAGGAGCTGGGTTTTCAGGAGATTTTCTATGTAGTTCATTGGTGTGCTCCCAACTTCAAAGTTGAAAGTTGGGGCGATCAACTTTAATAACTGGTGCCTTGCTTCATGGGTGCAAGATAGGATGTTTGAAAAGCACAATATTTGTGTAGAAGAGGCGAGTTTGCATGTGCACACATATCTGTGTGATTTATGATGTTACCTGAACCAAAATCAACACTTGGACATGGACGTTGGTACCACACTTGGGTACTAGTTTGGAAAAATAAATTCTTAAATATTAGAAAGATTTGATACCTACGTGTTTTTCCCCCTTGTTATAAGCACCTCACTCAATGTACCAAAGGTATATTCTGGTATAATGTAGAATAAGCTGTCCTGCCTTTATTTAGTTTCCATCATAAAAATGGCATATCTTGATATGTTACTTTCATTTGCAGCTGTAACTGAGGTTAGCATTTCTTACTTGTAAATTAGTCTTCAGTAGGAATGTTCTTCATGTTAAGATATTTCCTTCCCCACATGCTCAAGTGCAAACTTGGAATTTCAGCAAAAACAATGAGAAGATCGATGTCATGTTAATTTCACTCATATAAGGATAGGTCTACAGCCTTATTTATCATGTCAAGATTGTTAGATATCATAGATGTTGAGAATAATTGTCAAGAAGCAGTTCCCTCAGATTCTCGACTAGCTAGGATTATCTTTCTGATCAGTGGGATTTATTGACTTATATGTTGGTCATATGTCCAATTCTTTCCTGTAAGAGTATAATGGCAAATGTTGTCCATGGCTGGTTACAATAATGAATCAGGTTAGCTGGGTGGCTAGGTAGATGTTTACATGATGTGTGCAGTGAGCTACTTACTGTTATATTAATCTCAAGCAAATCATGTTCTGTTTCCGACTCTGCTTTATATTAACAATACTTCATTGTACCCATGTGAAACTTGGGTTAATTTTTCCAAGGAATTAAAGATATTCCCTAGAATCTCTGTCTCATTTACTGTAGGATTTGGTTCATTGGATCATGCTGGCTTTTAGTTTTTTCTTACCTGCATAGTATTTTCATATTTAGCAGGAGATTGCTTACATGTAATGATGAATGACATGTGTAAGTGATAAAACTGTTCCTTTTATCGTAGATAGCAAAATACAAAGCAGATATCCAGAAGCTTCAAGCATCTGAAGCTGAAATTAAGGCACTTTCATTTAATTATGCTGCTATGTTGAAGGAGAAAGAGGTATGATAATTGCACATGGTGCTTCTTTTCCTCCGTGACTACAAGTAACCTCTTCGCTTTAATATCTGCTGTCTTTTTTTAGGTTCTTTTGTCTTTTGTATGTGGACTTGCATAATTTGGTGCCGTATTTTGTCCTTTTTTCAACTTTAGGGGAATAGAAAATTTCCATTTTTTAATTTTTTATGCATGATTTGGTAGCATATGATAGCTTTGTTGGTTTCCTATTATTAGCTATATAGCTTTTTATTTCGAGGGCTTCAAGAAAATTGATTTTTCAATTCCTTATATCTTTTGGATGTGTACGTGTCTATATGGTTATTATATTTTTTGTGCATCACTTTATAGCATATAATATCTCTGATGGTTCCTTGTTGGTTAATTTTCTATTATGTGGGCTACAGAAAAATGATTTTTTTAAATTCTTGATGTCTGTTGGAATTATACATTTTACAATGGTTATTATAATTTTCTCAAGAGGTCCTCCCTGATAAATCTTGTAGGTTAGTTGGACTGAGTTCAAATGATGTTCCTTCTTTATTATGGAAGATCTTTCTATCACCTCCCTTTTGTCAAGCATACCTTTTTTTCACTCGTGAACATACTATATTTTAACAATTATTTCCAAAATTTTAACTTTGCCCGTCATCTTTTTTGATTGGAGTTCTTTTATATAGTCAAAAATACATAGTGATGCCTATAGCTTGACACAACAAATGTCGATTCTGGCTTTAGGCATATGTTACATTGTATTTATCTTGTCATATTTGACAGGAGCAACTTTCTAAACTATGTGAGGAAAATGGTTCATTAAGGAAAAGTTTGGAGGCAAAAAATGCTCTTGGACATACATCAAAAGACGAGAGCCTTAAAACATTATCAAATAGCTCTGATGCGTTCAAGGTAATCTTTCCATGAAAGATGTTTTATAGAACCATATTATTCAATTCGATAGATTTAGAAGTCTAAAATGATAGGCTGGAAAGTGTTTAACTTATCAAATTACTAACTAGGACTTACTAAGAATGTATTTTTGTGCCTCTTCTCTTTATTATGCAGTAGTACGTAGACTGTGCATTGTATGGAACCTGTTACAGGTTTAAATGCTTTATGCTTGGATTAGTTAACCTTGTCGTTATTCCTTATCAAGTAAGCTGGTAAATCAAATCATCTTCTTCAACTTTATGTTAATTTTTCATGATTTCTGGAGCTGTAGACATACTTAAGTATGATCCTTTGTTCAGTTGAATATAAGGATTCCTTTGCTTCTCACATTATGATAGGTTTTAGCTTGTGAACATTTTGAATTTTGTTGGAAAAGGCATCAATCTCCATTCTTCATACATAGTCTTCTATAGGAGTGGTCAAAAGAAAAAAAAGAGAAAAAAGAAAAACCTTGATGACTTGTTTCAATGAAGGCTGGTGACCTTTATTCAGGGAAAAATAGTAAAAAGAATTCATAGAGTGAATGCCATTGGTTGAGATAACATTTGTTTGTTCTTTTCATTGTCATGATCTTATTTGCATATCATATAATATTATATAGTTGGTGCAAAAGTCATGCAAGTGAATGTTTTTGCATTTTCAAGTTTGTGTATGTGTGTCTATGCTAATGTTTGAATTACACGGTTATAACATGCATAACTTGTAGACTTGCCTGTCTAGACACCTGGTCACGGAAAACCTTTCCACTGCAACTCTTCTGCTCTCTCTCTCTCTGTGTCTTACACACTCAAATTTCCTTTTGGCAAGTTGTGCTTCTCTACTGTTTTTGTTTCTTTATTGTTCTGCAGCTGTTACTTAGATGGTTACAGTCATCACAATCACATTGTTACGGAATCATTACTTTCTGCTTTCACATCATCCATTATTTTCAATATATGTTTGTTCAATTGTTATATGGAGATGCACACAATTGCCACTACTATGCTAATGGTACAGCTTTTAGTCTTTAATATTTTTATAGAAAATTTTATCCTATTGTCACCTTCATTTAGGCCATTGATTGCTCATTCAGTTTGAGATCTTTGCAGAGCACTGCTGACCAATCACCCATCAGACGACAGCGACATACAGCTCAAGAAAATTCTAATTCTCCAGGAAACCATGCACCGCAAGGTCATGCTTCCACACAGGATGGATACAGCAACAGTCGTATGCAACCAAATCAATTTGATGCTGTGCAACGAAAGAGAGAGCTGAAATTTGTGAATTCACAGGGCAATGGGAAGGTACTTACAATAATATTTTTTTTCTTCACTCTCGCTCCAATGGATGTGTAGAAACAATTTATGACAATAAACTTGATACAATTGGTTGATAAATATTTGACTTTATATGATAAGGTAATATTTGTTCAGTATTCTCTTGATGCATGCAGACATCATGTACTGCAATTGTTTATATACAATGAATTTACATGATTTTAGTAAATTAATCATTTTGTAGGAGTACCCAGATTTGCTTGAGGAAAACAGATCATTGGCAGCAGCACAGGCTAGACTTGAGTCTGAAATTAAACAACTCAAGGCACAACTTGACAATGAATGTGAGAATGCAACAATCATGAAGCGGAAGTTAGGAGGTGTCATCTTGTGATTATGCGTTTGCTCCTTTGAATTGATAAAATAGTTTGTGGGCATAATTCCTTCATTATTTAATCTCATTACTGATATTTTTTTTTACTCAGAGGAGCATCAGCTGAATGAATCTTCTTGGAGGGAACTCCACGATTTGAAGATGGACAAGGAGAAGGTAAGTTATACTCTGAACTTCCAGTAAGAATTTTGAGCATTATATGTATTTTCTTTTTATCCTTTGACAGCATCTTGGTTTTAGTCTATCCATCATTACTTAAAAGTTGTCCACAATTCATTATGTCCTCTGTGTTCACTGCTCAGACTCAACATGCTTCCGAGCTAATTGGTTGACTAGGATTTCTGATACATGTTAATGACAACTTTATTATTCCTCTGTCAACTTAGTGCTGAGTTTCTTGGTCTCCTTTGTGTGAAAGTGCCATTAAAATCAACTTTGATTGCTCTGTGGTAACTTAGCTTTGTCTATGATTAATTACCGTGTCATTGAGATGGAAAAAATTGTGTTTCAAGGTTCCTAGAATATGTAAGGGTTAGTGGTCTAAATGAAGCCAGACTTGAACTTCATCAGCACGTGCTTTAGAAGACTTTTAAAGCGGAGAGGTTAATTATTGAGGTACAGAAGTGGACTGTTTTAGCATTGCATGTTGGCTTAAGGGACAATTTCCTGCTCCTGGAGGCTGGTTTGATCTTTTGAGGAAGCTTGATATATATTTTAATGGTCGAGAACATCACAAATTGTAGTTCTACTAAGTGTGAACTCTCTTATAGGTTGGTTAGCATGCATATTATTTTTTTTTGGCGAGGAACACTTTCCCCTTCTCGGACAAATTAATTTTTTTGGATCCTTTTCCCTTTTTATTTGAACCATGTGCTTTCACCATCCCAAGTTCAAGTAAGAAAAGTGGATGTTTTTTTTTCAATTTCCAATATATATTTCTCAAGGTTACTTCTGTATTAAATATAAGAATGACAAATATATGCAGCTTCTTTCTCTTGATGTTATGTATCCCTTGTGCCCTTTGAACTTGTTTAGTTATGGGGTTGTCTTATATGTGCTTCATTTCCATTTTGCCATCCTTTCTCATTTCTTTTTTCTTTTTTTGCTTCCTAGTTCTCTTTGTTGCTTAATTTCCAGATCTTGGAAGCACTCTATGATATATAAGTGAGAAACATGTCATATAAAATGCACATGAGGAAGTGAGGTGGATTTATTTTAGTGAAGTGAAAACACAAACATAGAGAGAGAACCATTAAAGCAGCATCCTGATAACATCTAATGATGTGGGGAAATATGTTTCTTTGTAACAATGTCTAATTGTTCTCTATTTCCTTGCCCATAAAATGACGTGTTCCTTGTGTTGGACCCAAGAGCAATCCTTGACCTTAAAAGCAAGGCACATTCCATCTATAGGATCAATTTTGATGGCCTTATCAATGTCCATCAAAGTTTTGAAATTTTTAATACTGTTTCTCAACCAGCTGTCAACCTGTTGTGAGTTGATTTCAGATTCTTACCAAAGCAACTTTTGGGCAAGAGAGGCGCTTGCCTTAAAACATAGAGTACTGGTTAAAGAAGGTAGACTATATTTTTGTCACAATTGAGGGAAAACTGGATGCTGATGTCAGGTTTGCTAATGACTGTATCAAGTCTAGACTATATAACTGGAGAAGGTGATACAATTTTGTGCGCAGGTGCTACACAGCTTACCTGCTTGCAGATTCTGCCTTAGAATTTTGCCATTCACTTTTAGTTTTCTTCTGTCAATCTGTTGATGTAATATACCTTGTATGCTCTGTTGCATCTTAATTCCTTTTTAATCTAATGACGGCTGAACTCTTATGCTTCTGAAACTCTTTTCTTCAGATCATTTCAATTTCTTTTCTCAATAATATCAATTCTTTTTTAACTTTAGCTTTGTTAACTTGCTAATGAATGTTTATACAATTATAAAATCTTGGCATTATTTGGTGTGCATCAGATTGTGCAGCTGATGCTCTTACATTATATTGTTGCATGCATATGTTGCATCATCAATTAGCTTCATCAATCTTAAATGCAGTAATTTTTGGTATGTGCAATGCATGTGAAATACAATCTGTTATTGATGCTACTTTCTTGTCTCTCACTCTCTATCACATTAAAAGTTCTGAAATATATTGAGACCAAAATCCACTAATTTTTGGCATGTGCAATGCATGTGAAATACATCTGTTAAATGCAGTATCCTTTTCATTGATGCTTCTTTCTTGCATCTCACTCTCTATTACATTTTTGAGAGACATTGGCTGAACGTGGGTGCATCAATGAAGAAAAGTTTTTACTAATCAAAGCTTTTAAGCACATGGGATTAAGGACCATGAGTGGTTGGATGATTCACCCCTATGTGCAAACTTCTTTAATGTACCCCGTGTATATTATAATCATTCCCTAACAGTGATGGGCATAAAGATACCATTATAAAAGAATTACCAGCTATATTGTGTGTTTTCTGAGTATTTCTATGTACATCTTATGCTTTTATGATGCCAGATCTAATAGCACATATGCCCAATTTTCTAGTATCTTTTTTCTGGAATGTAATGTTTTTCTTACTCTCTCTCTCTCTCTCTCTCTCTCTTCTATGAAATGAATGTTTTTGTATTTAACTGGCAGACCTCAATTGTGATGAAAGAGTTGCAAAAGGAATTGAATGAGAAGATATCAGAACTAAGTCGACTGCAAGCAGAGTTAAGCAGAAGGGACATCAAAGAAGAGTCAAATGAATCTCTGGGGAGTTTGAAAAATGCAATCAGGACTTTAGAGAAGGAAAACGCAAAATTGAAGGTTGATACAGATAAACTTCTTTAGTGAAACATGCTTCAGGTCATATGGTTGTGCTTTTATAGTCTTTATTTACTAGTGCTCTTGGATCAGTTTTTCATTTTTCAAAGACCTAACTGATTGCAATGATCAGAATACCTTTTACTGAATGCATGAGTACTTTCAAATTTATTCTTTCTTACGGATATCTTTTTGCAGGTAGAGAAGAATGAACTTGAAGCAAATCTGCAACTTTGCATGAAGAGTGCATCTGAAAAGAATGATGCTGATGATCTGGACTCTCAGAATAGGAAGTCAAGTAACTCACATGAGGTAGTCCTTATCTCTCCTTCTTGGTATTAATGAGCAGGCACTAGTTCATGCATGGTTTCAGACCATGTCACATGTTAGAATATCTCTGTAAAAACCATCATTCTTCCCTACTTGCTTAGCCAGCTTCTTTTTTCTGATTTTCTTGGCTGTACTCATTTACGTTTGGTGTGAGGAGCCGGTGTACCAAAACAAAAAAAAGATCATTCTTGTCCCAACTTTTTGCAGCTAATGTAAAGGCATGACAACAATCTGGTGGGGTTGACCATGTCAATTCTGCTTTGTCATTCATTGCTACCTGAGCATATTGCATATCACAAAGTAGAAGTCTGATATTTTGTGTTTTTCATAGTGATGATGCAAAGGAAGGGGATATTCAGGACTAATCTGTGTTTACTTGTAATGTTGAAGGTGACAGAAGAGATGACTCTGTCAATAAGGAAGTTGGAGGGAACATTAAAAGACACCTGCAAAGAACGAGACAAAGCATTGCAAGAATTGGCCCGACTCAAACAGCACATATTAGAGAAGGTAATAGTTTCCCATTTCTTTATAAGACGTTGAACTCTTCTAATTATAGGTCTACATCTATAGCAGACTATCTGGTCACTAATGACTGTTAAGACCACTGTCAAAAACTCTCAAACAGTTTGCATCACCATGTTTTTTCAATTATTTCATCATATCTCTGTACAAATATTTGAAAGTGCGTACTGGGAATTTGGTAATTCCTATTTCTCAGATCGACTGCCCATGGGCATTTGGAATAAAGAGGAAATATGATTGTGTCAGCGAGTATTAATCTATCGAGTTCTCTAGAATATTTCAGATAAATGCCCCTTCAAAAAGTGTACATATTAACTTATCTAAACTTTATCTATATATTTTTTTAGAAAAAAAGTATATTCTGCATTGTGGAATCTGGACCATTTTATTGAATGCCAGAATAAACTGTTACGATCCAGATTCTCTAAGTCTGAAAAGTTATTTGATAATAGTGATGATATTGTAGTCTTGAGTTGCACCGCATCACATCAAATTATTTTTCTTTTTTCCATCATGTAGAAACATGTTAGAAAGAAATGTTAAGACATGTGATGGTCATTCTGCTAGCTGAATTCTTGACTCATTTTGTGGTATATGTTAGATGATTTACTCTTCTAATAGATGACAAAGGATTTATAACACCAAGTGCCCAAGGTTTTTCCACACGGTTTTCTTTGGAATTTACAATTTTAGTTTTTATTGTTTTGTGCACTCATCTATCTTATGTCTGATACCAGTTTGAAGCTTCTACCTATTCAAATTGAATTTTGATGGGTCTTGGCATTGTTAGTTTAAAACTGCCTAAGGTGGTGCCCTGTGGAATATGGTTGGATTAAGAAAACTCATTGTACTATCGTATTTTCCAGGAACTTGAAGATTCAGATAAGATGGATGAGGACAGCAAAATCATTGAGGAGCTTCGTGCAAATTGTGAATATCAAAGAGCTCACATATTGCAGTTGGAGAAGGCTTTAAAGCAGGAAATATCAAAGAAAGAGGAAATCAAAAAGATCAAAAGTGATGAACTTCTCAAGTCAAATGAAATAATTAATGATCTGAAGCAAAAACTTGCAAATTGTATGAGCACAGTTGAATCAAAAGATCTTGAACTGCTGAATCTTCAGACTGCCCTTGGCCAATACTATGCTGAAAGTGAAGCAAGGGTAAGTGTTACATATTTCTATGCCATGCTTCTCACAGGTTTCAGGTTTGTTTTTTTACACACGTTGAACATTGTAATGTAATTTCTGTCAATAAAAAACCAATCAATTAGAGGGACCTAGTTTATTGATGTTTGGTTTTGTCTGGATGCCCATTAATAGGAACGATTAGGAAGAGATTTGGCTATGGAAAGAGAAGAGTCAACTAAACTTTCTGAATCTTTAAAGGTAACCCTCCTTCCATATGTTCTAGACAACTCGTTGGTTAATTTCTAACTCATATTTCTTTATCTCGTTACAAAAGAAAGGACAATCTGTTCTTATAGATCTATATGTATTACATTCCTCGGATGAGTTATGATTACATTTTCAATTATAGCTTGTAATTAAGTGCTTCAGTATGTTTTGAATCTCTACATGTACCGTAATAACCAAATTTGCAGTTGGAATGCACCCCCGAGTTTATAGTTACATGCACATATATATCATTTTCCATTTTACCTTTATACGAAGAGTTGCTTTTTCTTTTTCATTTCTAAGATTTATATGGTATAGCTCGAACTTTGGTTCAAACCTTTCCGGGATAAGTTCTCAAGAACTGTTATTATAACAATTTTTATATAAGTTAGTGTGATGTCTAGGTAAATTGCCGCTCTGAGATTCAAAGCTGTGATACAGATTTAATATGAGATCTTGTATTGATGCTATCCTATTATCTTGACCAAGGTATGCCGAATCGGTACCGGTCGCCTATCGGACCGGTTCGGTATCGGTTAGGTATCGGTCGAACCGATAACAACGCGTGTGGCGCGTTGTGGACGATGCCACAGGCTATGGCATTTAAATGCCACAGAGCGCCCGAAGGCATACCGGTGCGAACCGGTCCAACTCGTACCGGGTACGTCCTCCGTACCGTTTTCCACCGCCGTATCGGACTGATCCGGTACAGGTACGGGCCGGTTCAGCATACCATGATCTTGACATATGCATAAAATGGACTTAAGAACGTGCTATATCCATTGACTTTGGTTGGCTACTTGATTCCTACTTAGCTAATGACTCATCAAATCACAATAAACAATGACTTGGAATTTGGAAAGCATCTCCAATTTTCTTTTCATTACTTCTTTCCAAGATTTCATTTGTTTACCAAATGGAACCTCAAAGGTTGCATCCTCTTTGCATAACTAATACAAATATTTATCTTGTTGATCTCTTATCATGTGAGTGATTCATAAGCATCTATTTCATGAAATGATGTTTCAAGGTACCTAATATAGATAGAACATGTCAGTAATGATATTACTTGTGCATCTTTCATTTTTTAACTTTCATTATATCTTTCGGAGGTCTTGACCCTTGACCATCATAGCCATGGATGTATGTGTTGACTGCATGAACATGGTGATAGTTTCAATTGATTTTGAAAATCTAAATATAATATGCGAACAAACACTTGTAGTTACATGCATGTGATACCAAGCATATCCATTTATAAGTATGCAATCCAATAATATCAGATTTTGTCTTAATTTGTTTAAGGCATGATGAGAAAATAATGCTAAAAGTAATTTTTGTTCATTCCTTATATGGGTTAAGTCTCTTCTAGGGAAACTTTACCATGCTAGCATAGGGTTGACTAGAGCCAATGGTACATCTTAGGGCCCAGGCATTCTTGTGGATAGCTATTAAGTAGGATTTTAACTGTTGATCAACTCGCCAAGTGCGAGATCTGTATTGACAGACGGTGCAAGTGTTCCAAAGTGACTGAGACCATGGACACTTGCTAGCTGACAGCGTTACTGAATTTGTCTTGCTTATTTTGCTGGCATCTACAAGATTTGCATTTTTGCAGTTGGGGGAGACTGTTGGCTCCTGGCCTAGGTCCTCAAAAATCAAAAATTCAAAAGTTGATGACATATGATCACTCATGGATAGGAGCCTTGGCCTCATTGGTGTTTGCTGGATCATTGACTTTGAATTGTTACTTTCTCAAAGGAGGTTCCGGGAGATGACTATTTTGTTCTTTCTTTTTTGTTCCCAATTTTTCTTCTTCCCTGAGCAGCTTTTTGAGGTTACTTCATGTTAGGTTTGGAGAACAGTAGAGGGACTTACTGGACTGTCTCTTGGCTGGTGCGTCAGTGGCATATCTCTGTGTATTCTGGTTCAGTCATTAGAGCTGACTCATGCCTACCCTGGAGCTAGCTTTATGATGATGGGGCATTTCATTGTCACTTAAAAATATAATCCATTGTATGAAAGCTTAGTTTGTGTATCTTTCAAAGACAAATTTGTCATCCATGAATATGCAATCCTTATGTTCCACCTTTTTAATCTGAGCACCCAATATGTAAAGTTCAGCTATTTTTTAAGTAGCATGAACAATGGTACATGGTCTTTAAGCCCTTGATTAGGCAAAGCTTTGATCTTGTTACTTTTACATTGCAGACTGTCATCTTCAAAAGCTTCATGTTATTGTCCTTGTCAGAATTCTTTAAATGATTTTCTTGTTATTCATACACTAATATTATCACTGTAATATCATTTTCTTTTCCATCTTCTAGGTTGCACACCAAGGGCTGGAAATGTCAAATAGAGAGAAGGAAGAGATGGCTGCTAAACTTATGCAAGCTGAGAGGATGTTATCAGAGTCCAAGCACTCCATACAGAAGCTTGAGGAGGAGAATTCAAAATTACGCCGGGCACTTGAGCAGAGTATGACAAGACTAAATAGGATGTCACTTGATTCAGATAATTATGTCGACAGGTTACTTCTTTGGCCTTGTTTTCAAGTCATTTGCATAAAGCCATTTTTTGTGAACACCCTTGGATTATGTTGGTTGAAATTATTGGTCTTCATTAGATGGGTCTAGCTTCACAGTTTTATTCACTGACAAAGTTATGTGCAATTTTGAGTTCTTAATCCCCAACGCTACTGAAAATGGATTGATCCATCATGTTGTAGTGGAAGAGTGTGCAGACAGGAGCTTGCATGTTGGTCTTTAGTAGAAAAGAGGGATCAAGTTTGATATAAAGTGGAAAGGGGTTTGTAAGGGTATGGAAGAGAGCTTGCACAAAACAAATAAAATAAGGGCATAAAAGGAAATAACAGGATTGGGAAGGTAACCCATATTTTCGCACTATAGTAGACACTAGTGTCTGGACCAAGCATTACCTTTTACCATTCTGCCCTAGGTGAATGTTGAGATCCTTGTCATCAAAATGGGGATAAATTGCAATATCAATGGATAGGTTTGGTGTGGAGGACATGCAACATTCATGGCTTTGAGCTCTAATCCAATGAAGAATGAGGTTCGCAATTGATCCTTTGTGCTGGATGATTCTTGTGGTGGTTAGTCAGGATCAGGATTGGGGTCTTTTGGTTATTCTTCTCTTAATAAATTAGTAGTTTTTCTTTCAAGTAGAAATATTAAAATAATGGTACCTCTCTCTCTCTATGTGTACTCATGTAGAGTAGAATTTGTCTCTAAGGAGACAGATGAGTTGATGACTTGTTTTAGTTTGTGGTCTGCTTTTCAACTGCATTTGTACAACATTTGCCTACCTTACTAGTAAGTAAATATGTCATATTTGAAAACTTGTGCTTCATCTCTCTTGCCAACCTGCCTGCCCAAATTATTAATAGACCTTCAAACATGAATAAGCAAGACTCTTTTTAGTAGCATGTTCTGATTATATTGTGAGCTCTGTTTAAAGGTCTTTTAAATTAATCCGAACACTAGTATCAAGAAAAGCACCTTCCCACCACCCTATGGAGTAAAAATTTTTTTTCTTCAAATTTATTAGAAATTTATATATGAATCTGGTGATTCCAAACATCTTTAGTTGACCATGTAAGCTTCAACTTATTTGTCATTCCATATTGGGTTCAGAGGAGCACCCTATTGTCATGATTTTTTCTTCAGTCTCTAGTCAATCGCTATTGCACCTTTGGAAGTAATTACACAAACCTCCTCTAATGTTTTTAAGTAGATCGCATGAGTTGAATGGATACATTCTTTTCATGTTGGAATGGCTGACGAGGTAAAGGATTTGAGGTCAGTCACATCTACTGGGATAGTAAACAGGTGGTAGACTGGTTGTCTGGAAGGAGTCGATAATTTTGCATGTGTCTTCGGAGAAAACTCAGTGCTGAAATTAAACTTTGTACCAATAAGAGAATGATACTATGAGAACATCCAAAACCTTGAACATCCCATTTCCATAATAGTCATTTTTAAGCTTTCCCAGTGATATTCTTTGGGGCAACCGTGCATTGAAAATCTTTTTCTCCTTCCAAATGTGCAAAAATAATCTTTGATTTATAGTCTGTCTTTATTATCTGTGGACAGGCATCTTTTCTTTGTAGCATTAATAGTTTAGTTATTTCCAGGCATTTGCTTTGGAAGTTCAATTCTGCATCCCTTGCTGCCCTCCTTTCATTCATCTTTGACGTTTGGTAGTTAGATCCGTGCTTCTTGGCAATTAGATTTTTTCCAACCCAGCCACATTATTGTCTGATATATTTGGATATATATATATATATATATATATATATATATTTCACAAATTGATGAGATCAATGTTATTGTAAATTAATGATCTCCATCATTGCAATTGTTATTTCTGGAGAGGCCAACATGTCTTTATAAATGCAGTGCTAAATGTTCTCTCATTTTCATATAATGTAGGATATTTCCTTGTTTAAGGCTTCTTTCAGCTGTCATGCTGTGATATATTCATTTTCTTGTCTGGATGGACATTTTTCTGAATTAAATGGATTTATATTCTTGTAATTAAATAGTGTTCATCATTGCAATTGCCATCTGCAAATAAGCCAACATATCTGGACAAATGTAGTGCTGTATCTTCTATCATCAAATTTTAGATTGACTCTAGGATATTTCCTTGTTTTAGAATTTATTTGCAACTCTCTGCAGTATATTTATTTTCTTATCTTCTTTTGGGCAAATTGAGCAACAAAACTCAAAAAATGGTGGATGTTGATGTTGCTGGCAGGCGTATTGTGATCAAATTATTAGTGACATATTTTCAAAGGAATCACAGCAAAGAGGTAATTACTTCTCCTATTGAGCAGATAATTTATGCAAGTTGGATGTACACACCCTTCTACAGATGGCCGTGGGCTAATTTGTGAAATTTAGTGATTGCCAGGTTCTGGATCTTATGGTTCGCATGCTAGGCTTTTCTGAGGAAGAGAAGCAAAGAATAGGTTTTGCTCAACATTCTGCAGGTAAAGGTGTTGTTCGAGGTGTCCTGGGTCTACCAGGACGCCTTGTTGGAGGTATCTTGGGAGGAAGCTCACCTGAAACATCTTCTCATGCATCTTCAGAAAACCAGGTTAGTTTTGTGTCCTTCACCACGCCCCGCCCGCCTGCCCCCACCAACCCAATACCTTCGGAACTCTTCTGTTTCATGATTCCCATCCTGATCTACCGTTAAGGCCTGTTTGGGAGAGCCCTGCTGGATCCAGCAGGATTCGCTGGTGAATGTCTCGGGGAGGGAGGGAGCCAAAGCGGGAGATGGAAGGTTGCAGGGCTAGATCTGTGCGCGCACAAGGATCGGACCATGACCCCCCATGCTATCCTTCTCCCGCTTCATACCTTCCTCTTCATACCATGTGCTCTCTCTCTCCCTGCCTATCCCACATGATCTGGCAGGATTTTGCCAAACAAGCCCTTAACAGAAGGGATTCATTATATTATATTGAAGTTTATTGGTAGTTCCAGATTCCGTAAATTGACTTTTGCAGACTCCCATATGTTGTCTTTGATGGGTTGAAATGGGCTAGGGTCTGCTGCTGTTCTGAACAGCCTAGATGCACTGCTAGGTATCATTGTTACACATAAGTCTGCATGTTTGTGAGATTGGCATGACATGAAAGGAAAATATCCATTACACATCAGTCTGCATGTTTGTGAGATTGGCATGATACAGAGATAAATATGTTTGTATTTGCATGCCATGACATTTGATCAAGTGGATTAACAACTTCAGTTGTGTGAAGAACATCTAAGCTGTTTAGGAGAAGTGAAACAAAATCCCTGCTAAAATCAATCATGGTACTATGCAGCGTGAAAAATTGTTGTTGGATCAATGTATCAACAGGTTGTTTAGAATTTGCTTGTATTTGTACTTTGGTCCATGGTGTTGTATCTGTTAGAAAAACAGAAGACTTATCAATCATGTGTTTGTAAGCATGTTGGCACCTCTATGGGTCATAAGTACTCATTAATTTGTGGATAGTGTGGTTAGTGAGATCCAAGGTCCACTATTCCTCAGCAAACAACAGACCAACTATGGCCTTCACAAACTTCGATAATTGGATGAGCCATGTTGGTTGAGTTGCTTGATTTTTTAAAGGGTTTTTTTGCATGAATACCCTCCTAAATATCAAATTTTGCATGAATATCCTTCCAAATTAATATTTGCATGTATATCCTCGCAAAACACTTGTTTTGCTATTTTACTCTCTTTTTTTATCTTTATTTTTGCATATGTGCCCATGCTATCTAATGCCGTTAAAAAATTAATGATTTCAAATTAAAATGATTAAAATATCTTTAATGGGTAGATGTGCAAAATGAAACATTTATAAGGCAATCACGATGGGGGACAAAAAAAGTAATTGCAAAATTTTATTTTATTTTTAATTAAAACAAATATGGTTTTTATTAACGGCGTTAGAAGGATCGTTATATTAGAGGCATTTGTGCAAAAACAGTGTTTTATGAGGGTAGAGAAATAAATATAAATTTTAAGGGGGTATTCACACAAATTTAAATTTTTAGAAGAGTATTCATGCAAAAAACTCTGTTTTAAATTTTTTTTAATTTTCTCATCGTTGTCTTGTTTGACAGTCATTTGCAGATATGTGGGTTGATTATCTTCTCAAAGAATCTGAAGAAAGAGGGAGGAGGGAATCTTCCGAAGCAGCCGGAGTATCTGCTAGTGCACAGGAGAGAAGCACAAGCTCTACAAGGATGCAATCAGCCCCTGAGAAAAGTACTAGTGGTGCTTCCAGTTTTCCGACTGTACAGATATCTAGACCTCCATCCAAACAAAATCAGCACTTTAAACCTTTAGATGCTGAATTTGCAACAGTTCCTCTTACATCCTCAGTCCATCCATCTGACAGTTCATTTTCAAGGTTGCCCCAGAGATACTGATATTAGAAATGTGCAGTGGAGGTAAGAGCTAATGAGGATACAGTTATTTAAAATTTGTTGAGGTAAATATTCCATTTGTTTATATGAAATGCAGTGTATTCTAATTTTGATTGCATTCTTTTAATATGTAAAAGAGTGGAGTGCACGTTTGTCATTCCACCGGTTATGATCAGAAAGTGCTGTTGCCTGAGTGGCCTAACTGGCCAAATTCTCTCTCTCACTCTCACTCTCTCTCTCTGACACACACAAATGGAAAATATATTTTAGCCAATTCTGTTTCAGCCAATGCTCGTGTTGCTGCTGGATGCACTTGTAATATAAGGTTGACAGACATGTAAAATGTCCTTAAAAGCAGAAAAAAGGGTATAATGATCCAATAAATTTCAGAACGGACCTTATCTATAGTCAAATAAAACTTTAACCTGTTTCTATTAATACAGAAATAAATATCTTTTTGTTACAAAACCCCCTTTTCTACCTCCTGAATAAAAAAAGACTCTTTTCTTTATTAGCATGTGTTGTTTCATGAGTGTCATTTGAGAGGTTACCAAATTATCAAACTGGGAAAATGTTGATGATTATGGGAAAATGTTCTATCAAGAAAGGGGGAAAATGATGCACATCTGTTTAAAATTGCATGATGGAATGGATGATATGATGATCAAATTAACCTTGTGAGTAGCTTAATATTTCCTCCCAATTTTTACTGTCTTGACCGGCATATATTTGTGCAATTGAATTAGAACATTGCATTTGCATAAGATACCTCTTCCTTTCCCTCATTTATTTGCAAACCCAATCTCGGTCTCTTAAAAGCAGATGGGCAGAAGTACTTCACACGATTTGGCCAGTTAGCACCTAAGACATAAGTTGGCGAGTTTCTGATTCCTCTGAGGGTGATGTGTGACAAAAGAAACGAAAGAATTTGGTTATCATCTTTTTGCAGCTTTACCACTTCAACTTCTTATCATCAAATCTCCGCATGAATGGTATAATATCATTGCCGAACGTGTGTAGGTAGGATGCACGAAAAGGAAAGACAAAACGAGTTAAGAAGAGGGCTAGATTGTTATATATTCATTAGAAAATAATCTCTTTCCCAGGTCATCAAATTCAGCAAGCATGCATTTACAGCTTGGTATCATATCATTGCCACCTGCGCATCAAAGAACTCAAATTTCAAGCTTTGCATTCAGGCTGAGACGGAAGCTTTGCCATTAGTACCAAAAAAAAAAAAAAAAAAACTTTGCCACCGCATCAAGGCACTGCCAAACAGCCTGGGGAAGACATTGTATGCCATTTTTCTCGTATTTAAGACACCGTATGCTACCTATTATTGTCAACCACAGCTCCAACATGCATTGCACCATTGACTCCACTGTAAGCATATACAGTCCTCAATGAAAGGATGCGACATCTGAACACAAGAATGCATAGAAAAAGAGCCGTTACAGACGGCGCAAGCTGATGATCCGCGACTTATACTGGATCAACTTACTATTCGAAACTGTTGCCCAAAGGGAAACGAAACTTCCAAACAGAAAAATCGCTACAGTACAAAACAAGTACATTCCAAAGCGTTTGAATGTTGAACTAAACAGCGATCTTTAATCTTTTTGTCATCGTTAAGGAGCAAAAAAATCACTCTAAATGTCTTCATTCACATGGCAGTTAAATCCTCCTAACAGACACTTAATTCCAAGGCCGGGGAACTGTTGGACGGAAGGTTGCAAGAGCCAAAACGGAAATCACATCGTTGAATTGATCGCCAAATCTTCATCTCACCGAACTTTAACCATCCGTAAGAACTTGGGAATGTCCATTGCCCATATAGATATTTTACCATAAGAATGTCATGAAGATAAAATTCGCACAAATCAAAAGGCATTTTGAGCGCAAAACTACAGCAACTTTGTCGATAACATTTTAAACGTTCTCACGTAAGTTCTGACCAGGATGTGTCTAAGATCTCGAAGATCCGGTTCCAAACTTAACCACAGCATACCTCCATTAGGTGAACAAAATGAAGAACCAATTTCTTCAAAAAAAATGAAAACATTTCCATTTCCTCAACAACAAAAATGTGCAAGGTAAGAAGTGATGACGCCCTTATCCGATTGCTGCAACGCGCGACGAAGTGGATTTTCCTGTCCATCTCCCCACAAAGTCTAAAACACAGAATAAGTGCAACAGCTCTCTAGCCAAAACTTTACTAAAGTCATTAAATTACATAGGCTTGCGAAGCCTCCTGAGGCCCCTAAATGATTTCAGACAAAACAAAATGAAAACAAACCATGTCTGAGTTCATTAAATAAAATAAGGTGACAAACCTGAAGCAGCTGCTTGGTAAGTCCACTCTAAGGCACATTTCTTATCATGAGCTCTTACTTCAACATGAGGACATCAATATCAAGCTAGAGTTCTATAAGAAGTACAATCACAGGAATTGATGGATATAGTCTCACAATAAATGCTAGACAGAGAATAACATACTACTTGCCACCAGCAACCAGATTTGAACAACACAGCTCCCGCCAAAGATTTTATCCAATTGTATCAATCTTGCAGAAGAAATTCATATATTTCAACATTCCTTTGAGCGACAACCCTCACCATCTGAAAAGTTAGCTCCAATTAACTATTTGCAATCCCTCACCCAGCATTTCTAGCCATACAAGAAAAATCTTGGATGAAACGGCCAGTAAATTGGCCAAAAAGCTCAATTAGCACTTGTTTAAGTTATTCAACCTGTCCATTGGCTTCTGCATGACCAACAGGTAAGGTTTTCCTTGTCATTATTGAATCAAGAGTCTGGTTCACCAATGTTCCAACAAAAGCATTTCCACCGTCCCTGTGCGTAATGGCAGATAAGTAACACAGACACACACACACAATAATCATCCTTTGTTTTAATCGGACATCATCTAAAAAGCTTTCTACTCATGTTTACCAAGAGATTGGTATTACCTCGATTCCACACTCATTTTAACATAATTCTGTAAACAAGTATAGAATGAATTCTTCAATAACATCTGTCACTGTCATTTTCAAGATCCCACATTTTTCAAAACCTCCTAACTGGTAAAATAGTTCAGATATATTACAATTAGCCACAGTTCAGAATGAGATTTCCTAGAAGATTAAATGCATATACATAAACTTCAAATGGAAATAAGTCATGTGAGATATTCCAATGGTTATCTTGAACCATCCAATAGAGGAATCATGTTTAACTACAAATCATATGCCAATTCAAACTCAGTTCCACTCCCTGCAGGCTAGTAGTCAGTTGCAGTGTAAAAAAAGAAAATTTTTGAAGATTCTTTAAGACTGAAAATACAAAAGAAAAAACAAGGTAAGAAGAACATGAATAGGAGAGAATTATGGTGCAAATCCTAGTATATGAAAATAAATAGTAAACACTTCTGTCTAAAATAAATTCCCTCGAGACCAGAGACCATAAAAGACCAACAAGCTGCACAACTTCAAAATGCGGTCTAGATCCCTAACAACTCCAATATGGGGTACAAATATAGGAGGCATGTTTCAATGACCCCTCAGTAGACAACTGAAACATGAGCTACAAGTTCAAAATGCAGTCTAGATCCCTAACAACTCCAATATGGGGCACAAATATAGGAGGCATGTTTTGATGACCCCTTAGTAGACAACTGAAACATGAGCCCTGCAGTTACATTGTAAAACATGTGAATGTTCTTCATTCAAGCTCTGAGACTGAGTCTTCTTTTTGTGTCATCTAATTTACTATAAATCCCACTTGAAGAGATCTGGAGGCACTAAAGGACCAAGATGAATCACAAAGGTAGCATCAACTTATTCATAGCATATAAATGATTTAATCAAATCACCAGCAGAAACAGCACATAATAGGACGCTCACATGGGTAAAACAGTGCAAACATATTTCCGATCCATAACATAAAAACTTGGATTCACTCCTGCTAACGATACAAGAATAATCAAATCCAAGAGATTAGACACTTCATGTACAGACCAAAGAGGAAGTTCTAAGCAAAATGGAAAGAGACAACAACAACACGAAAATCCACAGCTAGCCACAAACTGTCAGAATCTACTGGTGCTTCTTCTCTTTCAACGGCCCCCTTGGAATCTTGCTCAAACACTTGGCATGAAATGTTGCATAATGCTTCTTGATTTCTGCCATCACCTTCTCTGCAAATGGATCGACTTTGTCCTCGTACTTCTCATACAGAACAGGCACCGTGTGCAGCGTAACAAATACTGTTTTCAAAAAGAAAAAAAAGACAAGAATGTTAGACCAAAACAAATGATAAAACAGAAAAAAAAGGAAAACAGAACATTAAATAACTGGTCGAAACATCTTTTTACCTATATAAAACAAGGTCAAGAAATTGCAGCAGGTCCCAATGATAGAAAGAACCCATAAACCAGCAATCACCTGGAAAACCAAGGCACCAATCAGCATAATGCTCATTCAAATACTCCTAGATCCACTAACATTTTAAATGACCAAAATACCATGAGGAATTTCTTCAGCTCACGTCCTGATGCAATGTCCCTTAGAACAGCAAAGCCCCTGTTGATCTCATATCTCAGTGAAAGTGCAACATCCACAGCCACGTCTTCAGGGATGCTCACCTCAGGAATGTGAGGCGAAGACCTACAAACAATGACACAAAAAAATTAAGTAACCAGACAAAGATTAATCTTTAGGCCACTGGAAGCGATGCCAAACTTAGCTCAAGAGCTCACTTGTTGATGAAGGTGGACGCATTGGACCAGAGGAACAGGATTGCCAGCGACAAAATGAGGCAGTGGCAGACAAGAGTGAGCAAGTGGTATTCCATCAACTCAAACAAGACCCAGATGGCCGTGGCCACACCTAGCACACCGGCCGAGATCTTCTTGTTCCTCCATAGGAAAATATCAGCAGCTGCAAGGATGGTGGAGGAAAAAAAAACCCTTGAGAACGTACCGTTGCCGCTGAATCCAACAATTCCCCCATCAAGTACATAAGCCAAATTATACCGCATCTATAGCTCGAGCTCCATATGGACAATTTTAAATAATAATAACAATAATACTATTCCTTGCACGAATTGGGGACAACGAAATAAATATTTTATATACACACAAAAAAAGAGAGATTTACTACATCTAAATATATGAATTATATAAGTATTGGTCGTCCCCCCGACCAAGGAGGATTTGATCAATTGATTTCAATCAAGAGTAAAATCATTACACATGTATTCATAAATCAACAAATCAGCAAGACAACTAGATAATGTTCAGATTGGTATTTCCTGAAGTAAGAAGGCGGTTGAATATTCTCGAATCAACTACCACCAATCGAAATCCACGACTTGTATCTTAAATCAAATTAGGGTTTCTTCGAAAATATTATAAAGCAGTTCGGAGCTGATTTTTTTTCGCCACTATTGAGTAAAGAGACGCAAACCCTAACTAAGTAATTTGCCCTCCTCAAACTAAAAAGCACAAGCTTTTGGATTAATCCAACTAAAAATAGTCAAATTATAGGATAACAATAGCTAATAAACTCCTTGGATCTCAGCTCAAATCATCTCGAATAGATTTTTTTTTATTAAAAAAAATCATAAGAAAATTCACAGAAAAAAAATGAAATTTCTATTTCCGGAAAATAAATGGAACAAATATCGGGAAAGATCTGAAAAATACGAAGCGGCGATTTCTTACGCTTTCCACCGCCCAAGACGGTGTGGACGGGCTTCTCCCTGCCGAAGAGGCGGTAGATCTTGGCCTTGACGGACGACGCGGACGGCTGCGGTTTCTCGTTGTCCGAATCGGACGACGAGGAGGAGTCCTCCTGGTGGAACTTCTCCGTTATCTTCTCCATCACCGACTCCTCCACCGACTCCTCCTTCTTCTCCGCCATCGCCTCAGAAACTCCGATGCCGTACAAACTTCGTCGCAGCTCTCTCTCCCCACCGCTATCTCTACTCTCTCGGAAGATAAAAGCGGGAGGCTATAAAGGGGCCGAGCCTGGTTGGGGCGATCTCGACCGTCGGATCAGGAGTCCAAGCCTCGTGCCTCACGGACGGTGCGCAGACGGCCGTTGCATTGGACGGCCCGCCCTCTGGCGTTTCCTGTGACCGGACGTCAACGTCCCGTTAATTTTTTTGTTCCACGGCGCCGCCGGCACGACCGACGCTCTGCCCGCTCCATAACGTGGCAGCTCATGGATGCACTGCATCCGCTGCCTGGTCTCGGACAGCAATAGATCATTGTTAACGTGATCTCAGCTCGTCTCTGATGGCCCGGCACATCGTGTTTTTTTTTTTAAAAAAAAAAATTCTTCATACAATCCGTATACAAATATATTCAATAAAATTAAAAAACACTAGCTCACAGTGTGCTAGTGGCAGATCCTTCTCCATCTAAAAGGTATATCCTGAATGGTGAGCCGTATAGGCAGCTCATGGATGTACTGCATCCGCTGCCTGGTCTCGGACAGCAATAGATCATTGTTAACGTGATCGTCCGGCACTGGCACATTATGTTTTTTTTTAAAAAAAAAATTTCATACAATCCGTATACAAATATATCCAATAAAATTAAAAAACACTAGCTCACGGAGTGCCAGTGGCAGATCCTCTTCCTTTACCTAAAAGATATATCGTGAATAATGGGCCGTATGGATAAAAACGCGCTGGCACATTGGTCTCAAAGGCTGTTTGCTACCATAGGGGCGACAGCGGAAACGCACCGGCACTGACGGTGCACGTCATTCCGGACCGCCGAACGAGGAAATGAGGGCCTGCATGTTTTTATTCTCCCTCTAAACTCTGAAGAGCCGCAACCTTAGCTGCTAAGAAAAAAAGCATCTTGAGAAATTTATCGTTATTTTATTTCATATAATATTTTCAGAGATAGATATTATTATTAAATGAGAAATCAGAAATGAAATCCGTGGAGAGAAGAAAATGAGAAAATGGTCAAGTAATTTTAAAATGTATACTTTTATACCCTTGAGAGTTCTATACAAAGATACAACGTTGGAATTTAAAATCTGAAGCTAGACAATTTCAAAAAAATTATAAGAAGCAGGGCTAGCGCCTAAGTAACTGTGTCTAGAGTGAAGGACCGTAAACTTTTGCATCATATGGGCATGGATGCTATAAAGCCATTTATCCACTTCTCCTAGCTTTGGAATTCACTGTTGTTACAGGATTAGGCACACGTGATAGCACATATACATACACACACGGATACATATACATACATACATATACATATATATACATTAAGATATATATATACATATACATATACATGTGTATATGCGTGTGTGTGTTTGTGTGTATGGTAGAATTTCTCCGCACGTGCATGCCCGCATGCCACACGTGGTCAGGATGTCAGCTTGTAAAATTATGAGAATAGGATGTAAATTTAAATAGACTTAACCAAGTGATGATTGTTAGAGTAGAAAAGTGACCAGAGGTATTATCCGCTTTGGAGGAGCACGCACGTGCTTAACATCTTGCGCGGCTCGTGCACAGCAGTTTTTCTCTCACAGCTTTGTCCTTCTTAAAAGGGCCCTCTAGAAAGAAAGGGGTGGTCCTTCCTTATAAAGCACAATTCTTTCTGCTACTCTTTCGATGTGGGACTAAAGTTCCAGGTCCCCTATCCGCCCCCCAACACTACCTCTCCAGTGGAAAGAATTCGTGCGGGAAAGTTTCGGCGGGGCCCTTCCTCTAGCGCCATCAGTTAGAGCGGGAAAGGACTGTTGGAAGTCTCCTTCCTTTTAGTAGTTTGTAATGTTGAGAAGGGTTTTAGGCCCTGTTTGGGGGAGCTGTTGGCAGTAGAGCTGTTAGAAGTAGAGCTGTTGGAAGTAGAGCTGTCTGAAGTAGAGCTGTTATAAAAAGCCGTTTGCTGTTTGGTAACCACATTCGTAAAGTGTTGTGCTACGTTGTTTTGTGTTTGGTAAACAAACTGAGAAAGTACTTTTGTATGACAAAATTACCATAAAAGACATTGCATAGTATTATACAACAGAACATAATAAAATATAACATAAATTAATACATAAATATACGATATAGTATAATATTATTGTAATATAAAATAATATTATGTTGATATAGCATAATAGTAATATAATTATTAGAGTAAATTAATATTTGGTAATATAACATAATATTAAATTATTTAACATAACATATTAATGTATTATGATATAATGTAATATATATTATATTTATAGTATAATACAATAATAAAAGTATAAAATATTATAATTATTAGTATAAATTAATTTCTCATAATATAACATAATATTAAATTATTTAAAATAACATATTAATGTATTATAATGTAATGTAATCTAATACAATATTTATAGTATAATACAATAATAAAGGTAGAAAATATTATAATTATTATTATAAATTAATTTTTCATAATATAACATAATATTAAATTATTTAAAATAACATATTAATGTATTATGATATAATATAATATGATATTATATTTATAGTATAATACAAAAATAAAGGTATAAAATATTATAATTATTAGTATAAATTAATTTTCCATAATATAACATAATATTAAATTATTTAACATAACATATTAATGTATTATGATATAATATAATATGATATTATATTTATAGTATAACACAAAAATAAAGGTATAAAATATTATAATTATTAGTATAAAATAATTTTTCATAATATAACATAATATTAAATTATTTAACATAACATATTAATGTATTATGATATAATATAATATGATATTATATTTATAGTATAACACAAAAGTAAAGGTATAAAATATTATAATTATTAGTATAAAAAAATTTCCCATAAAACAATTTTCCGTGGTCCAGGGGCTCTTTTTCGTGGTCCATGCTCGAGGAGGACCTTAGCGTAGGCCGCGAAGTTGATGATAAAAAAAAAACAATAGATTGATTTTGGAAGGTATGGAAAAGGATTAAAATTTTTTTCTTCTAAAATGTGGTTCAAGAGATGCATACAAAAATTAAAAAGAAAAATACCTTTTCTTATGGAAGGGAATCTGACGGCTTGGGTTCTTGGCTCCAGCAGATTTTTAGGTTTATAAAGGGACAAACTATGTAATTATGTTATTTTAATATGGGCATTTTTGTCAAAAATACAGCTTTCCGAAAAAGCTGAAACAGCTTCCTCCCAAAAGCTCCAAATTGGAGCTTCCTCCCAAAAGCTGTTTTCAGCTTCCCGCAAAAGCTGAAACAGCTTTTTGAAAAATTTACCAAACACAGTTTTTCATCTAAAAGTACTTTTGGAGGGCCAGAAAGCACGGAGCCAAGAACCCTAGCCGTCAGACTCCCTTCCGTAAGAAAAAGGTATTTTTCTTTTCAATTTTTGTATGCATCTCTTGAACCACATTTTACTATTATGCTATATTAACATAATATTATTTTATATTACAATAATATTATACTATATCGTATATTTATGTATTAATTTATGTTATGTTTTATTATGTTCTGTTGTATAATACTATGCAATATCCTTTATGGTAATTTTGTCATATAAAAGTACTTTCTCAGATTGTTTACCAAACACAAAACAAAGTACCACAGCACTTTACGAATGTAGTTACCAAACAGCAAACAGCTTTTTATAACAGCTCTACTTCAGACAGCTCTACTTCCAACAGCTCTACTTCCAACAGCTCTACTGCCAACAGCTCCCCCAAACAGGGCCTTAGTCCCACATTGCTTGTGTAGAGTTTTTTATATAGCTTTATAAGTATTCATATTCTATACATGATAAAGTAACTTTTTGGTGGAAAGTTGTGGAGAGAAAGCCAATATTATATTAATCAAAGATTGGCACTTGGCCTAAAATTCATATTGGCAGTTTTTATCCGTTTTGCACAAAATAATTGCACTAGCAGTTATGTTTTGAACAGGCACTATTCCAAAGGTTGTGTTGGTTTAGAGTATAATTCAGGGTTATAAATTGCCAATATCCTTCACAGATTAATATAACCTCATATATAAAAATCTTTCATTCCGTTGTTCTGTGGAATCCTAGTTTTGCTAGATAGGACTTTATTTCGGTTTTGTTGTATCCTGGAGTGAATTTGCTGAATCACCAACAGTAACATAGTGGGGGCAAAATTCGCTTAAGGACAGTGTTAATTCACGCTTCAAGACCGGTTTGAAATAATAGAGTTCCTTCTGCTTCAACAAGGACTGCGTCTCGACTAGAGGTATTGTCTGCTTTGGGGGAGCACGCACGTGTTTAACATCGTGCACAGCAATTTTCCCCTCACGGCTTTGTTTTTCTTAAAAGGGCCCTCTGGAAGAAAAGGGGTGGCTCCACCTTATAAGGTACAATCCTTTCCGCTACTCTTTCGATATGGGACTAAAGTCCCGGGTCTCCCATCCGCCCCACAACAATGGTATTTCTCATAGAGGGAAAAATCCATTGGTATTTCTCATGGAGGGAAAAATCCCAAGCCTTATGATGCATATTTTGACAGGTAATTGTTCTAGTGCCTGGGAAAAGCTTGGTCTGTTAAATATCTCAAATACAAGAAAGGGGAAAGCAGGGAATGAAGGGGAAATAATAACTAGGCTTAGGCTTAAAGGTAGAGTTTCATTAGGTTCTCATCAAAAGTCTTGCTATGCTTGAAGAATTTCAGAAGGAAATTTAGGTTTTAAATTCACAACAAACTATGACAAAAGAACCAAGTCTCATAATCCAGGTAATCCTATACAGCTTTTTCCATGTCCAGTGAATTTCAATCATATTACAAGAGGCAAAAAAATTTCGGTCTCAAAATTTGAAATGTTTTAATATTCCATAATGCCCCTATTTATAATAAATACATAGAAGAAATTTGAAATATAATGCTCTAGGAGTATGCAAATAAAGATTTCTAAATCAAAAGGTTAAATATTATTTCACTAGGAAATTAAAAGGTATAGAACGAGTCTAATTATTTTGATTACAAAACCCGAAAAGGAGTAAAATACTTCAACATACATCAATATGTCCTCTGAGATGATTGGATGCAGTTTATTTGGTGTTTGCTTCATCTAAATCTAACCCATATTTCGAACAGGTCTAGGTATGGGTCTTGGCGGGACCAAGTTCTGAACAGAAGAAGGTCGGAACCAATTCCTTAAAAACCTGCAGGCAGGTCAAGGTTTAGGGCAATTCGTAACTTGCTGTTTCACTTATGATAAGGTCAAGTGCACAAGTTCAAGTTGATTTAATCTAAACCCCAATCCCCCATCAACTTGAATAGCTAATTCCTTGGTGCTGATCCAATCCTCATGTCAATTTTTTAAGTAAGACTGTTTTGTTTTAGGTTTCATTATTGGTAATCTAGGAGATTCAATCCATTTGTAAAATCAAACACCTTAAGCTTCACTTCCAGTTCTGAAACAACAGACAAAACTAACAGAAGAAAGAGAGAGTTTGGACAGACAGAACCCCTTTGAAAGATTTATGACAACAATATGCTTCGCAGTTGACCGCTGTTACTATTTGACTCTTGCATAATAAATGACATAAATGAGTTGAACAATGAACCATTGTTTTTAGTGATTCAATATGCAGCATGAGCATTCAAACCTAACCAAATCATTTTCCTTTGCGCTTAAGAATATAATGTGATGCAAGGTAAATCAATCGAACCATTGACCCTACGACTCTGGTCAATGGATTTTGCTCCACTTCCATGTGAGGTTTAGAAAAATTAACAGCCTAAACTTCAAATTTGAGTGGCCTTGAACATAATTTACACTATAAACAGGTTAATATTGATTTGTCCAATTTGGAGAGTTGATTCTCCAACAAAAGCATGGTATAAAGTACATATGAAAAAGGTGCCCCACTGACATGATTCCCAGGAATGGACTTGTTAACAGAAATAAGAAAGAGTTGCAGAAAGGAAGGTGGTCTGTAGCATAAATATCATAAACAAATCAGAAATAATTATGAAGGATCTAAATAGTAGATGGCAGCTCTTGGTAGGCAATAAAATTGATTACATTTTAATGGTTATAGCGTATCAGTGCGGACTGCTAGCTGCCTGCTCCTATTCCTATCCATGTATGATGACTCAATTGCTGACTAAAATCATACATCATACGATATATGATATGTTGAGGCAAGGAAATGATTTGAGCTGAGCCGGACAAAGGACAGACTCGAGTAATGGATTAGAAACTGTTTTTTTGAGTTGCTCTAGAATGATCCATAAAACATATCTACATAAGTGCATGTTGTTATTCAGGAGTAAAGTGGGTCAATGATTGTCTACTATATATTGGAATTTGCCATATCTCCTTGATAAATAAATTTATTTTTCAACAGATGCACTCTTGCTGGGTTTAATTATCTCTATATGTTGATTGAGATCCTATATAGATGCAACTATTTTTTCAGTTGACATGAATAATTAAAAAGACAATATATAAGTTTTCTGATGTCTTCTCCAAATGTGCAACTACAACCTTGAAATTTTTATCTGAAGCATTGCCGGAAAAACAGAAAAGGCAAAATTCTACCCGTGGAGAAAACTTTAACAGGCAGATTCCTGTCAGTATTAAACTCAAGATTTTAATTTCTCTCTGCAGCTAAAGAAAAAAAAAATTAAAACAGAGCTCCGGCCTCAATATGATCAGAAGAACATCATTTGGCGCTCAAAAACTCATTTCAGTAACTAAAACTACATTAGTGGATAGATAAGAAGTGGAAGGCAAGAGAATTCTCTTTAGGGAAACATTGAGACAAGCAGAAACTAGATATATATCTGCACCTAGAGGTCTTAAACCAATAAATCTAATTTGAGCTTAAAAATTTTTGCAGACTGTCTGTTATTGATTTTTGACATAGAAAACCACAAAATATAAAAGCTTCTATGCATCTTGAATAAACAGATAGACATCTAAACTTCTATGTAATTTCAAATATAATTGCTCATATAGAAACTTTGCAAGCCAGAACCAGAAAAGTTTTCAGCATCTTGACTAAAGCGAAAGTTAAATTAGAGATGTTGAGCAATAAAATGCAAAATATATTTTGAGGCAATTAAGAAAACTTCCTAATATATGAACCGACACATTATAAAGTTTCTGAAAGTGCTCTAAGATAGAAGAAGTCTAGGGGTGTCCCAACAGCAGAAGTACAGAAATCCACAAAATCAAGAAAAACCAAGCCGATCATTGCAAAGACATTACTGTATCCCTACTTAGCTAGCAAATAACCAAAACCAACAAAACCATATGTTAGCTCACAGATCAAGATAGCAAATGTGGATGAAAAGGTGGTGAATGATATCATCTAGAATAATTTTGCAAAAAAAGATATATTTATAAAGGAAAAGTTAATTGAAATTAAATGCCATCACCTTTCTCTCATGCCCTCATTGTCTAAGCACCAGTACCTTTATAGGAGAAGTTTTGCTGGAAAAGAAACCAAAATGCATTGACAACAGAAATAGCCGAAAGAAATTGATTTTCTTTGGTTTTGGCAATAAATGATCTTTTTCTCCTTTTATGTGAGCCTGTGTATAATATCCATATGATCTTTTTTCTTTACTTTGCAATATACGTGATGCTAAGAGCTCTATAGAGGTTTGTTCCAGCACCTTGGTTTATTAGAATTAATCGAAGTCATTGTTTGGGCATTTCATAATGCAAGTCTACTGTCTCGAAAGGGTTCAAAAATTGCCAGGAATCTGTATTCCTTGTTCCTCTCATAATTGAGGTCCCTCAATCTCCTTATCTCACAATCATGAGAGGGAGAGAGAGGTGTAGGGACTAAAGAGAATTAGTAGAGCTAAAAGTGGGTATAATGATTAAAAATGGATGCTCTAATGTTATTCTTTAATCATCTAAGATTTGATTTGGAAGAGCAGATGGAAACAAAAGCATAGCTAATAGTTCTAGAGGGAAGTAGGGATGAAGTGAAATGATGCTTTTGCAGAACCTGGTGTGATTGATTGTATCATCTAAAATTTATTTCGGATAACGGATAGAAATAGTGGCATAGCTAATAGTGCCAGAGCAAAGTAGGATGAAGAGATACTGTGCCTCTACAGCATTTTGTGGAAGTCATATTTCAAACTGAGAAGAAAAATCGTAACACAAACTTCAGGCTGCCATTGTGGATGTGTGGAAGAACAAGGATACGGTTCGAACCATGCAGGTTAGATTAACTGAAAGATTTACGCTAGTTAAACGAAAATGGTAAAGAGCATATGGTGAAAGTAAACTTTGAGAGGCTCGCGGTAAAAAGAGTTGCTGAAATTTGTTCTTGAGGGTCAAGAATGAGGGAAATCTAACATTGTATTGATGAAAATTGTGAGAAAATTAATGGATGAACCAGTAGGCACAAAGGATGCGACCTTTAGTAGATATCAATGGTGATAAGGAATTGTAAACCTGATCATTCATAGCTGTGTTAAGGCATATTAAGATAATCTCTATTGCCATATCAAGGCTAACAAATAGACATTTCAAATCATCTAGCTCTCATTCCTCGAAGTGCCCATGTAATATTTTCTCTTCTATGCATATAATCAGTTATTTAAAGTAACAACTATGCTAAAAGAACAGCAATGACAAAGACAATAGTCTCACAACTTTAATCGAGGCTACTTTTACGTCTTCTCTCACATTTTCCAACCCTCGTTTACATCCTCAGATTTTCTTTTTAATTGCCTAGATGTGTCCCTTGTTGCAAACTCACATCTCTTCAACGTTTATCTACTAGCCATTTTTCTGGTCATGTATTTGCCCTGATCACCGACTATGAAAGCCAATGACCGGATATAATTTACTCCATAAGTAACAACTATGGAGAAGCAATTTTTGGAAACGCCGTACTGTATAAATAGGCTCTGGGTCTAGAATTTTGGATAACTCAATCCATGTTACTACTGCTTTGCTTTCCGAGACCGGACAGGAATTCCATCTCTCTTTTTCTACAGCATTAAATTCTCTGACTCAAAATCTTACGCAACAGTAACAACTATGCGGAATTTATATTCTAGAATTTATAACCTTTACTTGGGTAATCTTGAGAGGAGTTTATCAGCTGGGCGAAAGGAAAAAAGAAAGGAGGGGAAAACAAAGTACTGACGAAGAACAAATTCTGACCTTGTGAGCATCTTCTCCCCTGCGAACGGAAACCAACCGCTCCGAAAGTTGACGACGCTGTCTCCTCTGATAAACAAGAGATCGCCCGACGGCCGATGCTCGCGTCGCCTTGGGGAGATATCGAGAGTCCCTTCGGGGGTGTTCGGCATGGCATTTTGGGATACTTGGAGGATATCCAATGGACGGGGAATATTCTGGCGGAGGTGCTCCCGAGGATTCTCTCCAACTGCGCTGGCTCCAGCGGGGGGTTTCGGCGGCATCTTTCCCGCGAAATAGCGATTGATCTTTTTTTCGCGATGTCAACCGTTGGATCTCGTTTTGCACAGCTTTCAAAGCATTCCAATTTATTTATAATCTTCCATCTGCCTCCACGAAAATTGAAGCTGACATTGAGAGATCCAACGGTTGACGTCGCGAAAGAAGGAGAATTATTCTCGTAGCTGCGGAGAGTGAATGATGTTTCATGTTCGTTGGGCCGCCCGGGTTGCTCTGTGCAGAATCAGCCCGGCCTGTCCGGCCCGGTCTGCTTCGACTGAGTCTTTGCTGGGTTTGGGCTGAGTCTAATTAAAATCGGGTCAAATTCGGTCCTTTGTTACTTTAACGGGCATCGCCTTTATTTTGATCCCACCTGCCCAACCCAGGCCTTGCAAGAAAAAGGGGGAGTAGAGAAGTCAAGGAATTCGTTTCCACTCCAAAGGAGAGTTGGTGACTAACTAAATTTCTAGAAGTATGACTAGTTGTACATGATTATTTAAGAAATACTTAAATTTCATTCATATTATAAAGTTGCTCGAGCCTATTGATAGTGGCATGGCAGCTCAACTCTTAACCACCCTTGCATCACACCAATTTTCACGAGTTACAATAATTGGTTTATGCCGAGATCTTTTTTGTGCATAAATTGACTGCCCCATAAAAAATCTTGACGTATTTTATAATTAGCCAATCGGTCATGATAGCAAAGTACAACTTGATTTGGTTTGATATACCAAAGCTTTTATGATGCTCTTTTGATATAGCTAAGAGATTTGAATAGTTTATCTTGATTATTACTTTGTGGTGCAGGCTAGGAGAGCTGCGCTCAGAAACCTTCTATCCACTGGAAAACTGAGTGTGATATTCAGGTTTTGAATATTGCCCTTGGTGCATTATTCTGATAGCATTGTCCTATGCTGAAATCTCATTCTTGTCTCTTTTTTTTATCACTCAACCCTGCTCTGGAAATATACTTTATGGTTTTTCACATACTAAAACTAGATCACATGCTTAATTATTTATATAATTACAACTCTATATACTAGTCAAACAGGTTGACTTGTCGATTATACATAAATTCTATTCTTTTTTTTTTTTTTTGTTTTGGCACAGCAGCGGCTCACACCCGACAGGTATGAATGCGGTCAATAAGATCAGAAAACAAAAAACTATATAGAGGCTCCGGCACCAACTCGTGGTCCACCCAAATGAATCTTTCTAAATGATAAGCAGCAAAGGAGGCAACCCAGTTCGCAGCATTGTTTACCTCCCGATAAGCATGACCAAGTGGGAGTTACACTCCCCCAATAAGTGGCAGATATCATGAAGCAGCGGCCGCTCCCCAGGCATGCATCCTCGCCCTTGGATCCATAGTCCAGTCCTCTTCCAAGAGTATGCACTCTGCGCCCAGCACCCTTTGCGCGTAAGTCACCCCCTCCCATGCAGTACGGAGGTCAACGCACACCACGGACATGTCGAAGACCCGTCGTCCCCCTGCTGCCACCAGTCTGGCATCATGGTCTCTGATGACAAATTCCATACCTCCGCAGCTCCCTCCCTCACTCACACTGCCATCGAAGTTCACTTTGAGGAAGTCGGGGGTTGGGGGCACCCGGGAGACAAGGATGGACATGGACGCTGTAGTAGCAGAATGAGTGCCCCAGATTTTTCCAGCTAACCCAGTAGGCGCAAGCTCCAAAATGCCGAGAAACTCCGTAGCATGCAGTAGGGCTCGGTCCACCACTACCCTCGGGTGAGAGCCATCGTCCTCAAAGATCCGAGCATTCCTATCCATCCAACAGTGGTAAGCAAGTTAGGCAGCCCGTGTCTCCCCCTCTTCGTGGTCGGGGCCCCTCACAAAGCCCCCCAAGAAGCCCATAAAGTCCTCGATAGACGACCACCCTATCCAATAGTTGGGGTGGGCCGAGGCACACTCTCAAATCCGACCAGCATGCGGACACTCGAAGAGGGCGTGGTAGATAGACTCCTCCACCCCTGGGCAAGCCACGCAGACTGAGGTGATCCACACTCTCCGTCTGACCAATACGCCTCTAGTGGGTAGACACCCCCACACCACTTTCTAAAGAAACAAAGCAATGCGAGGGTGGATATGCATCCTCCAGATCCATCCGCAATCTAGCTGCCGCACCGGGGGCCTCCCCAGCAACCCAAACACATCACAGGCTCGCACCACAAATCTTCCAGTCAGGCTCCAGACCCTCCTGTCTGCTGTCACTCGTGCAGGTATCGGTACAGAGAGGACTTGCTCCGCAAGCGGCCCAAACATAAATCTGACGAGGTTCTCGTCCCACCTCCGCTCCCCTGGAACGAAAAGATCACATGCTCCCTTA
Organism: Phoenix dactylifera; assembly: GCF_009389715.1. Lineage (NCBI taxonomy): Eukaryota > Viridiplantae > Streptophyta > Magnoliopsida > Arecales > Arecaceae > Phoenix > Phoenix dactylifera. Next base: position 1,258,915 of record NW_024067689.1, read on the forward strand.
TGAGTGGTTGTTTTCCATTCATCCCGAGCTTCCATCATGAGAACACTCTCGTTGGAATTTAGTGAGGAAAAATTCGAGGAGAATGGATAATGAGATTGTGCAGCCTCCACTAATTTTTACAATCCAATCCTATTGGAAGGTTGATCTGCATAACGTTCACACATATAGTATGTCAGTTTTTCGGTACATTCGTGATCCAGTTTCTAAACTTAAGTTGGCACGTATAGTACCATCTTGAGTTTGAGGGGATGTTAGAATAATTTTAAGAATTACGTAACAACCTGCACCACTCATAATATTTTTTTTTATCAGCATAATTCTATATCAACCTATATTAGTTTCCTTTGGTAGCATAATCTTGTTAAAGTGATTTTAGGAATCACACGACAATCTGTATTACCTATAATATTTGCCATCGTTAGTGAGATCCTATATCAACCTATATTATTTTCTATGTATGGAGTCTATACACGATTATATATAATTCTTCATATATACCGAATATAATGCAACAGAGAAATAAAATTACTTTTCTCATTTTATTTATTTATTTATTTTTATTTTTCTATTCTCCAAATATTTCAACAGAAAACTGACCTGCATAGCAACGTTCACACGTTTAGTGCTTTGCAACCAACCCAATCGGCAAGATTGGGATGAGAAGAAAGGTTCAAATTCCCGGCCCTGGCAAAGCAAATGCATAAAATATGAGTCCAACAAACTCACTTTCCCCCGCCAAAGTCAGCATCCTCCAGCTTTTTGAAAACTCGTATATACATAGTAGGTCTAGTTAGGTGCAGCAGAAACACTTAGTTCTCCCAACTACCAGAAATAAAACTCCCAACATCCGTTGATAACTAATAATCAATTTCTCCTACCAAAGCCTCTTGTCTCTCATTTATGTTCTCCCTCTCACCACCAACGACGAATCTCTAACGTTCGAAAATGCGATGCGCCACAGCTCTCGGCATCCTTTCGAAAGTCTTGCTGTACCTATCGCTTGCTTTCTACCTCGCGTACCGAGTCCATGCGCTGCCTCTCTCCACGAGTGGAAGATGGGTCGTGGACTCGGCCTCGGGGCAGCGAGTGAAGCTCCACTGCGTCAACTGGGCCGCGCACATGCCGGCGGTGCTCGCCGAGGGACTCGACCGGCAGCCCCTCGATGGCATCGCCGCCGGCATCGCGGGACTGGGATTTAACTGTGTCCGGCTCACCTGGGCCACCCACCTCTTCACCAAGGAGAGCTACGAGAACCTCACCGTCTCCGAGTCGCTGAGCTCGCTGGGCCTTGGAGATGCCTTCGACGGGGTTCGGAGGAACAACGGCTGGATGGTGGGGATCACGGTGCGAGAGGCGTTCGATGCGGTGGTCAAGGCGATTGGGGAGGCGGGGCTGATGGTGGTGCTGGACAACCACGTCAGCCGGCCGCAGTGGTGCTGCGGGGACGACGACGGCAACGGCTTCTTTGGGGATACGTACTTCGATCCGGAGGAGTGGCTCCGGGGTTTGGAGTTCGTCGCCACGCGATATAGATCGGACAACCCCCAGGTCAGGATTTTTATTTTTTTATTTTTTGTTCTTCTTTAGGACCACTCTTTCTAGAATTGTGCTCTAAATTGCTCTAAAGTGTAGAACTCGATGAGTTTGGTCCACCACGGAAGGAGGCTGAGATTTTATCCTTTTGTGCAAAATTACTGCTCTTTTATGGAGCTTTTTCTATTAGGCTAAGGATAAAACATAATATGGTCGTCTGACTTCAGAATCTTACATAATATTCTTAATTATCGAGCGTTAAACATGCAACATTATTAAGGTCTACTTCTTATTTTCATGATTATTTTATATTTAATTCATGATTTATACGTAACATACGCGAAATCATGTGTAAAGCAGATATAACTATGCAATATAATAATATAATTATGTACAAAAAAAAAAGAATGACCCACTATTAATTTGTTCACGGATATTCACCAACTAAAGTGAACTTTCCTGCCCATAACACGCAATTTGTAGCTGGATCCAAGCTTTTACTAGACTAGACCAACGGTAGCTGTGCTTCTCCCCGTGATCAACCTAATTGGGCTCGTTACGCGGCAGGTCGTCGGCATGAGCATGCGCAATGAACTCCGTGGACCGAACCAGAGTGAGCCGGCCTGGTACCGCAACATAGCTCGTGGTGCCCAAAAGATCCACGGCACGAATCCTGACGTGCTCATCATAGCCTCTGGCCTAAGCTACGACACGGATTTAAGCTTTTTGAGAAAACGGCCTCTAGGGTCCGACTTCGATAGCAAGCTAGTACTGGAGGCACATTGGTACGCGTTCAGCGGCGGGCAGCGCCTGGTGTGGGCCGACCAGCCTCCGAACCGGGTTTGCTCGGAGATGGTCCGGCGGTTCGACGAGCAAGCCGGGTTTGTGATCCGCAATGAGAATGGAACATCGCTGCCATTGTTCGTGAGCGAGTTTGGAGTGGACCAGAGGGGCACGAACCGGGCCGACAACCGGTTCTTGAGCTGCTTCCTCGGCTACGCTGCCGAGAGAGATCTGGACTGGGCCTTATGGGCCTTGCAGGGGAGCTACTATCTGAGGAATGGGATCCCTGGGTTTAACGAAACATATGGAGTCCTGGATGCCAATTGGGATCGGCCCAAGAATCCAAGGTTCCGAGAGAAGTTTAGACTCATCCAAGACACATTACAAGGTATGACAGTTTACTTCTTCCATTGTCTGTTTCTCCTTCATCAGATAAATATCCAACTAAATACTCGAATCCAGATCCTAGATTGTCTGTCGCGGCATACCAGATCATCTACCATCCACATAGCGGGCAATGCGTCTCGGTGGACGACAGCAGTAATGTTGTTTTGAGCGATTGCAAGAAGAGGAAGCGATGGAGCTACAACGGCAACAGGACTGCAGTCTGGTTAATGGGCTCAGCACAATGCTTGAGGGTGGAAGGGGAGGGACTGCCGGTGTTGCTGTCGGCCGAATGCGATGATAACCGGAGCGTCTGGGGGCCGGTTTCGAGCTCATGGTTTCAAATCAGTGGCATGGATGCACAAGGAAGGCATCTGTGCTTGGAGAGGAATTCATCTAATTCCAATTCTATCTTCACCAAGAAGTGTCTTTGTTTGGATAATTTGGGTTGTTCTAAGAACCCTCAAACCCAATGGTTTCATTTTATTCCTTCAAATGTTGAATGATATCGTCATTTTGGCCATGAAAGTAGAACGTGCTTGGCCACTTCATTTTTCCTGCGGAGTAGCAAATGCAGCATGACTTCATGCAGAGCCTTTGGTGCGTGATAAATGCTTTAAAAATTTATACAAAAATTAAAATAAGTTACCAAGTCATCATTGATGTAACCGTGCGCATTACAATACAAAAAAAAAAAAAAAAAAATCATTCTAATAGTTTATTACAATAAATAGAAAAAAAAAAGACATATATGGATTCAAAAACTTGGACTATCATTAAGATACAATGTGGTTGCCTATCATAACTTTTGATCGCCATTGTGCTATACATAGGAGAGGGTATCAAACTTAGGGGTGGCAAAATATGACCCGATCCGCCAACCTGACCCGTGTTCGACCCGCCATAAACAAGTTTGGGTTTGGCCTAAACGGGTTCGGGTCGTAAACAGGTTGACCCGTTTAACCTGTTTATTAATTAGGTTGGATACGGGTTTTAGATATCTGACATGTTTAACCGTTTAACCCGTTTATAATTTTAGATTTTTTTTTTTCAATTTTGTTTGCTTGTTTGCTTGTTGGGAGCCTGGCAGGGTGGGACGGTCAGCCCGACCACAGTTAGGGGTGGCAAAATATGACCCGACCCGCCAACCCGACCCGTGTTCGACTCGCCATAAACAGGTTTGGGTTTGGCCTAAACGGATTCGGGTCGTAAACATGTTGACCCGTTTAACCTGTTTATTAATTAGGTCGGATACTGGTTTTAGATATCTGACCTGTTTAACTGTTTAACCCGTTTATAATTTTAGAATTTTTTTTTTCAATTTTGTTTGCTTGCTTGCTTGCTGGGAGCCTGGCAAGGTGGGACGATCAGCCCGACCACAGTCCACAAAGTCACAGGCTGGGAGACGGAAACAAACGGACAGCCCTTAGAAAAATCCTTTACCCAATCCCCTCACGGCTCACCCTCACTCCCACAACCCTTCTCCCCCTCCCTCCCTCCCTCCTTCCCATTCTCAAAAATCCAAGAGCATCAAGGAAGAAGAGGTAAGAGTTCCTTTCCTTTTTGTCTTTCGTTTAACCCTTTTTTTTGTTCCTGTTTGTTGGAGGGCCCGAAGCTCCATCTCCATGGCGGAAGATCTCCACCACCTCCAAGCCCCACCTCCGCCGCAAGCAGTGGAAGATCTTCTCCTCCTTAGTCGACGATCACCCCCGCCACCCCCTACCGTCCCATCACCATCCTCAGCCCCGACGACCCCCGCGACGACCCCGGACGCTGCCGACCTGAAATCGAGCGGCGACAGGGGCTAGGGTTAGGGTTTCGGGCCCTCCCCTCTCTCCATTCTCCTTCTTCGGCGATGAGAAGGTACGATTTCTTCGTCTTCTTCCATGGGGGGTGGGGGTTTGCGGAAAGATGGGATCATGGGAGGAAGACAGTAGGGCCGGCTGCGACTGCGAGTGAAATTTTGAATAGGTGGTTCTCCACCACAGAGGGATTTGATATTTGGGAGGAAGAGATTAGGGCGCCATTAGGACTGGCTGTGAGCCTGTGATGCTATCCCAATTTTTTTTTTTTATTAAACGAGTTATACGGGTCGGATCGGATTACCCGTTTAATAAACAGGTCAGATTCAGGTTGTAATTTTCTGACCTGTTTATTAAACAGGTCGGGTTCAGGTTTACAATTTTTTGACCTGATCTGCATATGACCCGATCTGTTTATGCCTGATCCGATCCGATTGCCACTTTGATTCAAACTAGCCGGGCACACAAATCGAAAGAGTCATAACTTCTAAATATATTTGACTTCATAATCACGAGTCAAAAATAAAATGATATATAGCAAAAGGGGCTCCAACCTACGGACTTCTCATATGATTTTAAACGCTACATTTCTTTGTTGAGGTGCCATACTATAGTGCAACTATTATACGATGCTGCATTTTTTTTGTCTAGACTAGTGCTTCAATGGTTGCCTGGAAGCCAGCGGAAATTGTAGTCCTTTAGTCAACAGCATATATTCATATGTAATGTATCATTTGCAATTCCTTTAGATGCGAGAACCGTGGCAATACATACATGGAGAAAGAAAGTCGAATGAAATATTATATATCATAGCGCCAATCAAAAGATCAACGGTTCTAATAATCCACAGCGCTACATGATGACCATCACAATATAACAACCAATTTAAGCTAAGTAAATCATCTTTGAATCCATACTGCTACAGAAAATATAATAAGAGGACGAAACCAATCGGACTGAGGCATGAAAATCTCGCTCTCTTTAAGAAGATTCAAGCCCTCTGCAGTTGGCAAAGCCTAGAACCCGGTACAATAGAGAATACTATGACTTGTCTCCTCTAGGATATAACAGCTCGACGAACGTCATATGACAAAGACCAACTCTGCACAAGTAGTCAAGCCCAAAGCTCCACCAAAGAAATAACCTTCTTCGCCAAGAATTCTCTCAAAGTATTTTTTTTTTGTAAGTAAAACTGAAGTGATATTGTATATATTTGGAATGAAGGAGAAGAAGGGTTTATATAGAGAGTTTGTAACTTTGAATTTATGAGAATAATAAAAACATAAATGCACTTAAAAATTCTAAAAGTAACTCCCCCACCAAATACATTTTTCAAAACGGTTCATGAATTATTCCTATTTATTTCCCCATGAATCCTTCATCTCCCTAGATACATGAATGTTTCATCTCCCTAAATACATGAACCATTCATGAGTCATTAAATACGCCAATCTCATAAATGATATAAATATTAAACTTTAATATTAAAATGCACCAACATTCCCCTACTCATTTTAATATTAAAACCAAACTTTAGAGAGATTACTAGGCAAAGAGAGATCATTATGCATCATAAAGGTGTGCTCTGCATTGAACCATCACTTAGTGAAACAGCAATCTCTACTCTAGAGCCAGTAGTGGTCTCAGACTTGAACTATTGCTTAGGGGATATAAAGAATTATTGCTTACACATAATAATCCAAGTGTTGACATGAGACTTATTAGCCATCATGTTACGGCCATGTGCTATCCCAGTTTTATGAGCATTTTTGAGAATAAGCCCAATTCTCATAGGAAGCGGCCCCACTTCCATGCTCATATAGGTGAAATTTGTCAAGGGTGCTCCTGTAACACTGACACCCCACTCATATGAGCTACAGATTTTCATTAAGAGTTTTGAAAAACTAAACCTCCACAGCATTACAGGATAAATGCACCTATCACATAGGGATGAAAAAAAAACTGTGCGTTTCTTTCGACCACCATATGATTCGTTTTTTCATTAAACCTAGTTCTCAGGATCTCTGGGCCCCTAGTTGGGTATCCTCACATGTGGTTCTTGATTGTATAGGCTTCAGTCCCATCCCCCTCGATGTATTCCAGACCCTTTCTCTTGATAATGCCGTAGTCAGTGGATCTGCAAGATTTTAATGTAATCCACATTAATTATGCAGTTGCTCAAATAAGATCTCACAATACTGTGTTTTCTCCTGATAGGCCTGGATTTACCGTTATAATAACGATTTTTCACTTTACTAATTGCAATAGTGCTATCACAATGAATTATCACAGATGGAACTGGTTTCTCCCAAAGAGGAATTTTATGCAATAAGTCTCTCAACCAGTTTGCTTTCTTACTAGCTGAAGCTAAAGCTATAAAAGTTCAGCCTCTATAGTGGAGTTAGCAATAATAGTTTGCTTTTTAGATTTCCAACATATAGCACTACCACCCAATGTAAAAATATAACCACTGGTAGAGAGAGAATCACCTGATAATATGTTCCAATCTGCATCACTAAAACCTTCAAGTACAACCGGATACTTTTTAGAAAATAACCCATAATTTTTGGTACCAGATAAATATTTCATAACTCGCTCAATGGCATGCTAATGTTCTCTATCTGGCTTGCTAGTAAACCTACTAAGTACTCCTACTGCATATGCAATGTCAGGTCTAGTACAATCAGTCATATAATACAAGCTCCCAATAATACTAGCATACTCCTTTTGGTTAATCACATCAATTTCATTTTCCATAGAAAATAAATAAATATTAGCATCAAAAGGAGTAGCAACATGCTTGCAATCAAAATAGTTATACTTTTTCAAAATTCTTTCAATATAATGCGACTGATTAAGAAAAATTCCTTCACAAGTTTTTGAGATTTTCATTCCCAAAATAAAATCAGCCTCACCAAGATCTTTCATTTGAAACTGGCTACAAAGCATATTTTTTGTTTCATTTATAACAGGCAAACTTGAGCCAAAAATCAATAAATCATCCACATAGAGGCTAACAATAACATGTCCATTTTTTCAAGATTTATAATATATGCACTTATCACATTCATTTGGTTTACAACCATTCTCAATCATGCAGGAATCAAATTTTTCATGCCACTACTTAGGAGCTTGTTTTAAGCCATATAGGGATTTGTTAAGCTTACACACTTTACTTTCTTGACTATGCTCTATAAAGCCTTCGGGTTGATCTATGTAAATTTTCTTATCTAGGTTTTCATTTAAAAAGTCTTTTTTATATCCATTTGATGAATACTCAGACTATGAATTGCAGCCACTACAATTCATAATCTAATGGATGTAACTCTAGTGATTGGAGAAAATGTATCGAAAGAATTAAGGTCGGCTTTTTGTTTAAAACATTTTGCTACAAGCCTAGCCTTGAATTTATCAATAGAACCATTAGGTTTTAGTTTTTTTTGGAGGACCCATTTGCAACCAATAGTTTTACAACTATGTGGTAATTCCACTAATTTTCAAGTTTGATTAGAAATTAGAGAATCCATCTCATCAGTAACAACCTCTTTCCAAAAAACAGCATCAGGTGAATTTAAAGCTTCTTATAAAGTTAAAGAAGTTCCTCCATATTAAACACATAATAGTTAGGGCCAAAATCTTTTTCAACTCTAATCATTTACTCCTTCTCAGCTCAATTTCAAGATTTTCATAGTTTTGCAAAGAAGTCAAAGAACTAGGCTCACATAAGATATTTTCTCTAAAATATTGACCCCTACTATTTTTAGTTTTGAAAGAAAATTTTTCTTCATGAAAAATAGCATCACCTGACTCAAAAAGTATATTATTTTCAATATCCAAAAATCTATAGGCTGTACTATTTGTTGCATATCCAAGAAAAGCACAAGTGGTAGCCTTACGAAAGCCAATTTTAGTCTTTTAGGATTTGTTAGCCTTACGAAAGCCAAACAGCCCCAGACCCTCAAATATCCCAAATTTGGCTTATACCTTTTCCGCAACTCAAAAAGAGTGAGTTTTTTTTTCTTATGAGGCACCCTATTTATCACATGACATGCAATCAAATTGTTTCACCCCAAAGATTTAAGGAAGCACTTGAGTTAATCAACATGGATTTGTCAAATCAATTAAAGTTCTATTTTTTCTCTCAGCTACACCATTAGATGCAGGAAAGTATGAAGGAGTATTTTTATGGATAATTTCCAAAGATTGTACAAAAGTGTTAAAATTCATATTTACAAATTTAATCACTTCAAAATCTTTTAATTTTTTGGCCAAATTGATTTTCAACTTCTTGAAGAAAATCTTTGAATTTTTCAAAAGCATCACTTTTATTTTTCAATAAGTAAACATACGTATATTTTGAAAAATCATCAATAAAAGTGATAAAATATATAGTTCCTCTTTGGGTTAAAATTCCTTCAAATTCACAAAGATCAGTATGAATCGGTTCTAACGATTTAGTTTTCTTTCAATACTTTTATGAGGCCTCTTTGTGATTTTTGCTTGACTACAAATTTCATATTTTTCAAAAACTTTTGTCAGTCCCAGAATTAATCCCAAACTACTCATGATTCCCACGTATCTACTATTTATATGACATAAACGAGAATGCCAAAAATTCACAGATGAAAGCATATAAACAAAACTAGATGACGCTTTAATATTCTCAATATTTAACTTAAACATACTATCACAAGCATATTCTTTGCCCACAAATATTCCATTTTGGTAATTACATATTGATCAAATTCCATTTTCTGTTGAGTAGAAAACTTGACATCAAATTCTTCCTTATAAACAGAGTGTGAAGCACATCTTTCAAGAGTAGCACATGTCCAGAGGTGAATTTCAGCTCAACCTCACCACTTCCAAGGACCTTTGTTTGGCTAGAATCACCAAGCATAATAGTCTCTCATCCTTGAAGGGAGTGTAGTTTTGGAACAAATTTTTATCATAGCAAACATGCCTATTGGCACCAGAGTCTGCCCACCACCTTTTAACACACCGAACCATATAAATGTCTGTGATCATTCCTACAAGAGGTTCCTCAATTACATTAGCCCAAGGAATAGACCGACATTTTCAGAATCTGCAAGTTCGAGCAATATGCCCATTTTTGCCACAGACAAAACATGCACCAAAAAAATGGTTTTGTGAAGGGGGTATTTGGTTCTTATTTTTCTGACTCGGATTCCCCTTACTGTGAGGTTTGCCATAAAATTTCATATTTTTCCTCTTTGGCTTCAAATGACTATTTTTAGAAAAATGATCACTAGGCAAAGCATTATTTGAAGCAATTAAATTTACCTTGGTGGTGGAATGTTCATTACCCTCTTGTGTAATCAGTGCATCTTGGCCTTGAACTTCCTCCACTTGGATGCGAGTGATCAAGGTCTCTAGGGATGTCTCCTTCTACTTGTGGCATATAGATTTCTGAATTTGTCTCCATAATGATGGTAGCTTGTCAATAATACCATCCACAATCAGGTTATCCCCAATCTTGATGCCTTCAGATTTAACCTCTGCAATGATCATTTGAAAATCTTGTGTTTGCTCAGCAATAGATTTTCTGTCCACCATTTGAAAGTGAAAAAATTGGCTTGTTGCATATTTCTTTGCGGCAGCTTCTTTAGTATCATACTTGCTCTATAAAGCTTTACAAATGCTTTTTGCAGAAGAGTAAGTAGTATTGTAATAATCACAGAAATTATCGGCAAGACAATTTAAGAGATAACATCGACAATTATACTTATCTCTGTCATATTTGTCCACTTTCTCTTGATGAGCTTGATACACTTCATCTATCATCTCATCGGTTGAGATCTTGGTTGGATTTTTCTCGGTAAGAATATAAGAAACATCGAGAAGACTCAAATAGAACAACATCTTGCTTTTCCATCTCTTGAAGTGGGCTCCCTTGAAATGGAAGGGCTTGTTAAGATCTCCAACATTACCATCGTGCTTCTCAGGGATTGGCTCCATTTCATTGGCTCTCCTTAAATTTGTTGGGGGAAATACAACAAGAGGATGAAACCAATCGGACTAAGGCATGGAAATCTTGCTCTCTTTAAGGAGATTTAAGCCCTCGACAGTTGGCAAAGCCTAGAACCCGGTGCAGTAGACTTGTCTCCTCCAGAGTACAACAGCCCGATGATCGTCATATGGCAAAAACCAATTCTGCATAAGTAGTCAAGCCTAAAGCTCCACCAAAGAAACGCCCTTCATTGCCAAGAATTCTCTCAAAGTATTTTTTTTTTGTAAGTAAAAATGAAGTGATACTGTATATATTTAGAATGAAGGGGGAGAAGGGTTTATATATGTAGATAGTTTGTAACTTTGAATTTATGAGAATAATAAAAACATAAATACACTTAAAAATCCTAAAAGTAACTCCCTCACCAAATACATTTTTCAAAAGGGTTCATGAATTATTCCCATTTATTTTTCTATAAATCCTTCATCTCTCCAAATACATGAACGTTTCATCTCTCTAAATACATAAATCATTCATGAGTCATTAAATACATGAACTTCATAAATGATATAAATATTAAACTTTAATATTAAAATGCACCAACACATACCAAGGACTGAGGAACATTATAAAACATCCACATTCGGCCATAACAAGGCCAAACAACAAAGCCAAGTGGAAGAGGGGGGGATAAAGAAGCAAAGGCACGCTTACCTATCGTCTCCCTACTTGAGCTTCAATTGACTCGGATAGAGCAGGCATCGGTCTTCTGCCCGCTAAAATCACCAAGCGTGCTGCTTCGTATAGAAAAATAGAAAATTGCAATTTACTCACGTGCAAGGTGTATTTATTACTTACTTCGGTGCATAAGTAGGTACGGGAATCTAGGGTCCTCCTACGCTGATAATTAATTCTATAATCTGGCAGTATTCTCGGGCATTGATTCCTAAGTTTTATAATTTGTGCGCCTTGGTGCTCTCCGGCGTTTGAGTTTGAAAGGTTAGAACACATGTGCATTCGTGTGGACCTATCCTTATGAAATTTACTAAGAAAATTAGAACTTTTAATGGCAGGGCTATCTTTGCTATGACTTTTAATCCTGTAACAATATCAAATCATGTATTTACCCAGTTTATCCATTAGATAAAGTTGTTTAGCTATCTTTAAAGTGTTATTAAATTGATGAAACTTTCGTAGGCTGGCGACTTATTTATTATTATGGTAGAATGAGAGTTTAAAATGCACGTTTAAGAGCTGAATTGAACCGCTATCTATTAAATAAAACAAAATCTCCTAACTACCAAGACAACATTTGGTAGTAGTTTAAATTTTTATTTTACTCATATTGATAGTTTAAATTATTTATCCTACTTTATAATATTTGAATAATCATTTTTCTTTTTTTAAAAAAATGACAAAACGTGCACCTCGTTATAATCTTTTGGAATTTTTAAAATATTGCTACTAAAAATAATTAAGATTTGTTAGTTAGTTCTATCAATTCTAAATATTTTTCTATTTCATATATTTAATTTTCATAAAAATTTCCTTAAAGAAATACATGATTCGTGATTAGTTTATAGTTATCCTACTTTTTTTTTTTTGCCAAAGATAGTTATCCTACTATTAGAAAATAGTGCGGAGTGCATATCCATGCAATTTAAATAACACCAGTTAAAAAATTATCAATAGCCATTTATATTGAAAAATGCTTTATTTTGAATTTTAAGATACTTTCAAAATGTAATTTTAAAAAAAAATAAGACCAACGATTTTATTTTAAAATAACCAAAACATATCAGAATAAATTATCTTAAATAACAAAGTTTTAGAGTATTTAAAAGAACAAAATGAAATATATTTTTTAATTTTCTATCAAAAAAGAAATAATATTTATTTTAGTTATTATATTTTAAATCATGATCTGCACCGCATTTTAGTAATAAAAAAATATAAAATAATAATAAATCATGTATTTTTTAAAAATAAAAAATATTTAATTAATATACGATGTAGAAAAAGGCGTAGAACTAATAGAACTAATTAAATCCTTTAATTATCTTAAATGGCAAGGTTTCGGAAGTCTCCCAAAGATTAAAACGAAGAATGTATATAACCAATGTTTCCATCAAAAATGAAAAAAATGATTAATTAAAATTTATATATAAGCTAGTAGAAATAATTCAGTTCAATCAGGACACGTAAAACGAATAATCACCTTAAATTATGCCAAATGTTGTGTTGGTTGTAAAGAGGGTTGTCTTCCACTTGACCGTGAGGACAAAAGTTTTCCTAACCGAGAGCATTAGATGGCGAGGATTAAATATACAACAAGAACTCAATCTAGGGGCAGATACGTATTTGGATATTTTTACAAGTGAAAATAACGGCTTACAGCTGTTTAATAATGTAGCATTTGGTCATTATTTCCAGTCTAAAGTATGGCCATTGTAATTCTCCGCTCCCTATACTTCCTATATTCCATTCAGCATGCAGAGGTCTTGGCTCCCATTACTCCTTCCAGCGCCGGTGCTTCGTGCTGCAATAATAAGCTACCGACTAGTTTTCTGCGTGAACTCCCTTCTTAATCCAAGCTGAGCTCGGGGTGGGTGGGGATGGAGTGCTCGTACCATGAAGGAAGGTTAGTCATACATGCATCAGCAATACGGTACGTACTTGACAGTGAACTTGGAAAGAGAATAAAAATGCTACAGAATATCCAGAATAACTCACGCCATTGTCTCCCCTCGGCCGCTGATTTCCTACTACCAGATAGGACTGGTGAATTCAGCGGTGGTTAAAACAGATGATACATAGCAGTAATTATGAAACACAACAGACTAGAACTAGAAGAACAAGCTCACACACCAACAGAAAGTTGGAATTAAAGAAGGCTCTAATCCAAGTTATACTAATTCACCAGCCGGATAGACAAGAATAACAGCCGACAAACGCCACAACCAAACCTTCCAAGTTTCCGACAAGAGTACGTACGGACGTGTTATTTGCGCACCGATCGACTACCAAACTAGTTGGTATAATTCTTTACCGCCGCGTGGGGCTCGGCGGCCTTGGCGGCCGGGGTCGGCTCGACGGTCGGCGACGGCGGCACGGGCTTCCCCAGAAGTTCTTTGGGGAGATCCGGTATCCCCTGGAGATAAAAGGAATAGAATAACTTAAAGGGGAATACAATCTGCTGCAGCTTAACCTTGCCGTAAACCCCGGTGAATATCCCCGACCCGCCGGTGACGGCCAAGTACGTGTCCTCGTAGGTCAAGTACGCCCCCTGGACCGATATGTGCCCGTAGTCCCCGAAATAGAAGCTATATATCGCCTCGTATCGGTCTCCGTTGCGTTCCGGGACGTGCTGGATAAGGATGGTGATCCCCGCCGTTATCCCCAGCCTCTTCTCCAAATTGCCGTGGTAGACCTGGAAGAAAGAGAGGAACTTTCGGTCAGTATATAGGGGGTTCGCGTGAGGGAACGGGAGAGGGAATAGGTGAGGATAAAATGGGGATAAACTTGCCTTGTTGCTAAAGGGGACGAGATCGCCGAGGGAATTGACTTCCTTCTGGCTCAGGCGGAGGTAGGCTGGGCTGTTGCGGTCCCTCTCGTTGATTTCGTACACGCACATCTCCTGAACCTTAGCTGATGATTATTGGGGAAAAAGAAAGTTAGTACTGGTGGTCAAAGAAAACAAAGAATTAAATTAAAGTAGATAGTGGAATAAGGTGGGAATAGAGAAGTACTTGGTCGGGAATCGGAGGATGTCTGCTTGTTGTTGGAAAAGAAGGAGGCGGAGACGGTATGCCGGAGGGGAAAAGCGGCTACTTTTGGGGGTTTTGTGGGGTTTGGGATAGGGAATTTGAGAGATTTTAGAGATCGGGTTTGTGGGAGAGGAGAGAGGGTTTTGCCCGAGCTTGGGAGGTTGAGGGAGAAAGTGGGTGCTCTGAGGGAGGCCATGAAGGATGGGAGGAGAGCTGCTTCCTGGGTGGAAGGCAAAAGAGAGAGGAAGGGTCTTGTAGAAGACTGGGTGTGGTCGGAGCACTCGTGAAGCAAAAGTCGAATAGAGCTGGAATAAGGGGTGTGGAATTGTGGAAACAGGAGGATGGAAAGGAGAGGAAAGACTAGGAAGAAAGAGGCAGGTCTACTTGTGGCACTGCGGAGCGGAGGGCGTGGAGGTGGGCGGAAGGGGCCGCACGAGTTCAACATGCGGCCGCTGACGAGTGGGATAAAATAATTCTCGGTAGTGGATTGTGGGTCCCTAGGGTCTGTGGTTCCTCAGCGTTCCATGCGGAGGAGGGGCGAAAATTTATTAGATGAAACAGGTCGAGTAGTTCTGGAGGCGGAAACGCACAGCTGGGGATCGGTGATTGATACATAAGTTTCGCAAATTGATGGAAAGAGTACGATTTTTATTAAATTTCGTACATATATTCAGGAAAACAACAAAACGAACAGTCAACTGGATTGGATGATCTTTTGTGCGACCTACCATTCCAGTTGTTTCATTTGGATTAAAAGCTCGTATGCTTCAGGATCATTACATAATATTTTATTTTCTAATTTGGTTGGCACCATTCATATGTAATGTATAAGCCGTTGTTGAACAAAAAAAAATAAATCCAGTGAACTGGTCTAAATACCGATGCATGGTATGATAAATAACAGGATGCATGTTTTTTTTTTTTTTGCACTTGAAGGGTTTGATTAAAAAAGGCAACATGGCAAGTGACTATTGGATTGGTCCACCGAAGTTGATCCATATACGACGCCCACCCACTATTTTTTTTGGGTACATCCATGACTCAGCTGTGGGTGTTGCTAAAAAAAATCAGAAAGTAAAAAAAGGGCAAGAAAGATAAAAAAAAAAAGCATGACCTACTTAAATAATCTAACTTAAATGATGAGTCGCGCTACATACTATTGCACTATTCCATCTTTACTGAGTTTGCATCCTAGATCCTTTTTATTGCTGGTTTAGACTAGTAACTCGGCCTGGGGCATGGGTTTGCTAACAATGGAATACTCTTTTGGATCCAATATCCGTACGCACTTATCACCAAACGCTGCCATTAATGTTTTTATGGTTGTTGGCTCTCTCCTTTCAGTTTGGAGAAATCAAAAGGTACTGTTTTATTATCATTTTTTTTAAATTAAAGATTTGTTGTTTGAATAATGCTCATCTATGCTGAATTAAAGCGAGGGGCACCAAGTACATGTGAGTGGAATTGGCAACACACAGCGTCAATTAATTGATTATTTTCTATTTGCATGCGTGAAATGCACCATTAGGGCTGGAAGTGGGCTCGGGCCGGCCCGAAGCCCATCGGGTCGGGCCGCCCGCGGGCCGAGCTATGGGCTAGGGCCAATGCATTTCGGGCCGGGCTCGGGCTGAATAATTAAGCCCATTTCTATTTCGGGCCGGGCTCGGGTATCTCATTGGCCCGGCCCGGGCCCGACCCAAGCCCGCGCCCATACTCAGCCCGAACGCGGCCCGTCCAAGCCCGAGCCCGTATCACTGTTCACTGATAGTTCCTTTGTGCATTATGTTGCTTTGTTTATTTTTTCTTCGTATGTATGTGAACTCAAGCTGTTTTTTGTTCATGGGTACTTGTTTCAACAGGAGAAAATTAGTCATGGTCTGAAGTCGTTCCAGAGACTCGTGAGCACACTGAAGGAAATGTCAATTCGGAAGATGGCTCTCTAAGTCTGACATAGAGATGTAAGGTTGTATAATTACCAAGAAATTGGTAGGCTACTTATGTAACAACTGGTTAGAGCATGGTCTAATCTTTAGTAATTAATATATAGAACATCTTTCTGATTTCTTGTATATACAATTTTCATAACAAAGATTCTTGTATTCTTGATCAACTACTGGAAGTCATTGAAAAGGGCATTGATACAGCCTGGGCTACATAAAAGTCATTTTTTTTCCCAATTTTTTTCCAGGTGTCCGCTGGGCGGGTTTCGAGCAGAAAGTGCTGATCCATCAGTGCATTGTCTTTGGAGGATCTTCAGGCCAAATAAAGGAAGATCTGCAGTCCTCATCAATGGGTTGGCGCTTCTCTCACGAGACATTGAGAAAGTAAGATAGGTTTTTATTCTCACAAGCCAGAATACTAGCAAGGTTTATAACATCACGCCAATTATGGGAAATGAATTGCATGTATATGCCTATCAGCACTAATCTTTGGCTGATATTAAGATCTGTAGGACATCCACAGATATCCTCCCTAGAGGGAGGAGGTCCAACTCCCCTCAATTTTCACCTGGCGTTTCCACCTGGTGCCGATCATCATCTTGATCATAAAGCAAATAGCTTTCTATGCAATCAAAAGTTGCATCACAGTTGCGATCCATCAGCTATTCGTCAAGTTTGTTGTGCTCATGGCCATTCATAAGGCAGATCTTTGCCTACTTATTTGGGCGACCACCGGACTGGGGATCGGGCCGGGCTCGGGATCGGGCTGGCCCAAACGGGCCGGCCCAGGTTAGGGCCCAACTGGGCCGGCCCAAATGGGCTCGGGCCGGGCTCGGGCCTTGTTCCTTAAAAATTTTTCGGGCCCCGGCCCGGCCCGAAGCCCGAAAAAAAATTCGGACTGGGCTTGGGTAGGGGTTTGGCCCGATCCGGCCCGGCCCACTTTCAGCCCTATGCACCATAGCTACTTGCTATGAACAACTGTATCGCGCAATTGGTGTCCCCAGTTTTTTGCTTCCCCTCCTCACACGGTGTCGGTCTACAAGAATGGTATTAGAAAACCGCCACATTTTGCTAGGCTGATGTATTCGGATGATGCCAGCTGTGGAAGGACCAGACCGCACCATATCTCATATAGTTTTTTTTTTTTTTAAGACACGATAGCTACACAAGTGGATCCAATAAAATTAAACAAAATATAATAAAAAATAAAGAAACCAACTTAAGATTCTTTCAATTTTTTTTTTTTTTTTGCATAATATATAGTATAAAAATCAATCAAGTCTATTTGTCTTATGATAGATATAAGAGGTCCCCAAAACAAAAACAAAAAAAGAAAGCCACACTTTTTTGCTAGCTTTCAAATATGAGTGGGAGCCGATCGTGGTGGGTCTGCCGCCCTAGTATCCATCAAGAACATGTTACGATCTGGAAAACTTTTAATATGCTACCAACCATCGTTGTCGCAGAACCTCTTTATACACGCAGAAAAAGACGCGCCAACGCATTTGGGCCCCACAACTTGTACCCACGGTCACGTGGGCCACACCCTTCCACCATTTAATGCGCTGGACCTGCTACCGGCTGCAACCCGTTCCGCTACTTTATATTTGACACAGTGCACTTTACAAGTATTTAACACCGACCCTTGGCTTGTCGCTTCTGTAATTGTTATGAGCTCCAGAACATGGGCTTCAATCCAGCTTGTTCCACCAGCTCCTGGGCTCCTGCCAAGGATTAAGTTTTATTCCAATCCAAACCCACCCTGGATAAGTTGGCAGGACCTCAAAGAAGCTCTTGCTCGCTGTCTCTCCAACCACTGCCACTATTCCGATCACCTCCGGCGTCTCCACGCCCGAATAATTTATTCCGGCCTTGGTCATAATCTTTATCTGTCCAGTCTTTTGATCACCAAATACTTCTCTTTCGGTGACGTCCATGCTGCTCGTCTAGTCTTCAATTCCCACAAGGAGAGGCCTACCAAAACTCTTCTCTGGAACTCTCTCATCAGAGGCTACTTGAGAGGCGGATGGCCTCGGCTGGCATTGGACGTGTACCGCGAAATGGTGACGCCGTCGTGTACGAAATGCGAGCCGGACGGGCAAACGTTTCACCTCGTTATCACGGCGTGCGCCCGTCTCTCGGAGTTCGAGTTGGGTTACCGAGTTGGTGGCCTCGCTCGAGCTAAAGGGCTCGAGGCTGATCTCCTTGTTGGGACGGCGCTCGTTGGTGTGTACTCTAAAGCTGGTGACCTTGAAACTGCGCGCAAGTTGTTTGATAAAATGGCTGTTAGAGATGTGGTCTCCTGGAATGCCATGATCTCGGGGTATTCACAGGCTGGATTTCTATTTGAGGCTATGAGTTTGTTCAAAGACATGAGGTTCGTCCACGGGATTCCACCAACGGAGGCTACTTTTGTGAGTTTGATATCTTGTTGCGCGAGTTCTGGTTCTGTTAATAATGGAGAGGCTGTCTGTTCTCATGTCACTAAGATAGGCTTCGAGGACAATCAATCTGTTAGGAATTCTCTGATGGAAATGTATATCCAGTGTGACAGCTTGGATGTGGCAGCTGATTTGTTTCAAAGAATGGTATCGAAGGATTCCATCTCGTGGAGTACGATGGTTGGTGGATACGTTCAGCATGAGCAGCCCTCTGAGGCCCTCAATATATTCCAGTCAATGGTGTTAAATACTGACATTCAGCCCACCAGGTCTATCTTGATTAATGTGCTGCATGCTTGTGCTGAGTTGGGTGATTGGAAACAAGGCAGATGGATTGAAGAGAAGTACGTAGCCAGTGGTAGTAGTGAATTTGAAACAGATTCATTAGTCATCACTGAACTCATTTACATGTATACAAAGTGTGGAAAGATGGAGATTGCGCTGAACTATTTGGATAGATCTGTGCAAGTAAGAGGGGATGTGATTGCATGGAATGCTGTAATCAAAGCCTGTTCAGAGCTTGGAGAGGTAGATAGAGCATTTGAGCTCGCACTCGAAATGCAAAGGAGAGGCATTAATCCAGACACAGCTACCTTGTTGGTGTTGCTTTCTGTAATCTCTCTAATTCCATCCTTAATTAAAGGAATAGAAATACATGCGCATGTTATTAAAAGAGGTTTTGAGATGGAGAGATCCATAGAAAATTCCCTCATTGACATGTATGGAAAATGTGGAATCATTGGGGATTCCAGGGAGGTCTTTAATGGAATTATAAGAAAGGATGTGGTTTCATGGAGTTCGATTATAAAAGCATATGCATGGAATGGAAATGTAGAGGAGGCTCTCAATCTTTTTGAGAAGATGAGAGAAGATGAAATAAAACCCAACCATTTCACATTTCTTGCCATATTGTCCGCCTGTAGCCATGCAGGTCTTGTGGAGAAAGGGTGGGAAATGTTCAAATGCATGAAAGAGAAGTATTTCTTGGAGCCAGATGTTGAACATCTCACGTGCATGGTTGATATGTTTTGTCGAGCTGCCCATTTGCATGATGCATACCATTTGCTACAGGATTGGATGCCTAAGGTTTGCACAAGTGCTGTTTTATGGAGCACTTTGCTTAGTTCTTGCAGACTGTATGGTGATGCGGCAATTGGAGAAGCAGCAGCTATGCATCTGTTCTACTTGGAGCCCAAAAATGCAGCCAATTACTTGATGCTCGCTGTTATTTATATTTCAGCAGGGAGGAGAGAGGATGCCAATGGTGTTTTGAGAATGTTGAGAGCAAAAGGATTGGGAAGCAGACCAGGTTGCAGTTGGGTTGAGGGGGGCTAGACTTGTTCTATGTCTGCATGTGTGCAAAGAAAGAACATAACAAGATATCTAGGCATGAGATTGAAAATTGAATGTTTGGTGAAAAGGAATGTCTTCCCTGTTAGGGAACAAGTTGAATTTTGAAGTGTTAGAGCCATTGAGTATGGAATTCAGCAAAGGAAAGCATACTGCAGCATGAGAAACATCAAGAACAGGGTCCCCTAGCAATCAAAACCTCTAGCAGATATGCAACTAGGATCTTGTGGTCCGACTCACTGTTATTTATGACATGTCTGTTGGCATGAAGCCACTCAGAGATACGCTGCATATTTGACTATAGTTAAGCGTATATTCTTTCAGACCACCTAATTTGCTCTGATTATTAAGGTTAGTCCATATATGCTTCAACATCTGAAGTTGGTGATGGTGAAAACTTTTTTGTCATTATGTTTATTGCATCTAATCAGTTGTTACTGCAGGCTGTATTCCCATGCCAGCAGTGGATTGGCTAGATAATCAAGATAGTTACATCTTGAAACCTGTCAGATGAAGAAAAGTGGAGAGATTCAGCATGGAAGGTGTTGAAGCACTTGAGAAACTCCATCACATTTAGAAAGGTCAACTTACTTACCCCTTTTTGTTGCCAAAATCCTGAAATGATATTTAAATGTTTCATGTCTAATTTTGTAGTTTAAGGACATTTTTTTAAGGACTAATAGTATGTGCAGATTCAAACAGGTCATGGTACCCTCTTGTTTTGGTGAACTAATAGAATGGCTGATTGATATTTCAAACTTGCTCCAGACTAGATAAATCACTAGCAGCAAGAAAAAAATTTCAAACTCATTAAAAGAAAAGGTCATGCGATTGAAAAGTGGAAATATTCGTGAGCTGTTTGCTCATCTAAAACAGTCAAAATGTGCAGTCTTGACTTTTCAAGGGGCTATCTTGCATCATATCTGTATATAAATTTATAATTCTCATGCAGTCTATGGGCTGACCACCATCCCCGTAAAACATGTGGGCTGAATTATATAATTTTAAGAAATAAGCTTTAGTTTAGTAATATGGCCAAACCCTACCAAACTACTCTGAAATTATTAAGAAAAAGAAAATAAAAAAAGTATTGTTGTGGGAATGGTAAGATTGCTCCATTATAACCTGAGGGTCATATGTTTGAAACATGGAAATAGCTTCTTTGTGTAGGGGTAAGACTCAAAACACCATAAGGCTGTAGCCTGTGCATTGGGATGCATAGCTACTACTAACAAGAACTACTACTACTACCACTATTACTACTAACAAAAAAAAAATCTGGATGATTCGTAGTAATTATTGCAATGCATTGGGGGTGGTTGAAGGATAAGTTGCTCCTCCAGCATCATCTGGACCCAAGGAACATTTTGCAACTGATCCACACCCCAGAGCATTTCTTAAGTGAGAAGAGGGAGATCTGGGACATGACGTTATGACTTTCTAAGTCAGCGGTAAAGTATTTAGCCCCAGGGTTAAAGTTCAAGTTAAACAGCAGATAAAGTCAGTTCTTCCAATTCCAGAATCAGATGCAACCTGGACTTATCTTGGAGCTCCTGCGTCTGGGAGGAAATTACGAGCTGCTGATGCTGAATCTTTGCTTCAAATTTTTTGTAGCAGGATTGAAAGTTGGCAGTGGACTCCATCTACAACGGGAAGGATGGTATCATCGAAGTCTATTCTTGCTGCTCTACCCACTCTCCTAATAGCCAATTCTTTAATTCCTATCTCAGTTTTAAATAACATTGATTGGAATATCAGAAATTCTATATAGGGTGGGTCAGCAGATTCTAATCACTTGATTGCCCAGGATACTCTAATTCTCCAGAGAGATTTTGGAGGGCTAGGAATCCCTGATCTTCATTGCCCTGACACGATGCTCTGCTCGGTAAACAAGCTTCCAGGGTGGTGTTGCGACCTAATTGTCTATGGTCAAGGCTGGTGAGAAGCAAGTATGCTGTCTGATATATTCATGCCATGTCCGATCCTCGCAAGGCCTCTGCTGCATGGAAAAAATTATATGCAACTATGCTACTACGATCGAACGTCATTTCAGATGGGTGGTGGGGGATGGTCGCTCCATATGTCCTTTTTGATCCCTGGCTTTCAAGCTCCAGCTTAGCTACTTGGTCGACTCTTATGTACATTGACATTCCCCAGCATGTAAAAGTGACTGATTCCATATCTCTGGATGTAATGTGGAGCATGAGGTTATTGACCAATGATGGCCTGCAGATATTGCAAACCCCATTCCGGCGACGGGATTGTTGTGGGGAGCTAGTGGTATGATTAAACCATCAACTGCTTAATTATATGAAAATTCTAAGCCCCAGCCTGTTAATGCAGTTGCCAACATATCATGGAGTTTGGAAGTTGAAGGTGCAACCCAAGGTTTCTTTATGTTTATGGAAGGTCTGTTGGGGGAGGTTGTCGAACTATTCTTAATAGGAGGCTATTTTATATTGTGGTTGATGGTCATCTCTGCCATGATGTTGAGGAAACGATTGATCATGCCCTTGTGGCATTGTTCAGTAGCCAAGGAAGTATGTGCTCGATCTTGTTTCTTCAGCAGTAACCAGATGCAGGAGCTTACTATGCAGCATATTTGGAACACAATGAATGAAGCTACAAAAAGGGAAGTTGTTAGAAGAAAGAAAAAGATTAATGGCCTCCATCCTTCACTAATTATGGTGGACAAGGAATGAAAGTGTTTTTCAAGGTCTTCCTCAATCTCCCTCTCAAATCCTAATGAAATCCTCAGCCTGCTCCTCTCAGTTTGGCGATGCCCTTGCTGTTAAGGATCAAATAGAGACCGAGGAAACCTGGGGTTCTCCCCACTCCTATTTTGGACCTGAACAGCTGCTTCAGGTCTCTTGGGAACCCCAACCCTTGGGACTATTAAGGTCAATTTTGATAGGGATGTCAAGAAGGTAGGTGCTTTTGATGGAGCTGCTTTCATTGTAAGAAATCACAATGGCATTCTCTTAGCTGCTGGAGGAACAAAAACACTAATATATGTATAGCGGAATTAAGGGCGGTATGGTGGGGGATACGCAATGCCCGTAAAACCATGAAAGCAAGGAAACTCTAGGTTGGAGGTGATTTTGCTTTGGGGCCTGTTAGGATATTCTTACAGAATTGAGGTAAAAATATTATAGGAATCGAGTCTGTTGGTCCATCTAGCTCGCATCATCTAATGATGTCCTTAAATCTCAACCCAAATATTAGCTAGCTTTCGGACCGTAGGAAAAAAAGACTCCATGAATCGTATCATATAATATTCTTTTTTTTTCTACAGAATTTGAGCTAAGCGATATTCAGTTGACAGAGCCATGCTTAAATGAATTACCAAATCTATAATTCACCCTCGGTTATCTCTTGAACCTCAAAATATCCATCCCAGTAAGATGATGTACATCCTTTTCTGCTAGAGATCTGACGTCTAACACTGGGCCTTGAATCTTCTCCCGTCACAGTTCCCAAATCGGCCAACTAGAGCTGTATGGACTGTCTCATAACTGTAATGTACTTTCATATAAGGATGGAGGGTTGTTGGCAAATAATAGAGAGAGTAGATTTTAATAGCCTTGACGGATGGTTGGCAGCGTGACCGAAGCCGGAGGCCGGAGTAGTTCAAACGGGGACTATGCCTTTTGCGCATAAGCCCTTGAATTAGTCAAATTACAATTAGGTACTCGTCTGACATACACACCGTCAGTTTGGGCCTCTCTCTACAGGCAGGCGGCAGCGTGATGGGACTGGTAGCATCGGAGATGATGCTTTTCCCAAATAACCCCATAACTGAAACCGTAAGCAGGTAGGTACTCTTTTCGTGCATTTGATTTGGTTGAACTAGTCTCGGCACACTGCATGCAGGGACTAATTAGAGAAGGGGGATGATTATTTGCAGATGGCCCCCTATTTGGAGTTAAAATTACGAATAGGTGATTGTCCTAGATTTTACTAGTCTGGCAGGGGCACGACGGGACCAGCTTAGGAGTGGCAAAATATGACTCGACTCGCCAACCCGATCCGTGTTCGACCCGCTATAAACAGGTTTGGGTTTGGCCTAAACAGGTTTGGGTCGTAAACAGGTCGATCCGTTTAACCTGTTTATTAATTGGGTCGGATACGGGTTTTAGATGTCTGACCCGTTTAAACCGTTTAACCCGTTTAACTGTTGGGCAGGTTAAACAGGTCTAAACAGGTCTAAATAGGTTAAACGGGTCTAAACAGGTTAAACGAGTCTAAACAGGTCTCAACAGGTCGGGTTGGGCAGGTTAAACAGGTTAGATTGGGCAGGTTAAACAGGTCTAAACAGGTTAAACGGGTCAGATTAGGCAAACAGGTTAAACAGGTCGGGTCGGGTTGGGTAAATAGGTTACCTGTTTATTAAACAGGTTAAACGGGTCGGGTCGGATTACCTGTTTAATAAATAGGTCAGATTCAGGTTGTAATTTTTGACCTGTTTAATAAACAAGTCGGGTTCAGGTTTATAATTTTCTGACCCGATCTGCATGTGACTCGACCCGTTTATGATCTGACCCGATCCGATTGCCACCCCTAGACCAGCTGAGTTGAAACTGAGATGACGATTTGTTATAAATAACACCTTGTTAGATCCTAAAATTATGAGTAGGTTCTCATTTCATACATTGTGTTCGGCCCAAAAATAGGAATAATTAAGGCGACCACTAAAAGCACACACCCCACTATAAAGTACAAGTAGATTCTCTTTTCATTTGTTATCTTAACTTGGACAAGTCGTGGCGATTGAGGTTTCTTGTTTCTTCCATTATCTTGGTTAGAATTTGTTCAGGCAGAAGGCTAGCTGAGTAAATGGGAAACCATTCTGAGAGAGAAACCATAATGAAATTGACCAGGAAACAAGAAAAGAATAGTGGCACTCACTAACCATCTTAATCCATGCCTTCAGCATCGTTTCTCTTGTCCTTTCATGAGCCTCATCATCTTGTCGTTGCCAAATAATTCTCAAAATCTTTCACACTGAGAGATTTACTAAATTCTAATGCATGTTAACATCTCTAGGCATTAGAATCCTATCTTATCCATACAAATGCCGGTGAAATATGAAAATAAACAATCCACCATCTTGGAATTTTGTGATAGAGATGATGCCCATATGTTGTAATCAGATATCATCATTCTCTGTTTTATGACAAAGTGAATAAGAAGCAGCTTTTCTCTGTGAGAGCAATCTTTTCACTGAAGGAATCCTTAGAATGATATCTGCTGCATGAAGCACTCTGTGCACACGAGACTCCCTTTTGTGCTACTTCTGGGAGAATAGAGTACTGTTTCTTTGGGTATCTTTGGTGTTGTCGTCCATTAATTTGACCTTGTATATGACTTGTTCATGACTCTCTGTTACATGGATTCAGAATCTTTTGCTCACCCTGAAGAGGAGGGACCTGTGACAATAGACTGTGGGTAGCCTAAGCCAAGCTGAATAGGGCTGTCAACGGGCCGAGCTGCTCGGGCTCGGCTCGGTAAAAGCCCGGCTCGAGCTCGGCTCGGTAAAAGCCCGGCTCGAGCTCGGCTCGTTAGTCAAACGAGCCCGAGGAGCCCAAAATGAGGCCCGTTTAAATCCGAACCCGAGCAGCTCGCGAGCCCAAACGAGCCCAATTGTATTTAAATCAGACCCAGTCACCCAACCCGAGCTAACCCAAATCCATTTAATTTCTTTAAATCGAATTGGATTGGTTGGGGTTCGGACTCAGCCCGTTAACCCAAACCCAATCCGTTAACCACTTAACCCTTCCCTCCACCGTACCACCTCCTCTCTTTTTTTTTTCCCTTTCCCTTTCTTCTCGTTTTCTCTAGAAGTTTCCCACACCGGTGCCGGGTGTCCCTCCCCTCCCCTCTCGCCTTCCTCCTTCGCCGCCGATGCATCGCCGCCTCCTTCCACTGCTAGGAGAGAAATCACACCCGAGGCCCCTCCCGGCTCCTCCTCTTTCTTCTCCGTTTCTCCCCCTCCCTTTTCCTCTCTTTGTTGACTCCTCGACGGCTCCACCGGCGAGACTGCGACAGAAGAGGAGAGTCCCTCGCACAGGAGGGTCGGGCCACGGCCGGCGGCGCCTGCGGCCGAGCCCATGGCGTCCTCGACAGTGCCTGCGACCGACGCCCGTGCCGGCGGTGCTCGCGGCTGAAGCCGGCGGCCGCCGCACGTGACGAGGTGAGTCCATTCTTCTCTCTTTTTTCTTTCTTTCTTTCTTTCCTTCTTTCTTCTATTCTTCTTCTTTTCTTTCTTTCTTTCCTTCATTTTTCTCTCCGACGATGAACCGTCGAAATCGAGATCTCTCCGACGGAGACGGAGACGGGGACGGAGATGGGGATGGGGCAGGCTCGGGCTCGGGCTCAGGCTCGGGCTTTACGAGCCCGAGCCCAAGCCCGAGCCGACAAATTTGGGAAACGAGCCGAGCCGAGCCTGCGGAGGCTCGGGCTCAGCTCGGCTCGTTAACAACCCTAAAGCTGAACGTATATATAGAATAAAGGTGCACTTTTTAACCCTTTCCTAGTATAAGAAAACCAGAATTAATATTTTGGATTTCTCAAGTCTAACTATGTAGTTCAGTTGCAGAGGTAAGAATAATTCAAGAGAGGCCACAATTCATGTTAATAGAACAGCTCATATATACTTCTTCTCTGAGAAAGATATTTCAAACTTGTTTTAGACTGAACAAGCCATTAGACAGAACATGACCATGAGATTGAAAAGTGGGCTTATTTTTGAGAACTCTTTGCTCATTGTACTAGTCTGACGGTGCTGCCACCATGATTGTTCATACGCCTCATTCATATGTGTGCATATAATATCTATGTGTATAAACATGTTGATGGGGGGCGAAGTGGATCGTCTAGCCCACGGCTAAAAGGCTGCCCAGTCTTGGCCCAATAAATGCTAACACCGACCGATTGAATCCTCGATCTGGCCCAGAGCCAACTCAGCTTCGAATTCCGCCAAAAGCTCCATCGGCTTTGGATATTCGCCGACTCCCCGACTAAGTTTGAGGCGTCTCCAATATTCGTCGACCCACCCCGACCGAGCTCGGGGCGCCCACTTTGGTAATATTTCCCGACTTTCGAGCTCGGGGCGCTCCACCGGGCACACTTCGAAACACGAGGAGCAGAACTACCCTCGGCACCAATCTGGCCGACCTTGCCAAATGCATGATGCGACCTCTCAATGAGCTTGGTCTCGCCATCAACCGCACCCATGTGCGCGTAGCTGGCCCTCAACAATCAAAGGATGACACCATGACTACTCTCGTCATACCCTGCTGTGATTGTCAATACCTCACCGTTCTCGAGAACGGACAGCACCACATGCCACCAACTAGCTTTAGCTGCGCGCCATTCGGCTCAGAGCCATGCACCCTCATGATGTGGGCGGACAGTGTCTCTGTCACCTGAGCCTCTCTTCTGGGACTATAAATAGCCCGGTCAGGTAACTTCTAAGAAACTTTTTTGGCTGAACCAAATTTATTCCACTCTAACTTGATCGTCAGAGGGCTCTCACCGAAAACACCGTGAGACTTTGTGCAGGTCCGTCGCCGTCACACTAGAGGTGGCCCCCGTTTTCTTCTTCCAACCACCGGCGGCTCCCTCGACCCCTCCGACGTGGTCACCCTCGGGCCAAATTTGAACTACAACATTTCTGGCGCTAGAGGAAGGGCCTGAGCCATGACCACGAGGACAATGAGCTAGGGAGCTCCAAACGTGTCGAGCAGCCAGGAATCAGCGCCCGACTGCTCCCTCCAAAGTTCGTCCCCTGCACCGCGTATACCGGCTGACCAAGGTTCTCAGATCCAGCTAGAACAATTTTATCTGGTCGCCCAGCAAGTTCAAGCTCTGGCCGTGGTTATTCAAACCCTTCACTTGGCCGAAGCTTCATCAATCGTTGAACTCGACAGGAAAGACGAGGGAGCGGGGTGACAAATCCAGATGTTCTAGGAACAGGCCGCGGAACTTCGCAAGGAGCGCTATCGATTGAGGAGCGGGTCCCCTCGGAGGTCCGGAAGGCATGTCTCCTACCGAAGTTTTGAGGAATACACTCCTCTCACATCCTCCTGGACTGAGATCCTCACGGAAATTGAGGGTTGCGGCTACCTCCGATCTCCACCGAAGATGCGGTCGTCCTAGTCACGGAAGCGCTTGGATAACTCCCATAGAGATCACGGTCATGACACGGAAGATTGTTACCAGCTTTGTGATAAGATCGAAGTGATCGTCCGCCAAGGCCTCCTGAGCCAGTTCGTCGTGGATTGACTGACAAAGCGGAGCTCGATGGACAGACTTCGGGGC
The DNA here is from genome assembly GCF_009389715.1 of Phoenix dactylifera. Taxonomy (NCBI): domain Eukaryota; kingdom Viridiplantae; phylum Streptophyta; class Magnoliopsida; order Arecales; family Arecaceae; genus Phoenix; species Phoenix dactylifera. The sequence continues at coordinate 1,287,208 of NW_024067689.1, forward strand.
CATCTGACGGACCCGATGACAATCGCCCTAGTGCGGGCACTATCAACACTACATCTGCGCATCCCATGCGTTAACGCTGCGCTAGCTCCGAGGGGCCGGGGAAGAGGCCGCACGCCCACAGGCCTGGGACTGGCAACTCGAGATGTAAATTACTTCTCCAGGAAAGGACCTTAGCCTCTTCAGGTCAAGGCTTTCTTTTTACAAACCGTGTAAATTAATAAAGTTATCCTCCGGGACTTTTCCAAGGCATTGTTGAAACGCCCAAGTGGGCTTGACGCGCTCTAGATGCCCTGGCGGCATGAGTGATATACCGAAAAATCTATAAAATCACTCCTTGAGCTTGCCTCGAGGCGCCAGGGCCTCGCAACTGCAGATTCTATCTATAAAGTTCCCCTTTGAGCTCGCCTCGGGGCGCCCTACAGGATTTAGCAAGAGCCCGAGAGCCTCACAACTGCAAGATCTATCTATAAAGTCGCCCCTTGAGCTCGCCTCGGGGTGTCCTGCAGGACTTAACGAGAGCCTGAGGGCCTCGCAAATGTAGGTTCTATCTATAAAGTTGCCTCTTGAGCTCACCTCGGAGCATTCTGCAGAACTTAGCGAGAGCCCGAGGGCCTCGCAACTGCAGGATCTATCTACAAAGTCGCCCCTTGAGCTCGCCTTGGGATACCCTGCAGGACTTAGCGAGAGCCCGAGGGCCTCGTAACTGCGGGATCTATCTATAAAGTCGCCCCTTGAGCTCGCCTCGGGGCGCCCTGTAGGACTTAGCGAGAGTCCGAGGGCCTCACAACTGCAGGATTTATCTATAAAGTCATCCCTTGAGCTCGCCTTGGGGCACCCTGCAGCGAGATTTCAAGGGCCTCGCAACTGCAGGTTCTATCTATAAAGTCGTCCCTTGATCTCGCCTCAGGGCGCCCTGCAGGACTCAGCCAGAGCCCGAAGGCCTCGCAACTGCAGATTCTATCTATAAAGTCACCCCTTGAGCTCGTCTTGGGGTGCCCTGCAGGACTCAGCGAGAGTCCGAGGGCCTCGCAACTGTAGGATCTATTTATAAAGTTGCTCTTTGAGCTCGCCTCGGGGGGTGCCCTGCAAGACTTATCGAGAGCTCGAGGGCCTCGCAACTGCAGGTTTTTTCTAAAAAGTCACCCCTCGAGCTCGGCTCGGGATGCCTTGCGGCATCAACGGGGACCAAGGAAGAGCATCCCCATCTACAAGATTTTATAAGTACGCCTCTGATCTGAGTGGGAGGCTTCTACAAAGGCATCTCTCGAGCTCGGCTCGGGATGCCCTGCAACGTCAACGGGGAACCAAGGAAGAGTACCCCCGTCCGCAGGATTCTATAAGTACGCCTCCGATCTGAGCGGGGGGCATCTACAAAGTTATCTCTCGGGCTCGGCTCGGAATGCCATGCGGCGTCAACGGAGAGCCAAGGAAGAGCACCCCCGTCCGCAGGATTCTATAAGTATGCCTCTGATCTAAGTGGGGGGCATCTACAAAGTCATCCCTCGAGCTTAGCTCGGGATGCCCTGCGGCGTTAACGGAAAGCCAAAGAAGAGCACCCCCGTCTGCAGAATTCTATAAGTACGCCTCTGATCTGAGTGGGGGCATCTACAAAAATCATCTCTCGAGCTCAGCTCGGGATGCCTTGCGGCGTCAACGAGGAGCTAAGGAAGAGCACCCCCATCCGCAGGATTCTACGAGTACGTTTCTGATCTAAGTGGGGGGCATCTATAAAGTCATCCCTCAAGCTTGGCTCGGGATGCCCTACAGTGTCAACGGGGAGCCAAGGAAGAGCACGCTCGTCCGCAGGATTCTACAAGTACGCCTCTGATCTGAGTGGGGGGGGGGGGCAACTGCAGGGTTCGTTTAAATCTTGTATAGATGTCTATCCCCAAGTTCATTATTATTCCCGAGTTGGCATTGTCCCTCAAGCAGATTTCTAATTTCGAGCTGGCGTCAGCCCTCGAGCGGATTTCTACTCTCGGGTAGATGCTTATCCCCGAGTTCATTATTATTCTCGAGTTGGCGTTATCCCTTGGGCGGATTTCTAATCTCAAGTTGGCGTCAACCCTCGAGCGGATTTCTACTCTCGGATAGATACTTATCTCCGAGTTCATTATTATTTCCAAGTTGGCGTTGTCCCTCGGGCAGATTTCTAATCTCGAGCTGGCGTCAGCCCTCGAGCGGATTTCTACCCTCGGGTATATGCTTATCCCCGAGCTCATTAGTATTCCCGAGTTGGCGTTCTCTCTCTGGCGGATTTCTAATCTCGAGCTGGCGTCAGCCCTCGGGCGGATTTCTACTCTCGGGTCGATGCTTATCTCGAAGCTCGTTATTATTCCCGAGTTGGCATTGTCCCTCGGGCGGATTCCTAATCTCGAGCTGGCGTTAGCCCTCGAGCGGATTTCTATTCTCGGGTGGATGCTTATCTCCGAGCTCATTATTATTTCCGAGTTGGCGTTGTCCCTCGAACGGATTTCTAATCTCAAGCTGGCGTCAGCCCTCGAGCAGATTTCTACTCTCGGATAGATGCTTATCCCCGAACTCATTATTATTTCCGAGTTTGCATTATCCCTCGGGCGGATTTCTAATCTCGAGCTAGCGTCAACCCTCGAGCGGATTTCTCCTCTCGGGTAGATGCTTATCCCCGAGCTCATCTGTATTCTTGAGTTGGCGTCGACCCTCGGGCGGGCTTGTATCCTTAAGCTAATCTCCAGTCAGTTTCTTCCTTCTCCGATTTCGGCCTCCTGGGCAGGGCCCAAAGCGGCCCGCACTATTAGACAAAGAGTTACAAGCTCGCCCTATGTGAAGTTTATCTTCGAATCGGAGGTATATGCCGAGCCCGAAGACCTCTGCAAATGCCAAATGCGGCTCCTACTATGTGAGATAGGCCTGGACCTAGGTTACGCAGTTCGAATCTCTATATCCGAGCATGAAACGGGACGAGCTCAAACACTTAATTAAGGTCGCGACATGCTGAAAGAAATACGGACTTCATTGATAGCAAAGGCCGCAGGCTAAATACAAGGGTGCCCTACCTTGAGGTTGGGCTAACTACAAAAGGCTCGAACGGCTGATTTTACAAAAATAAAAACAAAAGGTTAATTGACGTGGACGACTTCCACGTTGGCGTCAGGTGTGGCCTCCATCCTAGTCGCAACCTCAGAAGCGCCATCCCCGCTAACCTCAGAGGCAACCTCAGCTCCAGCGCTGGCATCGGGAATGGCTACTGATTCCATCCCGGCGGGGGCTTCGGCGGTGATCTCCTGCCTGAATTCGGTACTGGCTTCCGCAGTGTCTCCGTCCGCCTCAGCAGCTCCATCCAAGTTTGGCTTAAGGCTGCTAAGGTTGACTCCAGGGCAGAACTGCTGGACTTGGAGGCGACAATTATCAAAGCCTTGGACCATGGTAGCAGCAACCCCTTCCGCCAGTTCGGCGAAGTACTCCTCTGACTAACGAAACTTCTCGACGGCCTCACGAGCGGATGACTCCATTAGATTCTCGAGCCGCCCGATTTTCAGTTCCCGTTCCTCCGCTTCGTCCTGAAGTCTAACCAGAGCGGCTTCGAGCTCAGAGTTGCAGCTTGCAGCAGAGAAGCGAGCCCGGGAATGCTCGGCCTCCATATCTTGGACTGGGCGAGCCTGTCTTTTATCGAGACTTTGGTTGTTCATACCTTCTTCTTGGCCTTTCGAAGCCGCTGCGAGGCGACTGTAGCCTTCTCCTCGGCCTCGCGCCGCTGCCGCTCGACGGCTGCCACCCGTTCCTCGGCCTCTTGCTGTCGCTGTGCAGCAGTTGCCGCCTAGGCCTTGGCCTCCTGCTCTTGGAGCTCGGCACGCTCCATCCTCGACCTTAGCGCCCTTAGCTCTTCCCGGTCCGCGAGCATGCTGGACATTAGCCTGTCGACCACATGAAGAGACTGGCACGAAAAGATAAAGTGTCAACAAAAGCCGAGCATTCACAAAGAAAACAAATAAGGAATGGAAGAACCGCGTTACTCACCCGCACGCTTGCTGAGTAAACGTGATGGATGAGGTTGCCAAGGTCCTCTTCCATCCGTGCACGGTCGCACGGGAGCATGATGCTGCGCACGAGCCCTCGAGCAACGTCTCCAGACTCGAGGGTTGAATCGCCCTTAGGCACGCGACGTTGATGCCGCAATTGCTCCCCGCCGGACTCGAAAAACATGGGCTCGACCCTTACTAAGGCCGGAACCTCGGAGAAGGTCGCAGCCTCGGCACACGATGGGACCGTGGGGGGAACTGAAGTGTTGGGCCTACTCCCCAGCTTGGGATTTGATCCAAATGGCTGGGCAATTTCTCCGATCTCTGGGACTTGGTCGGCAAGTGCGACCGCCGCTTGGTCCGAAGAATCCCTTCCAGCCGTCGACTGGGACACCTTGGCCTTTACCGCAAGGACTTGGCCGAGTCCAACCCGAGCAGGGGTGGCGATCTCTAGCTCTCCCCGCTCAGTCTCGAGGCTGGGGGCAACTCTTGTTTCTTCGGCCTCCCCTCAGGCCAGACCCCTTCGAGGGCGGCTTGCTTCTTCCTGTACGTAGCCATCAGCGTATTGGTGCTGAAGATCATCCCTGCAATGTCTGGAGACAAAAGGTCTTATCAGAATCCGGCATAAAAAGAAAGAAGAAAAAGCTAAACACTCTTACCCTCGGGACGAGTTGGGCTCAAACCAAGATTCACTAAAGCCTCCTCGCTGAGCAGGTCAGGGAGCCGAGGAGTTTCTTTCAGTCCAAGCAAACTATCTAAGACCCCCTGCTCGAGCTGCGACAATTGCGGGAGCCTATTATTCGCCGAAGCCAGCGGAAAGCTCCAGGTCAGATTAAATCCCCACGATTGCTTGGAGGAAATAAAGAAAAAGTTATCCTTCCATCCGCGGATGGAAGTGGGCATGTCCCCAAACAGCTTGCGGCCTCCTCGAGGGGAGAAGTACCACCACCCTTTATCCATAGCGTTGCTTTTTAATATAAAGCAACTCCTGAAGATATTCATCAAGGGGGACAGACCATGTGCTAGACAAAGGGCGAGGAAGCCGATGATTATTCTCCATAAGTTCGGGGCGAGCTGTGCATGCACCAGGCCATAGGCCGTCAAGAGCTCCTCCACGAATCCGTGCAAAGGAAACTTCAGCCCTGCGTAGAGCGTATCTACATACCCTCCGACCTAACCACTAGGTGGGTTGGTGACTCACCCTCCGAGGTCTGGGAGCTCGAGGATGAACTCCAGAGGAATGAAGAATCGGGCTTGGATCGAGCCTAGATCCTCGTCACTCATGAGCGAGCCGGTTCCATACGGGCTCGGGCCCACCTCGAGCTCAACCTCCCCCACATCGGAAGAGGCCTGAGCTCGCGACGGACCTACATCGAACATCGATGCTCTCGTCGGCGAATCCATTGCCTTGGTCTTAGGGTTACAAAAAGGGAGAAAATGAAAGACTCTCCGAGCGACCAAAAGAAGGGATGAAATAACTACCCAAAAGCTCACCGAAAAAGATGATCAGAAAAAGAAAGAGAATGACCACCGGGAGGTGAAAGTAGCACCCGATGCGAAGGTTGGCGAAAAGCTCCCAGAGCGCCTGGAAGAAAGCTTGAACACTACGGCAATGGCGACTGAGAGAAGAGGACTAGGAGCGGGAGAGGATCAAGCAACGATCCTAGGGCCCCCATCTCAGGCCTTATATATAGCCTGCTACAGCGGCTCTGATTGAGTAGCCTGAATGATTAGACGAGCCGGGGTTCGCCATGTGGCAGGCCTCAAAATACCCTCAACAAAATCTTTCTGAATCGCCGCACTAAATGTTGATCATTATAGAGGGCACTCCGAAGATCGAAATGTTGATGGCTAGCCTCTTGCATTCCATCAGGCGAGACACTTCGGTGAAGGAAACATTAATGGCCGGCTTCTTGCATTCCGCCAGACGAGATACTTCAGGGGACGGGGTATTAATGATCAACCCCTTTCGATTCCATTCCGGTAGCCCCTCACAAAAGGATGCCTACGTGAAACACCAAAAAGCTCCCACGACGGATCCTACTCAGAAAAATGCCGCAGCTCAAGTCACCCAAGCTCGACGCAGAGCTCCCAGCCATAAAATGTGCCGAGGCATATCCAGCTCGGTACGCACCTCTTCTTGAACACTGGGCTGAAGTGCTGGATGATCAATAGTCCGGCTACTTCCATCGCCCGAGCTGAAGGGTAACTCGATCTCGGAAGTGGGGGGCAAATGATGGGAGGTGAAATGGATCGTCCAGCCCACGGCTAAAAGGCCACCCAGTCTTGGCTTAATAAATGCCAACACCGACCGGTTGAATCCTCGGTCCGGCCCAAAGCCAGCTCGGCTTCGAATTCCGCCAAAAGCTCCATTGGCTTCGGATATTCGCCGACTCCTCCGACCAAGTTCGGGGCATCTCCAATATTCGCCGACCCGCCCCGACCGAGCTCGGGGCGCCCACTCCAGTAATACTCCCCGACCCTCAAGCTCGGGGCGCTCCACCGGGCACACTTCGGAACACGAGGAGCAGAGCTGCCCTCAGCACCCGTCTGACCGACCTCGCCAAATGCATGATGCGACCTCTCAACGAGCTCGGTCTCGCCATCAACCGCACCCATGTGTGTGCCTATATTCTCCTACGTGGCCGTACATTACAACACCACCATGCCACGCCTCCATAGCTGGCCCTTAACAGTCAAAGGACGGCACCATGACTACTCCGGCCATACCCTGCTGTGATTGTCAATACCTTACCATTCTCGAGAATGGACAGCACCACACGCTACCAACCAACCTTAGTTGCGCGCCATTCGGCTCAGAGCCACGCTCCCTCATGATGAGGGCGGATAGTGCCTCTGCCATCTGAGCCTCTCCTTCAGGACTATAAATAGCCCGGTCAAGTACTTCTAAGGGACTTTATTGGCTAGACCAAATTTACCCCACTCTAACTTGATCGTCGGAGGGTCCTCACCGGAAACACCAATGAGACTTTTTGCAGGTCCGTCGCCGTCATGCAGGAGGTGGCCCTCGTCTTCTTCCAACCACCGGCGGCTCCCTCGACTCCTCCGACGTGGTCATCCTCGGGCCAAATTTGAACCACAACACATGTAATGCTCGCCTTCGTTCCCTTATAAATTGCATGTTACTTGAGCTCACTTGAATCTCATTCTCGAATGGCATAGAAATAGAGATTGATCATTACCTGTAGGATGGTCCGCAAGTAGGCTAGCGCAATAACTGTAAATGATTTTATTATGTGCAGTTGAAGCTCTGGCAGTTCCACATGTGGTTGCTGCTGTTGTCCAGTCACCCCCGAGACTAACTTTTTCTCTTAATTCTCTTCAGTTGCACATTTGATGAGGTAATGTCAGTCCATTTTTCAGACAGATAGATCATAATTATTGTTCTTTTATTGTCATTTTAGCAACTTGTATCAGTCGATGTCGAACATGACAAAAGACCTTTAACAGTTGCTTATGATTATTATTTTTAGTCCAAATTGCAACATAAAGCTGTTTAAATCTGACACTTTTGAGATTGTAAGAGGCATTATATCAACAACAAATGGTTTTATTAGTTTTCTTCAAAATATCGGACTACTGACCTAATGTTGCTTAGAAACAATAGATAATTGTGATGGAGGCTTCATAGTTAGACCTAGCTGAATCTTATCAGATGGACTAATCTGCAGCTGCCTGGATTAGAAGAATTAAACTCTGCAGTTCTTAGCTATAGGTATCACTGTTGTGGGCAAGAAATAAGTGGCATTGGATGGTGAGAATGCAACATCAAGCCTTTAACCCTTCTATTTTTTCAAAGATATTGAATAATATTGTCAGTTATCTATTTTTTTAAGTTAAATTTCATCAAGATAACCGAAGAAGGGCTCCATAAATGAAACTAACATGAGCAAGGAGGTGAAGTGCATGCAGCAAGGGCCACAAGAAGACCCTCTCTTGATCGAAGGAAAGCAAGATGCGGTACGAGTCATGCATGCATGCGACCTTCAAGAGATTGAATAGTTTCTCCAAGATATCTTTCATAAAGAGGAGGTGGTTAAACTTTGCACCGGCTTAATGGAGACCGTCATAATCCGTCGCTACTTTTAGTTGCATGCCCGTTGAGGAAGATGAATCATGCCTAAAAGCTGCACGGCTATAATTAGTTGCATGCCTACTGAGGAAGAAAATCTTATCTAAAAGCGAAATTTCGCTTTTATAAAACCTATCCAGTACAATGGATCCGCCAGTCTTCTTTTTTTTTTGTCAGATCAATTAATTATCCGTTGTATGTACCACACTCACGCATTTAACATGGGACAGATGTGACAGCAAAGTGCTAAGTGAGATGCATTTTGAAATTATTTTGGGGAGGCCATGGTTGACAGAATAAAATATTTTTGTATTTCCTTTTGATATCATAGTATGTATGCTGTTTAATAAACTAGCTGCGATTTGGAGGTGTGCACTAAATGCCTAACGGGTTAAAAATGAGGACGATCCTAAAAATTTTTGTCAAAATATTTTTTTTCTAAAATTTTGATTGAAAATTTGATTTTTGAAAATATGATACCTGTAAAAATGATTCTAGCATGCTTGGTCGACTATAAAAAAAATGGTGCAATTTAGAGTGGCTTATATTTGATTGATTATCTACTTTTTCTAAAAAATTATGTGAAATATTTATTATATTCTTAATAAAAAAAATTTATTTATGGATTTTAATGGCTTAAGAGTAGTTTTGGAAAAAAAAATCAATTTCTAGCTGGTGGAAAATTAGATTTTTCATGTCTCTCATGGGTTTATCTTATTTCCATAAAAATGCTACTTTTTCATCTTACTCATTTGGAAACTCCAGCCAAACTAGAGGTCTTTCTTCATTTTTCTATTGACCATACTTACTTTCCTTCTTTTTTCATGAACTAAACGAGTTCTTAATGTATAAGACTGCATTCAAGCAGATAGGTGAGAATATATCCATCCACTAGCATTGGCATGCAAAATCCCTCCTTATGTTTGGTAAACCTACTAATCTCATGATTAGATATGACAATTTTGTACCTGTTCTCAACACATGTTCAAAACTCTGGTCTTAAAAGTAAAGTTAGTTTCCAGTGCCATCTAGCAACATATTTCGTGTTAGCATTGGGCTAATTTGGCAGTTCAGCATCTGCCCCTTTGAGATTCTATCCGGACACCAATAAAACCCCTACAAAATACCTATGCATGCAATGAGAGCAGTTAAAAAAAATTGATAGCTCAAATATAAATATAATTAGGATATTAGGTGATTTGTAGCTCAAATCTTATCAATATTTATAGAGTTCTATGGCAATACTAATAGCTAAAGTTAAACATTTAAGTAATTTATCTTCTTGTGGATTTGGTTGATGTTCCTTCATGCCTCTATGCTGATATCGAGCCTTCTGTATCAACTCCTTACAAAGGGATTGAACAATTCATCACTAGATCAATAGAGATGCTGACTAGATTACTCTTCTCAGTAATTAGCAATGTGCCGTTTGGTGCCAATTAAAAACTTTTATTGTCCCTTCATGGTGATTTCATCTCCGATCAAATAGGTTTAGCAAACACAATTCGAATATTTCACACTTTGGCCCGTTCCGACTGCTATCCATTTTGAAATTTTCAAAATTCATTCCCATTCTCTTAAATCCGCTACTTATCACGTCTCGTATATGGAACCTACCAGGTTTAGTATTCTCTACCACCTGCACAAAAAATGTAAGAAAATTAACTCATCGCATATCGCCCAAATTGAAAGTATCCAATATTTAGACACAACTTGCATTATTTTTGGGTGAAGAATCTTTGATGGCTGACTCAAATCTCTCAAGTCTTGAATTATCAGCTATTAATCTCTTTTCTGAACTTAATTCAATACTCATCAGCGCACCACCACATTCACAATAAAGAATGGTTTCACGAGAATAGCAATAGCTTCACTAAATCACCTCGAATGCTCCCTGTGCACAGGTGCTGCAACTCATAAGAGATGATGCCATCAGTGCATCAATATGAAGGTCTACATATTCTTTTTCAAGACATAAGACAGAAGTAAGTTCAGCCAAAATTGGATGAGGGTGTAATTTAAACCCAGGTCATAGATATCCACGTTGGAGAGAAGAACTATATAAATGATGGAGCAGAGCCCCAGACCAATATCTTAGAGAAATCTTAGTATACTGATCAACAATTCCCTACCTCCGACTACCAAACTACTCTTAAATCCTATAAAAAGAGACCACAGCCTGAGATGAAAAGGGACAGGAAACCATGAGTTGGTTTTCAGGAAGCCCAGCTTTTAAGAGTCCCCTAATTTCGTTACCAAAAAAAATGCTCTAATTTCAGCTGTTGCGGTGGTCCTCCTCCGCTCCCCGAGACTGATTCCGACGGTTGGGGGGTGTTCTTGATTGATACCCCGCTCTTCTGTATTAAATGCAGTAGCTGAGGAAACCCACCAACCTCGCCCCTCCAAAAAAAAATCCCCCCGTTTCGCCCACACTTCTCTCCGTCATGCTACAAAACCCCCTTCTTCTCCCCCTCCTCTTCCCAAAATGTCCTTCTCCCCCTCCTCCGCCGCCGCCGCCGCCACCACCGACGACAACGCCACCGCCGCCGCCTCCCCTCCAACCTCCTCGTCCTCCTTCTTCCTCCAGAACCTCAGCAACCTCGGCCTCGGCTACGCCATCGCCATCGCCCTCGGCGTCCTTGTCCTCCTCTCCACGGTCCTCCTCGCCTCCTACGTCTGCTGCCGCGCCCGCGCCCGAAGCACGAATCCTAACCCTAACGGTGGCGGCGCCGGCGGGAACTCCAACGGCGTCGTGCTGCCCCGCATAATCTTTGTCGCGGAGGAGGAGGAGGACGACGACGAGGATAACAACGGCGAGGAGGGCGGCCGCGGCGGCCGGGGCTCCGCACCCACCGGGCTGGACCCGGCGGCGATCAGCTCCTACCCGAGGTTCCCGTTCTCCGCCGCCAAGGGCGGGGAGGCCGTGTGCTCCATCTGCCTCGGGGAGTACCGGGAGGGGGAGATGCTCCGGATGATGCCGGACTGCCGCCACTACTTCCACCTTCCCTGCATCGACGAATGGCTCCGACTCAACGCCTCCTGCCCCGTTTGCCGCAACTCGCCGATGCCCACACCCGTCTCCACGCCGCTGTCTACCCCGCTATCCGAACTCGTCCCGCTTTCCCACTTCGCCGCCGACCGGAGGAGGAGGTGATCGCCGTTCACCAGGTTCCTGATCTTGCCATCCGTGTGTAAATTTTAGGGCTTTCTTCGTTCCTATACCTTTCTGCTTTTTTAATTAGGGAAACAAAAGCCTTGCGGTAGATCTGACAACATGGAGGCGTATGGTGTTTTGTGGCTAATTAGGCTTTTAGGATTTCCATAATGCTTGCTGTGTTCAATTGATTAGATTCTTTTTTTTTTCCCTATAGTTTCTTGGCTGTGTGTTAATTCCATCGAAATGGATATATATGAAATTTTGGGTCTTATGTGCAAGTTAGTGTGATTATAATGCTCTACTTTTGAAATGCAATGTGGATTTAATATTATAGATGCGTTCTGTTGTCTGAGTTTGCTCTCTTCTGAATAAATGTGAATGGTAGCCATAAATGTAAGTTTTATATGCTGCGAGATGAATGCCTTCGGAGAGTGTGCCATCTTCACTCAAATGGTCCTTGGATATCTTAAGCGCACTTGGGCATTTTGTTCTTGTTGAAATATTGATATTTTTAAGATACCATGGGCCTAAGTATGTGGTCCATGGGAGCCTCCCCCCTAGATTTATACCGTACAAGCTTATTAGCTTTCCAGCTTAGATAACCAGAAGAGGAGATTGCATATCTTAAATTTAGCCCCACTTCTTTTGTTGTTAGATGTACATTATACATTGGGGCAAGAAGACTACAGGAGAGAGTAGTTTCCAGGGAAATTTTTGAGTGTTTGCATATTTAGGGTTCATAATTATAGGTGTCTTAGTTGCAGCTGTCTCTGCTGTATTTGGTTCCTTTTATCTCTTATGTGATTTCATCAGAATCAAATGCATACTTTGATTCATTTGTTAAAAAAGAGCAGATGAGAATGAAATTTTGAACATGTATGACAAATTAAATTCTGATACAGAGAAAAGTCTCTGATTCTGCTGTTAATTGCCTACTAAATATGGCTTGGGTGCTTAGATGACATTGTTTGTTGGATATGCTTTGACAATTGCCACCAAATCCAAAAGCTTAACTTTGGGTTGATTACCTTGTACTCCAATGTAATGCCTCCCAACAGCTTCCCTCATCCCTCTCCCCTATCAATGAAAATCCTAATAAAGTCTGTTTCTGAACCAAGATTCAAGATTTTACCATGCTGAATAGTGCCGAACTGACCAGTTCGGGGTATACCGAACTGGAGCAGTCAAAAATCAGCATGATTCAGAACTTTAAACGAAATAAGGCTGGTTCGCTTAAACCTCCCCTCTCTTGGCTATTAAACAAGCTTGGTTCGAGAAGTCAAGAGAGGCCCCTCCTGCTCACGAACACCACCTACTGTCCGCCCATCTAGCCGGTCGCGAATCGTGATGGTCTGCCTCCCGCCGCCTCCGGTAAGTCACCCCATCCTCTCCTGCTCCCTCCCTCTCTCCCTCGCTCTTAGTTAGGTTAGGGTTTCCCTTGCCCTCCCCTTTCGTCCCTCCCTCTTCATTTCTATCTCTCTTCCTCTTTCCTTTTCTCCCTCTCTCTGCCACTTCCTCTCTGGATCTTCGTTTGTTGATATGCCTCAGAACGGCATGGTACAGACCTGTACCATGCCAAACCGATTGCCGGCCAATACCCTTTCATATACAGGTTTTGGCGAACCTTGTTCAAGATCCTTATTTTGAGGAGTATTGAACAAAGAAAAACTCATTCAAGAACCAACTCAGATTTCAAGTATAAAAAAAATTTGGAAGAAAAAAAGAGGCTGAATTCTTTTTATCACCCTTTGCTTAGATTGCATTAATTTGGTCTTATGTTCATGATGGCAAGCTATAATTTCCTACTCAACCATTGGATCTCAACGGCGGGATGGTGAAGACCTATGCAGGCCGTTCATGACTCATGATCAATCTGCCGTGGACTAGCCTTGAACTGAACTGTTGGTTATTAAACTTGTTTTTAATATTAGTAACTTATGGTTTTATTTTCTGTAATTGCATATTAGTATGGTGAGGAGTTACATGTCTTTTAGTTTTTAATCATGTGGGAGTTACATGGAGTTATAAGGGTGTTATTTAGAGGGAGTTATTTGAGATTTATTTGGAGGTTATGTATGGTGTAGTAACCAATTCAATTAGGAAGGTTAAAAGACCATCTAATGGTGCCTATAAATGTCCATGTGCTCTAGTTGTTTTTTAAAAAAGGTGAGTGGAATACAAGTTATTCATGTGTGCCTAAAATTCTCTCCATTTTTCTCCATAGAGTAATTTGTGAGGGTGAATCCTCTTGATTTTCAACAGAGTGGTATTAGAGCCAAGACTTTTCTTGTGAGAAAAAGCGATGGCAAATGGAATGCTTCCATTTCTAATGTCGCGGTCCACCAAGGATAGCTATGAAAATTGGTATATCCGTGGCAATCTTGGGATCTCAAGATTTGTGGGAGATCGTTGACAAAGGCTACACGGATTCGGAGAATCAAGATTTCTTGACTCCAGCTCAAAAGGAGTCCTTACAAGCCACAAGAAAGAAGGATCGGAAGGCCATCATGATCATCCATCAATGTTTGGATGATGGCATGCTGCAACGAGTTGCTAATGTAACTTCTTCAAAGCAAACTTGGGCGATTCTCCAAAACTCCTATCAAGGAGTTGACAGAGTCAAGAAGATTTGTCTTCAATCTTTGCGTGGTGAATTCGAAGCCTTACATATGAAAGAATCCGAATCAATCTCGGATTACTCTTGAAGGGTGTTGACCGTCGTAAATCAACTAAGGAGGTACGGCGAAAATGTGAGTGATACGAGAGTTATTGAAAAAATCCTTCGTTCATTGGATTCCAAGTTTAATTTTATTGTTGTAGCCATTGAAGAGTCCAAAGATCTAGACTCCATGACAATCGATCAACTCATAGGATCACTACAAGTTCATGAAGAGAAGGTTGTCAAGAAGCAAGAGACTTTAGAGTAAATGTTACAAATAAAAGTCTTTTTGAAAGAAAAAGAAGATCGTAGTTGGAAAGGCGAAAGAGATCGTGGACGTGGAAATGGACATGGTCGAGAAAGAGGTGGTCGTGGATCATCCAACAAAGAAGAAAAGAAGAAAGAATGGTATCAATCAAGAGGACGTGGAAGAGGAAACAATTCGAGATCAAATGGAGGAAGGTATGATAAATCTCGAATTCGTTGCTATAATTGTCAAAAATATGGTCATTTTGCTTCGGAGTGTAGAGGTCCTCAAAATGCCGAAGAAGAAACTAACTATGTTGAAAATGAAGAGACGGAGCAAACTTTGTTGTTGGCATGCAAAGGAGAAGAAAATGGAGATCATGATTTATGGTATCTTGACAATGCGACTAGCAACCACATGTGCGGTGACAAAAGCAAATTTGTGGAGTTGGATGAAACTGCAAGCAGTAATGTGGATTTTGGAGATTCTTTCAAAGTATCGATCAAAAAAAAAGGTACAAGTTTGATTTGCTTGAAAAATAGTGATGATTAATTTATTGCTAATGTTTTTTATGTTCCAAGCATGAAAAATAATATTTTGAGCTTAGGACAACTCTTAGAGAAAGGCTATAATATTCAAATGAAAAATCTTAATCTTTCGATAAGATATCAAAAGAAAAGTTTAGTGGCCAAAGTTAAAATGACAAGAAACTGCATGTTTGTGCTCAACCTTTAAACCGATGTTGCTAAATGCTTGAAGGCTTGTGTTGAAGATCTAAATTGGCTTTGGCACTTAAGGCTTGGGCACTTGAATATTGATGGGCTAGAATTATTGGCCAAGAAGAATATGGTGAATGGGTTGCTCTTTATTGACCACCCAAATCAACTTTGTGAAGGATGTCTCTTTGGCAAGCAATCAAAAAAAAGCTTTCCAAAAGAAGCTAGCACAAGAGCAATGGAACCACTACAACTTATTGATTCGGATGTTTGTGGTCCATTCAATCCACCATCTTTTAGTAAGAACAAGTACTTTCTCTTATTTATTGATGATTTTAGCCGAAAAACTTGGATTTATTTTCTTAAAGAAAAATCGGAGGTGTTTGAAGCATTTAAAAGATTTAAGGCACTCATTGAGAAACAAAATGGTTTTGATATAAAGGCTATATGATCCAATAGAGGAGGTGAGTTCACATCAAATGCTTTCAAAAGCTTTTGTGAAGAAATTGGAATTTACCATTCTTTTACCATTCTTTAACGGTTCCAAGATCCCCGTAACAAAATGGGGTTGCGGAGAGAAAAAATAGAACCATCCTTAATATGGTTCGGAGTATGTTAAAAAGCAAGATGCCCAAAGATTTTTGGGCCGAAGCCGTTAATTGTGCGGTGTACTTATCCAACCGGTGTCCTACCAAGAGTGTGCCAAATCAAACACTACGAAAAGCATGGAGTGGAAGAAGACCAAGTGTCTCTCATTTGCGTGTTTTTGGAAGCATAGCCTATGCACATATATCGGATGAAAAGCGCTCTAAGCTAGATGACAATAGCGAAAAATTGGTCTGATTCATTAGTTATGATGCAAGCTCTAAGGACTACAAGCTATACAATTCAAAAAGTCACAAGATCATCACTAGTAGAGATGATGAATTTGACGAAGCAAGTTCATAGGATTGGAATTCTCCAAAAGAAGAGTATGACTTTTTTCCTTTCTTTGAAGAGGAGGAGCAAGGAAGTCAAGTCTTGGAGCCTCCTCCACCTTCAACACTTCCATCATCCGCTCAAGTGCAATCATTTCCATTATCAAATGAGGCAAGTTTAAGTGAAGGACCAAGAGGCACAAGGAGTCTTCAAGACATATATGATGCCACGGATGAGGTAACGGAAAGATTAAGTGATTTAACACTTTTTTATTTTTTTGACAGTAGTGAACCTCTCAGCTTTGAAGAAGCAACTCAAGACAAGAAGTGGAGAGATGCTATGAATGAAGAAATCAAAGCCGTAGAGAAGAATGAAACTTGGGAGTTCACCACTCTTCTGGAAGGGCAAAAGGCAATCGAAGTCAAATGGGTGTACAAGGCAAAGAAGAATTCAAGAGGAGAAGTCGAGAGGCACAAGGCAAGACTTGTTGTCAAGGGATACAACCAAAGTTTCGGGATCGACTATGATGAAGTATTTCCACTCGTTGCTCGTTTGGAAACTATTAGATTAATTATTTCTTTGGCGGCGCAAAACAATTGAAAAATCTATCAAATGGATGTGAAGTTCGCTTTCTTGAATGGTTTTCTTGAATAAGAGATTTATGTGAAACAACCTTTGGGATATATTGTGAAAGGACAAGAAGATAAAGTTTGGAAATTAAAGAAATCCTTGTATGGCTTGAAGCAAGCACCAAGAGCTTGGAATACCAAAATTGACAAGTATTTTCAAGACAACAAGTTCACCAAATGTCCTTATGAGCATGCCCTTTACACAAAGGTCAATGATGATGGAGATATATTCGTGGTTTACTTGTATGTAGATGACTTGATTTTTACCGGCAACAATTTTATTATGTTTAAAGAATTCAAGCAAGCTATGTCTCAAGAGTTTGAGATGACGGACATTGGCCTTATGGCTTACTACCTTGGCATTGAAGTGAAGCAAATGAAAGATGGAATTTTCATCTCTCAAGAAGGTTATGCTAAAGAAGTTCTCAAAAGATTCAAGATGGATGATAGCAACCTGGTGAGCACTCACGTGGAATGTGGAGTCAAATTATCAAGATATGAAGATGGAGAAAAGGTGGATCCTACATTCTTCAAAAGTCTTGTTGGAAGTTTAAGATATTTAACTTGCATAAGGCTGGATATTCTTTTTGGGGTAGGACTTGTTAGTCGGTATATGGAAGCTCCTACTTCATTCCATTTGAAGGTGGCCAAGAGAATTCTCCACTACATCAAATGTACCCTTAATTATGGCCTATTTTATTCACTTGTTGTTAACTTCACACTTGTTGGATATAGTGAGTGATTGGGCCGGAGATGTGGATGAAAGAAAAAGTACGATGGAATATGTTTTCTTTATGAAAAGTGTGGCTTTTACATGATCTTCAAAAAAGCAACCTATTGTTACACTTTCTACTTGTGAAGCGGAGTATGTTGCAATCTTAAGTTGTGTTTGTCAAGCCATTTGGCTAAGGTATTTGTTGAAGGAGCTTCATATGTTACAAGAAGAACCAACGGAGATTTTTGTCGACAACAAATCAGCAATAGCATTAGCCAAGAATCCGGTATTTCATGAGCGCAGCAAGCATATCGATACAAAGTATCAGTTCATTAGAGAATGTATGGCTAAGAAGGAAGTGAAGCTCAAGTACCCGAAGTCTCAAGTTCAAATTGTCGATATTTTCACTAAGCCCCTCAAGTGTGAAACTTTTTGCAAGTTAAGGAGTTTGCTTGGAGTTGCAAAACCAAGTTTAAGGGTGGGGGTGTTGGTTATTAAACTTGTTTTTAATATTAGTAACTTATGGTTTTATTTTCTGTAATTGCATATTAGTATGGTGAGGAGTTACATGTTTTTTGGGTTTTTAGTCATGTGGGAGTTACATGGAGTTATAAGGGTGCTATTTGAGATTTATTTGGGGGTTATGTATGGCGTAATGACTAATTCAATTAGAGAAGTTAAAAGACCATCTAATGGTGCCTATAAATGTCCGTGTGCTCTAGTTGTTTTTTAAAAAAGGTGAGTAGAATACAAGTTATTCATGTGTGCCTAAAATGCTCTCCATTTTTTTCTCCATAGAGTAATTTGTGAGGATGAATCCTCTTGATTTCCAACATGAACTAGGTCACAGCGATGTGATCTATTGACAAACACGTGTAATACAACCAGATGTTTCATAATATCTGAAAGCACAATTAGCCTATATTCTATTCTGCATCATTTGCTTGTGGTTGTCAATGTCATTGCAAGATCTGTAGTTTCCAGATCCATCGTTGGATTACCATGATGTAATAGTCTGGATTAATGAAGATCCTCTTAGTGATCTGTCTACCATTTCTTGATTGTGATTAGACTAAACCTGCAATTTTGCACTTGATTATTTAACATGTGTAGTAAGGCAATTGGATCTGTTTTATCAAAGATGACAGATCATTATACCGAATGCCTATGATCTTCACTGTTGACTAAATAATTATAATTTTTGTTGGAATGTGCCAGTATTCATCTCCTTGAAAAACAGTCTTTAGTAACTCATTTTTTTTTTCTAAATCCTAGATTCTTCTGCTACAGGATGTTCCACCGGTTGGTCTTCAGCCCGTAGGCTTTTTGACCTGTGGTGTGCTAATTTTGCTGGTAGATTTCTAATTGGTGATTTTTCACTGACTTTTGAATTTTCAGTCGTAGCATGTTTAGCTAGAGCTAGATGGTCTTCAACATCTGCTTGTGCCGTGTCATCATCTGCTATATTTGTTATGTACTGGATTCTTACCTATCGGATCTGCCTGTGCCGTGTCATCATCTGCATGAGCATGACCATTTCTCAAATGACTGATCTAGTTTAAGAAAGATTTCTTCTAGATGTGTGCTGGAAATAGTATCTTTTTGAACACAGGCCTGCCTCAGCAAGGTGTATTGATTATCTCTTTAACTTCGGATAGTGTTATGCTAAGCACCACCTGGTTCTGACCTCCCATGTCCATTGCATGGATACCCACAATGTTCGACCAAGAAGATGCTGTAAATTATGATCTAGTAAGGATATGATTGCATGGAATTTGATTTAAATTGGGGGATAGGGTTATAAAAGAGAGTTGAGGAGGGAAAAAAGGAAAGAAGGATGAAAGTAGGGATGTTGAACTGGCTACAAGAATTCCACCAACCAAATACAATCAGTAATCTTCGTGACATAATTCAGATTTTCCCGGAGCCTTTGTATAAAAAAACTTCACTTAAATGCAATACTAATATCTTCATCAATTTCCTAGTTCAAGCTATTACCCTTCTAAATTATATTCAATTGAAATAGGACTGCATATGGAAATAAATCAAACTTTCCTAATATAAACTATTTTGTAACCAACTAATATAAAACTTCATTCTTTAAAGAGCTTAAGACTTTTTAAGAGACTTCTTAGGGTTCAGCTTATGATATATCTGGGACTACAACGGTAATGAGAGTACAATTACCTAAGTTTATTTGACATGCATTCGAACCATTACTGCTAAGTCGAAGTGTTACTTGAAGCTTCTGTAAAAGAAGCCATAAAATCCTGACTCCTGAGCTAAGACGTGCCTGGATGAAGCTTTAGAATTTGTGCTCTTGTAAGACGTTTAGAGTGAAATCAGGTAATTGGTTGATCATGAAGAATGTAGGCCCCAGGGTGTCAGGTTAATATTATTATTATTATTATTATTATTTTGAAATCCTCTCTGTATTGAGTTACTTCGGACTGCCTGATTCACACCTAATACAACTATCAAGTGGAAACTGCTGTGGTGGAAAACCACAATGTAGTAAGTTGAAGATTATCTGTGAACTGCACTGAAGGATGTGATGGGCATCTTGTACTAATAGAAGATTTGGGCAGGGTCTACTTTAATGTTTTGTAATGATTTGAGGAATTCCACAAAGGTCATTCTGACTGCATAGGAGTAGGTTGCGAATTATGAGACTGCCAGCTTTTTAGCTGTGTTTAGTGCTAAGGCCAAAACATTTGGATAATGTAATTCATTTAAATCAGCTGGAATTTGTTTTCATGTCTATTATGTCATAATTTATGATGGGTGCTGATGTTTTTCTTGAAAGAAGATCACTTGGATTTTGAAGTGACCGTTAATAATAGTCTGGAAAGACTTGTGCTTCTTTTTCCCTTTTTTAAAACGTATATGGAAGTTGGTTATGGATTGATATGTAAATGTTTCTGTGGAACCACTTGTAAGAAGGGAACTTGAGCTTGAAATTTAGGCCATTGTATGGTCATTAATAATAGAAGCTAACATGGCAATGCAGAGGTGGAGGTGCATCTGATGAACCGTTGGAATTTAGGTTCCTGGCATCAAATCATTCATCTCAGCGAAACTTGATTAGAGTTGAAGTTGGAGAATCTGATCCACCAGCACCTTGTGATATATCCTGGAAGTGCAGATTGAGAGAATATCTTTAGACTCGAGGGAAAAGTGGAAAGTCTTTTTCTGATGTTCGGTTCCTTTGGATGGAGGATCTTCCGATGGAACAAATCATTCATGTTAGCATCCATTTTTTCCCGTCTGTATGCTTCATTTTGAATCAGTAGTGAGAGGGAATGTTAAAGGTGGCATCGCAAGGTCTTGGTATGGGTAGGGTGAAAGGGTCTGAAAGCGAGGAGGGATGGCAAAGGAAAAGTGGACACAAGTGGTGAGGAAAGAGCTGATTATAAGAAATATGTAGGGCCATACATAAATAGGAGCTGCTTATAGAACTAGACCTCATAACTTGACCTAGGAAGGAAGAGCAGCTGCAGTCCTTGGCCTTGAATGGGTGGAAAGTGACAACCCTATTTATTATCTCTATCAGTTTAGAGGGTCTGCTAAGCAACAGCAGTTACATGATGGATTTGTACTGCGAGCAGTCGAGATATTACAGCCCTGGTGGCCTCGTTGCTTCAGTACAACTTTGCATCGTTTGCAAGAATTCTTGTTCCCCAGTGAGAACTGAGACATACGTCTGATTCAGCTCACAGTTGTGTGTGTTTCACATTACAGATCCCTCCATCAGCACCGCTTTTGAAGAAGTTACATCGTTAGACCTTTTAAGCTCAATCTTCCTTAAAACAGAAAAGGGGTATGAACCTTTGTCTGCTGGATTCGGTGAGATCTGTGTCAGCGACGTGAAAGCCAACAGTTTCGACTTTCGAGTTTCCCTAGTAGCTCTCTAGGACCTGCCTGGTGGACGGGATTGGGCCTCTTTAGGGTTTGTTTGGTAGACGGAGTAGGAGTGGGATAGTCGACTTATTCTGTACTATTTCTCTCTTTGGAATAGCCTACTATATTTCTTGTTGAAGGTAGTAATGGTAATTTACTTATCAAATACAATCTAATTCTAATATGGTGGATTTTGCCTAACCTGCGATTTAAAGCAAGTACAGGTAATGGTAAACCTCGCCTAAAATCCGATTTGAATATTTATAACTCTTCACAAATCTCCTCCTTGCAATAAAAAAGTTTAATTTGTATGCAAAAAAAAAAATTGTAGCTTTATCTAGTTCGATTCGTCCAATCCATCCCATCTTCAAAGCACTGATAACATCACGAGATGTTGCTCAGAAAAATGAAACAACCTCTCATTATACATAACCATCTCTGAAGTCTGATATGCAAAGAACAACCCTTTCAAAACATGTAAAATAGCTTCGCATCATGTAATTAATAAGGAATCAGAATAGCTTCTCATCTTTTCAGTAAACCTTCTACCGATTCTTCAAAACATGTATAATAACTTTGAAACGAAAAAAAGGAAGCAGGAAATGCTGGCATGTAATTCCTTCATGACCCTTCATGACCCAATAGCAGAATCAGAACATCATTTACCCTTTCAAAGCTAAGTTGCGTCGCAAGATCATAAGCAGGATGTTGCGTCAGCATCATGTTCACATCAAGCCAAGCAGGCATATGCATCATAGCATCAACAACATGTTTAGTGAATTTTAGAATTACAAAACTAAGAACATGCATAATGACCCATAGTTTTCTCAATATAAAGTGACCTACAAAGAACAAAAATGCCTTGAATGCTGCTGCGAGGCAAAACTACCTCTACAAAATTTGCTAAAAATCTATTCGATCACAGCTAAAAGATCACCCGCTCAGCAGAAACAATGTTTCGTATCTTTATCCTCCATGACTCTGGTTAATAAGCACCATACAGCTATGGAAAAAGATAATAGATATAATTAACTATGCATAAAAAGCACAATATTCTTAACAATGTAAATATAATAATGAAGATGATTGTTACCGTTTACCAGCATAAGCTAATCATCAGCATTAATAACAACAGTTTCGTAATCTTCAACTTTGTATTTTGTATGAGGAGGTGAAATATCTACAAATGAAAAAATTACGAAATTAATAATCTCAAAGTTTTAAAGCACTAGTACATGGTAAAATTTATTGATGTTCTAGAAATTAAGCTTGCAAGATGAGGTAAGAAGTCTCGAAATCAATCTCGTGTGCATATCAATACCTTAACTGTATTCGAAGATAGACTACTACGAAAATCATTCAAAACCCTGCAAGCAATGTTGAAGGCAAGCTCAGATGCAACGGTAGAAATAGAAATTGCCAAGATATCATGTATCGTCCTAGACAATATTGGATATTTTGATTCATTGAATCTTCAATATTGTAGAATGTCAAAATTTTGATCTCCTAATCGATGAACCTGCTCAAAAAAATTATATGACAAGGCATCTAAATTAGAGATCATAAAATACCTTATGTTCCAAATAGGTCTCTAATTCTGACTTGGATGGTTGGGTAACTTTTTTTTTGGATAAATTCGGGTTCGAGTCGAGTTGGATCGGGTCTTTGAGTAAACGATCCAAAATTAACCTAAAAAAAAGGATCGGATCGAGTCGAGATTGGGTTGACCCAGACCCAATCCGAAAAATAGAACGGGTTCAAATTTAGTACTCGACCCGACCCCGCGGGTCCTTAAATTCGGGTCGGGTCGGATTACGGGTCACGGGTCAACCCGACCCATTTGCAGCCTTACTTATACCCGACCTATTGCCATCTTTAGTTGGCGGTTGATTTGGGTGGGTATATAGGTGGAGAGGTTCCTTTCCCTTGTGAATCTGCTTCCATGCCAAAGTCTAGCCAGGTTTCTTCGGATGACAGTGAGATGATCTAGCTCAATGATGCTCTGATTGGCCATCAATTAGGGTTGGGAGTATCACTTTTCTACTCCAACACTCACTCTTTATTCCATGTTTCTGCTTCCTTGCCCATTTCTAGACCCTGCCAGCTTTCGACAACTGCTGGCAAGTCGATCCAACTTGGTGGCCCCACTATCCATTGATCCTTGGCCTCCCTCTTATCCAATGTTGTTGGTTGGTTGCCTGCTTCATCTTGGTTATATCTTCTCTTGCACTTTCCTCCATCACCAGGGTAAGGAGTGGGCTATCATGTGTGACTTGTTGATTTTTGTTAAATAATGGCAATGAGACATATATATTTTGGGTGATGTGGTTATTATATTGAGGGATTCTTAGATTTGGGCTTGGGTTTTAGTTGGAGGATGGCTCTCACCTATGTCCATAACATACTCTATAGCGACTCTATATGGTTGCTGATGGGAGTTGCTTGGCGTTAACTTTTCCATATATTTTTATTCACCAACATAATTCTGCATGTTTTATAGATACAATTAGGCCGATTTGTATGTTATAACTTTGTGCAGGTGTTCTCGGTCAATACTTGCAGATATGCAGCACCTCAAAACTTCTGAGGTGCAATTGGATCGCCATATGTAGATAGGGTGCTCTCCGATATGCAGCCATGCTATCTACACTCGCAAGGCAATGATGCCATGCCAGATGCCATGCCAGATGCCAGCTTCTGAGGTCTTTACATGGCTAGCTTGGCATGCATGCATCTTATGGAATCACCAATGTCATTTTATTTTTATTGTACTGGCCAGCTGGTCAGACGATCGATTTGACTCATTATGGAAAGTCCTTATCCATATAGTATGACGTGTAGAGTTTACAACCGTTACATGTTATTTGTACCTGCAATGTTGTTTATATTTCGACATAATATTAACTTTGTTATGAATTTGCCTGTTTATTTTATACTTTACAAGATATCTCTTTTACATGCACGTCCAAACCATCTTAATTTGCTGTACAAACAGGAGCAGGAGGCGAGATGAACGTCGAACTTTCATGCTCAGCTGATTCTTCCGTCGGGGGGAGAATGATAGTCTTGTTCGCAAGGCTCCACTTATCCTCTGAACTTACTCCTTCTGTCAAATAATAATGTCACGACACAAGAATTCCAAACTCGTCCAGTTCAACCAAAAGCACAAAACTCAGCCTTCAGAAACTTTGTTTGATGCAGGACATGTCCTTCCCCATTGAATAGAACCTACCACGGAACAGAAAAATGGAGCATTAGACATGGAAGATCCCTATAAATCAGAGCATGATAGGGACGAAGACGCTGATCCTGGAGGATGAACATCATTGAAACCCAGCCATGGAGCCGTGATTAGAAGTTTTTTTTGTTTTATAAATATATTTTGGTTGAACCAAGTGTGGAGTCTTTGTGGATTGCTGAATTAAGTTTGTTTTGGATTTGGATTAAGTCGGAATTAGAAGTCTTGTTGGTTTGGATTTAGCTTTCTTTGAGTCCGATTGTTGTGAAGGATTAGGATGTTTTGTGAACCTGTATAAGGATCGTAGGAAGGGACTGTATCCTCTCCTTGGTAATTTGTTTTTTCAGCCCCCATTATTAATGAGAAAACACGGTTGAAAGCACGGCGTGAGTCACCTGTTTTTTGTACTCTGTTTCTGATTCTAGAAATCCAGCAGCGTTGCGAGCCCTTTTCTCCATGCTTCTCCACATCATCGTTCCACAACCGAACTCAGCCTTAAAGCAACCGAGCATCGGTGGGTTCATGATGCGTCCCAAGTTCTCCAAAAAGCCATGATGCTTATTCGGGCTTCATGTCAGAAGGAAGATGATGGGACACGGATGTGACGGATCTTTTCGTCAAGGTCGCAGTCATGCGTAGTGTCTGAGCCGAATCCTCTGCGGCCGAAACCTTTAGGCCTGCAGGGGGCCTCACCACATTGACTGCGTCCAGCCGGATGATGCCATCTTGGAAAAGTAAGACGTTAATCATTGCGTGTGTATATGCTTTTTGCCAATTGTCGTGACCTTGTGGAGTAAATTGGCATCCGTGATTTGCAATTCAAGTGCCCCTGCTGCCTGTTAACGAAGTTTCTCCTTGCTCTGGTTGGGATGTTTAGGTCCTGTCTTGATGTTTCCACGTAATAAGACCGTATCAGTGAAAGAAAGTGTAAGAGAAAGGAATAGAAGGAAGAAGTGACCCATCAAGAACCTGCTGCTTCAGAATATATTTTCCTTGAAGTTCTAGTGTTTCTCAAGCTCTCTTGGATTTCTCCTTCCGTTGTTTCCTTCTCTTCACTCTTTTTTTTTTTTTTCTCTAGTGCTGTTAACCATGGATGCCGTAGAAAACCATGCAGATAGGACCTCAAAAATTTGTCCTGTAGAACAGAGATTGGATATGCTGACATAATATGTTGGAGGGCCGCATTCAGATAATTTATGTTGGTTTATGATATATGAAAAGAATTGGATATGCAGAATTAATGCGAAGACTTCATGCTATATGGTAACTGACCTTATTATTATAGATGCAAGGTAGCAACCTGTCCAAATCTCAGGTCACCAAAGATGAGGGGGTTGACGTGAGAAATACCCCTTTTGTCCCTTCTCAATCCAATTATTTGGCCAAATGAAAATTTCATAAACTCAAACAAATACCTTTTCCTTATTCTAACATTGTAACGCATCCTTTTTTTTTTTTTTTTTGTTAGGTGGTGGCGGTGGTGGGAGGGTCCTCACATTTAATTCTATTTTGCCATCTCTGCAGCTTTTAATGGTGAAATTTTTAGTTAGATCAGGTCCATCTTTTTTTTTTTTTTTTTTCATTTCTCTTTTATATGTCTTTGTGACTATTAGCTTGCGGTTAGACTAATCGACAGCTGAGCTAGGAGATCTGCTCCAACCAATAACTTCTCCAAAAATAAGCATCGGACATGAAAAATAACAAGTGCAATGAAAATCCCGAAGTAGCACATGAGGAATTTAAAAGTTTGGAAAGTTCCCGAAGTGGAAATTGAAGTACAATCATTTGAAAACATTGGCAAAGCTTAGGGGGGATGGTACATGTACATCACTTGGGAACACAATCCTGCTGGGGAAAAGAAGCCTAACTGGAAACAGCTCGAGTTAAAGACTAAGTATCCAATTTGAACTCTGGGCAATGAATCCATGGTCCCAGTCCTCAACTCCAACCAAAACCCCATTCTGAAGCCCCACCCCTCTATCTATGCCGACTTTCGGACATATTAGTCGACAGGGAGCTGTCTCCCCAGCATCTGGTGCAGCTCGCACTCAGATGCGAACTGGACCATACCTTGTTTTTTGACTTCTTAAGTTCAAATTCTGACCCTGTTCTCACAGTATTGAGTCAGGCCAAGTTGAGCCTGCTCCACTTTCTCCAGAACTTGGCCCAACCAAACTCGAGCCTTAGAGGAGTGGGTCCATTACTAGACCCTGAGGTGGATCCTACTACCCAAATGTAGACCTATTCTCCAGATTCTTTGTTGGTCTGATCCTACCTAACCCACTTACTGTTCTGCTTTCGAATGGTCCAATCCATCAAACTTAAAGTGGGTCGGTGGCCTGAGCTCTGCTTGGTCTCTCCTGAGACAGTAGGTGTCAGCCTGTCGGACCCTCTGTTGCTGCCGTGAAACTTCCTCAGAAAACGGCTGGTTTTGATTAGGATTTCAAGCTAGGAATGGTTGCAGAGAGGAAGCACTTAACAAAATCCTCCAAATCTAATCATAACACTTTTTGAACTCCTCCATTCTGAAGCCTAGTGTCTTGTCTTGGACGAAAATAGACCTACCAGGCTACAGCAGCGGACCTCATGATCGATCCCTTTGGCCTATTACCTACTGGGGGAAACCTATTCTACGTCACCTTTTAGTCAAATTATAGCAGAGAGAGCTACTGAAAAGTTACTGGGACTTGGGTTGGAGCTACGTCACCTGCACCTATGAATGCTCAAATTTTCAGGGGGGGGGGTTTCAGACCTTCCCAACATTGAGTAAATGATAAGAATCATCAGTACTTCATTAAGATATTGAATTCAGATAAACAAGGGAGCGTGATATCAAAGACTATCGTGTGGGCTGATACCGGTTAATATGAGTCTATGATTTCCAAGGCTTAGTCTTTTATTTGGAGGGTAAAGATAGAAGGACCAGTTGGATTTTTTTATGGCTGTCTGGTCGCCAAAATGATCCAGTTGCGAGAGGGATTCGGATTGGTGCAGCAGCCAAGTCTACGGTCCAATCTGATATATTAACTTACAAAGCGTACGGCCAAAATAAATCCCCCAGCCCGTGAGTTCAGAAAAGTCGCTCACGTTGCTCGGAGCCGTTTCGTTGTGGTCAATTAAAAAAAAACACCTCATGTTTGATTATTTTTTTTTAAAATAGTTTTTTATAAAAATAAAATTTTTATATTTCATGAAAAAAATTTAATTTCTATTTGAAAATTGAGATATTTTTTTAAAAAATATCCTAAAACTCTTAAATATAATAAAAAAGTCTTTTTTATATTAAAAAATTTTAATATATATATATTAAAAAATAAAATAAAGGAAGGCAATATTGATTTTGATTTTGAAGTGCAATATGATTGTGAGTATGGATCAGATTACCTTTTGGATTGTTGAATTTTCAACCAGCTTGTGTCGAATTCATAGCTATGCAAAAAAGAAAAAAAGGAAGGCCTCTTTTGTCGATTGGTTGAAATGGACCTCTTACCATGCATCCCACTAAATTCAAAGGTGTGGAAACGATTTATATCGATTACGAGCATGAAAGCATTTAATGGGTACTTGAGAGAAGCTGCACTCCTCAATAGAAACTAAGTCTTATTTTCACAAATTTTATAATAATTTTAATTATATTTCCCTGATATCTACCTCCAGAATCTTAAAATCAGATGAGAACCGGCGGATGTACGAGAAGTTACACCATTCCTCATCCATCCCATTCATCAAACAAAGCTGAAGACATCACCATCCACGGTCTGTTTCTCGAAAAAAAAAGACCCCTTTAGTCCGCTTGTGTGAAGCTTCTCCGCACCCCCACCCCACGCTCTCAGAATCCTTCCACCTTTACCTTTACTGATGGCACACGGATCAGACGGTGACTAACCATACTTGCATCGCAAGCGTACGATCACGATGATTTATCTGCTCCTAATCCGTGATCTCATCATCCACCGTACAAAATCCCGTTCCATTTTAACGCCCGATTGCCGCTACGTGATCCCCCCCCCCTCCGCGTGCGTATCCCAGACGCCAAAAAAGAACATAACCCAGCAAACCGCACCCCAACAACTCAGACGAAGCCAAAAAGAATTGTGACGGAATTCCTATGCGAACATATCCATCTTCCCTCAGATCACCACCGTCCAATTTCCAGAAAGGACATAACTGGAAGGCCGATCGTCGATAACGCATAGAACTGTTGCATGGATTCTCGCATAGCATATTTTTCCATTCTTACGACCACTGACTTAAGCAAGGGCCCCACTTTGTGTCCTCCAATCAAATCAGTGACGAGACTTCTGAGTCGCACCCAAACTTGGCCCCACAGAGCTCACTTTTTTTTCTTACTTTTTTTTTTATTTTATTTTGCCACCCAAAATCCTTCTTAAAATGCCTTCCTCCATCCGGAAAGGCTTTAGAGAGAGAACGAGAGCCAGCGACGTAGAGCTAAACTAGCTCTGCTCTCAGCTGTACTAATTCTCTCGACTATGGAACTCTTTAGCTTGTTGAGGAACTGGAAGGGCGGTGGCGGAGCGCCGCCCTCGGCTTCCGGTGCTCCCTCCCGAGCCACCACCACCATCGCCACCGCCATCCTCCGCTCCTCAGCCGGGTCGGACGACGACGGCGGCGAGACGGAGGAAGATGGCTCTTTCATCGACCTCGAGTTCACTGTTCCCGTCGAAGATGAGGCGAGAGGAGGGAAAGACTACAAAGACTACTCCGCTTCGGAATCTGAGTCAGAAGAGGACGAGAAAGAGCTCAATTTCGCCATGCCATCGCAGGAAAGTTATAAAGGCGGCAGCTTTCGGCCCGATCGTGGCCTTTCTTTCTCACCCTCCGACGATATCTTCTTCAAAGGGCGTCTTCTTCCTGTGGAGCCCTCCGTGCCCAGCTCCAAGCCCCAATTCCGGGCTTTCCTCCTTCGCTCCGCCACCAAGCTCCGGGTCTTTGCGTTCAGGCTCAAGAAGACCAAATCCTCGCCGGCGGAGCCCAATGTCGCCTCTCCGGCGCCGACGGCGGCATTCGCGAAGCGGCACCAGCGCAAGTTTTTTATCAAATTCAAGGTGGAGGAGGTGCCGATCATGTCGCTCTTCACACGGGACAACAGCTCCAAGAGCTCCAGCAGCAGCCGGTCGGCGAAATTCCACGCCGACGACGGCTCGCCGGCGTCGGAGGAGAAGAGAGTAACCAAGGACGTGGTTCAGAAGTACCTCAAGAAGATCAAGCCGTTCTACGTTAGGGTTTCGAAGCGCTACGGCGAGAAGCTCCGGTTCTCCGGGCCGCTTAGCTCCAGTAGCGCCGTGAAGGTGAGCGCCGCCGAGGCCGATGGAGAAAGAGGATCGGTGGCGACGGCGGCAGGAGGCACGTTTAAGAATCAGAAGCTGCAAGGGGGGAATATTCCGGAGGGGCTAAGAGTGGTTGCTAGTCGTTTGAGAAAGAGCCGGTCGGCCTCGTCGGCAGTGGCCGCGGTCCGGTCACCGCCACGGCGGCGGCGGGACGATTCCCTTCTCGAGCTGCAAGACGGGATTCAGAGCGCCATCGCCCACTGTAAGCGTTCGTATATTGCCGACAAAGGTATTGATTCGCATACGTTCACCAGCGGTATCCACTAGTTATATAGTCATATATTTCTTCTGATCTGTTTTTTTCCCAAAAAAAAAAGAATTGGTTACAGAGTCTGAGCCGCCGTTGGTCCGGTCGAGGAGCGATCCGGGGGACGGGAGGTCGCTGGAAGGCTTGGGCAACGCCGGTTGACTTTTACTTCCTCTTCGAATTTTTGGTAGAACGGAGGAGGTAGAAAGGGAGATGGAAAAACGAAAAAGGGAAAAAAAAGGAATTGCCTAGGGCTCCTTTGAGTTCGTCTTTGGCGTAGAAGCGTGGCAAAAGAGCTCTTTTTAGTACCCTGTGAAGTTGCTGTGTCTCTTTCTTTTCTTTCTTTTTTTTTTGTCTATTTTGTGCTTTACAAAAGAAAAGTGCAGGATGTACGACTTGTAATTAGACCAATCCTAGCTTTGTCAATAGTTGTTTGCTTGTTCTCTTTTCCGTCCCGATATCTCTCCTTCTCTCAAGCTTTTATTTTTCTTAATTATTTTGGCTATATGTGTCTGCTATAAAGCTGAAGTGGAGCAAGGGAAGTCACGTTATGATATGATGGTGAGAAGGAAGAAGACAAAGATCTGAATGATTCTTTGGACATTGGAAATGATGTCTTCTCTTTTTGATTATCTTATTTGAGACTGGCGCAACCTGGACATGCTCTCTCTCTCCCAATATGTTCGGTTTTAGGTCGTCCGCAACCCGAAATGCCTCTCTTTTGAGCTGTGGAGAAGAAGAGAAAGTAGAGACAAGGACCAAAACAGTAAAAGCCTTGACGAAGGAAAGGGTGGAAGACCGCCAAAAAGTTAAAGCAGATTGCACCAACCCCCCCTCTCTCTCTCTCTCTCTTAAGCCTTCTATCTGTCAACTCACTCACTGAGTCACTGCAAAGCTAAGCACTTCTGGAGCCCGTCATACAGTCGTACCGGATATGGTACGATATGTTATATATCGGTAATAGAGTGCGATACGTGTCGGGGGCAGCAGCCTTCTATCTGTCATCTCGCACACTGAGTCGTTGCAAAGCTAAGCGCTTTCTAGATCCCGTCATACAGTCGTACCGGATATGTTATATATCGGTAAAAGAGTGCGATACGTGTCGGGGGGCAGCAGGGTCCACTTTGAATCCGCGGTCAGCGGTAGCTGCGAATCGGATGCTTTCCTTTGCTTCTCGGGTTACCGTCCTCTCGCGTGAGATCTACTGTGAACAAGGGATTCTAAGTCCTTCGCTTTCTACCAAGGGATGGATTGGATTCTGGCTGCGGCCACTCCAAGGCCACAGTGGATCTAATGATGTTATTGGCTCGGAGCAGCAGTGGATATGGCTCCCACCTTCGGTAAATCAAATATCATACCAATGCTTATTCGGGAAGTGGGGTTAAAAGTTTTGTTATCGAGTTGATTAGAATGCCATGATCTCTCAGACACGATGTATTTCCAGGAATTGGTATTTGGAGATAACTGGGTTTCGATCTAAAGAAGGGATATGATGCTGATCAATCAAACGGTAGCCATTTTGGAAAAAATCTCCGGCAGTGAGGTTGATGCTACTTATGATTCTGGGACCGAACCAGCACTCCACTGGTCTTTGCTAGGCCGTCATTATGTATTTTTTTGACTACTATAGCACCAATGTAGCAAGCATGGTGATGATGGAGTTTTGTTGGTGTTAATCTTGAAGCAGATTCTCTATTTCTTTTGAAGCAGAGGAGAACATATCACAGGTTATTCCTGGCCAGCCAACTTATAGAAGTTTCACATATTCAATGTGTTGTTGCCGAATCCAGACTGAAGTCCGAGCGCGGCTCGGTCAATCTTGAGATTGGTTGGAGGCATTTTGAGCAGGCTGGTTGACGTTTCCGGATACTGATCTCCACTAGTGGCCTATAAAAAAATTAGAGAGTTTTCGGCGGAGATCTTCCGATACCTAAATCATAATAACGAGCAGACAATGTGGAAGGAATAGGATTTCAGCAGAGGATGACTCTGAGTAATATTGCATGCGTACTTGAGGTCTCTCGGACTGCCTCTTCATACAAGAGGGTTGGATTTGTCGTTATTTGGGCTAGCGTGGCGTGCACTGATAGTCAGGTAACGGGCGGTAGTATGAATGCGACATCGAAGTCAGTCTACATGGGTGGTGTGCAGTGTAGGTCTAACGCAGAGCATGGTGCTGCCATGACTGTAAACTGTCAGGGCTGTCGGTTTTTAGGACTGTCAGTTCTTGTCAATACGTGCTGATTGTTTTTTTTGGCTGGGGTCGAAGTCGTTCACTTTAGTTTATATCCGAGGTCAAAAAGGTCAGCCTGGCTCCAAATCGAAATATCCAGTATTTCTGTCATCATAATGTTAATGTATACAGTTGCAATTAGTCAACTCATCAATTGTGAAACGGTGCTTTTTTTTCATACGTGGAATTAGGTTAACCACCTGGCTGATGTATCATGGCAGGTGGATGAGGTGATGTCTTGTTTCTTATTAGTAAGTATAACCTAGGAGTATGACAATAGTGCAATTCAACATTGCTACGGAACTATGACATCTTCTTTAAACTGTATATGTTTATCTTTGACAAATCAAAACTAACTACTTTATACGTCATGGTAATTATTGACATTTTTTTGCACCCACCTAATGTTTTTATGGGCCTAATAATGTACTTCGCTTGTCATTTAGATGTTTATTGCTCGCAGAATGAATGCATGACATTTGACAGTCACTTTTTAATAGGTGTCACGGCTCTAGGGCATGGGAGTGGAATTTCTGTACTCGAGTGGAGAGGCGGCAGGAGACATTTTGACGGGTGGCGACGCAAGGAGGTGCTCATGGTATTCGAAGATAGACGAACGCATTTACAGTATGTATTCTACTATTGCATTTAGTAAGGCTTGATCAAGTGTGACCAGAGTAACTGAAAAAGTGTGTAAATAGGAAAGGAAAGGGGAAGTCGCTGATTGGAAAAAAAATGGTTCAGATCTTTCGATATTTTGCATTGTAGAGAGCTATACAATTTTTTTATAAATGCTATGTTATCTGATCATAAAAATAGATAGCTATTAAATAGAATATGGCGGGTCATATCGGATTGCATACCATACACGATGCATCATTTTTTGTTAACGGAGTGC
The DNA here is from genome assembly GCF_009389715.1 of Phoenix dactylifera. NCBI lineage: Eukaryota > Viridiplantae > Streptophyta > Magnoliopsida > Arecales > Arecaceae > Phoenix > Phoenix dactylifera. Next base: position 1,320,204 of record NW_024067689.1, read on the forward strand.
TGTCCATCATTGCGATCGGCTAACGCGACCACGATCAAGAGTATATAGCTCTTCTGCGGTGCAAAACACACCACAACTCAGACCTTGCATCGTTAATCTCCATGGCTATAGCTAGCAGGGAAGCACTATAGGCGGCAAGCACACCAATGCTTCATGTGCAGGATATCTATGCAACTATAAAAATATGGTAGATTGTATGCTAAACTAACTGATAGAGTTGGTTGGGATCAATTCATAAGAGAAGGGCCGTATATTCTTACCTTAATCTTTGAATATATTTCTGGCAATGCACCTAATTATTACTTTATCTTTTCAGCAATATTGAGCTTATTCCCTGCAACTGCAGAAGAAATCTCTCTTATGGATATGAATCCAAGGCTGCACTCATTTAAAAGAGGTAAATCTATGGGAGTCTTTCAATCAGGATCTAGCACTTGCGCATGCGACATGGAAAATTTTATTCTGATCTGCTTCGTATGCTCAAGGTTCATGAATGCATGCCTTCCTTACCAATGGTCATTGATGACATAGAAAAGGAAAGGACTAATGTTGCCCCAAGGACAAAGGGGCAAAGTATTTTGACTTGTTGACTTTTGCCTACCGGACATCGAACATGAATTGATATATGATTGGGTTTTGATTTAATCGAAATGGATAAGGCTCATGAACAAATGATTTAATGGGACATGGAGAAACAACGGCCTAGGCCTATGCTGCCAAGTAAAGGGACAAACACAAGGGGCAAATTCTAGCATATAGGTAGGTTTTACATGACCAAGAAAACAGTGTGGTTCTGTGCATTGCGTGGCATGGTCATGCGAAGCAAAAGAATGCCAAAAGCCAAAGATTAAAGTTTCTTGACCATTCCTTTCCCTCTCGTCTGCAGGCGAAACCCCTTTCAAAATTTTTCTTCTCTCAAGGCTTTTTCTATAGTATCTCAGTTTACTTTCCCAATTCAGGGTGCAGAGCAAACTCATTAGGTTTGGAGCTAAAGTAATTATGCTTTTTTGCTTGTCCATGCACCATTACACTGCATCTGTGTATTGTGTAATCCGAAAAATTTCGGTGACGAAGTTCTACATCCTGAAGGAATTAATACAACCAATAACCTCAAGTGCCTTGTAGTTTCATCCTCTTTTATATGGTACATGACCACTAACTGTACATCTAGGTTAAGTTAGAAAAGTAGCCAGATAAAATGGAGATAGTTTGCTCCTATCCTCCTCTGTTCTATATTTGCATGACCTTCTATGAGATATTTTTTTTCCGGAAAAAGGAGAAACTTCAGGCTAATACGAGACAAATGAAGTTTTCTTGGTAAATAGTAATTATCACAATTACATTGTACTGATATACAAGCTGTCCATTTTGCAATTACTTCAAGAATATCCTTGATTTCTTCTTTTGTTGATAGGTAGGATTAGTGGTTTTTAGTCCTTCCAATGGTGAAGTTGGTACAGGATATGAGATGCAATATGTAGGTATTTCGGTACCGTCGAGCAGGAGGACTTCACTCAAGTGATTTCGGCTCCTCTTGCACCAAACTCACCTCAGGCCATTTCTTCCTAATTTAGCCTATATCAGGAACTAGTCAGTTCCACTTTGGGTCTCCCTGACCTGAATTGAGTTCGGATGCCTAGTTACAGCAACCAAATAGAATGCAATTCTGAAGATGTCAGCATTGATTGATATAGAGAAGAATTGTATGGATATTTGCGCAGTTGGAATGTTTGCCAAAATATCACTTTTTAGAAAGAAATAAAGAAAACATAGATAACACCCATTTAATCTCTTATTTGGGTTTTATCCTATTGCTAGTTCCAGCCCCGAGGGAGATGAATTCAAAGTTAGAGAACTTAGTTCAGCTTCACATCAACGGTAATGTTGTGACTGCCTCTGGATCACATCCAGTATTTGTTTGGTTCGTCGAAAGATTTTTTTTTTAATTAAAATATTATTTTTTGAGAAGCTGATTTTTCAAAATATAATATTTAAAAACATAGTTTTGGTATATTTGGTTTACTATTAAGGAGTTGTATATTGCAGAATGACATATATTTGGTTGGACATTTATTTTTTCAGAAAAGTTACATAAAATATTTATTATATTTTTGATAAAGAAAAAAATTTATCGATGACCTAAGTGTAGTTTTAAGGAAAAAAATTTAATTTTCAATTGATAAAAAAAAGCTACATAGTAAGTTTTTATTTTTTATAAAATATAAAAAATTTATTTCTATAAAAAATGCTATTTTTTATTTTTAAAAATTTTAATCAATTATATTTTTTTCCCACGAATCAAACCAAACGAGTCTCAGCATCGACCGCTATGTAAAACCCCATGTACAGAACAGCACACAGTGCGTCAGGGGCACGATTCTTTAAGTAGCTGATCGTTGGAGCTGATATCAGACTGTTCCCACCTTCTCTCTTAAATCAATAAAATATTATATAAAAATTGACGCTGACGATAGCATTCATGCGGACATATATATTTTTTTATTTTCTTATTTTTAAAGGCAACAAATTTTTTATTTCTAAAAGCTCTAAAGATTTCATCAATAACTTCAAAATAAGATAAGGTTTCATCTTCGGTGTCGCTCATTGTTGTTCATTTTTTTGTTTTCTGAATCTGAAGGCAAAAGCAGAAAATAAAAGCAAAAGCAAAAAGGCCTAAGTTATTTACTTATTTGATGGAACAACAAACAAGTTAGTAATCAACAAAATTCTCCCAGAACCAGCGCAAATACATACAATTCCATCACTCTAGCTCTAGGGACGGACTGGAAGGAAGCAAAAGTAAAGAAAGAACTCAAAAAAGACTGGAACTTTGAGTTCTCCGTTGGAAGGATAGAAATTGAAGGATCTATCTCTGGAAGCAGGCTTCTCCAATTGGGTATTTCAAAAGAATCTTAACCCTGGCGTGGGAACGGAAATTCTTGCCTTATATTCTTCTAAGGACCTGAATGCTGCAGAGAGAGAGTTTTAAAAACTTGTTTGCTGTTTGATACTTTGATCTTTTTTTCTTCCTCAACATCATATATTTGAGACTTCTTCATATTACTTATTTCTTTATTAATAAATGCTGGGCTTCGGCCTTCCCTTGCATTTAAGAATATATAAATATATATATATATATATAAATATATATAAATGTATAGATATAGCATTACCAAAACATAATTTGTACGCACAAATCTCCTACAACGGCACACAAGTAGGGAAGAGAAAAACTTAGAAATCTATGAGGCATAGATCCCAAACCGTCTTCCTTCAGTTGACGCTAGCCAGACAGACCGTGTTAATGATCTTCTGCGAGAAGGGAGACACCTCCAATTTCATGCTACAGTTGGTCATCACGTATATGTCCCGTTTGTTAATCCCTATCACGTCCACACTCCCATTTAACTCCGTGAAGCTCGTAAGGATCAGCTCCCGGCCCCTTAGCAGGCTCAACGTCTCGTTAATCTGCGTCACCGCCCGGTCGACGAGCACGTCCACCGTCACGTTCATCCTCGCCGTCCGGTGGGCTGAAACCCTGCCGCTCGGCGCGTACGCCACCCCGACGGTCTCCCCATGGTAGTAGAACACGGTGGTGCTGTTACTGAACCTGAACACCGCCGCGTTCGGGTTCTTTATCGAGATGTCGGCGGTAAGCGTCGCGTTCAGCGACATGGGTCTGTCGGCCGTAAAAATATCGACGTCAAAGCTCGTCAAGCTGATGGAGTTCATGGTGAGGGTGGGTTCTTCGACCTTGAACACGGTGAGGGACAGGGTAAGGACGACGATGCCGAGGACGGCGACGGTGAGGCCGCAGCCCCAGACCGCGAACCGGCGCTTGGGAAGATATCGGACAGATCGCCAGCCGGTGGTGGCGCCGCCTTCTTCGTTGCTGCTGATTGGATTGACCGGGGGGGGTGCCACGCCCGCGAGGAGCTTCGCCTGCTTCTTTTCCGCCATAGTTTTGGTATCCATCGATGAGGAAGAAAGAAGTGTGCAGGGTTGGGTGGTGGTGACGAGGCTTTAGCTTTTCCTTTGCCGCCTAATTCCCTCGGCCCCTCTTCTTCAATGGTTGGTTATGCTTCAACGTTGGGACATTAATGTGAAACGGACCAGGGATGGGGGGAGTTCAGCCTTCACTGTTTTTAGTAACGGAGTTTAATTCACACGGTTGATACTTCAATTGTTTTGTATTTTTCAAGCACACAAGTCTGTTTATGGATCAGAAATTCAGTGAGACTGGACGCGGCTTGTTGATTTATTTGCTATCAAATGTTAATGAGATGAAAGCTCATCTCATAATATATGACCCAGACGGCCAGACGGTGATGTTGACTGGAATAAATCCCGATGGTAAATACTGTGGTGTACAGGGAACACGAGAAGGAAGTTTGAAAGATTATAAAATGCTGGGTAAAAACTTAGTTATAATCGGATGTTTATTTGGGAGAGGGAGTCAAGGGGAAGACCGGCGTTGTTACTGTGAAGAGTCTCCACTTGACTGAGCTGTGTCGGTCAGGACAAACGAATCTGTAGTAGTCAAGGTTCCCCGAATTTTTTTTACAACACTTCTAGCTTGTTGCGAATTGATTTGGTTAAAGAGGAGGAAGAGGGGAAGGAGCAACGAGGAGAGGGAGTCAGAGTATGTTAATGAGGTCGATGAAGGTAGGTGCGCTCCTCTGCTTGACTTATTCCACGCCCGACAGAGAACTGAAGAGGAATTAATAGATGCAGTGTTCGAAGATAATACCAGTGGCTGTCAAGAACCAAGGCTTGCAGGCAATGCGTGTCAAACATGTACACCGCTTGGTTTAATGGAGTCGCCTGAGATGGACTCTGCGTCGGTGCCCCGAGAAATTATTAGGTAGACCTGGTCTACCACATTAGCCCAGTAAAGATTGGACACGCCAACCCTTTCTAACCTAGCCTTAGCCGTCCTCCGATGCCTTCCTCCGCCCCATCTTCGCCCTCGCCTCCACCTTTCGGTGACCCACTCCATCGTCTCTCCTCCCTCCTCACCTCCGCCCTCGTTTGCCGCCGTCTTCTCGGACTCCTCTCCACCCTCGCCTCCTCCAGCGCCACCTAGCGGAGCTCTAGGAGACGTATGAGGGCACACCATCAACGGAGCGTGGCTGCGGGATCCTGAACTTGGGTGACCTAAAGACGACTCCCTCGTCTACACCAATTGCCGGTTAATTATCATGCTCCACCTCGATGCCCCACTGGATGTGTTCATCGAGGGCGAGCAAGGCTATCAGGCCGCTATCGCCTGTCTTTCCCCCAACGACCCGCCTTCGCCAACGTCTCTGACACGGCCGGATTTAGGGCCGCAACGGCGACTGCATCCTCAAGAAGGAGTTTCATATCCTCTCCGGCTGCATCGACGGCCTCCGCTGGTCCTCCAAAGGTCTCCGACTCGTTGCCTCCGGAAATGACCACTACGGCCAAAAAAAAAAAAAAAAAACAAAGAAGACCATTTCTGATACTTTTTAATTCATATACGGACGTTTATGGGCATCATTGACATTTTCTAAAACAACGCAAAAGCATAAGTATCGAAATTTTAATTATCGACAGTTTGGAAAAGTGTCAGCATTTGGTCTTTTAATGATGCTTTAAAGCATCGTTAAATAATTTTTTATAAAAAAACGATGCTCTGCCGACGCTATTTAGCAGCGAACTATCCGTGGTTTCCACTGAAGCTTAAAAGCGTCGGGTTTTGGCTTCCACTGTGGCTTCCGCCGATGCTTAAAAGTATCGGCATTTGGTCTTTTAACGATGCTTTAAAGCATCGTTAAAGTAATTTTTTTAAGAAAATATGTAATAAAAATTTAAATTTTTGTATACATTTACCAAATACATTATTAGCAAAAATCACCTGCCACAATTAAATGGATCATTCAAAATATTCATATTGTTAAATATTATTATATTTACATTATCAATTTGTATTTACATTGTGCTTCAAAAATATAAAAAATATGCATGTAGAGCTAAATAAATAGTCTACGATGTATCAGGGGTTGATGGCATCATCATCAACATTTTTACGAGTAGATGAAGTATTAAGAACCTACAGATTATCCTGGATTTGCAAGTCATCCATAACAACCTCCTCGCTTGGATAATCAGCAGGAGGCACATGCTGAGACCGGGACTCATGTTGCTAGAGTTCGTACGTCTGGAACGGTAGGGATTTATCAGAAAATGATCATACCTGAGACTACTGGAACTCCACATCTCTGAATCATTTTTCTCGGCGCATGATCTTTCCTAATATGTACAAATAAGAATCAATATCATTTAAATGACAAGGAATAATATTTATTAACTAAACATGATAAGGAAAGACAAAAATTCATTCAATGTTATCATTAAGAAACAATACTTTCTCATTCAACATCCATCCTAACCAAACTCTTTGTACCATTTAGTTCATCAGTTGGTACAACATTATAAGGTATATACTGAGTATAAGCCTTATCATCCTTTCTCTTCCAACCCTTGTTTATATCATACAAGTCTCTAGATTTAGTCTTAATAACAATAGATTAATTTTTATCTTTTGAGTCTTACACAAAAAAGTACTTGTCAAGCTTGAGATGAAAAATGAATGGATCAACTTTCAATAGTACACTAGTATATATCAACCTTAAAAAATCCAGTCATTTGGACAACTGTATATCTTCTCGTATCCAAGATCCAATTTTTTTACTAGTCTTTTGGCTTCATGAGAAGATGATGGCAAAGTAATGCCTTCCGAAAATGCATCTTTTAATAATTGAAGGAGTATGGTGAAAGACTTGGATAGACCACCAATTCAAATACTTCAAATATAATAAATGCACAAAAAAAATTTTCGTAAAATTCTTACAATCTGAATATAATTCTTGATCACAATCTTTCACCAAGTTATGATACCAAGCTATGTCATCAGAATGTTTAGCTTCTTCAACATCCACTTCATTCAAAACTGTAAGCTCATCACCTATTATTGCTACTTCTAGTCCTCTACTGAAATCTGTTAAATTTTTAATACTATATCCAAGAGCATATCCTACAGGATTTCTTTCCATGTTACTCGATCCAAAACTAGATGTGTGTTCTATATAGGAGGGTTGGTTATATGGAGACGAAAATATGGACTCTCCATGAAATATCCATTCAGTATAACCCTTAAGAAAATAATTCTACACCAAATGTTTTTCAACAGTTTTTGGAGTGAGAGAAGAACAATTTACATATTTTCGACATGGATATAAAATCTTTTCGTTCATATTTGATTTTTTAAAAGCAAATTTAATGAAATTTTGAATTCTATTCAAATATTCTTTTCTAAATCTCGGTTTATTTAACTAACTTTTGTCTATTATACTAGAATAATGATTGACTTGCAACTTATCTACAAAAGATAAATAAAATTAGACACTAAGTGAAAAGTTCTCTAAAGCAATCTAGCAAAATCCACATACATAGGAAAAGTAAAATCAATCTAGCAAAATGCTAATATAGGATGGTTTAGAGCTTTTTATGGTCATTTTTCATTTATGAGTTACAAAAAAAATTTCAAGAATGATATTTCCTAACCTGTAATTTCATTAATTTTGTTGATTGCTGACACTTGCCAAACATTTCATTACATTCTCCTGGACTAGATATAATTTACATGAATTTGTGGAAATGATTTTTTGTTTCAAACCTTTTTTATCAAATCTTTTCTGCAATGTGTCTCAATGATCTGTTCTCTCTCCTAATTCACAGAAAATCCTAACTAGGTCATAGGTCAAGATTCCTGTTCGCACTCCACCTCAACCCCAAAGTTCAGATCCCAACAAATTAAAGAACCTGTTCAAATTTCAGTTGAAGCCAAACACTTGTGGGAGGGCTATAGCGCTAATTTCTTTCTGAACTAAATCGGAAAGAAATTAGCAAGAAATTTAAGAAATCCCTAGCTAGGTTTTCTAAAATTAAAGACCAAAATCAAAGTAGTGCTTAAGAAGAAAAATATTCTAGAAATAGAAACTTACCAGTGTGGAGGAAGGCCGGTAGATCCGCAACCGAGGAGGCACCGGAGGAGGGTGGTCGATCGGATCTTAGAAGAACACCGCGAATGAGCAGTGGGTACGGGCAGCAAGGAGGAGGAGGAAGTGGGAGGCACCAGAGAGGGAGAGGGAGAGGGAGAGGGGGAGGAGGGGGAGGAGAAGGAAGTGGGAGGCGCTGGAGTGGGAGAGTGGGAGGAGAAGGATACCCCCATGGGCAGGCAGAGGCGAAGCTCGACGAAGATGGAGGCTGGGTCATGGAGGAAATGGAGATTTTGTGGGAAGAAGGCACTGGAGAGGGAGAGGGGGAGGAGGAGAAGGAGACCTCTGCGGACGAGCAGAGGTGGAGCTCGACGGAGATGGAGGCTGGGTCGAGGAGGAAATAGGAATTTTGTGGGAGGAAAATAGGGACGATGGCTTTTAGGGTTGGGGATTTTGTGGGAAAAAATTTGGGACAATGGGTTTGGGGTTTTGTGGTCTGGTGGGAGGGGTTTTGTGGTCGGTGGGAGCTTTGGCCTCCGACGACGCTCCGCAGTAGTCTATGATGACGCTTATAAGCATCGTCGGAGGCCACACAGTGGTCTATGATGATGCCTATAAGCGTCGTCATAGGCCAAGATGTCCAACGATGCTTATAAGCATCGTCGGTGTCCTTAGTCTCTACTAAGGAGTTGTGGCCTCCTACAATGCTTATATTGGTCTATGACGATGCTTATAAGCATCGTCTTTCCATAGGATTCCGGCACTGCTCATAATGTCGTCTAATCCAGCTAGCCCTGATGCTTATAAGCATCGTCTTAACCTTAGATTTTGACGATGCTCACAAGCGTCGTCTTAATAGAACGACGCTTTTTAGCGTTGTCTTGGTTTAATTCCTGACGAGTCGGCAAATTTTAGCGCGGTGACCAACTTGCCGATGCTTCTTTCTTGCGTCGGCAAATAAGAGTTCAAAAAATCTATTTTTGCTATAGTGGATAAGGGTAAGTCCTTTGTCCGCTCTTTCATTCGAGCTCCCCCTTCGTCTTGGACTTGGTTCGAAAAAAGGTTGACGTGTTCAATTTTTGTTAGACTAGTCCGATGCATTAAACTAAGCTCCATTTGGCCAAATTTTTGGAGTACTAGAAAGCACTTTTTCACCTTCTCTAAAAGTACTTTTAGATAGTATAGTAATATTTGGTAAAAATTGAGTTGTTTTGGTTTTGCCATAAAGTTGAAAAATGTCTATTTGAGAAAAACTCTATTTTAAAGCTTCTTTCCAAAAGTGCCTTCTAGCCAATGCCAAAAAGATATTTTGCTTTTAATAAAATGTTCTCATGACCAAAATGCCCTCCAACAAATCTCATAATTACATTTTATATTATATCATATCATATCACAAAATATTATTATAATATAATATAATAATAAATGCATAATATATTATATTATTATATTATAATAGTATAATATATTATATTCTTGTAGTAATACATAATTATAAAATTATATATTCTTATATTATATTATAGGTATAATATAACATACTATTACAATCATAATATTATATTATTATATAATAATAGTTATATTATGATAATATAATATATTATTATAATATACTATTAATGATATAATAAAATATTATATTGTATTATATTATATGATTATATTATAATAATATTATATTATTAGATATATAATAATATTTAATAATATAATATTATTATATTATAACATAATATAATCTATATTAGATTAGATTCTAATTCGTTATATTATATTATTTCGTTATATTACATTACAATATTATTATATGATATTATATTACATTATATTATATTGTAGTAATATTGTACTATTAATCATACGTGGTTATATCATATCATATTATTTTATGTTATATTATTATGCTATAGTATTCAATATTATATTATACTATATTATAATAATATTTTATATAATAATATTTTAATATGTAATAATATATAATATTATATTGTATTATACTCCGTTATGCAAAACTATGCAAAATATTTTATTATCATTTTATCATACCAAAAGTATTTCTCATTTTGGTTACTAAATGTATGTTAAAGTTTCATAGCACTTTAGAAATATAGATACCAAATAGCAAATAACTTTTTATAAAAGCTCTACTTTTCAAAAGCTCTACGTAAAAGTTATAAAAGCTCTACTACCAATAGTAGTTCCAAACAGAAGTTAAGTCTACATAATAATATTTTTACATTTCATATAGAAATGAGAAGTGAGCGAGAATTTTATTATGTAGTAGCACATGCATATGTTCTTCTCCCACTTGGGCGAACACAGATTGTCATATTAATTTAAAAACTTTATTTTGAAAACGACTCTCGGGTTAGACTACAAAAGTGGCCACACATATGGCTCAAATGATAATCACCTTGGATACATGATCCGGTCCAACAAGAACATCAACATTGAGCATGAAAGTCGTTACACCATTTAATCGATGTAAGACCACTCCACAGCTACAAATGCTAACATCCTTATCAACATGGATCCCCATCCTCCAACCAATGTGGTAGTATGCAGTATGAACTTAGCACCAAAATGTGATCAAAGGTGTGTTAATTTATATCGGTCCTCATAAATGTTTCAAAAGAAGCCACATGTCTCAAAAGAGACTCACATCATGTCTTTATGCATTATATCTCGAGATCAAAATGATATCATAATAAAAGGCATATGTGCAATGCATGCTCAAACATAATTATAATTTGTGTGCACAAAATACAGAATTATAAATAGAGAGATAAATATTTTTATAATTGGAAGAGGCTGTACCCGAAGCATATAGGTTGCCTACGTACCCTGTAAAGGGGGATCAAGCAAAAACATAGTTCTTTTACATAAATAACTCCCACTAACCAAAAACATCAAAGGTTTCCACAATGCCCATATTAGCAATATGTGTCTTAAAAACTTTCGTTGCGAGTCCCTTAGTCAATGAGTCTGTAATCATTGCTTCTGTATTTATATGTTCTATTTTTGTCTGCCCTTCTTTAACTTTATCTCTGACCACCAAGTACTTGATGTCTATATGCTTAGAGCCACCAGAACTCTTGTTATTCTTTGAAAAGAATACCGCTGCACTATTATCGCAATAGATGGTAATTGGTCTCGAGATGGAATCAATAACTTTCAGTCCCAAAATAAAATTTCTAAACCAAATGGCTTGGACCGTAGCTCCATAACATGCCACAAATTCATATTTCATAGTAGAAGAAGCCACTAGAGTTTGCTTAATGCTTTTCCAAGAAATAGCACCACCAGCCATTATAAAAATATAATTTGAAGTTAATTTCAGATCATCTTGACATCCTGCAAAATCAGAATCTGAATAGCCTACCACCTCAAGATGATTTGTACGCTGAAAGGTAAGCATATAATCTTCAATCGTTTTCAAATATCTCATAACTTTTTTAGCTGCTTTCCAATGCTCTTGTCCTGGATTCGATTTAAATCTACTAAGGACGCTCACTGCATAGACTATGTTAGCTCTAATGCAAACTTGAGCATACATCAGGCTCTCTACAGCACTTGCATAGGGTATGTTCTTCAAAGATTCTCTTTCAAGTTCATTTCTTGGACACTGGGCTTTGCTAAACTTATTCCCTTTTACTATAGGTACATCACCGGGTGCACAATTTTGCATATTGAACCTCTCTAGGATACGTCATATGTATATCTTTTATGAAAGTCCTAACAAAACATGGCCTCTTTCACGCTGTATCTCAATACCAAGTATAAAAGAAGCTTCCCCAAAATCTTTTATTTCAAAATTGGCAAATGATATTTTCTTGTCTCATGAAGTAACCCTAAGTCACTACTGATGAGTAACATATCATCCACATACAAAATAAGAGAAATAAATTTTCTCCCACTGATCTTGAGATAAATGCATTAGTCCACTGTATTTTCAACAAAACCAAGAGAAGCACAACTTCATCAAATTTCAAATACCATTATCGGGATGCTTGCTTGAGCCCGTGTGTGGATTTGTTCAACTTACACACCAAATTTTTCTTTTCCTCTATGATAAAATCTTTAGGTTGCCTCATGTAAACTTCTTCACAGAGATATCCATTTAAAAATGCTGTCTTAACATCCATTTGATGAAGCTCCAAATTATAGTGTGCTACAAGTGCCATGATAATTCTAAAGGAATCCTTGGATAAAACCAGTGAAAAAGTCTCATTATAGTCGATGCCCTCTCGACGAGTGAACCCTGCAACCAATCTAGTTTTTGTGGTTCAATATTCCCTTTTGAGTCTAACTTGGATTTGTAAACCAATTTGCAACCTATGGCCTTAACATGTGGTGGAAGTTCAACAAATTTCCAAACTCTATTTTTCTTCATAAAAAGCATTTCATCTTCCATAGCATTCAGCCATTTATCTGAGTCCGGTCCAGTTAATGCTTCATTAAAAGAAACAGGATCAATATTATGCCCAATATTAAAATCACTTTCCAGTAGGTAGACAATATAGTCATTAGGCAGGGCAAACCTTCTTTTCCTTTGTGATCTCCTAACTTGTGGTTCAGAAAATGACTCTGCTGGTGTTGGAGGAAGAACATGAAGTTCTTCTTGATGCTCAGGTTCTTCATTAGCTGTTGCAATTGGCTGAGAAATAACTTTTTCTTGTACAACGGGAATCGGAACCACAACTTGATCCGGTTCAGCAAAAATTTTATTTAACACGGAACTCTCACTATTACCAATATCATTTTTCAAAAATTTCGCCATAATGGACTCAACAATTCTAGTACCACGATTAGGACTATAAAACTTATAGCCCTTTGATTTATAAATTGTGGTGTAGATTTGGGGTCTAATTTCTTTTTAGTAGGATTACAAATCCTATCCTCAACTGAGCAGCCTTAAACTCTAAAATGGGCTAAAATGGGTTTACGACCTGTCCACAATTCAAAAGAAATTTTTTTAACAGCTTTACTAGGAATCCTGTTCAGAATGTAAATGGCCGATTTCAATGCTTCACCTCATAAAAATTCTAGCAAATTTGTTCTACTCATCATACTCTTGACCATATCCTTTAGAGTCCAATTACGCCTTTCAGAAACACCATTTTGCTCAGATGTTCCTAGCATTGTATATTGAGGGACTATCCCACTTTGCTGTAAAGATTTTGCAAAATCACCCATGTTCTGACCAAACTCGTCATACTTACCCTAGTATTCACTACCACGGTGAGATCTCACAACTTTAATACTTTTCCTGCATTGTTTTTTAACTTCCATTTTAAATATCTTAAATTTTTTTCAAGAGCGAGGGATTTATCATTAATTAAGTAAACATAACCATAATGCGAGAAATCATCAATGAAGGTTATGAAATATTTGTTCCCACATATAGTAGAAGGTAACGGTCCACTAATATCGGTATGAATCAGATCCAAAAGACCATCGCTTCTAGTGGATCCCTTTCTTGTAGTTTTAGTTAACTTTCCCCTTATGCAATCTATGCAAGTGTCAAAGTCCGAAAAATTCAGAGAGGGTAGAATCTCAACTTTCATCAATCTCTCCATTCGCTCTCTTAAAATGTGCCCTAAACGCTTATGCCATAATATAGAGGATGATTCACGAATTAAAGCCTTTTTCTTTCCGACTTTAATAACATAAGAGACTTCATCAACTGGAGCCAAATTCAATTTGTACAAACCATCACACAAAATGCCATGTCCAACCACACGAGAGTCATAAAATAGTTCAATCATTCCATTACTAAATTTAAAAGAAATTCCAGACTGATCAAGCTTTGACACAGAAATTAAATTCCATCTCATCGTTGGTACAAAAAAAAAATATTTTCCAAAACAAGAGAAAAATCAGATTCCAAGGATAACTTCACTGCTCCTATAAACTAAACTTTAACTTGAACTCCATTTCCAACGCATAGGTTCACTTCATTCTCACTTGGCCTCCGTCTCCTTATTAATCCATGTAAGGAATTAGTGATATGAATACTTGCACCAGAGTCTATCCACCAAGAATTTAAAAGTACATCTACCAAATAAGATTCAAAACAAACCAAAGCCAAGGAGATACCTGATGAAGTATTCTTCTTCTCCAACCAAGCCTTAAACTTAAAGCAATCCTTCGGCCAATGACCCTTCTTTTTGCAGAATTTACATTTGTCATTCTTCTTCACAATTCCTTTAGGACCACCAGAAGTCTGCCCACCAGACCTTTTGTTCTGCTAATTGTAGTGAGGTTTGTTGCTGTTGCCCAGATAGACAACCCAAGAGGGGGGGTGAATTGGGTTTTAAAATAATTATTGCAATTTAAAAGCTTTATGAGTAACTAATTAAAACTTTTGCAAGTGGATTAATTAGTTGCTATATGCAGTGAATGAAAGGAAAGTAAGAGACAATAAAGCAATCACAAACACAAGAAAATTTATAGTGGTTCGGAGCTAACCCTTGCTCCTACATCCACTCCCCAAGCCTCACTTGGGAATTCACTATAATCCCTCGGATTACAGCCGGTTGTTTTACAAGCTCACAACCTAACTTGTTGTTTTGCGAGATCACAACGAACTCTGTCGGTTTTTCCAGGCTCACCGACTAGAACCACCCGATTGTTTTTTCGGGATCACAATCAAACTCTTACACCGTTGGTTTCAACCTAGGCTCACCAACAAACCTTAACACCCTTGATTCAATCCCCTGATTGAATCAAGTAAGGAACAAGAGGTTTGAAAACAAACAGAAAAAGAACGAAGCTTCTTAACAAGCAGATATACAGCGATATTAATAAGGAAGAAGTTAAGAGCCCTCAAACGAATTTATGAAGATGTAGAGGAGGGCTTCTCGAATTCGGGGTCTCCTCTTGAATGTCTCGAAGACTTGATGACTGACGGAGACTTCTTGAATGCTGGAAAGAGTTGGTTGGTTGGAGTTTAATGCCCTTCTTCCTTCTTTCACTTGTATTTGCTTGAAATTCTTTGGTAGGTGGAGATTACTTGTTTTCTTTGAATGGAATGTCACTTCTTTACCTTGCTACAGTTCTCTGTGGCTATTTAAGCCATTCCCCACGGAAACTAGCCGTTAGACACAATATTGTAGCCGTTCTGCACATTCTGCAACTCCTGACAATGTTTTCGTTGGGATCGGAGTCGACTCGCGCGATCTGGAGTCGACTCGCCTGTTGCAGGAGTCGACTCGTGCTTTTCTGAAGACGGCTCGGCAACTGTTCCGGATTTGAATTAAAGTGCTGTCTCGACTTGGAGTCGACTCCCCAATGTCCGGAGCTGACCTGGCATTTTTGGAGACGACTCGTTCCAAGGAATCTTGAGATGTATTTTTCAAGTTTGCTCACTCGAGTCGACTCGGAAATTCTGGGAGTCGACTCGGCGCTCAGACCCAGAAATTCCGATCTTCTGTCTGTTGACTTGTGCCGTCTCGGAGTCGACTCGAACTGTCTCGGAGTCGACTCGGCTCTCAGTATCCGAAAAACAGTCTTCTGTCTTTTGGCGTCGCGCTGCCTTGGAGTCGACTCGAACTGTCTTGGAGTCGACTCGCCTCTTAGAGATGAAAATACCGTCTTCTGTCTTTGGGGTTGCGCTGTCTTGGAGTCGACTCGGACTTTGCGGGAGTTGACTCGGCTCACAGTGTCCGAAATTTGCTCTCTGACTTTTGCCTTATTTTCCTCTGAGAGTCGACTCTCGCTTCCTCAGGAGTCGACCTGCCAGCCATCGGAGTCGACTCGAGTTCTTCCGGAGTCGACTCGGCTCTCAGGGTCCAAAATAGCTTCTCTGTCTTTCTGTCTGTTACTCCTTGGAGTCGACTCGTTCTACTCTGGAGTCGACTCGGCAAGCATCGGAGTCGACTCGCGCTCTTCAGGAGTCGACTCGTTGACAGGTTCTGAGATGATTCTTTCTGTCCGTCTGTCTGTTCTCAGTCGGAGTCGACTCGTAATGTACAGGAGTCGACTCGAGCTCGTGCCAGTGCTTCTGATACGCTTGGAGTCGACTCGTAATTTTCCGGAGTCGACTCGAGTCTCAGACTTTGGTTCAAATTGAGTTCTTTACTTATCCAAAATGTATTGAACCAAATCTAGAGACACTTAACCATAAATTTACAAGTATTTGACTGAAACACTAGATTGAATTCATTAGTACAACATAAGATATACTCAAATGCTTTGAGCTCATCAAAATCAAATAGGGTTATAATCAATCACTCCACAATCTCCCCCTTTTTGATGATGACAAAACATTGAGTATTTGTAAAGTGAATTGCTCAACCAAAAAGGAAATTTATAGTAAAATTTTAAAATGAATTCAAGTGTCTAGTTATTTAATTTATCCAAAACTGAAAGGTGTGAAATAGTAAATTCTGAAGTTAAAGCTCTCCTTTTCATTTGGAATTATATAAGCCTTCATGTCATGCAATTAATTGTTTGGCTTATATATATTTAGTGAGTTTGCTTTCTTAAAATTTCAGATTCTCCCTCTCAACACATGCATTTAACTTTGTTTAGATTCTCTGAATTTTCTTTTAGTGTATTGTAACTTTTGAACTTAAATTTTTGGTTTTAGAGGGAAAATCTGCCAATTTGTTTTTGAGTATGATTCAACTAATCTCCGAATATCCCTTGAATAGATTCTGGAGATTACTCCTTTAGGAGCCCCAACAGAGAGATAATGAGCCTCGAGGTATCGAATCCACTTAGAACAAATTATTTTGTGTTTTAATAATTTTCTTTTTATTGATTCCCTTTACATGTCTATTCAATATATTTTCTCTCCCTTTTTGTCATCATAGCAAAAAGGAAGAAAGCACATCACAAAAGCAATTAGAGATCAAATTTGCACAATTTGAAGAGAAATGTCTACTCATTGTATTGATGTAAATTTAAGTACACTTGTAGATACATCAAAAAGTATAGCAGTAAGTACATATCAAAAAGAGAAAACAAGCTACACTAGGATTTCTTTGTGGAGGATGTGGCTCCCTTGCTCAGTTTAGATTGTTGCATAATTAGACTGATCCCGTCTGTAATGTTTCCTAGTTGCCTTATGATCTCCGAGGTGGCCCTACTCTGGATCGAGGTGAGCTCAGTCAGATTCTCCTGAAGGGTATCCAACTTGGAGATCAGTACATTGGCTAGACGCTCGGCCCCCTGACTTTGGCTGCCTAGGTCCTGTCGGATGTCATCTCGCATCTTTCTTGTGTTACTCGTGACATCGCTCATATTTGAAAATTGGGCTTGTATAAGGCTTCTGACATTGTAAATCTCTTCCCTCAGATGAGCCGTCATCTCGGTCACGGCTGCCAATGAAGAAACCAGGGCAGTGGAGGGAGTAGCCGCTGGACCTCGGAGCTCCCGCAGTAGGTCGTCCCGAAGATCCCTCACGATCTCCTGCCGCAACTCCCGAAGTTGCTCAGGAGAGATCCGGACCTCCTGTGGCTGAGAAGGTGGTGCAGTGGAGGGTCCGGCTAAAGTGGATGGTGCTGAAGTGGAGGGATAGGTGGAAAAATCGGAGTCATGATCAAGGCTGGGGGAGTGACGAGTAGTAGGGTCAATAGGTGTGGAAGAGGATAGTTTCCGGACCCAGACTCCCTCAACCTTATCAAATCCCATCCTGTGAAGAGTTCCCTCACCCATGCGATCTGTGTATCGCAGTGCGCGAGAGGGTTCCCCCTCAGGAATGGGGACCTCTAACTCCCTGAAGATCAATGTGTACAGCATCCCATAGGAAAGAGTAAGCCTTGGTTTGTCTAGAGGCTCACATAGGTATTTATAGATGAGCTTAGGGAAGTTGATTGGGGTATCTTGAAGAATGTAGTACATTAGGGCTAGGTCCCTCTCAGATACAAAGTCAAAACGGCCAGTCTTAGGGAAGAGGGTCCTAGATATAATACTTAAGAGGAGCCACATTTCAACTGATAGCTGACTTGCAGACACCTCATCTAGGGGGGACTGGGGTGGACTCCCTAGTATGGCCGTAAGGGCCTCAGTCCTATCGGCTGGGTGAGAGGGAAACACCCCTACTTGGGGAAGATGAAGGATTTGTGCAATGAAATCCTCCGAAATAAATAAAGAGACACCCGCTATGGTTCCCTGTATCCCACCATGACCCCTAGCTACTGTCCCGTAAAGCTTCCTAACTAGCCCCGGGTAAGTAGGGAGATCTAGGGAGCAAAACATCTCTAACCCTTGGGCCCTTAACCTATGCCCTATTGTAAAGCCTTCCCGGGAGAGGAAGTCAAAGTTGACATACCTCCCGGTGGAGACCGCCTTCCCGGCACACGGACGCGAGGGAACCGGCCTCGACGGGGAAGGAACCGGAGGTTGTGGCCTCACGGGTTCATTCCGAGCCTTGGACCATCGCTCGGCGCCGCTCGCGGATTGGGGCCTCTTCCGGCTCGAGACAACAACTTTCCGAGGCATCCTAGACCGAAGGAGGGGGGAAAGACACAAGGAATCGGGGGAAAACTCGACGGAAATGCCCTAATGGAGGTCGGAGACGAGGTTAGAGACGACCCTAGGGTTTTTGAACAGTGGAGGCGGTGAATAGAAGTGTCGATTAAACGCTTCGATTAGGGTTAAAACATCGGATTCCCGACCGCGAGTCGACTCCAGTAAGTTGCGAGTCGACTCGACTCGAGTCGACTCCAAAATATGCGCGAGTCGACTCCCCCTATGATGCCATCGACCTCGAGTCGACTCCTATCTATGTACGAGTCGACTCCCTCTCATGAGCCGACTCTAAAGTGTATCTGAGTCGACTCGTAATCTGGCACGCACCTAAAAATCATGTTATTTTCGTGCCAAACAAGAGATAATCACTAAGTTTATGATCTGATTTGATAATCATAGATGAGAAACTCTATATTTAACACAAGCTAATCATCAAAATCAATAAACTAGAAGAGAACATCACTAGGATGGATCAATCACTCCTAATCCTCTCCTAAGCACACAAAATCGCTCTTCACTCAACGGTTTTGTGAAGATGTCAGCTAGTTGATCATCAGTGCAAATAAATTAAAGTGTAACATCACCATTCAGTACATGATCTCTTATTAAGTGATGTCTTATTTTAATGTGTTTGGTTCTTGAGTGCTGAATTAGATTCTTAGTTAAGTTAATAGCACTAGTATTGTCACAATTAATGTGAATTTTATCTTGTTTAATTCCATAATCTTCAAGTTGTTGTTTGATCCACATGATTTGAGCACAACAACTCCCGGCAGCAACATATTCGGCTTCAGCAGTAGATAATGCAACCGAGTTTTGTTTGTTGCTAAACCATGAGATTAGATTTTCTCCTAAGAATTGACATGACCCGCTGGTGCTTTTTCTATCAAGTTTACAACCAGCAAAATCTGAATCTGTATATCCTATTAAGTTCAGGCTAGATTCTTTAGAATACCATAAACCTATATTTTTTGTTCCTATTAGGTATTTAAAAATTCTCTTAACTGCAATTAAATGTGATTTCTTAGGATTAGATTGATATCTAGCACACATGCATACACTAAACATGATATCAGGTCTACTTGCAGTAAGATATAATAAAGATCCTATCATACCTCTATACATCTTTTGATCTACTGATTTACCTGATTCATCTTGGTCTAGTTTGCATGATGAGCTCATGGGTGTGCTGATTGACTTGTTTCCTTCCATATCAAACTTCTTAAGCATCTCCTTGATGTATTTAGCTTGATTGATGAAGATCCCTTCTTCAGATTGTTTGATTTGGAGCCCGAGGAAATAGTTCAGCTCTCCCATCATGCTCATTTCAAATTCACTCTGCATCAAGTCAGCAAATTCTTCGCAGAGGCGATTGTTAGTAGCACCGAAAATAATATCATCAACATAAATCTGCACTACTAACATTTCTTTGTTTTTCTTCTTTAAAAACAGCGTTGTATCTACATTTCTCCTAGAGAACTCATGATCTAGTAGAAATTTGCTAAGTCTTTCATACCATGCTCTAGGTGCTTGTTTCAAACCATAAAGTGCTTTGTTTAATTTATACACATGATTGGGGTATTGATGATTTTCAAAACCAGGAGGTTGTTCTACATACACCTCCTCATTAATGTACCCATTCAAAAATGCACTTTTTACATCCATTTGAAATAATTTGAAATCTTTAGAGCATGCAAATGCTAGTAACAATCTAATTGCCTCAAGTCTAGCTACAAGAGCAAAGGTTTCATCAAAGTCTATACCTTCTTCTTGATTATAGCCCTTTGCTACTAGTCTAGCCTTGTTCCTAATTATAATTCCATTTTCATCAAGTTTATTTTTATATATCCATTTGGTACCTATTATTGAATATTTAGAGGGTCGTTCAACAAGGTTCCATACCTTGTTTCTAGTAAATTGGTTTAGTTCTTCTTGCATTGCATTTATCCAATTTACATCCTTTTCAGCTTCTTCTATGTGTTTAGGTTCAAAATGTGAGACAAAATCTAGATGATTATTCAAGTTTCTAAGAGATGCTCTAGTCCTAACAGGTTGAGATGGATCATCTAAAATTAATTCCTTAAGATGCCCATGAGCATACCTCCAAGCCTTAGTCAGC
The DNA here is from genome assembly GCF_009389715.1 of Phoenix dactylifera. Classification (NCBI taxonomy): domain Eukaryota; kingdom Viridiplantae; phylum Streptophyta; class Magnoliopsida; order Arecales; family Arecaceae; genus Phoenix; species Phoenix dactylifera. The sequence goes on from NW_024067689.1 coordinate 1,340,829, forward strand.
CCATGATCCACAATTGCCTCTTGGCTTGATGATGCATTTCCAATTAGTTTTTGTTCATCTTCTTGTAATGTCATCTCATCAATCTTTTCTTCAAGAATTTCAGCATCATCGTCAAGATCAACTCTCTTGCTAGAAGAGATATCACTAGTGTCATCAAAAACAACATGTATAGACTCTTCAATAACAAGGGTTCTTCTATTAAAAACTCTATAGGCTTTACTTGTTGTAGAATACCCCAAAAATATACCCTCATCAGATTTAGAATCAAATTTACCTAGGTTATCCTTCCCATTATTATGAACGAAACACCTACATCCAAAAATATGAAAATAGTTTACTTTGGGCTTTCTATTTTTCCAAAGTTCATAAGGTGTTTTCTTTATAATAGGTCTCAATAAAACTCTATTTAATATATGACATGAGGTATTAATGGCTTCTCCCCAAAAATACTTAGGGAGGTTACTTTCACATAACATGGTCCTGGCCATTTTCTCTAAGGTTCTATTCTTTCTTTCTACAACTCCATTTTGTTGTGGTGTCCTAGGTGCAGAAAAATTATGAGTTATCCCCTTTTTACCACAAAATTCATCAAATAGATGATTTTTAAATTTCGTTCCATGGTCACTTCTAATAGCTATGACTGAAGCATCTCTAGCATTAGTTACTTCCTTATGAAATTTTTTAAATACTGAAAATGTTTGATCTTTATGAGCTAAAAACATGACCCAAGTATATCTAGAAAAATCATCTACAATAACAAGACCATATTTGTTTCCACCTAGACTTGTGGTTCTAGTTGGTCCAAATAGATCCATGTGTAGTAGTTCTAGAGGTCTAGAGGTAGAGACACAATTTATGGATTTAAAGGAGTTCCTTGATTGTTTGCCATATTGACAAGCTTCACAGATTTTATTTTTCTCAAATTTTAGTTTTGGCAAACCTATCATGGAATCTCTTTTCACTAGTTTTGATATTGTATCCATACTTGCATGACCTAACTTACGGTGCCATAACCAACTTGCATCATTATCCTTAGTTTCATTAACAACTAAACAGGAGTTATGTTTGGCAAGATCCTCGAGGTCTACTACATACACATTGCCACGTCTTAATCCTTTAAAAACTAAACTGTTGTCAATTGAGTTGGTTATGATGCATAAAGATGGTTTGAACAAAACATCAAAACCTCTATCACACAACTGACTAATGCTAAGTAGGTTATGCTTAAGACCATCAACATATCGAACATTATCAATAAAGGTTGAAGGGGTGATTTGTACTTTACCTATACCAATGATGTGACCTTGGTTATTGTCTCCAAATATCACAGCACCTCCCTTTTTAAGCTCAAGGGTGAAGAATTGGTCTTTGTCACCCGTCATGTGTCTTGAGCAGCCACTATCCAAGTACCAACAGTTTTTGTCGACCTTGGCTGCAAAACACTCCTACACAAGCAAATCATACAATTTTAGGTACCCAAGTTTTCTTGGGTCCTTCATGGTTAGTAATGTTGGTTCCTTTTGGAACCCAAACCCTTTTAATTTTTCTTTTAGTTTTTCCTTTTCTATAATCACACACATTAGCTTTATGTCCTATTGTTCCACAGCAAAAACAGGTTATTTTCTTAGTTTTGCTTTCTCCTGCTTTTACAAAGAAATTACTAAGGAGCTTTTGCTTATTTTTTGGTTTATACCCTAAACCAGCTCTATTGAACACAGCTCGTTGACTATTAAGTATCATTTCCAATTTTCAGAGCTATATGTAAACTTTTCTATAAAAGATTTGTACTTTTCAAGTTCTAGTGCCAACTTTTGTTTTTCTGTTTTTATTGCATTTAAGTCTTTTGTGAAATTATCTCTATAAGTTTGTTTATTCCTTTTAAGTTCAGAAATTTTCTTGGTTAGTTTTTCGTTATCTTTAATTAAGGTATTAGTTTTTTGAATTAACAGTTGGTTGCTTGTCTTAAGTTCTGAATTTTCTTTACTAATAATATCTTTATCCTTAACTAATGTATCGTACTTACGGAAGAGAGATTGGTTAGTTAGTTTCAATTCTTTGTTCTTAAGGTTTATTGTCTTATATTCGTCCATTAATTCATTAAAAGCATCATATAATTCATCAAAGGTAAAGTCTAAATGTGTTTCAGATATTACCTCATTGTCGTTTGCCATAAAACATAGGTTGGCCTTTTCTTCTTGTTCCTCATCCGACGATGATGATGATGTATCGGAGTCCGATAGGGTGGAGACGAGGACCTTCTTTTTCTTGTACTTGCTGGCCTTCTTGAGCAAAGGACAGTCTGCTCTGAAGTGTCCCGGCTTCTTACATTTGTAACATCCGATTTCCTCATTTTTTCTTTCCTCACCTTTATCCTTGTGATAGAAATTTGAGGGGCCTCTCTTTTGATGAAAGGACTTCTTTCGGTTGATGAATTTTCTGAACTTACGCACAAGAAGAGCCTCATCATCATCTCCCTCATTGTCTTCCTCTTCACTGCTGCTGCTGCAAGATAAATCTTTGTTAGTAGAAACAGATTTGAGGGCTATTACCTTTTTCTTGTGGGAGGACTCTTCTTCACTGTGTTGCTTCATTGTTAGTTCATGCGTCATGAGGGATCCAAGAAGCTCCTCGAGTGGCAGCTTGTTTAAGTCCTTGGCTTCTTGGATTGCCGTTACCTTGGCTTCCCATGACCTTGGCAAACAGCGAAGAATCTTCCTGACAAGTTCACTGTTAGTATAATTTTTGCCAAGACTTTTTAGGCCATTGATAATGTCAGTAAATCTAGTAAAGATGCAAGTGATTGTTTCATTAGAATCCATCTTAAATAATTCATACTTATGAACTAATATATTTATTTTAGATTCTTTTACTTGATTTGTGCCCTCGTGGGTCACTTCAAGTCTATCCCAAATTTCTTTTACAGAATTGCAAGTAGAGACTCTATTGAATTCATTCCTATCTAAAGCACAATAAAGCACATTCATTGCTTTGGCATTTAGTTGTGCTTTTCTTATATCATTGTCATCCCAATCCTTTTCAAGTTTGGGTATAGTTACACCCTCTACAAAAATTGATGGGACGTATGGTCCATTAAGTATGGTGGTCCACATCTCATAGTCTTGTGCTTGGATGAATATTCTCATCCTTGCCTTCCAATATGAGTAGTCGGATCCATTAAAGAATGGAGGTCTATGGGTGGACTGGCCCTCAATATGAGAAGATCTAAATGGGGTTGTCATTTTGATCTTTTACACTTTTGGTAAAAGAGTTCTGGCTCTGATACCACTTGTTGCCCAGATAGACAATCCAAGAGGGGGGGAATGAATTGGGTTTTAAAATAATTATTGCAATTTAAAAGCTTTGTGAGTAACTAATTAAAACTTTTGCAAGTGGATTAATTAGTTGCTATATGCAGTGAATGAAAGGAAAGTAAGAGACAATAAAGCAATCACAAACACAAAAAAATTTATAGTGGTTCGGAGCTAACCCTTGCTCCTACATCCACTCCCCAAGCCTCACTTGGGAATTCACTATAATCCCTCGGATTACAGCCGGTTGTTTTACAAGCTCACAACCTAACTTGTTGTTTTACGAGATCACAACGAACTCGGTCGGTTTTTTCAGGCTCACCGACTAGAACCATCCGATTGTTTTTCCGGGATCACAATCAAATCCTTACACCGTTGGTTTCAACCTAAGCTCACCAACAAACTTTAACACCCTTGATTCAATCCCCTGATTGAATCAAGTAAGGAACAAGAGGTTTGAAAACAAACAGAAAAAGAACGAAGCTTCTTAACAAGCAGATATTCAGCGATATTAATAAGGGAAAAGTTAAGAGCCCTCAAACGAATTTATGAAGATGTAGAGGAGGGCTTCTCGAACTCGGGGTCTCCTCTTGAATGTCTCGAAGACTTGATGACTGGCGGAGACTTCTTGAATGCTGGGAAGAGTTGGTTGGTTGGAGTTTAATGCCCCTCTTCCTTCTTTCACTTGTATTTGCTTGAAATTCTTTGGTAGGTGGAGATTACTTGTTTTCTTTGAATGGAATGTCACTTCTCTACCTTGCTACAGTTCTCTGTGGCTATTTAAGCCATTCCCTATGGAAACTAGCCGTTAGACACAATATTGTAGCCGTTCTGCACATTCTGCAACTCCTGACAATATTTTCGTTGGGATCGGAGTCGACTCGCGCGATCTGGAGTCGACTCGCCTGTTGCAGGAGTCGACTCGTGCTTTTCTGGAGACGGCTCGGCAACTATTCCAGATTTGAATTAAAGTGCTGTCTCGACTTGGAGTCGACTCGACTTAACCTGGAGTCGACTCCCCAATGTCCGGAGCTGACCTGGCATTTTTGGAGACGACTCGTTCCAAGAAATCCTGAGATGTATTTTTCAAGTTTGCTCACTCGAGTCGACTCGGAAATTCTAGGAGTCGACTCGGCGCTCAGACCCAGAAATCCCGATCTTCTGTCTGTTGACTTGTGCCGTCTCGGAGTCGACTCGAACTGTCTCGGAGTCGACTCGGCTCTCAGTATCCGAAAAACAGTCTTCTGTCTTTTGGGGTCGCGCTGCCTTGGAGTCGACTCGAACTGTCTTGGAGTCGACTCGCCTCTTAGAGACGAAAATACCATCTTCTGTCTTTGGGGTTGCGCTGTCTTGGAGTCGACTCGGACTTTGCGGGAGTCGACTCGGCTCACAGTGTCCGAAATTTGCTCTCTGACTTTTGCCTTGTTTTTCTCTGGGAGTCGACTCTCGCTTCCTCAGGAGTCGACCTGCCAGCCATCGGAGTCGACTCGAGTTCTTCCGGAGTCGACTCGGCTCTCAGGGTCCAAAATAGCTTCTCTGTCTTTCTGTCTGTTACTCCTTGGAGTCGACTCGTTCTACTCTGGAGTCGACTCGGCAAGCATCGGAGTCGACTCGCGCTCTTCAGGAGTCGACTCGTTGACAGGTTCTGAGATGATTCTTTCTGTCCGTCTGTCTGTTCTCAGTCGGAGTCGACTCGTAATGTACAGGAGTCGACTCGAGCTCGTGCCAGTGCTTCTGATACGCTTGGAGTCGACTCGTAATTTTCCGGAGTCGACTCGAGTCTCAGACTTTGGTTCAAATTGAGTTCTTTACTTATCCAAAATGTATTGAACCAAATCTAGAGACACTTAACCATAAATTTACAAGTATTTGACTGAAACACTAGATTGAATTCATTAGTACAACATAAGATATACTCAAATGCTTTGAGCTCATCAAAATCAAATAGGGTTATAATCAATCACTCCACAGTTGCCCTTATGGAACTTGCTCTTACGATTATGAGAAGACCTCTTGTTCTGAGAAGGCTGATGGGTCAGTTGCACAGTTTCAACAGTCTCACAACGTATTCTATACTCCTCTTGGGCACACACAGTAATCAAATCATTCAAATCCCATTTGTCATGCTGGGCATTATAAGCAATTTTAAGCTGATTAAACTGGTTAGGAAGGCTATTAAGAATATGATAGATAAGAAAAGGCTCTGCAATGGGAACTTTGAGGGCTTTCAATTTAGAACTTATGTGCAGCATTTTCATGATGTACTCCCTAACCTCACAAACACCATCATATTTCATATTTATAAATTTATCCATTAGGTCCCCAGTCTCAGCCTTATCGGATTTAACAAATAGCTGTCCTATAGCATCCAAAAAATTCTTAGCATTATCGTGGTCCGGTATAGCACCCATAATGGAATCAGATATGGAGTGCTTGATAATCTTCAAATATAGCCTGTTAGCTCTTTCCTATTTGACATACTCAGCCTTGTATTCGATAGTGCTCTTATCTGTTGGTTTTGAAGGCTGCTCCTCCAAAGCAAAATCTAAACCCAAGAGACCTAGTGCTATTTCTATGTCTCGTTTCCATCTCACATAATTATTTTCAGTCAAGGTTTCAACGGCAGACAATTGGCTTGATAGGGAAGAGGCATTCAAAATTGCGGAAACAACATATTTTATTTAATATCATCCAAAAGTAATGCATGCAATCAATGGATGATAACATATCTATCTAATCAACTTGGGCTATTAATTAGATAGTCCGTAATCAACTTGAAAAACATATAAGTCTAATTATGGTAAGAGCCTCGATGCATCATTGTAGAGTCGCCTTTAGGCTAACAACACAACACGCTATAAGGTACTCTTAAGATATATCATGAAGCTAATTAACAAAATCACATCAGCTTTCGAAAGACCATCACCTTTGGGCAGAAGAATGAATCTAGGCTAATGCAATCCTATTAATTACTTCATGTCATTTTTCCAAATCATCATACACAATAAGGCCGGCCGTGAGGTGGCTTGGAAAACGCCCCGGCCTGCAGCAGCGGCGGCGTCCGCCTGCTTTGGCGCCGTGGGGCGGCCGTCCGCCCGTGGTGGCGGCGGGGGAGCCTCCTTCCGTCGGCCATCGCACGGCATAGAGGCGTCGGCTAGCGGAGGAAGGCCCTCCTTTTTTTTTAAAACAACCTGTGGGCAACACCATGCCGGCCACTACGAGTGGCCGGTGACGTCCCCAGGCCCGCCACGGCGCCAGGAGGCGCACGGCGCCGTGCGGCTGCCGAAAACAACCCCCCCCCCCACTACAGGAAAAAGGGCTTTTAACGACGCTTTTTGCCGACGCTTACTACAAGCGTCGGCAATGTCCCGCAGAGCGCCAAAAATAGCCGACGCATTTTAAAAGCGTCGGCAATATACGACGCTTGTTATCGTCATTGTAGAGTTTGCCTAAGACGACGCTTATTCGCGTCGTTGAAAACCAAATACCCATCAAAACCCATGTCCGCCCCCCTCCTCCATCCTCGATCGACATATCAAGCCCTCCTCTGCCTCCTCCTCCCTCCTCTGCCTCCTCCTTCCTCTGCCTCCTCCCTCCTCTCCGGCGCCGACCAGTGTTGCAAGAAACCGGTTCTTCCTCTCCCTCCGCCCGCACCCATCCCGCCTCCTCTCTCTCTCTCTCTCTCTCTCTCTCGCCCTCTCTCGTTTCTTCTTCGCCCCGATTCTTCTCCCTTCCCCCCTCCCGCCGCCTCGATTCTTCTTCATCCTCTCCCTTCGAACCCCGCATCGCCTTCCATAAAAAATGACCGACGCCGAGCCCTCCTCCGCCGCCTCCGCCAACTCTTCATGCGCCGCCGTCTGCTCCACCTCCGCTATCGCGGCCGAGGCGAGCCCGCCGCCGTCGTCGGTGTGCTCCGCCTGTGGCGGCCCCACCGCCTCCATCTCCTCTCCGCCGCCCTGGACCGACGCCTATAACCTGCCGGCATACCGCCCTATCCGCGCGCCGGCGATCAACACCCCCACCCAGACCAACGCCATCATCCTCGCCCCCGTCCCCCAGCCCCTCCCCGTCCCCCCCGCTACCCCTCCCTATCACTTTGAAACCCCCACCAAGCGCATCTCCTCTCCCGACGACATCCGCCGCTTCCACTCCTCTGCCGCCGGCCGCCACTTTCTTGGCTTCGTCGTCGCCCTCTCCCACTCTGTCCGCAGCCGCAAGATCTCCGACCCCGTTCCCCCCTCCCCCAAACCGTCACCTCCCTCCTCTCCCTCCTCCAAGCCCTAACCTCTTGGATCGACGACTACCACTTTCTCCCCTTTATCTTTGGCTCAGCTCATCTTATTGATCACAAGTATATGAAGCCCAAGTCGATTCACAACCAGGACATTCTTGATAACTTCTCCCACGAGTATATGTACTTGGCCTGTGTGGCTTTTGTCAAGAAGGTGAAGAAGGGGGTGTTTGCTAAGCACTCCGCGATGCTTGATGATATCAGTGCGGTTCTGACATGGAGCAAGGTGAACAGTGGAATGCTAAAGATATATAAGGCTGAGGTGCTTGAGAAGGTGCCCATCATGCAGCATTTTGTCTTTGGTTCGCTCATCAAATGGTTAACATAATGAAGTCGTGAATAATGATTGTCAGTCATGTGTGTTTGTATTTTTTTTTTTTTGGTTGTGCGAAGCTATTTAAATAAATTTGATGTATTCTCATGAATTTTCACTGGTAAATAGTAGTTTTCATAGTCATTGGTGTATTTTCAATGCTGAATTTCTGCATATTACAGTATCAATACATGATACATTGCGATCTTTGTGCCCTGCTGATCATCTGATTGCTGTAGCCTGATTATTTTTGTGCAGCTATACTGCTAGAGAGAGATGTTAGTGCTGATAAAACATCTGAACAGCGTGCTCTGCTTGTGGAATCTAGAAGATGAGAGGTCTTTCTATTTTAATCCTTTGATGCATAATGATTATATAGTTGAGTCCGTTTCTGAAATTGCCATGCTTGGCACAAAAGACTGTAGTACTGATATTTAAACACTTCTAGATGCTGTGCCAGGTATTATCTTTTTGACAAGATTCTCTTTAAGTTAATTGTTCATATCAATCATTATATAGTTCATTTTACTACATTTAGCTTCTAATTAGATGAAGAGTTAGGTCTCTCAACTTTGAGTGGTAGGACCTAATGATTATAAAAGTTAAATCCTCAACTCAAATTAATAGTTTCTTTTTTTCTTTTTTTTTAGAACCATCTCTGATTCAAATAGTCAAGAAAAAAAAAGCCAGATATGCCCAACATATACAAACATACATGTTACGGGGGAACTTAGCCACCATGCCCCACGTGACCGGCACGCGCGCCCAGGAAGACTACGGCAGCCCCTTGATCCAGCAATCCGACCCCGAGTCGGACATCTTCGGCTCCGCAGCCCGACCCCGAGTCGGCAGCCCCTTGATCCAGCAATCCGACCCCGAGTCGGACATCTTCGTCTCCGCAGCCCGACCCCGAGTCGGACATCTCTCGATAACGACAGGCTATTCCCCAGAGGCACGCCGCAGCCTCCTGCTCCACTACTCCCTGCAACGGTTGTATCTGGCGCTGCTCCACGATCCCCTGTAACAGCCGTACAAGGCGGAGCTCCACTACGCCCTGTCATGGCCGTACCCAGCGCTGCCCCACGACGCCCTGTAATGGCCGTGTCAGTGGCAGCTCCATCGTGCCCCACGATGACGAACCCCCCTGAAAGACCCCCCAGCCTGGTATATATGCGGCTGGGGGGAGGAGGAGGGGATAAGCAAGAACTTCCAGAGCATTCTCTTACTTGCTACTATTATCTCTCCTTCTCCTCCAATCTCCTCTGACTTGATCGTCGGAGGGCCCCCACTACCCCAGTGGTGGTGCGAGGCTTGCTTGCAGGTTTTCCGGTGGAAGGTGGAGCGCAATCAACACCAACCAAGGCAACTCAAACGGAACCCCGTTCACACCGCTGTGCCAATCGTTCTCGGTTTGGACCACCAGCAACAGTTGGCGCTAGAGGAAGGGCACCGAATCTCAGAGCGATCGTAATGGCACGGCGAGGTGGTCGTGGAGCTTCCAATGCCTCCGGTCGCGGGGCCTCTCGCGCCTCCGGCCGGGAGGCCGCTGCGTCTCCAACACATTCTCAGCAACACTCCACCGTTCCACCCCCCATTCAGATGGTCGAAGCCGCTCAGTTCGACCAGTTAGCCCAGCAGGTTCGCACCCTCGCGGAGGCAGTGCAGAACCTGCAGGGTGTGATGTCTCGGGCGCCGCAGCGGGCCCAGGAGACGCTGCTCCCTGAGCGCTCACCTGTCCTCCTCAACCCGCACTCCTTCCTCTCCCATGGGGAGGAGCGCCGGCGCGAGGAAGATTCTCGAGCACGGTCCATTCTGCCGGGACCTTTCCATCGGAGCTGCGCGGGGTACGAGAGGCGGGCCCGGGCGCGTTCCCAGACCCCCCAGTCCTCAAGGAACCCGCGCTCCAGTCGGTCCCCCTCTCGGTGCACCTTGTCTCCCACCCATCGGTCGCGCTCCCTGGACCGGCGGGTGGACGATCTCCACCGACAACTCCAGGTCCTGAAGGGCCACTCCAAAGATCCCTTCGCCGACTTGGAGATCTCCTCCCAGCCGGCGCTTGCCTCGAGGATCCTGCGGACCCCGAATCCGCCGGAGTTTAAAATGCCGGCGATCGAGCCCTATGACGGGGCGGCGGACCCGCGGGATCACGTCGAGAGTTTCAGGACCCTTATGCTCCTCCACGGAGCATCAGATCCTCTCCTCTGCAAGGCCTTCCCGGCGACCCTCCGTGGCCCGGCAAGGGCGTGGTTCGCCGGCTTGGAGGCTAACTCAATCCAGTCCTTCGACCAGTTTACTCGCCTCTTCATCACCCATTTCGCCGTCAGTAGCCGGCGGCGACTGGTCTCCAACTCCCTCTTTGATGTCCGGCAAAACGAGGGAGAAAGCTTGCGGGATTATCTTACCCGCTTCAACAAGGCTACGCTGGAAGTCCGGAACCTGAGCCAGGAGGTGGCTCTTTCAGCCCTGAAGCGTGGCTTCCGAAAGGGCAGACTCACCTTCTCCCTGGACAAACGCCTGCCGCGGAGCTTTCCGGAGCTGTTGTCCCGAGCGAACCAGTATGCGGACGCCGAGGAGGCGGCCGCCCACCGGAGCAAGGAGGCCGCCGAGATCCCTCCAAAGCTCGGGAAGAAAAGGCGAAAAGAGGCACGCTAGAGGAGGAGCCCGACGCCTCAACGTCGGCGCAGAAGCCTGTCGCCGGCGAGGAACCACGGCGCCCTACGCCCTCGTTCTCCGCCCCGACGTTTCAATCGGTACACTCCTCTCCTGACTCCCCGGGCCCAGATCCTCATGGAAATCAAGGGGCGGGAGGACCTCCCGGTCCCGAGACAGATGAAGAAGATTCCTGGGAGGAGGCCCTCTCGGGCGTACTGTGAGTACCACCGGGACCACGGCCACGACACCGAAGACTGCTTCCAGCTTCGGGACGAGATCGAGGCTCTCATCCGCCGAGGGCGTCTCGGTCGATATGTGAACGACCGACGTCCCCCCGCAGACCCGCGTCCGGCCGACCCGGCCCCTCAGGAGCCTCGGGAGCAGAATCGACCCGTCGCGGGCGTGATCCACACTATCACTGGGGGCTGCCCCCGGCCCGAGAGGAACGCAGGGGGCTCGACTGAAGCGTCAGGGGCAGCCGTCGCAAAGAGGCAGAGGGTCGGTAATGTAATCACTTTTTGTGATGAAGATGTAAAGGGGGTTCAGACCCCCCACGACGACGCCATGGTGATCTCCCTCACTATGGCAAACTATGATGTAAGGCGTGTTCTTGTGGATAGTGAAAGCTCAGCTGATATTTTGTTTTACGAGGCCTTCCAAAAGATGAGCTTGTCCAGACAATTGTTGCACAAAACATCCACCCCCCTCATAGGATTCACTGGTGACGCTATCTCGGCCGAAGGTGTCGTTGAGCTGCCTGTGACTGCGGGCGTTGCACCCGTAGAAGCCACGGTGCGGCTCGGGTTCTTGGTCGTCCGTGTTCCCTCGGCCTACAACGCTATCCTCGGACGACCCGGACTGAACGCCCTTCGCGCGGTGGTCTCTACGTACCACTTGCTCATGCGGTTCCCCACGGCGGCCGGGATTGGAGAGGTCCGAGGTGACCAACCGACCGCAAGGCAATGTTTCCTAGCAACTCTCAAAGGGAAGAAGCCCGTAGAAGCCTTAAGCGTCGAGTCCCTCGACGCCAGAGACGAGGTGGCCTTGCGGCACAGGGAGCCGGCCGAGGGTGTGATCGAAGTTCCCCTCGAGGAAGGTCGCCCGGACAGGACGATCCGGGTCGGCGCCAATCTCGACCTGGGAGCTCGGGCCCGGTTGGTGGAATTCCTCCGAGCCAATGTCGATGTGTTTGCCTGGTCGGCGGCCGATGTACCTGGGATCGACCCGGAGGTCATTTCTCACGCCCTCAACGTCGACCCGACCCACCGACCGGTAAAACAGAAGAAGAGACACTGTGCCCCGGATCGGATCCGAGTGGTCGACCAGGAGGTAGACAAGCTCTTGGAGGCAGGATTCATAAGGGAGGTCAGCTACCCCGAATGGCTGGCAAATGTCGTACTTGTCCGGAAGGCGAGCGGAAAGTGGAGGATGTGCGTCGACTACACCGACCTGAACAAGGCATGCCCCAAGGATAGCTTTCCGCTTCCGCGGATAGACCAACTGGTCGACGCGACTTCCGGATATCAGCTGCTGTCTTTCATGGACGCCTTCTCCGGCTACAACCAGATAATGATGGCTCCACAGGACGAGGAGAAAACTGCCTTTATAACAGACCGGGGGCTGTACTGTTACAAGGTAATGCCCTTCGGTCTGAAGAATGCTGGCGCCACTTACCAGCGCCTCGTCAACAAAATCTTCAAAGAACAAATCGGCCGGAACATGGAGGTGTACGTGGACGATATGCTGGTGAAGAGCCGCCATGCAGACCAGCACATCGCGGATCTGGAGGAGACTTTCGCCACCTTGCGGAAGTTTCGCATGAAGCTGAACCCTGCGAAGTGCGCCTTTGGCGCTTCGGCCGGGAGGTTCCTCGGTTTCATTGTCAACCAGCGGGGGATCGAAGCCAACCCGGACAAAATCAAGGCCATCCAAGATATGTCCCCTCCGACCAAAGTGAAGGAGGTTCAGGAGCTCGCTGGGAGGGTCGCCGCGCTCGGACGATTTGTGGCAAAATCGGCCGAACGCTGCCAACCTTTCTTCAAGGTGTTGAAACGCCCGAAAGACTTCCTCTGGACGGCCGAATGTCAAGCAGCATTCGACCAGCTCAAGGAATACTTGGCGTCTCCTCCCCTGCTGTCCAAGCCGCAAGAAGGGGAGATGCTCTACCTCTATCTGGCGGTCTCCCCAACCGCAGTCAGTGCGGTACTGGTTCGGGAAGAGGCAAAGCTCCAGAAGCCTGTGTACTACATCAGCCGGGTCCTACGGGATGCCGAGATGCGGTATATGAAGGCTGAAAAGATCGCCTTCGCGCTGCTGACCGCGACCAGGAGGCTTCGCCTCTATTTCTAGGCCCATTCTGTCACCCTCTTGACCGATCAACCGCTGCGGCAGATCCTCAGCAATCCTGAGAATGCGGGACGGCTGGTGAAGTGGGCAGTAGAACTTGGTGAGTTCGACATCCGCTACCAGCCCCGACCCGCCATCAAGGCCCAGGCGCTCGCGGATTTCCTCGCTGAGTGCACGGTGCAGGAGGCGGAACCTAGGTCGTCGGAAACACCCAGCCTCGACCTCCCGATTTGGACGCTTCACATCGATGGGTCGTCGAACCCCGAAGGTGGAGGGGCCGGGCTGGTCCTTACCAGTCCTGATGGAGTGATAGCCGAGTATGCCTTGAGGTTCGGATTTTCAGTGACCAACAACGAGGCGGAGTACGAGGCCCTAGTCACGGGACTCAAACTCACCAAGGAGCTCGGCATCCGGCGTCTGAAGGTCTTCACCGACTCCCAGCTGGTGGTCGGGCAGGTCCGTGGGGAGTTCGAAGCCCGGAACCCGACCATGCAGAATTACGTCCGGAAGGTGCAAGCACTCATTCCCGACCTCGGCAGTGTCGACATCCAGCAGGTCCCAAGAAGTGAAAATGCCAGGGCCGACAGGTTGTCCCGCTTAGTGGGCGCAGACGCGCACAACTTGTCGAGGGCGATCTACCTGGAGACCCTGGATGCCCCGAGCATCGGCGAGGCTGGAGCGGTGATGGCGATTGATCCGGAGCCGTCTTGGATGGACCCGCTTGTCGCCTACTTCACCGAAGGGATCCTCCCTGAAGACGAAGATCAAGCTCGGCGACTTGTTATGAAGTCCGCCCACTACGTACTCTATGAAGGGAGGCTGTATCGGACCTCGTTCACCGCCCCCCTCTTAAAGTGCCTCCGCCCCTCGGAAGCGGCCTACGTCCTCGGCGAAGTCCAGGAAGGCGTTTGCGGATCACACTTGGGGGCTAGGTCCTTGGCGCACAAGATCATGAGGCAAGGCTATTATTGGCCTACCTTGTTGGAGGACTCAAAGGATCATGTACGGAAATGCGACGCCTGCCAGCGCCACGCCAACGTCCAGAGAGTCCCTTCTGTCCCCTTGGCACCAATCACTGCATCCTGGCCCTTCGCCCAGTGGGGAATGGATATCCTCGGACCATTCCCCGTCGCTTCAGCTCAGCGGAAATTTTTGATTGTTGCAATCGACTACTTCACCAAGTGGGTGGAGGCAGAGCCGCTGGCCACTATCACGGAGGCGCAAGTCCGGAAGTTCGTGAAGAAGAACATCATTGTCCGATTTGGGGTACCTCGGGTCCTCATCTCGGATAATGGCCGACAGTTCGACAACAAGCATTTCCGTGACTTCTGCGAGGAGTTCGGGATCGAGCATCGGTTCACATCTGTGTCGCATCCCCAAACCAACGGCGAGGCCGAGGTCACAAATCGGACAATCCTCCAAGGAATCAAAGCGCGAATCGGTCGGACGGGGCAAGCTTGGGTCGAAGAACTCGAGAATGTCCTTTGGGCGTATCGGACCACGCATCGGACCCCTACCGGGGAGACGCCTTTCAGCCTAACCTATGGCACGGAAGCCGTTGTCCCCGTGGAGCTCGGACTCCCCTCACCTCGGGTGGCCGCGCACCGACCCGAGGCCAATTCGGAGCAACTCCGAGGGAACCTGGATCTCTTGGAAGAAGCGAGGGAAATGGCGCAGGTTCGGATGGCGATGTATCAGCGGAGGGTGGCCCGATATTACAACTCCAAGGTCCGACCGAAGCTTTTCAGAATCGGAGATCTGGTGCTAAGGCGAGCTAAAGCATCTCAACCTGCGGAAGGTGGGAAGCTAGCGCCAAATTGGGAAGGCCCGTATAGGGTTCGCTGGGTAAACCGACCTGGCTCCTACCAGTTGGAGGCCCTAGATGGTCGAGAAATTCCAAGAAGCTGGAATTTCGCTAACCTGCGGATGTATTACCAGTAGAACGACAATGCCAGAAAGACAGTTCAAAAATGTATAACACTTTTCGTTTCAATAATTTCTGGTTACAACGGCGTGCTCGTGTGATTACAAGGAATTCCCAGAGGGGAATTAGGGTGTAAAGAAAGTAAAGAAGAGGTGGAGACTCCGAGGAGCTGGAGATCTGGGATCCCGAAACCTCCATCCGAAGCGGCTGCAATCCCACCGAAAGTGGGTGCCTCCAACCGGAGGCGCCATCGACGTCTCACGAAAAAGACGAAGAGCCAGCGCGGATGAAGAAGAAGTGGACGAAGGAGAAGTCCACACTGCTCCTACCCAGAGGCGCCATCCACGCCTCACGAAAAAGACGAGGAGCCGCCGCAGACGAAGCTCCCGCTGCCTCCAGGGGAACGCCACCTCCAAGGGATATTCCGGTCCTCCCCAGTGTTAGGGGAGAGAAGGAATACAAGGGAGAAGAGCATATGGAGGCGCGGTCCCGGATCAAGCGCCTGGTGCGGAGCTCAATCGGGAGGCCGAACTTCAAGGAGGGGAGACGTGATCCCGGATGAAACGCCTAGAGCGGAGTTCCGCCGGGGAGAACCTCCTTGTTGATCCCAGATGAAACGGCTAGTTGGCGGAAGTCGCAAAGGGCGCGCCTCCCGTTCCTTCGGTAGGGGTCTCTCAACCATGCGCCGGAGAGGAGGCCCACGATCCATGGCAACCTGAACAGCTCCGGCTTGGCAGGCTCCATCGCACCTGCACCTATATTTATAGCCAAACTGCGGCCCCCCGGTCGTTCCGATGCGGGTGGCTCCAATAAATGCGGGCGCATTGAATCCGGAGCCGATCCGGCTCTCGAGGCGTATCTTCCCGCGATTTTCTAAGCGTTATTCTCCTTAATCGCATTCTTTGTGCAGGACACTCCGGGTGGCCTGTACCCCTAGGTCCACATATCTCCGCTCGCGCCCAGGCCGCATCCGCCTCGAAGAACGCGCGTATCGCGGCCGCTTAACTGACACTCCTCGCAAGCAGCAACTGGCGATCCGATTTCCCAGGTAACCCCTCAATTAGCATTTAATGCCCATCTGGTGTTCCCCAGGCGACGCTTGGAGAGGAGGAGAAACACGATCGCAGCTGGCCACGGAGAAATTCCGTCGGGCGGCAAGCGACAGGCGCACGACCAGCGAGCGGAATTTCCCGAGGCTCGGCCCTCGGATGCCAGGCTAACCCGATGATCATCCCGGGAGCAGACTAGCCTGAAGCCCCGACCGGTCGCCTCGGCTTGCGCCAGCCTTGGCCGACCAACGAGCGGAATTTCCCGAGGCTCGGCCCTCGAATGCCAGGCTAACCCGATGATCATCCCGGGAGCAGACTAGCCTGAAGCCCCGACCGGTCGCCTCGGCTTGCGCCAGCCTTGGCCGACCAACGAGCGGAATTTCTCGAGGCTCGGCCCTCGGATGCCAGGCTAACCCGATGATCATCCCGGGAGCAGACTAGCATGAAGCCCCGACCGGTCGCCTCGGCTTGCGCCAGCCTTGGCCGACCAACAAGCGGAATTTCCCGAGGCTCGGCCCTCGGATGCCAGGCTAACCCGATGATCATCCCGGGAGCAGACTAGCCTGAAGCCCCGACCGGTCGCCTCGGCTTGCGCCAGCCTTGGCCGACCAACGAGCGGAATTTCCCGAGGCTCGGCCCTCGGATGCCAGGCTAACCCGATGATCATCCCGGGAGCAGACTAGCCTGAAGCCCCGACCGGTCGCCTCGGCTTGCGCCAGCCTTGGCCGACCAACGAGCGGAATTTCCCGAGGCTCGGCCCTCGGATGCCAGGCTACCCGATGATCATCCCGGGAGCAGACTAGCCTGAAGCCCCGACCGGTCGCCTCGGCTTGCGCCAGCCTTGGCCGACCAACGAGCGGAATTTCCCGAGGCTCGGCCCGGATGCCAGGCTAACCCGATGATCATCCCGGGAGCAGACTAGCCTGAAGCCCCGACCGGTCGCCTCGGCTTGCGCCAGCCTTGGCCGACCAACGAGCGGAATTTTCCGAGGCTCGGCCCTCGGATGCCAGGCTAACCCGATGATCATCCCGGGAGCAGACTAGCCTGAAGCCCCGACCGGTCGCCTCGGCTTGCGCCAGCCTTGGCCGACCAACGAGCGGAATTTCCCGAGGCTCGGCCCTCGGATGCCAGGCTACCCGATGATCATCCCGGGAGCAGACTAGCCTGAAGCCCCGACCGGTCGCCTCGGCTTGCGCCAGCCTTGGCCGACCAACGAGCGGAATCTCCCGAGGCTCGGCCCTCGGATGCCAGGCTAACCCGATGATCATCCCGGGAGCAAACTAGCCTGAAGCCCCGACCGGTCGCCTCGGCTTGCGCCAGCCTTGGCCGACCAACGAGCGGAATTTCCTGAGGCCTAACCCTCGGATGCCTAGCTTAGCGCCGGAAGAAGTTCCTGAGGCCTAACCCTCGGATGCCTGGCTTAGCGCCGGAAGAAGTTCCTGAGGCCTAACCCTCGGATGCCTGGCTTAGCGCCGGAAGAATTTCCTGAGGCCTAACCCTCGGATGCCTGGCCTAGTGCCGGAAGAATTTCCTGAGGCCTAACTCTCGGATGCCTGGCTTAGCGCCGGAAGAATTTCCTGAGGCCTAACCCTCGGATGCCTGGCCTAGTGCCGGAAGAATTTCCTGAGGCCTAACCCTCGGATGCCTGGCTTAGCGCCGGAAGAAGTTCCTGAGGCCTAACCCTCGGATGCCTGGCTTAGCGCCGGAAGAAGTTCCTGAGGCCTAACCCTCGGATGCCTGGCCTAGCGCCGGAAGAATTTCCTGAGGCCTAACCCTCGGATGCCTGGCCTAGCGCCGGAAGAATTTCCTGAGGCCTAACCCTCGGATGCCTGGCTTAGTGCCGGAAGAATTTCCTGAGGCCTAACCCTCGGATGCCTGGCCTAGTGCCGGAAGAATTTCCTGAGGCCTAACCCTCGGATGCCCGGCCTAGCGCCGGAAGAATTTCCTGAGGCCTAACCCTCGGATGCCCGGCCTAGCGCCGGAAGAATTTCCTGAGGCCTAACCCTCGGATGCTTGGCTTAGCGCCGGAAGAATTCCCTGAGGCCTAACCCTCAGATACCTGGCCTAGCGCCCGAAGAATTTCAAGAGTCGGGAGTCAGCGAGACGCTACCAAGAGTTAAAAAAAAGAAGGACGAAAGTGAAATGAAGAAACTCTATTTGCATTAACTTTCATTGTTTCAGGGCCGAGACCCATACAACTTGGCAAAACGCCAACACACAAAGAAAAGAACAAAAATACAGAAAGTCAGCTTGGAGGAACCCCCGGGTCGGGAACGCCGGGCACGTCCGCAGGGGGTAGGAAGACGGTTGGAGAATCAGCAGGCAATGGCGCCGGAGGGGAGTCGAGGAGGGAGATCCCACTCAGGTCAATTTCGGGGTACTTAGCCGACACCCTTGCCAGGCCTTCCTCGAAGCCTAAGACAAAGGAGTCGGACCCCGCGTCCGACATGTCACGGACGAACTCGTCAGACTGACGATAGGCCTGTACCGCCTCCGACATATCACGGGTGAACTCGGCGGACTGACGATAAGCCTGTACCGCCTGACGCCCGATCTCCGCACTCTTCTCGGCCAGCGCCGCCTCTGCCCGCTCCATAATCTGAGCCTTCCCCTCCAAGACCTTCGCCACAATCCGGTCATCCGCCTCGGAGGAGACCCTCAGCAGATCAGCCTGAGCCTCCTTGTGCTTCGCCTCGGCAGCAATGCGAGCAGCCTCAGCCTCCTCTAGGCGCGAATGAAGCTCCTGGTCGCTCGCGCGGAACTTCTCCAAGGCCGACTCCAATTCGCCCAGCTTGGCTTCAAGAGACCGGGTTCGGTTGCGGGCGTTGTCGGCTGACCGCTGGGCCTTCTCCCACCTCTCCCGGTAGTCGGCAGCCTTCCGGGACTGCTTCTCGGCCCGCTCCTCCGCCTTCTTGATCTCGCCCTCGAGACCCGAGGCAACCTTGAGTTGCTCCTGAGCCTCCAACAGTTGCTTCTCGAGGGTGACGAAGCCGAGTGCCCGCTCTTCGGCCACCTGGAGCCTCGTCTCGAGGTCCCTGGTCGTCCTTCCCGCCGCAGCCTGACCTCCCTCCTCTACTGCCTTCAGTTGGCTCTCGGCCCTCGCCAGAAGCCTCGCCTGTTCCTCGTAGCACTCCTCCAGGCGGATCATGTACTGGGCGAGCTAAGAGATAAGAAAAACGAGGGCGTCAGGCGGGGATCAACAGAGCCTATAAATGATGAAAGCGACCAAAAGAACACTCACCGACATGAGACAGACGCAGCTGGCAGCCCCAACGTCAGGGACCCTCATCTCCCGGACCCGCCTGCGGTCCTTCTCCAGCAGCACCGTCTCGATGAGGTTTCGGGCGCCGGCGAAAGTGAAGGCCGACCCCGACTTCTCCCCGGAGTCGGACGGTGGTTCTGCAGCCTTACCCTTACCCATCGCTTGGGGAAGAGTCATGCTGACCATGCTCGGGGCGGGGACCGCCCCTGGAATTGACAGGGTCCCGCTCGGCCGGGGCCTCGGCGCGTCCCTCCTCGTATCATCCGGAGCCGACCGAGTCGAAGGCTGGGCTGGTGACCGATCACGTCCGACCCGTCCATCTCGGGCGCGCCCGGGTGATGCCTCCGGAGAAACGGTAGTCTCGGCATCGGAGGGCTGATACAGCGTCAACTGCCGGTCCGCACCCGCGGCGTCCCCCTGATCGGTGGGTCCGGACCCGTCTGTCGGCGTCGGAGTCACCTGCCGGCGGGACTTCTTCGCCGGTGGGGCCCCGCTCGGAGGAGCTCGTTTCTTCCTCCGGACTGCTTCCAGTAGGGACGTCCTACCAACAGCCGTTGCCTTGTCCGACCGCATGACGTCGTCGATCTCTGCAAAAAGGACGAGGTGGTCGGAGGTTGAGAAACTGAAGGAGAGAACGAGACGAAAGAGGAGAAAAGAGCTAAAAAAGAAATGGTGGCGGGCTCACGGTCAGCGGGGACCGAGCTCAGACCGACGTTCACCAAGGTATCCTCGGAAATAAGGCGAGCCACCGGGGGGAGCCGGCCCTCGGCAACCAACCCCTTCAAGACGGCGACGCCATCGGATTCCTCCCTCGACAACCTCGATAGGCCAATCGGGGACTTCATCGGCGTCTCCCAGGTTGCCCTGATTCCCCAAGAGGGATCTGCGTCAACGAAAAAGAAGCGCCCCTTCCAGCCGTGAATGGAGGTAGGAGCCTCCTTGACGAGGCCGCACCCTCGCCGCGCCGCAAAGCACCACCACCCTTTGTCCTGGGGGTGGCCGCTCAGGCCGTAGCATTCCCAAAAGACATTCAGGGTGGCGGGAACCTCGTGCATGCGGCAGAGAACCTGAAAGGCCGTCAGGGCGCGCCATGAGTTCGGCACCAGTTGCGTCGGCGCCACTCTTAAACCCCGAAGCACCTGAACGACTAAGTCCGAGGGGGGAAAGCGGAACCCGGCCTGAAGAATGCCCTCATTGATGGCAACCTTCCCTGGAGGAGGATGGGACATCCTCTCCTCAGGCCCCGGGAGCGTAACATTGCAGGCCTCAGGAAGGTGGTATCGAGCCACGAACCTATCTAGGTCTTCGGCGACCAGCTCCGACTTAATGCGGTCTGCTCTCACTTCGCCCATCCCTAATGGCCAGTGAATCTACGGTCAGGACGGGGTCAAGAAGGGGGAAAGGACCGGAACGACTGGAGTACACTAATACAGAAGGAGAAAGTATGGAGAGCCTTAAATTGAAGAATGGGGCAACTCACCGGAAGAGAAGGAAGAACGGCTCCGAGAGCGTCAAAGGAGGAGCAAGCGAACAGTCCGACGGCAATGACGGCAGCGCAAAGGAGAAAGTCGAAGATGTCTGTAAAGAGAAAGGCGGACGGAGGAGGGCCCCCGGTTAAATAGGCGGAAAGGTGGGTGACGCCTCGGTGACGCCAGAGGACGCCTGGCTGCCGAAGGGTCGCTCGCGCCCCAAAGGCGAATCGACGCCATTAAGGAAGGATGTCCGCCGAAATCCTCAGACTGCCAGGTCAGCAACAACCGCCATACGCCATAAAGAAGGCGGGGAGCTCGAAGCGCGCGCGCCTCTCCGAGGGATGGCGGCAATCTCGAAGCATCACTCCCTTCACCCGTTCCCCTTCTGGTTCTGGGCTCGGAAGTGGGGGGCTACTGTTACGGGAGAACTTAGCCACCATGCCCCACGTGACCGGCACGCGCGCCCAGGAAGACTACGGCAGCCCCTTGATCCAGCAATCCGACCCCGAGTCGGACATCTTTGGCTCCGCAGCCCGACCCCGAGTCGGCAGCCCCTTGATCCAGCAATCCGACCCCGAGTCGGACATCTTCGGCTCCGCAGCCCGACCCCGAGTCGGCAGCCCCTTGATCCAGCAATCCGACCCCGAGTCGGACATCTTCGTCTCCGCAGCCCGACCCCGAGTCGGACATCTCTCGATAACGACAGGCTATTCCCCAGAGGCACGCCGCAGCCTCCTGCTCCACTACTCCCTGCAACGGTTGTATCTGGCGCTGCTCCACGATCCCCTGTAACAGCCGTACAAGGCGGAGCTCCACTACGCCCTGTCATGGCCGTACCCAGCGCTGCCCCACGACGCCCTGTAACGGCCGTGTCAGTGGCAGCTCCATCGTGCCCCACGATGACGAACCCCCCTGAAAGACCCCCCAGCCTGGTATATATGCGGCTGGGGGAGGAGGGGGGGTAAGCAAGAACTTACAGAGCATTCTCTTACTTGCTACTATTATCTCTCCTTCTCCTCCAATCTCCTCTGACTTGATCGTCGGAGGGCCCCCACTACCCCAGTGGTGGTGCGAGGCTTGCTTGCAGGTTTTCCGGTGGAAGGTGGAGCGCAATCAACACCAACCAAGGCAACTCAAACGGAACCCCGTTCACACCGCTGTGCCAATCGTTCTCGGTTTGGACCACCAGCAACAATACATACATACATACACACACACACACACACACACACACACACACACATATATATATGTATGTATATATCCAAATTTTTATTAAGAAATGTCCTAAAAGTATATAGAACATAGTCATTGTTTCCCTTTTTTCTAGGAGCCTAATTAATTCCAAATATGGTTAACAAAAGTAGATGTTGTCGTCTCCTTCTATGATCCAGCAATCAACTTCATTGTGGAGGATGATGTCCAAAATGCGGTATACATTTCCCTTCTTGATGCCATGCTTTCCCTTTTGTGAATTTTTGATTATCTTTTTATTTGTTGTTTGATATAGTAGTTGATTCCCATTATGTTATCCATTAATCAACTTGTTTTCTGTTTGGTACTTTTCTATTGGTGATCTTGCAAGAATCAAGTCTCCTAGAATTTATGCTTCTAAACACTGATACAATAATTTCTTTTGCTAAGGATACTGGTTGTACTGAGATGACCGCTTTCTAATTGATGCTAATTATTTGCCTCTTTTATACATATAGAGGAGATGATATATTGCTCACGGAACCTTCTTGGTCCCAGGTTGTTAATGATTTACTGAACCCAGCAGGACAGAATCTAAGAATCAGGGAGGATCTTCAGGTGCTAGATTTCCCTGTTCTTTAAAAGTTACTGCTGTTCCATTTCTCTTTCATTGCTATTGCCAACTTACATTCTATTTTTTAAGTTCTTTTGAAATTGGAAGCTTAATTTATCTGGTCGTTATTTGCACTAAATTGAAACTGTGTTATTGTTATATTTATGCAAGTATTAACCTACAGATAAAAATTATTTATTTTGTTATATTTATTTTCACTTTCTCCCATTTTCCTAAGTTCCATAGATAAAAATCCTACAGAGGCCTCCTTTAAAATGATCATGTATGGATCTGTTTATAAATCACCAGGTAAGGCACTCTTGCTGATCTTAAAACATCTACTGAAAGGAGCAGATTGGGAAAACAGAGCTTGTTCCCGCCTAGAGGTGATCACGGGCCTTCTGGCCCGCCCAGCCCGCCCAGCCCGGCCCAAAATTTTTCGGGCTTGGGCATTGAAAAAGGGCCCATTGGTCGGGCCTGGGCAGGAAAAATGGCCCGACCAAAAAAATCGGGCCGGGCCTGGACACTTTTAAAAATGGCCCGGTTCGGCCCGGCCCGGCTATAAAACACTGATATAAAATATAATATATTAAAAAAATTTAAGAAACCCTAAAACTAAAACCCCAAACCCCCCCTCCCCCTTCCCTCGCTGAGAGCCGCCGCCCCCCCCAAACCCCCCCCTCCCTTTCCCTTGCTGAGAGACCCCCCCTTCCCTCGCTGAGAGCCTGATAGCCGCTCCCTGTAGCCGGTTTCCCTGTAGCCGCCGCCTCCTCTCGGTATCGTCGCCTCTTCAACGACCGACCGGCGGCTCTTCGCGTCCTTCTCCCCCGGACGGCAACCTCCGCGGCTCCGGTCACCGACTCACAGTCACCGGTAAGATTTTTCTCCTCCTCCTCCTCCTCTTCGAGCTCGATCCCGGATGGATTTTGTTTTGGATGGACCGGTGGAGACTGGAGAGAAAGAGGGAGGAGGGATTTGGTTGGCTTGATAGTTGATACACACGTCTGAACTCTGAGGAAGGGAGTGATCTTTCATCCCTTCTCTTTTTTGGTTTTGGTCTTGGTTTTCCTTCCCTCACATTGCTCCGGTTCCAGCTGGGCCATCAGGAAGAAAGATCGGGGGATTGGAGATGGACTTCTTGAGGGTGGAGATTCTTTTAATCTTCTCCTCTCGGTTTCTTCTCCCCTGACCTGAGAATCTCAGGGAGCGGCTATCAGGCTGAGATGGGCTCCTGATCTCCCTTTTTTGTTTTTTTTTTTTGCCGGTTGGATGGGGCTTTATTTTTATTATGATAAATACTACCATCCCAATTGCTAATGTTTCAATTTTGTATTTGTAGGTTTTGAGAGTTAGAAGATGCAAGGATGTTCTTCTACAGTTTTCTATTATGGAAGTGGCTTCAAGAATTATGATTACATTTACTTTTGAATGCACAAAGATGGATGTTTGTTATAATGTTAATGGGACAATGTAATTTGTATTTTGTCTAAATATGTAATTGTTTAAGTTTGTAGTTTTTATTGTTGGGTTGTAATTTTCAGCTGGACAATAATGTTTCATACATTTTATTTTCTTTCTATTGGCTTGAAGATGCAAATTTTTTCTTTTTTAATGTTTGTAGATATATCCAAATTCCAAAGTTTGAAACCACCACCAACACTATCTATTTGAAATAAGCTAGTTATATGCTTAACATTAACCAATTAATAATTGGAGAAATAAAATAAAGGTAGAAAAATACATCCAGTTTTAGAGAGCCCATTAAGCTGTTGGGCCATTTTGGCCCATTTCTAGATTCCAAAAAAAAAAAAAAAAAATTGGGCCTGTCGGGTCGGGCCTGGGACCAGATTTATAAGGTTGGATCGGGCCTGAACAAAAATTTAAGCCCGATAGTCGGGCCGGGCCGAGTCTGGGCATAGCTATCGGGCCTAACTTTTGCTGTAGAGCCCGGCCCGAGCCCGGCCCGGCCCGGGTTTTGATCACCTCTATAATCCCGCCCTGCCTTGTCATTTGTGTTAGTCAAAACAGTTGCCCTTCCTTTTTTTGTACTCCTATACTCTCTCTCTTTTCTGCCATATGCTTCCAGACATGCTCTTATACTCTCGTCATTTTACAAGCACCTTTCCTCTCTTCTTTCTTCCAAATGCTCCTAATTGCCAGCCATAGTGTTGCTAGCTAATGTACCCAATTTCCGAGGCTATGCTTGGGAAAAAGGTGGTTCCAGCCAGGGCCTAACATCCTATTGCACTAATTCATAATATGATATTGTAATGCAGGAGTTCAAGAGGTTGTTTAGGGAAGATGCTATGGATTATGCTACGTGCACAGCTAATGTCAAGAGGAAACGGCCTACTCCAAGAAGTTTGAGAGGTGGAAAAGCTCCATGGGATAAAGGTGAAGATGATGAGGATGGAGAAGATGATGATGATGACTGTATGGGAGGGCCACGAAGGCTCAACTTTAGAAACCAAAAAGAGCAATGGCAGCAGGGTTACCAGACAACAACAATTGTAATTATAACTTGTGCAACATTACTGTACATTATATGATTATAGTGAGAGGGAAGGATTGGTGTGGGAGTTGTTCAATAGTAGTGACAAAGTAGTTTGATTATATGACAATTAAATATTTCGAATGATTTGAATGTTTGTGTCAATGTAAATGTAATACAGGTTCATATTGTTATAATGTGTTTTTATAATTTACATTCGTATTTTTATTTTTTTTAAAAATAGCAATCTCGACGCTTTAGAGCGTTGGTAAATAAAAGGCCAAAATACATTTACCGACGCTTTAAAGCGTCGGTAAACTAGGCCTACGCCGACGCTTTAAAGCGTCGGTAAAAACATTTGTTTTTACCGACGCTTTAAAGCATCGGCGAAACCCAGAACTGGGCTTTGGGCTTTCCTGACGCTTTAAAGCGTCGGCGAATGTCATTTTTGCCGACGCTTTCATTAGCGTCGGGAAAGTCCTGTTTTTGCCGACGCTTTCTCTTAGCGTCGGCAAAAACTTTTACCACTCCGGTATCGCCAACGCTTTTGCGACGCTTCTGTTTGCGTTGCGGGAACTTTAGCCGACGCTTATAAGCGTCGATAAAGATTATAAAAAGCGCCGGAAAAAATGAGTTTTCTTGTAGTGCCCCCAGCCGCAGGACAGCAGCTCCCGGCCGCAAGAGAAGGGAAGGCAAGGCCTCTGCGGGAGGAAAAAAAAAGCAGAGGGCTCTTGAAATTTCATATTTATAAATTTATCCATTAGGTCCCCAGTCTCAGCCTTATCGGATTTAACAAATCGCTGTCCTATAGCATCCAAAAAATTCTTAGCATTGTCGTGGTCCGGTATAAAACCCATAATGGAATCAGACATGGAGCGCTTGATAATCTTCAAATATAGCCTGTTAGCTCTTTCCCATTTGACATACTCAGCCTTGTATTCGATAGTGCTCTTATCTGTTGGTTTTGAAGGTTGCTCCTCCAAAGCAAAATCTAAACCCAAGAGACCCAGTGCTATTTCTATGTCTCGTTTCCATCTCACATAATTATTTCCAGTCAAGATTTCAATGGCAGACAATTAGCTTGATAGAGAAGAGGCATTCAAAACTGTGGAAACAACATATTTTATTTAATATCATCCAAAAGTGATGCATGTAATTAATGGATGATAACATATCTATCTAATCAACTTGGCTATTAATTAGATAGTCTGTAATTAACTTGAAAAACATATAAGTCTAATTACGGTAAGAGCTTTGGTGCATCATTGTAGAGTCGCCTTTGGGCTAACAACACAACACGCTATAAGGTACTCTTAAGACATATCATGAAACTAATTAACAAAATCACATCAGCTTTCGAAACACCATCACCTTTGGGCAGAAGAATGATTCTAGGCTAATGCAATCCTATTAATTACTTCATGTCATTTTTCCAAATCATCATACACAATAAGGCCGGCCGTGAGGTGGCTTGGAAAACGCCCCGGCCCGCAGCGGCGGCGGCGTCCGCCTGCTGTGGCACCGTGGGGCGGCCATCCGCCCGCGGTGGCGGCGGGCGAGCCTCCTTCCATCGGCCGTCGCACAGCATAGAGGCATCGGCTAGCGGAGAGGAAGGCCCTCCTTTTTTTTTAAACAACCTGTGGGCAACACCATGCAGGCCACTACGAGTGGCCGGTGACGTCCCTAGGCCTGTCGTGGCGCCAGGAGGTGCGCGGCGGCCGTGCGGCTGCCGGAAGCAACCCCTCCAGCCGCAAGACAGCGGCTCCCGGCCGCAAGAGAAGGGGAGGCAAGGCCTCTGCGGGAGGAAAAAAAAAAGCAGAGGGCTCTTCGTATTTCATATTTATAAATTTATCCATTAGGTCCCCAGTCTCAGCCTTATCGGATTCAACAAATCGCTGTCCTATAGCATCCAAAAAATTCTTAGCATTGTCGTGGTCCGGTATAGCACCCATAATGGAATCAGATATGGAGCGCTTGACAATCTTCAAATATAGCCTGTTAGCTCTTTTCCATTTGACATACTCAGCCTTGTATTCGATAGTGCTCTTATCTGTTGGTTTTGAAGGTTGCTCCTCCAAAGCAAAATCAAAACCCAAGAGACCCAGTGCTATTTCTATGTCTCGTTTCCATCTCACATAATTATTTTCAGTCATGGTTTCAATGGCAGACAATTAGCTTGATAGAGAAGAGGCATTCAAAACTGTGGAAACAACATATTTTATTTAATATCATCCAAAAGTGATGCATGCAATCAATGGATGATAACATGTCTATCTAATCAACTTGGCTATTAATTAGATAGTCTGTAATCAACTTGAAAAACATATAAGTCTAATTACGGTAAGAGCCTTGGTGCATCATTGTAGAGTCGCTTTTGGACTAACAACACAACACGCTATAAGGTTCTCTTAAGACATATCATGAAGCTAATTAACAAAATCACATCAGCTTTCGAAACACCATCGCAGAAGAATGATTCTAGACTAATGCAATCCTATTAATTACTTCATGTCATTTTTGCAAATCATCATATACAATAATACCTTCGGGCAAGATATTGCGTTCAATGATTTGGCAAAATGCAATGCTACCCTCTTTTTTTTTGAAAAAAATTAGATAAATATCAGTGAGCGTGCCACTTTGGTGACTACCACCTACTTCAATTTCAAAATATTCTCTTAATGAGAAAATAAGGATAGTCTTTATGCCCAACAAATTTCAATCACAAAAATAATGGTTTATGTGACAAAAACATAATCATCAAACATGCTTCAAACATAATCAAAAATACATGTGATTGATTAAACAAAGATGTTAATTACAAAAGGCATATATGACAGCAACAAATGTCCAAAATTTAACAATTTATTAATTTAACACCTCAATAATTAATATGCATGAGGGCCTTGATTCAGATATTCAATATTTAAACAATAATTAAATGGGTTACTAACTCTTAGTCCCAGGCCTAAAATCCATTATGGTCCATTAAATAAAATTGGGCCGGTTATATAAAAGAGCCCTACCTGCAACCATGGACCTATTTCGATTGGGCTTCACAAAACTCAAGCCCAATCTAAAGAAAACCTAAACATTTTTTTTTCCTTATCTTCTTCCTCCAGCCGCGCCTCCTCCCCTGTTTTTTTTTTGTTTTTTTTTTGGGTGGGTGTGGGGGGGGGAGGGAGGAATGGAAGCAACCCGTGGCTGCCTCCCATGGCAGCCACGGCGCCGGCCATTGCGAGCGGCCGGCGAGGCTCCCCGGTCCGCCGCGTCGCCATGAGCCGCGCGGCCGGCCGTGGGGTAGCCGGGAGAAGGCCCCCACGGCCGAGCCTGGCGGCGTCGCCGCGAGGCCCCCACGGCCTGGCCTGGCGGTGTCGCCGCGAGGCCCCCACGGCCTGCGGCCGGCCGTGGGGTGGCCGGAAGAAAACCCCCGACGCCGAGAGGCCCCCACGGCCTGCGGCCGGCCGTGGGGTGGCTTGGGACGCGCCCGCGGCCCGCAGCGGCGGCGGCGTCCGCCTGCTGTGGCGCCGTGGGGTGGCCGTCCGCCCGCGGTGGTGGCGGGCGAGCCGCCTCGGCCTCCTTCCGCCGCCGTCGCACGGCACAGAGGCGCCGGCCCCTTGCCATCCTTCATCTTCTTCTTCTTTCCCATGAAGAGGGGGTTTGTAAAACGGGAAGAAGATGAAGGATGTCTGCGGGAGAAGATGAAGCTTACGGGAAGGAAAAAGGAAAAAGATGAACAGTGAAATCCTTTTCCCTTTTCCTTTTTTTTTTTGTTTCATCATCCTTCATGTTTAGATCTATAAGGGGATTTGAAACGGGAAGAAGATGAAGTCTGCGGGAGAAGGTAATAGGGATTTTTTTTTTTTAATCCAAAAATCATATCCAATCATGTTTCATGCAAATCTAAAATAAAATCAAATCAGATATTTGATTATTAATGAGAGATCGATTTATACAGGAGATCCATTCACCAATGCATAACATTAATCCATAAATCTAGATAAAATAATAATTATATATGAAGGATTCTAATCCTAGCATGGAGGCTCTGATACCAATTGTTAAATATAAAAATAATAATATGCTAAGATTTAGAATCACATAATTACCGTATTCAAATTTGAGAGATATACCTGCGGAAGACATATTGAATACGATCTTCAATCACCCGGAATAATAGCGGCTGAATCTTCCCTTCCTTGCTCCTCACAAAAGATAGCCGTCAATTGGGTAGGCTATGAACCACATGGAGAGAAAAGGGGGACCTAGCCTATATATAGGAAACATAGAGGAGCCTTCCCATTAAAGACTCCAAAATTCTAATTGGATTTCCTGGCCTACATACCAAAAGTACCACAATAAATATGACTCAATCCTATACATCCAAGGTGCACCAAAGCCCATAAAACAAAATGATCACACATCATATTGGGCTTAACCATAGTACCATTTTGAGCCATACGTCTCATCTGTTTTATAAAACAAAAATACGCAATCAGTGTTAGCTCATATTTTGAAATTATTCTAACACAAGCATTTAATTGTCCCATCTAGTGTTGGGAATCCATGGCAGCACAAGATGATCAAAAATTATGGTGCAATGGAGATTTTCTTCGCATCAGTATCATCTTCTACTCCCAGTTCATGACTTAATGGAGCCTGGTTGCTCAACAACTCCAAAGTACACGGATGCCATTCTCAATAGACGTCGAATGATTAGCAATAGCTAGAAGTGAAAACACATCCAATTCCAGCAAGGTTCCAAGTATTTATTCTCGGACAACATTATTCGGCAGGCTAGGTTATAATTAACAGCCTTTCCCTATCAAAAAATGTGACGATTCACCATTCTATTCACCATTAAATTTCCAGTCTGATGCGCCTGTTGAACGTCCTTACACGCTTTATCATGCTAAGCCCTGTGGATCGCGCCAATCTCCTCTTGGACTCCTCTGATAAGGAATGGAGCGATGCTTTCTTAGCTGGAGGTAGTGAGCTCATATTCTTTCTTACCTCTTGCATGCCTGGATTGGCTGAATAATGATTGTTCTATTTAGATGTTAGCTATCTATTTGTTGTTTATTGTGGACTCCTAAAAATGCTACTTGAGGTAATAATGAGATAGATCTATCTCTAGAATCCTTGGCAAAATGGTAGAATGTTTGAATTGAGATATGAAGGTTTGGGTGTTCAAACCTTCATCGTCGACGGCCACAATTCAGTTCCACCAGACTTAGGCAATATATTGACTGCTGATCTATGTGGTATAACTCATAAGTGTTGAACTTTCTATTACATATCCGTTAAAATCAGTATTTGTGTGTTCCTACTTGAGCCGTACGAGATGAAATTCTCAAATTTAGTTTAGGCTCAGCCCCTTTCTTGTACCAAACAAAACAAAAAAAAAAAAGAAGCATGCTTTCAGCAAAGAGTTGCCTGTCAATTTGTCGGTTAATAGCTTGCTTGGGTGGGCCTCACTCAGAAGGCATCCTGGAACCCATCTCCGACACAAGCTGGACCTCACTTTCATCTCAAGCCCAAGTCCAATTCCAGGCCCAATAATTTTAAGCGACCCGATATTTGTTCCTTGCATGTCCCAACTGCCATCAATTCTAATTCTAAAATCCTAGCAGTCGGGATACAACCATAAGCATTGACGTGTGGTATATGAATAAATGCTGGCTTAGCCTGAAGTACTTACGACCTGGCCGCCAAGATTGAATTGTCCTAGTTTTCAAAATAGGCCGACCTGTTTGGTGGCACAGTAAATATGCTTTACAAAATAGGCCGACCTGTTTGACCATCCTATTTGATGATTGGATCAATAGTACTGCTGATCTTCGTGGGGATTTTGGACTCTTTATAGAACATAACTATTTGACAGCAGCCCTCAGCAACTATTTGGAACAAAGGCGCGATTTCCGGCTAGATAATTTTGTTGTCCAGAAATTTCTTGGATGCATTTATAAGTGGTATTTGTCAAGTGGAGGATGCGTTTTACTGAGATGCACAAACTTTGATTTATGTGCCGTCCAATCAACCTCTACGTAAAATACCACCAGATGTCACGCGGTTCACAAATGCTGCCAAAGCAAACTCGCATCTTGAAACCAATTAACATTAATACGAGGAGAGTGCTTGGGCGACAACCGTAGTATTACCGTTCGTGAATCGATCATTCAAGCTGAGACACGTCACATCCATAGCAAAGCCACGTCTTGAAGGGCGTACCGGACAAAAGGGATGGAGCCAGATGCGGTGCTGCCGGCGATAACGTTATGCAGCTGGATTCCTAAGTGGTCTTATTTGCACCACATGTTTTCGCGCAAATATCGATGAGGATCACCCAAGATGGGCTTTTGGCAGGTACGGTCCATTTCTTAAGAAGGCTCGTGGTACACGCCCGTTCAAAAATTCCCGATCAAAACTTCATCTCTCTATTAAATAGATTAAAATTTTTAATCCGTATTCAACCAATTCATTAAACAGATAATTCATTCCCATTCACATAATAGATCAAATTAGATTAAACAAATTAAACAGATTAGACAGATTTTTAATAGATTAAATAGATTGAAACAGAGTTGGATTAAATAGTAAAAAACTAGTTAGGCAGGCTTCATCAATTGAATTAAATACAGATTGGAATAAAAATTCACCAATCAAATTCTACCTGTTTATTAAATAGATCAAAATTTTAAATCTAAATTCGGCCTATTTATTAAACAGATAATCCAATCCAATCCATATAACTTATTACTATATATATCAAATTTGGTTAAACAAGTTAAATAGAATAAACGAGTTAGATAGATTTTTAATAAATTAAATAAATTTAACAAATTTAGCGGATTAAATTAAACAAGCCAGAAACTAGTTAAGCAGACTTCAAACAGATAGGTCAACCTAGTTATTAAATAGATCAAAATAAGTTAGATAGATCAAAAATTAAAATCTAAATTTAATTTATTTAATAAATAGATTTAGATAAATTGATTCATTTAAGATTCAAATTTCTTTATATCAAACCTAAATTTATTTAAAACTGATCGTTTATGGATTGAATCGCATATATTGCCAACCCTGCTTTTTAATACCGTCGGTCTTGCGCCGGAAACATCTCCATCCACTGTTGGAATTGGCTGTCGCTGTCGGTGCATGGTGCCAAGATGGGCCCACATCCCGTCCTATCAGCTTGCCCACTGCTGTCGGAATCCATGGACCTAATTTACTAATCTGGACCCACCATGAGTTAGCGGAGAGGATCCGGATTCCGGAACTCTCTCTCGGACACCCACGAATATAAATTTTTTTTTTTATGTACCAAAAAAAATAATTCTTATTTTTATTGATAAAAAGTTCCCAAGGAGCAACCATACAACAAGCACAGCAAGGGCCAAAACAACATGAACCAACACTGCCAAACCATTTCAAAGCAAAAAAAATAAAACACTACCAAACCATTAATAGTAAATAATATTTTTAAGCAATTTAACATTTCGCCACTTTGGCCGATCCCTTACGTACGTCCCAAACGAAAACGACACCGCACGCGATCACGGCGCTCTGCTGCGCTTCCAGCGGCCGACGACCTCCATCAACGCCGAGTGAGACGAGCCCCCCTCCCTCAGCGCCGCCGCTGCACTCTCCTTTGCCGCCGCCGTTCTCTCCGTCAGCTCCCTTCCCCCCTCCGACTCCATCAGCCATCTCACCTTCGCCTCCACCTCCTCCGCCGTCACCAACTCCTTGTCGTACCCCTCCACCGCCACCGCCAGCCTAATCTCCTCCTCTAAGAAAACTTTGTTCATCCACTGCTCCGCGTACACTGGCCACCCGATCATCGGAATTCCGGCCATGATCGCCTCCAGCACCGAGTTCCACCCGCAGTGAGTCACGAAACCGCCCACCGCCTCGTGGCTCAGCACATCCACCTGAGGCGCCCATGACTTCACCACGAGTCCCCGGCTTTTCGTCCGGTTTAGAAACCCGTCGGGTAACAACACGTCCAGGTCCGGCTCGGGCGGCGGGGCGAACTTCTTCGCCGGGTCGTGACTCGGAGGGCTCCGGACGACCCACAGGAACCGCTGCCCGCTACGCTCCAACCCGGTGGCCATTTCCCTGAGCTGCTCCGCTGAGAAGAGCCCGAGACTCCCGAAGCATAGGAACACAACGCTTCGCTTGGGCTGGGTGCCGAGCCACGAGAGACACTCCTCTCTGCCCCGTTTGCCCCGGCCCTCGGCAGCTATGAGAGGACCGATGGGGTAGATGGGTGGCGTCGGCCGGCCGTCAGTGAGGCAGAGGCCGGCGGAGATGGCTTCGATGGCTCTCGGCTCGAGGGAAGCGAAGGTGTTGATGAGGATCCCCTGGGAGTCGGGTAACCGGCCGGACATGTAGAGGAAGCCCTTGTAGGCCTCGTCGTCCCTGTCGAGCATGGGGACCGGCATGTGGTTCGCAGGCAGCGGCGGGAGGCCGGGGATGTGGAGAGGGGAGCGGCCGAGGTCTTTGAAGCTGGAGGAGGAGGCAGAGTGGAGCGCCGGAAAGTGGAAGAAAGTGGCGAGGACGGCAGCACCGGAGGTGAAGAAGATGTAGGCGGGGAGGCCGAGATCGGCAGCGACGTCTAGGGCGTGGACACAGAAGAAGTCGACAACGAGGGCGCGGGGAGAGGGGGAGAGGGAAAGGAGGAAGCGGCGGAGATTAGGGTTGGAGAGGCGGAGGAGGTCGAAGGCGAGGGCCTCGAGGTTGGGGGAGGGGTTGGGAGGGAGGGCGACCGGGGGAAGGCGGTGGAATGAGAGGGCGGGTAGGGCGTCGGAGACGGCGGCGATGAAGGGGGCGGTGTCGCCAGTTTTATAGGGGGCGTCGACGATGAGGACGGTGACGGCGAGGCCCTGGCGAAGGAAGAGCTTGCCCAGCTCCACCAGTGACACCAGGTGGCCCATCCCCGGCGACGGGTACAGCACCACCGACTCCTTTGGCCCTTCCGCTACTGTCCCCATTTTGGCCTCGTTCCCTCCGGACTCTCTCTCTCTCTCCCCCCCCCCCCCTTACAGAACCCCCGCTTCTTTATTTAGCGAACCAACGGAAGCACCAGCCTCAACATTATAAAACGAAGACAGCTTCCTTTTTTGTGGTACATAAAAAACAAAGAACATTTGCAGCTACGAGTTGGACGAGGGACAAAGTCGCTTTAACTACCCTCAGTGACAAGGCAGATGATTGGTTTGGGGTTTAGAAAATGGAGATGATTGGTTTGGAGTTGACAGTGATGGTGACTTTCAGTGGACGCGCGATGCTGCTAAAGCATTTAGGAATACTAAAAAAAGAATGACGAAAGCGTCAGTTATGCGACTCCTTGATTTTAGTAAAGTTTTTGAGGTGGAATGTGATGCATCTGGCTTGGGTATAGGTGGTGTGCTTAGTCAAGAACGTCATCCTATAGTCTATTTTAGTGAAAAACTGAATGAGGCTAGACAGAGGTATTCCATCTATGACAAAAAAATTTATGCCATAGTTCAGACCCTACGGTATTGGCGACATTATCTTCTTCCAAATGAATTTGTTCTCTACTCTGACCATGAAGCACTTCGTTTCCTTAATTCCCAAAAGATACTTAATCATCGCCATGCTAAGTGGGTTCAATTCCTCCAGGACTACACTTTTGTTCTCAAGCATATGTCAGGTGCAGCGAACAAAGCTGCTGATGCGCTGAGTCGACGAGTAACCCTGTTGTCCGCCATGTCTGTTTCCATCACTGGTTTTGATAGACTTAAGCATGATTACTTGTCTTGCTCCGATTTTGGAAAACTCTATCATGCCCTTGCTGATGGACAGGGATCTTTGATTGATGGTATTTATCTTCAAGACGGGTACTTGTTCAAAGCTTCCAAGCTCTGTATCCCGTGAACTTCCATACGAGATTTTTTGACATGGGAAGTGCATGCTGGTGGTCTCGCTGGACATTTTGGGCGAGATAAGACCATAGAAGAAGTTGAACGACAATTTTTTTGGCCAAGTTTGAAACGAGACGTTGCTAAAATTGTAGGACAATGTCGCACGTGTCAACTAGCTAAGCACAAAAAAAAAATACTGGCCTCTACACTCCGTTACCTGTTCCAGATCGTCCTTGGTTAGACCTTAGTATTGACTTCGTGCTCGGCCTTTCTTGTACCTTTCGGAAACATGATTCCATTTTTATGGTTGTTGATCGTTTTTCTAAAATGGCTCACTTCCTTCCTTGTTCCAAAACTTCCTTGATTCCATACCATCTCCGACCCAGTTACCCTTACCACCAGCACAAAAAGAACATATTGATGCCATTTTAGATGAGCAGACTGTTTCTACCCATGATGGGGGTGTTCAGCATTTCTTGGTTCGCTGGCGGGGACGCCCAGAGTCCGATGCTACATGGATTACACGTGAAGAATTCCAACGCATTGACCCAGACCTCCTGGAGTTCTATCAGAGTCATTCGTCGGGGTCGACTTCTTCTTTCCCGGGGGGAGTTGATGTGGACACTAGTATTGAGCTGATTATTTTACGGGATCACGGTCGTCACAGTAGGATGGTCCAGCCACTTTCGTTGTGGTTGGATTGACTTATGTTATCTTTATTATTTTATGTTGGTAGGATTAATTTGCATATTGTCATTTGAGGACTTTGTTCAGATTGTTTTCTTTGTAGAGACCTATCTGTTATTTTGTGGCCCTATATGTATATGGGGCATGCATTTGTTTTTTTTAATAAAATATTGCATGAAAATTAGTCTTCTTCCTCTTCCTCCTCTTCTCCTCTCTTCTTCACCTTTCCCTCTTCTTCTCCTCTTTCACTCTGCCTTCCACCCCTTACATCCGTCCTACATCAGCTTCACTAAGTCTTCCAAAAAATATTTATTTTATAATCGATTTATGGAAAATAGGATTACCTTCCATACAAATTTAGTGTACCTAAGATGCTTTCACCTCGGCATAAAATGTAAGCGATGGATGGTACTGCTTTACAAATGTAAGACAAGATTGCTTCCATGCACATGATTCCAGTATTAAAATGTGTTTTCAAATGTTTCAACATGTGATCTAGGGATTAGTCGCACCTGATTCAAGCTACAAACTAATTCAAATATACACAATACCACTTTTCAATGAAGCCAAGGGGACAAGATCCACCAACCCTGCGATGGACCAATTTAATTAGAAAAGAATGAGAACAAATATGGATAAAGAAGAAAGAGTAGGAAAAAAGAGCCGGAAGACATTCTGTTTGCGTTGCTTTCTAATTGAACTAATCCATAGTTTAGACGATGGGTTTGATCCATCTATTAATTTTTTCCTACCACCATCTTTCTACATAATTGATATTGAGTCTTTGGAAGAGAGACCATGTGTTGGTACCTAATTAGCTGTGCAAGCCTTGCTAGAGCGAGTGATAAGTACAATCCTTAATAGTCCATGCGCCATGCAAATAAGAGCCGTAAGGGCATTGATGCGGATAATATTGAACATTTTAACCTCAGTTTGAACTGTCCTCCATGACTTCGGCCATAACCGAGATGCCACTTTGCACAAAGCGATAAACACCAGTAATTATATCAACGCTACAGTTAGTGTATGATCAGCGCGATTGCCGCTGCGTGCTACTAGTGCAGAATGGTTGCCATGTTGTTGATGTGCAGCCGACAGTTACTGAAAGTTAATCCTAGATTCTTCGGTGTTTAGCATGCTAATTTTTTTTTTTTGAAAACTATGGCTGAACCTGATCGGATTGCCTACGTACCCCTTCATAAGGGGGATCAAACCATACATAGTTTTTTTTAAGTTAAAACGCAGCGGAAAAATCGAATCAAACAATTTAATTCGTGCATGCGTATAAGATCAAATCTAGAAATCAGCACTATAAGAACACATGGGATTATGTCGGAATCGTTTAAACAATTATGCCAAAACTTTATGCATCATTAACTATCAGATCTGAAAGTTAAATACTCTATTCTGATTAATCTCCGAATATCCATCGAATGGATTCTAGAGATATCTCCATGAGGAGCCCCAAAGGAGGATAAAACCTCAGAGAATCGGACCTAGACCTTGACACCAAAATAAAAGATTAATGTAGGATTAATACCTTTTATGATAGATGAAACTTGTGGATCTGATCCTTGACTTCGCAGCCACGCACATGAATGACCTCTACGAGAAGTACACGCGAAGTTCCTGGAGAGATCCAATCCCGCGGAAGTGCTAGCTTGCGTAGAATTTCTTGAGGCTGAAATTTGATCTTTCCAACGCTATCAACTTTTAATCCGCCTTCCTGGAAGAACTTAGAGGAGATGTTTAGAGGGATTGAAGAAGACTTAGATCTAATCTAAAGACTCTTATCAGGGATTCCTAACACTAATGGCGTGAAGGACTTAGTGGAAGATCAAATGGCGAGTTGGAAGATGAACTAGTTTCTTCTTCCTTTCCTTTTTTCCTTTCTTTTTTTTTCTTTTTTCTCTCTTTTTTCCTTAAATTTGACCGCCATCTGATAACCCCCTCTTATACTCTAACTCCACTCCTCTTCACACGCCAACCACCAGGATTTTGTGGAGTTAAGTTATGTTTTGAATTCAAAATTCAAAACATAGCTTCATGCGCCAACACATGATGAAGGATTGATCTAATCTAAACCATTCATCACTTCCCTCTTTCAATTTTGAAATTTCCATGCCCCTAATCAGATTAGAGGGTCACGTGATGATTTTATGGTGATTAAATTCGAAATTCAAGCTAAATTAGAAGTGAAATAAAGATAAGGATGACATATGCCATGAAGAGAGAAAATTTGATCTTATCCAATTCTTTTCATGAATTTATCTCTCCATGTCACCCCATCTGATGATGAAAGAAGTCCTGATGTTGCCAAGTGTCCCATAGCACTATTAAATAAATTAAATTAATTTTTAATCACATTAAAAATTAATTTATGGCGCCATGCATGGATATGTGACATGTGGACTTCGAGATCAGAACGGTTTCAGATCAAACCCATTTAGTTTAATTAAATCCTAACAATTAGGATGGTCCAATTACCTTGGGTTGAACCTAATTCAATTTGGTCAATCCCTAATTAAGCACAAATTTAATCTAATTTAATTTGGTCAACCTAAGCCCTCTTTATTCAAACCTAATCCAATCAAGTCAAAAATCTTGATTGAGCCCAAAATTGAATCTAATTCAATTTGGCTCATCCTTAGTCCAATTACTCAATCCAATTGAGTTCATTAACAATCTAATTACTAATTAATCCTTCAATAATTACTTTAATTATTTTATAAGATAATTTGCCAATCGAATTGACCAAATTACCCCTGAATGATTCTTAATCATTCATCAACCTTCTTGATCAATCAGGAATCTTCTATGCGTGTGACCTCATAGGTTCGAACCTAAGCCGGTAGTATAGGAACGACTTCCTACACTAATCGATGTAACCATCTAGCAATGGTACCCGATGTTTGGATAGGCCGAATATATGCGAAACAAATATTCTGGAATCCTAGACTATGGTTACTGTATAATTCAATCCCTTTGACTTCTAATGCCAGGACGACTTAGGGCTCACTGTCAACTCTATAATTAGTACATCCATTATGTGATTAACTTTAGATATCCCGTGACTCTTCACTTGGATTACCCTGGTCAAGGTTTTGCTAAATTAATCACAAGACATTATCTCTTGTTTCTAGGAGGGGTCAATTCCATCTTAATTCACAACTGACTACGCAAGTACTTGACTGCACCCAGTGACCTTCCGTTACTGAATTAGAAATCTAGGTTGTCCGGTACCAAAGTACAGTGAGTTGCTTGCTAGTAACAGGTTGCGGTCTCAGGTCAGAGGGCCAAAAGAATGCTCACACAAGTCTCACAAATGTGCCTGTTGCCCAGATAGACAACCCAAGAGGGGGGATGAATTGGATTTTAAAATAATTTAGATAATTAAAACGATGTGGTTGATTAATTAAAAACTATTGCAAGTTATTTAATTAATGCTAAGTGCTGTGAGTGATGTGAGGGGAAGAAGAAGAGAGACAATCCAATGCAAACACAGAGTTTTATAGTGGTTCGGAGCTACCCCTTGCTCCTACGTCCACTCCCCAAGTCTCTCTTGGGAATTCACTATAACCCCCTTGGATTACAGCCGGTTGTTTTGCAAGCTCACAACCAAACTTGTTGTTTTACGAGCTCACAACGAACTCGGTCGGTTTTCCCAGGCTCACCGACTAGAACCAATCCCGATTGTTTTTCCGGGCTCACAATCAAACCCTTACACACGTTGGTTTTTAACTTGGCTCACCAACCAACCTTAATCCCCTTGATTCAATCCCCCGATTGAACCAAGTAAATACAAGTTATAGAAAGAAGGGAAAATAAGCTTCTCAAAAGCAGATGTAAAACAATATAATCAAAAGAGGAGTTTAGAAGCCCTCAAACGCTTTTAAGCTGAAGTAGAGGAATGGCTTCTTGAACTCTGGTCTCCTCTCGAATGAGTAGTCGACTTGAATGCTGGAGGAGAAGGCTTTAATTGCTGGAAAGATGTAGGTGGAGCTGTAAATGTAGATCTTCCCTTTTTCGTTGAAGAGCACGTTGCAGAGCTTGAATCCTTGATTAGTTGGAGTGGAATAACTGTTCTCTGCCTTGCTACAGTCTTCTGTGGCTATTTAAGCCAACCCCCACGGAAACTAGCCGTTACACTGCTTTTTCTGCCCGTTCTGCACACTCTGCGCAGCCTGACAATATGACCGTTGGTGGGTTGGAGTCGACTCGCGCGATCAGGAGTCGACTTGGCTGTAGCGGGAGTCGACTCAAGCTTTTCCGGAGTCGACTCGGCAACTGTTCCAAATTTGAATTAAAGTTGCCGTCACGACTGGGAGTCGACTCGTCTTGACCCGGAGTCGACTCGCCAACTTCTGGAGCTGACCTGGCAATTTTGGAGTCGGCTCATCCACTGAAGTCCGTGGATCCAATTTTGAATTTTGTCCACTCGAGTCGACTCGACTGTCCTTGGAGTCGACTCGAATCTCAGAGCCCGAACTCCCGATTCTCTGTCTTTTGGCTCATCCAGTCTTGGAGTCGACTCGAACTTCCTTGGAGTCGACTCGGCTCTCAGTTTCCGAAAGTTGGTCTTCTGCCTTTTGACGTGAAGCTTGTCTTGGAGTCGACTCGAGCTGTCTGGGAGTCGACTCGAATCTCAGACTCGAAAACTGCTCTCTGACTTTTCTTTGTGTACCTCTTGGAGTCGACTCTTACTACCCTGGAGTCGACTCGTTGAACATTGGAGTCGACTCGCGCACTTCAGGAGTCGACTCGTTGACAGGTTCTGAGATGAGGCTTTCTGTTCTTCTTTCTGTTCTCAGTCGGAGTCGACTCGTACTAGTCTGGAGTCGACTCGAGCTCGTGCCAGTGAACTTGATACGCTTGGAGTCGACTCGTGATACTCGGGAGTCGACTCGAGTCTCAGACTTTGGTTCAGCAGACTTCTTAACTTATCCAAAATACTATGAACCAAATCTAGAGACACTTGGACAGGATTTTCACTGAAACACTCAATTGAATTCATTAGTAATCACAAGATATACTCAAATGCTTTGAGCTCATCAAAATCAAATGGGGTTTTAATCAATCACTCCACAATCTCCCCCTTTTTGATGATGACAAAACTTTGAGTATATGTAAAATGACTTGCTCAATAAATAATGAAATGAAATCCATAAATGAATTCAAATGTCTGATAATTTAATTTATCCAAGTTTGAAAGGAGTGAAACAGCAAATTTCGGAGTTAAAGCTCCCCCTTTCATTTGGAATTATATAAGCCTTCATATTATGCAATCAATTGTTTGGCTTATATGTCATTAATGATTTAGCTTGATTAAAATTCAGATTCTCCCCCTCAACATATGCATTCAACTATGTTTTGATTCTCTGAATTTCCTTTTAACGCTATGAAGTTTTTGAACTGAATTTTTTGTTTTTAGAGGAAAAATCTGTCAATTTGTTCTTGAGTAGGATTCAGCTAATCTCCGAATATCCCTTGAATAGATTCTGGAGATTACTCCATTAGGAGCCCCAAAAGAGAGATAATGAGCCTCGAGGTACCGAATCCACTTAGAACAAATTCGTGTGTCTTTTTATTGATTTTCATTGATTTCTTTTACATATTTCATCCATATTTCTCCCCTTTTACATATTGTATACATATTTCTTCCCCTTTTTGTCATCATACGAAAAAGGAGGTAATCACACACAATCAATGGCACAACCAATCATCAAATGGCACAGAAATGAAGATAAGATGTCTACTCATTGTATTGATATGAATGTGAATACATTTGAGCATACAATACGTAAAGCAAAGCAATACAAAACAAAGCAAAAAGAACATCTATGGTCTCCTCGAGGATGAAGATCCCCCCCTCGAGGATGTATCTCCCCCTCTCGATGATGCATCTCCTCCTCTGGAGGATGTGGCTCCTCCTCTCGAGGATGGTGCTCCTCCTCTCAATCGGCTCTGCTCCATGAGGAGGGTGACTGCATCTGTGACATGGCCAAGCTGTGTGATGATAGACGTGGTGGCTCTGCTATGTGTAGTGGAGAGCTCTGTCACCGACGCCTGAAGCCCAGTCACCGATGTCTGAAGTGCGTCCAGCTTGTCGATGAGTACATTCGCCAAGCGCTCGGCCCCCTCGGTGGTGGTGTGCATGTCACGACCTATCTCCTCTCGCATCTGTCGAGTGGAGCTCGTGACCTCACTCATGCTGTGGAACTGGGCCTGGACCAAACTCCGGACATTGTAGATCTCTTTCCGTACATGAGCCGTCATGTCAGTCACGGCTGTCAAGGAAGGGACCAACTGAGAAGAGACGGGTGCAGGAGTGGGAGCAGGCACCGCACCTCGGAGCTCCCGAAGCAGCTCATCCCTCACCTCTCTGACTATCTCCTGTCGCAGCTCCCGGAGCTGCTCAGGATCAATCCGGACCGCCATAGAGGGTGGTGCCGAGGAGGAAGGTCCGACGGAGGTGGTAGGAGCAGGAGGAGTGGATGGAAGGTCTGGATGGTCTGGAAGGTCTGGGTAGTCTGAATCGGGCTCAGGACTGGGTGAAGGTCTGGTGGTCTGAGCGGTGAGGGTAGACTTCCTAACCCATACCCCCTCTCTCTTCCGAAACCCCATCCTGTGCATGGTCCCCGTACACAAGCGATCTGTCCATCGCAATGCACGAGAGGGTTCCCTCTCAGGAATGGAAATCTCGTACTCGCTAAAGAGAAGAGTAAAAATCATGCCGTATGGGAGGGTGAGCCTAGGTCTATCTAGGGGCTCACACATATACCTATATATGAGTTTGGAGAAGTTGACCGGGGTGTCCTGAAGAATGTAAGACATAATAGCTAGGTCCCTCTCATTTACAAAATCAAATCTTCCTGTCTTAGGGAAGACAGACCTGGACAGAATACTCAAAAGGATTCTCACTTCAACAGGAAGTGAGCTAGCAGATACCTCGTCTAGGGGGGACTGAGGTGGATGCCCTAAGACGATCGTAAGGGCCTCAACTCTATCCTCAGGATGTGCGGGAGCCACCCCTACTAGTGGAAGGTGGAGGATGTGGCCAATAAGATCCTCCGTGACAAACACAGGGACACCGGCTACTGTGCCCTCGATACCCCCATCTCCCCGATGGACGGTACCGTAAAACTCTCTAACGAGCCCTGGATATGTGGGGAGGTCCAATGTAAGGAAGAACTCTAAGCCCTGGGCTCTAAGCCTATCACCTATGGTGAACCCTTCCCGGGAGAGAAAGTCGAAATCGACATACCTCCCGGTGGAGACGACCTTCCCGGCCAATGGCCTCGCGGGAACCGCCCTAGGCGGGGAACGAGCCGGAGGTGGTTGCCTCGCGGGATCGTGCCGCGCCTTGGAGCGCCGCTCGGGACCGGCCTCGGGACGGGACCTCTTCCTAACCACGGTCTTACGAGGCATCTTGACCTAAACGGGAAGAAACACCTAAAGGACGGAGAAAGGTCGACGGAGGAGACTCGGGACGGACCGGAGACGACCTAGGAACGGACGAAAACCCTAAGAACCGGTGAAAAATCGACCGAACAGAGGTTGGAGACGATCGGGGAAGACCTAGGAGTCGGCTCTAGGGCTTTTTGAACAGTGGCGGCTTGAAAGAAAAGTGTTTGCGAAACGACAAACCTAGGGTTAAAAAGTCGGATCCCGACTGCGAGTCGACTCCCCTGAGTCGCGAGTCGACTCGACCTCGAGTCGACTCCAGAATATGCGCGAGTCGACTCTCCTTATGCGCCTGTAGACTTCGAGTCGACTCCCGATAATGTGCGAGTCGACTCCCCCTCAGCTGCCATCTTTGCGAGTCGACTCCCGCAAATGCGCGAGTCGACTCCCCCTTAGGAGCCGGCTCTGAAACTTACTCGAGTCGTCTCTAACCTTGGCACGCACCTAAAAGTCATGCTATAACCGTGCCAAATGAGGGAAAATCACCTAATTGGGATCTGATTTGATGATCATTGAATGTAAACTCTATTTTAACCGCATTCTAATCATCAAAATCAATTAATCTAGTGGAAACTCCCACTAGGATGGATCAATCACTCCTAATCCCCTCCTAAGCACGCTAAACCTCTCTTCACTTAGGAGTTTTGTAAAAATATCTGCTAATTGATTATCAGTACAAACAAATTGGAGTGACACATCACCATTCAATACATGATCTCTTATGAAGTGATGTCTTATCTCAATGTGTTTAGTTCTTGAATGTTGAATTGGATTTTTAGTTAGATTTATGGCACTTGTATTATCACAATTAATGGGGATTTTATCTTGTTTAATGCCATAATCTTCTAATTGTTGTTTAATCCACAAGATTTGAGCACAACAACTCCCGGCTGCCACATATTCAGCTTCTGCAGTGGATAATGCAACCGAGTTTTGTTTCTTGCTAAACCATGAGATTAGGTTTTCTCCTAGAAACTGACACGACCCGCTGGTACTTTTTCTATCAAGCTTACATCCAGCGAAGTCTGAATCTGTGTACCCTATTAAGTTTAGGCTAGATTCTTTAGAGTACCATAGCCCTATGTTCTTAGTTCCTATTAAGTATTTAAAAATTCTCTTAACTGCAGCTAGGTGTGATTCTTTAGGATTAGCCTGATATCTAGCACACATGCAAACACTAAACATAATATCAGGTCTACTTGCAGTAAGATATAGTAAAGATCCTATCATACCTCTATAAAGTTTTTGATCTACAGATTTACCTGATTCATCTTGATCTAATTTGCATGATGAGCTCATGGGGGTGCTGATTGATTTGTTTCCTTCCATATCAAACTTCTTGAGCATCTCCTTGACATATTTTGCTTGATTGATGAAGATGCCTCCTTCAGATTGTTTGATTTGAAGCCCGAGGAAGTAGTTCAGCTCTCCCATCATGCTCATCTCAAACTCACTCTGCATCAAATCAGCAAACTCTTCGCAGAGGCGATTGTTAGTAGCACCGAAAATGATATCATCAACATAAATCTGTACTAATAGCATCTCCTTCTTTTGCT
Organism: Phoenix dactylifera; assembly: GCF_009389715.1. Classification (NCBI taxonomy): domain Eukaryota; kingdom Viridiplantae; phylum Streptophyta; class Magnoliopsida; order Arecales; family Arecaceae; genus Phoenix; species Phoenix dactylifera. The sequence goes on from NW_024067689.1 coordinate 1,385,338, forward strand.
TTTTCAGAAATAATGTTGTGTCTACATTTCTCCTAGAGAATTCATGTTCTAATAGAAATTTACTAAGTCTCTCATACCATGCTCTAGGTGCTTGTTTTAATCCATAAAGTGCTTTGTTCAGTTTATACACATGATTAGGGTATTGATGATTTTCAAAACCAGGAGGTTGTTCTACATACACTTCCTCATTAATATACCCATTTAAAAATGCACTTTTTACATCCATTTGAAATAGTTTGAAATTCTTAGAGCATGCATATGCTAATAATAGTCTAATAGCCTCAAGTCTAGCTACGGGAGCAAAGGTTTCATCAAAATCTATGCCTTCTTCTTGATTATAACCCTTTGCCACTAGTCTAGCCTTATTCCTTATAACAATTCCATTTTCATCTAGCTTATTTTTATATATCCATTTTGTACCTATAATTGGATATTTAGAAGGTCTCTCTACTAGATCCCACACTTTATTTCTAGTAAATTGGTTTAGTTCTTCTTGCATTGCATTTATCCAATTTACATCATTTTCGGCTTCTTCTATATGTTTGGGCTCAAAGTGTGAAACAAAAGCTAGATGGTTATTTAGATTTCTAAGTGAAGCTCTAGTCCTAACCGGTTGAGATGGATCATCTAGAATGAGTTCCTTAGGATGCCCGTGAGCATACCTCCAAGCTTTTGTTAGCCCATGATCCACAATAGCCTCTTGGCTTGATGATTCTCCTTCAATCAACTTTTGATTATCATCTTGTAATCTCATCTCATCTATCTTTTCCTCAAGTATTTCAACATCATCATCAAAATTAACTTTCTTACTAGAGGAGATGTCACTAGAGTCATCAAATACTACATGTATAGATTCTTCTATGACTAAGGTTCTTTTATTAAATACTCTATAGGCTTTACTAGTTGTAGAATAACCTAAGAATATTCCTTCATCAGATTTAGGGTCAAATTTTCCTAGATTATCTTTCCCATTATTATGCACAAAACACCTACATCCAAAAACATGAAAATAATTAACCTTTGGTTTTCTGTTTTTCCACAGTTCATAAGGTGTTTTCTTTATAATGGGTCTCAATAGAACTCTATTTAATATGTGACAAGAGGTATTAATGGCTTCTCCCCAAAAGTACTTAGGGAGGTTACTTTCACATAACATAGTTCTAGCCATTTCCTCTAGTGTTCTATTCTTCCTTTCCACAACTCCATTTTGTTGTGGTGTCCTAGGTGCTGAGAAATTATGGGTTATCCCCTTTTTACTACAAAATTCATCAAATGATTGATTTTCGAATTCGGTACCATGGTCACTTCTAATGGCTATGACTGAAGACTCTCTAGCATTTGTTACTTCCTTATGGAACTTCTTAAATACAGAAAATGCTTGATCCTTATGTGCTAGAAACATGACCCATGTGTACCTAGAGTAATCATCTACTATAACTAGACCATATTTATTTCCACCTAGGCTTGTTGTTCTAGTTGGACCAAATAGGTCCATGTGTAGTAATTCTAGAGGCCTAGAAGTAGAGACACATTTTATGGATTTAAAAGAGTTTCTAGATTGTTTGCCAAATTGACATGCTTCACATATTTTGTTCTTTTCAAATTTTAATTTTGGCAAACCTATCACGGAGTCTCTTTTAACTAGTTTAGTTATTGTGTCCATGCTTGCATGACCTAACTTACGGTGCCATAACCAACTAGCATCATTATCTTTAGTTTCATTTACAACTAGACATTGGTTATGTTTTGCAAGATCTTCTAGGTCTACAACATATACATTTCCACGTCTAATTCCTTTAAAAACTAAACTATTATCATTAGGATTTGTTATAATGCATCGTGATGGTTTAAACATAACATCATATCCTATATCACATAATTGACTAATGCTTAACAAGTTATGCTTAAGACCATCAACAATCTAACATTATCTATAAAAGTAGAAGGGGTGATTTGAACTTTACCAATACCAATGATATGATCTTGGTTGTTGTCTCCAAAAGTCACAGCACCTCCCTTCTTAGCTTCAAGGGTGAAAAATTGATCTTTATCACCCGTCATGTGCCTTGAGCAGCCACTATCCAAATACCAGCGGTTTTTGTTGACCTTGGCTGCAAGACACTCCTACACAAGCAAATCATGTCATCTTAGGTACCCAAGTTTTCTTGGGTCCTTCATGGTTAGTCAAGTTGGTTCCTTTTGGAACCCATACCCTTTTAATTTTCCTTTTTGTTTTACTTTTCCTATAGTCACATGCATTTGCCTTATGTCCTATAGTTCCACAACAAAAGCAGGTTATTTTCTTAGTTTTAGTTTCTCCAGCTTTAACAAAGAAGTTACTAAGAAGTTTTTGTTTATTTCTTGGTTTATATCCTAAACCCGCTTTATTAAATACGGCTCGTTGATTATTAAGTATCATATTTAACTTTTCAGAACTATACGTAAACTTTTCAACTAAAGGTTTGTATTTTCCAAGTTCTTTAGTTAATGTTTGATTTTCTGCTTTTAAATCATTTAGTTCTTTTGTGAGATCCTTGTTTAAGATTTGTTTATGGTTTTTAAGTTCTGAAAGTTCCTTAGTTAGTTTTTCATTATCTTTTGTTAAGTTGTTAGTCTTCTTAATTAAGAGTTGGTTGCTTGTCTTAAGTTCTAGATTTTCTTTGGTAAGATTATCTTTATCCTTAATTAATGAATCATGCTTATGAATGTAAGTTTGGTTAGTTACTTTTAGTTCTCTGTTTTTAACATTTATATTCTTATATTCAATCATTAATTCATTAAACGCATCATAAAGTTCATCAAATGTAAAATCAAAATGCGTATCGGAAGTTACCTCGTTTTCGTTGACCATGAAGCAGAAATTGGCCTTCTCTTCTTGTTCTTCATCCGATGATGAAGATGATGCGTCGGAGTCCGATAGGGTGGTGACAAGGGCTTTCTTCTTCTTCTTGTACTTGCTGCCCTTCTTTAGTAAGGGACACTCAGCTCTGATGTGTCCCGGCTTTTTGCACTCATAGCACCCAATCCCCTCATTTTCTCTTTCCTTACCTTTGTCCTTGCGGTAGGAATTTGAGGGGCCTCTCCTTTGATGATAGGACTTCTTGTGGTTGATAAATTTCTTGAACTTGCGCACAAGAAGTGCCTCACCACCATCTTCCTCATCTTCTTCTTCTTCACTACTGCTACTGCAAGATAAATCTTTGTTAGATGAAGTAGACTTTAAAGCTATTTCCTTTTTCTTATGGGAGGACTCTTCCTCGTTGTGTTGTTTCATGGTGAGCTCGTGCATCATAAGGGATGCAAGAAGCTCCTCAAGTGGTAGCTTGTTCAAGTCCTTGGCTTCTTGGATTGCCGTCACTTTAGCTTCCCACGACCTTGGTAGACACCGAAGGATTTTCCTGACAAGCTCACTGTTAGTATAGTTCTTGCCAAGGCTTTTTAGGGCATTGACAATATTAGTAAACCTAGTGAACATGCATGTGATTGTTTCATTTGAATCCATTTTAAATAGTTCATATTTATGAACCAAGATGTTTATTTTGGATTCCTTGACTTGATTCGTGCCCTCATGGGTCACTTCAAGTCTGTCCCAAATTTCTTTTGCAGAATTACAAGTTGAAACCCTATTGAATTCATTACGGTCTAAGGCACAATAAAACACATTCATAGCTTTAGAGTTTAATTGTGCCTTCCTCATATCATGTTCATCCCAATCCGTTTCTAGTTTGGGTACCTTGACACCATCTACATATATGGATGGGATGTATGGGCCATTCACTACAATGATCCACATCTCATAGTCTTGGGCTTGGATGAATATTCTCATCCTAGCCTTCCAGTATGAGTAGTCGGATCCATTGAAGAAAGGGGGTCTTTGGGTGGACTGACCCTCAATGTGAGAAGATCCAAATGGGGTTGTCATTTTGATCTTTTAACTCTTGAGTGGAAGAGTTTTTGGCTCTGATACCACTTGTTGCCCAGATAGACAACCCAAGAGGGGAGGGGGTGAATTGGGTTTTAAAATAATTTAGATAATTAAAACGATGTGGTTGATTAATTAAAAACTATTGCAAGTTATTTAATTAATGCTAAGTGCTGTGAGTGATGTGAGGGGAAGAAGAAGAGAGACAATCCAATGCAAACACAGAGTTTTATAGTGGTTCGGAGCTACCCCTTGCTCCTACGTCCACTCCCCAAGTCTCTCTTGGGAATTCACTATAACCTCCTTGGATTACAGCCGGTTGTTTTGCAAGCTCACAACCAAACTTGTTGTTTTACGAGCTCACAACGAACTCGGTCGGTTTTTCCAGGCCCACCGACTAGAACCAACCCCGATTGTTTTCCCGGGCTCACAATCAAACCCTTACACACGTTGGTTTTTAACTTGGCTCACCAACCAACCTTAATCCCCTTGATTCAATCCCCCGATTGAACCAAGTAAATACAAGTTATAGAAAGAAGGGAAAATAAGCTTCTCAAAAGCAGATGTAAAACAATATAATCAAAAGAGGAGTTTAGAAGCCCTCAAACGCTTTTAAGCTGAAGTAGAGGAATGGCTTATTGAACTCTGGTCTCCTCTCGAATGAGTAGTCGACTTGAATGCTGGAGGAGAAGGCTTTAATTGCTGGAAAGATGTAGGTGGAGCTGTAAATGCAGATCTTCCCTTTTTCGTTGAAGAGCACGTTGCAGAGCTTGAATCCTTGATTAGTTGGAGTGGAATAACTGTTCTCTGCCTTGCTACAGTCTTCTGTGGCTATTTAAGCTAACCCCCACGGAAACTAGCCGTTACACTGCTTTTTCTGCCCGTTCTGCACACTCTGCGCAGCCTGACAATATGACCGTTGGTGGGTTGGAGTCGACTCGCGCGATCAGGAGTCGACTCGGCTGTAGCGGGAGTCGACTCAAGCTTTTCCGGAGTCGACTCGGCAACTGTTCCAAATTTGAATTAAAGTTGCCGTCACGACTGGGAGTCGACTCGTCTTGACCCGGAGTCGACTCGCCAACTTCTGGAGCTGACCTGGCAATTTTGGAGTCGGCTCATCCACTGAAGTCCGTGGATCCAATTTTGAATTTTGTCCACTCGAGTCGACTCGACTGTCCTTGGAGTCGACTCGAATCTCAGAGCCCGAACTTCCGATTCTCTGTCTTTTGGCTCATCCAGTCTTGGAGTCGACTCGAACTTCCTTGGAGTCGACTCGGCTCTCAGTTTCCGAAAGTTGGTCTTCTGCCTTTTGACGTGAAGCTTGTCTTGGAGTCGACTCGAGCTGTCTGGGAGTCGACTCGAATCTCAGACTCGAAAACTGCTCTCTGACTTTTCTTTGTGTACCTCTTGGAGTCGACTCTTACTACCCTGGAGTCGACTCGTTGAACATTGGAGTTGACTCGCGCACTTCAGAAGTCGACTCGTTGACAGGTTCTGAGATGAGGCTTTCTGTTCTTCTTTCTGTTCTCAGTCGGAGTCGACTCGTACTAGTCTGGAGTCGACTCGAGCTCGTGCCAGTGAACTTGATACGCTTGGAGTCGACTCGTGATACTCGGGAGTCGACTCGAGTCTCAGACTTTGGTTCAGCAGACTTCTTAACTTATCCAAAATACTATGAACCAAATCTAGAGACACTTGGACAGGATTTTCACTGAAACACTCAATTGAATTCATTAGTAATCACAAGATATACTCAAATACTTTGAGCTCATCAAAATCAAATGGAGTTTTAATTAATCACTCCACAGTGCCGAATATATTATGCTTGTTTTATTTTTCCTTAAGATTGGAGTATTTGCCTTTACTTAGATTTTACTTCTCTTGAATAATGTTTATTTTCTTTTCTTTATCTCTCTTTCTTTTTGTTATTCTCAAGTAATTTACATGAAAGAGCAGAATAAAGAAATAATCTTATGTATCATATAGATGTATATCATGCAAACAATATTTTCATTATGCTCAAGGATTCATAGCTTCTCACAAGTTATTTTAAATCAAAATTTTAAGTATAAACTTGTGTATTTCATGGTTATGACATAAGCAAAGATATATTTTAGTTTGGGCAAATCATGAAACAATTTCTAAAAGCATAAGTCAATCAATACATATATAGACATGATATCAAGAAATTAATAATTAAAGACTTTAATCATGCCACAATAAGATTTAAGTTATTGACTTTGCTCAACTAATTTTTGAGAGAGGTATCTAAAATTACCAATTCGTTCTACACTCTTCAAGTCAAACATTCATATGCAAACAAGAGGGGACCTTCTTCAGCCAAAAGTTCACACATAAGAAATATAGAGTGCATGGAGGTGTCCTTCAAGTTGAAATCTCTCATTTTCTTACTCAAGGATTCTGCATTATTAACAAAATTCTTTTTCTCTTTTTTTGAAAGAAAGTCATTAGTTTCTTCAAGATACAAAACATTCATACAACATATTTCTTGACTAGATGACTCAACATAAGATATGACAATAATTGGATGTTGAGTCACTTTACTCAAGAGATTGCCTAAATATAAGCAAGCACATGTCACTTGAACTAAAGAGATAGTTTCATTAACCAAGATGGTTCAAGGACAAGCATGTGAGGCAATAGAAAGATTCATCAAGGTCAAATCAATTTCTTATTTTCAGAATCAATTTAGCTTAGATTCTATTTGCTTAAGATAATTATCAATAAGACATGCTAGCTAAGTTTTAATCAGATTATCTTAAACAGTTGTTTCTATCAAAATTCAGATTATGATTCATTTGTTATCAATAAAATATGATTCATTAGAGTTAGATTGAAGTTTGCACAAGGGCACATAATGAGCATACAATCTGGTCTACTAACTGTATGATAAAATAATTATTCTATCATGCTTCAATACAGCTTTAAAACAATAGATCTACCTTGCTCATCCTTTTCAAATTCTACAAGATGGGGTCATAGACATACCTTCTTCATGCCAATCTTCTATAGGAGTT